>NC_058083.1:426893951-427585954 GCF_014858855.1 Bufo gargarizans
TAGGCAAAGTGTGGTTAAATTATGGAAAAAATATTTGTTTTCGCTAATATTTTTCCCTATATCTGGCCCTGACACATGCTAGCGGTGCAGAATGTTAGAACTCACTTCAGACACCGTTTTATAGGACGTAAAGTGTGGATAAATTATGGAAAAAATATAATTGTTTTCGCTAATTATTGCCCTATATCTGGGCCTGAACACTTATGCAGCACAAAGTGACAATTTACTGCAGTCACTGTTTATACAAAGTGTGGATAATTATGAAAAAATATAATTGTTTTCGCTAATATTTTCCAATATCTGGGCCTGACACACCGCTATGCAGCACAGATATGACAATTTACTGCAGACACCATTTATAGGCAAAGTGTGATAAATTATGGAAAAATATAATTGTTTTCGCTAATATTTTCCCAATATCTGGGACTGACACACGCTATTGCACCACAGATCTGACAATTCTTGCAGGGACCCGTTTGTAGAAAAAATGTGGATAAATTATGGAAAAAATATAATTGTTTTTTTCTAATATTTTTCCAATATCTGGCCCTGATAAATGCTATTGCAGGCACAGCTGTGACAATTTACTGCATATATTTTTTATAGGCAAAATGTGGATAAATTATAGAAAAAAAAAATGTTTTTGCTAATATTTTTTCTAATGTCTGGCCCTGACACACGCTATTGCAGCGCAGATGTGACAATTCACTGCTGACACCGTTTATAGGCAAAGTGTGTATAAATTATGGAAAAATATAATTGTTTTCACTAATATTTTCCCAATATCTGACCCTGACACACGCTATTGCAGCTCAGTTGTACAATTCACTGCAGACACCGTTATAGGAATATTGTGGATAAATTATGGAAAAAATAATTGTTTTCACTAATATTTTTCCCAATACTGACCCTGACACACGCTATTGCAGCGCAGATGTGACAATTCACTGCTGACACCGTTTATAGGCAAAGTGTGGATAAATTATGGAAAAATATAATTTTTTCACTAATATTTTTCCCAATATCTGACCCTGAACACACGCTATTGCAGCTCAGTTTGTGACAATTCACTGCAGACACCGTTTATAGCATATGTGGATAAATTATGGAAAAATTAATTGTTTTCGCCAATATTTTTCCCTATAATCTGGCCCTGACACATGCTATTATGGTGCAGATTGAGAACTCACTTCAACAACCGTTTATAGGTAAGTTTTGATAATTAGTGGAAAAAATATATTGTTTCGCTAATTTATTGCCTAGATATCTGGGCCTGACCACATGATATTGCAGCACAAAAGTGACAATTTACTGTAGTCACTGTTTATAGGCAAAGTGTGGATAAATTATGGAAAAAATATAATTGTTTTCGCTAATATTTCTCAAATATCGGGCCTGACACACGATATTGCAGCGCAGAAGTGACAATTCACTGCAGACAACCGTTTATAAGAAAAGTGTGGAATAATTATGGGAAAAATATAATAGTTTTTTGCTAACATTTTTCCCAATATCTGGCCCTGACACAACACACGCTATTGCAGCACAGATCTGAAAATTCACTGCTGACACCGTTATAGGCAAAGTGTGGATAAATTATGGAAAAAATATAATTGTTTTCCGCTAATATTTCTCCAAATATCTGGGCCTGACACACGATATTGCAGCGCAGAAGTGACAATTACTGCAGACAGAAACACCGTTTATAAGAAAAGTGGTGGAATAATTATGGGAAAAAATATAATTGTTTTTGCTAATATTTTTCCCAATTTCTGTCCCTGACACACGCTATTGCAGCTCAGATGTGACAATTCACTGCAGACACGGTTTATAGGCAAAGTGTGGATAAATTATGGAAAAAATATAATTGTTTTCGCTAATATTTTTCCCAATATCTGACCCTGACACAAGCTATTGCAGCTCAGTTGTGACAATTCACTGCAGACACCGTTTATAGGCAAAGTGTGGATAAATTATGGAAAAATAGAATTGTTTTTGCTAATATTCTTCCCAATATCTGACCCTGACAAACGCTATTGCAGCGCAGTTGTGACAGTAAACTGTTGACACTGTTTATAGGCATAGTGTGGATAAATTATGGAAAAAATATAATTGTTTTCGCTAATATTTTCCCAATATCTGACCCTGACACAAGCTATTGCAGCTCAGTTGTGACAATTCACTGCAGACACCGTTTATAGGCAAAGTGTGGTTAAATTATGGAAAAAATATATTGTTTTTGCTAATATTTTTCCCTATATCTGGCCCTGACACATGCTATTGCGGTGCAGATGTGAGAACTCACTTCAGACACCGTTTATAGGTAAAGTGTGGATAAATTATGGAAAAAATATTATTGTTTTCGCTAATTTATTGCCCTATATCTGGGCCTGACACATGATATTGCAGCACAAAAGTGACAATTTACTGCAGTCACTGTTTATAGGCAAAGTGTGGATAAATTATGGAAAAAATATAATTGTTTTCGCTAATATTTCTCCAAATATCTGACCCTGACACATGCTATTGCAGCTCAGTTGTGACAATTCACTGCAGACAACTGTTATAGGCAAAGTGTGGATAAATTATGGAAATAATATAATTGTTTTCGCTATTATTTTCCCCAATTTCTGGCCCTGACACACGCTATTGCAGCTCAATTGTGACAATTCACTACAGACACCGTTTATAGGCAAAGTGTGTATAAATTATGGAAAAAATATAATTGTTTCTGCTAATATTTTTCACAATTTCTGGCCCTGACACATGCTATTACAGCGCAGATATGACAATTCAATGCTGACACCGTTTATAGGTAAAAAGTGGATAAATTATGGAAAAAATATAATTGTTTTCGCTAATATTTTTCCTAATATCTGGCCCTGACACAACGCTATTGCAGTGCAGATGTGACAACTCACTTGAGATACCATTTATAGGCAAAGTGTGAATAAATTATGAAAACATTTTTTTAATTGTTTTCGCTATTATTTTTCTCAATATCTGACCCTGACACACGCTATTGCAGCTCAGTTGTGACAAATTACTGCAGACAACTTGTATAGGCAAAGTGTGGATAAATTATGGAAAAAATATAATTGTTTTCGCTAATATTTTTCCCAATTTCTGGCCCTGACACATGCTATTTCAGTGCAGATTTGACAATTCACTGCTGAGACCATTTATAGGCAAAGTGTGGATAAATTATGAAGAAAATATATAATTGTTTTTGCTAATATTTTTCCCAATATCTGGGCCTGACAAACGCTATTGCAGTGCAGATGTGACAATTCACTGCAGATACTGTTTATAGGCTAAATGTGGATAAACTATGGAAAAAATAATTGTTTTTGCTAATATTTTTTCAAATGTCTGGCCCTGACACACGCTATTGCAACGCAGATGTGACAATTCACTGCTGACACCGTTTATAGGCAAAGTGTGGATAAATTATGGGAAAAATATAATTGTTTTTGCTAATATTTTTCCCAATTTCTGTCCCTGACACACGCTATTGCAGCTCAGATGTGACAATTCACTGCAGACACGGTTTATAGGCAAAGTGTGGATAAATGATGGAAAAAATATAATTGTTTCACTAATATTTTCCCAATATCTGACCCTGACACAAGCTATTGCAGCTCAGTTGTGACAATTCACTGCAGACACCGTTTATAGGCAAAGTGTGGATAAATTATGGAAAAAATATAATTGTTTTTGCTAATATTCTTCCCAATATCTGACCCTGACAACGCTATTGCAGCGCAGTTGTGACAGTAAACTGTTGACCCTGTTTATAGGCATAGTGTGGATAAATTATGGAAAAAATATAATTGTTTTCGCTAATATTTTTCCCAATATCTGACCCTGACACAAGCTATTGCAGCTCAGTTGTGACAATTCACTGCAGACACCGTTTATAGGCAAAGTGTGGTTAAATTATGGAAAAAATATATTTGTTTTCGCTAATATTTTTCCCTATATCTGGCCCTGACACATGCTATTGCGGTGCAGATGTGAGAACTCACTTCAGACACCGTTTATAGGTAAAGTGTGGATAAATTATGGAAAAAATATAATTGTTTTCGCTAATTTATTGCCCTATATCTGGGCCTGACACATGATATTGCAGCACAAAAGTGACAATTTACTGCAGTCACTGTTTATAGGCAAAGTGTGGATAAATTATGGAAAAAATATAATTGTTTTCGCTAATATTTTTCCAAATATCTGGGCCTGACACACGCTATTGCAGCACAGATATGACAATTTACTGCAGACACCATTTATAGGCAAAGTGTGGATAAATTATGGAAAAAATATAATTGTTTTCGCTAATATATTTCCCAATATCTGGGACTGACACACGCTATTGCACCACAGATCTGACAATTCTTTGCAGGGACCGTTTGTAGAAAAATGTGGATAAATTATGGAAAAAATATAATTGTTTTTTCTAATATTTTTCCCAATATCTGGCCCTGATAAATGCTATTGCAGCACAGCTGTGACAATTTACTGCATATATTTTTTATAGGCAAAATGTGGATAAATTATAGAAAAAAAAAATGTTTTTGCTAATATTTTTTTCTAATGTCTGGCCCTGACACACGCTATTGCAGCGCAGATGTGACAATTCACTGCTGACACCGTTTATAGGCAAAGTGTGGATAAATTATGGAAAAAATATAATTGTTTTCACTAATATTTTTCCCAATATCTGACCCTGACACACGCTATTGCAGCTCAGTTGTGACAATTCACTGCAGACACCGTTTATAGGCATATTGTGGATAAATTATGGAAAAAATATAATTGTTTTCGCCAATATTTTTCCCTATATCTGGCCCTGACACATGCTATTATGGTGCAGATGTGAGAACTCACTTCAGACACCGTTTATAGGTAAAGTTTTGATAAATTATGGAAAAAATATAATTGTTTTCGCTAATTTATTGCCCTATATCTGGGCCTGACACATGATATTGCAGCACAAAAGTGACAATTTACTGCAGTCACTGTTTATAGGCAAAGTGTGGATAAATTATGGAAAAAATATAATTGTTTTCGCTAATATTTCTCCAAATATCTGGGCCTGACACACGATATTGCAGCGCAGAAGTGACAATTCACTGCAGACACCGTTTATAAGAAAAGTGTGGAATAATTATGGGAAAAATATAATAGTTTTTGCTAACATTTTTCCCAATATCTGGCCCTGACACAAACACACGCTATTGCAGCACAGATCTGAAAATTCACTGCTGACACCGTTTATAGGCAAAGTGTGGATAAATTATGGAAAAAATATAATTGTTTTCGCTAATATTTCTCCAAATATCTGGGCCTGACACACGATATTGCAGCGCAGAAGTGACAATTTACTGCAGACACCGTTTATAAGAAAAGTGTGGAATAATTATGGGAAAAATATAATTGTTTTTGCTAATATTTTTCCCAATTTCTGTCCCTGACACACGCTATTGCAGCTCAGATGTGACAATTCACTGCAGACACGGTTTATAGGCAAAGTGTGGATAAATTATGGAAAAAATATAATTGTTTTCGCTAATATTTTTCCCAATATCTGACCCTGACACAAGCTATTGCAGCTCAGTTGTGACAATTCACTGCAGACACCGTTTATAGGCAAAGTGTGGATAAATTATGGAAAAAATAGAATTGTTTTTGCTAATATTCTTCCCAATATCTGACCCTGACAAACGCTATTGCAGCGCAGTTGTGACAGTAAACTGTTGACACTGTTTATAGGCATAGTGTGGATAAATTATGGAAAAAATATAATTGTTTTCGCTAATATTTTTCCCAATATCTGACCCTGACACAAGCTATTGCAGCTCAGTTGTGACAATTCACTGCAGACACCGTTTATAGGCAAAGTGTGGTTAAATTATGGAAAAAATATATTTGTTTTTGCTAATATTTTTCCCTATATCTGGCCCTGACACATGCTATTGCGGTGCAGATGTGAGAACTCACTTCAGACACCGTTTATAGGTAAAGTGTGGATAAATTATGGAAAAAATATTATTGTTTTCGCTAATTTATTGCCCTATATCTGGGCCTGACACATGATATTGCAGCACAAAAGTGACAATTTACTGCAGTCACTGTTTATAGGCAAAGTGTGGATAAATTATGGAAAAAATATAATTGTTTTCGCTAATATTTCTCCAAATATCTGACCCTGACACATGCTATTGCAGCTCAGTTGTGACAATTCACTGCAGACAACTGTTATAGGCAAAGTGTGGATAAATTATGGAAATAATATAATTGTTTTCGCTATTATTTTCCCCAATTTCTGGCCCTGACACACGCTATTGCAGCTCAATTGTGACAATTCACTACAGACACCGTTTATAGGCAAAGTGTGTATAAATTATGGAAAAAATATAATTGTTTCTGCTAATATTTTTCACAATTTCTGGCCCTGACACATGCTATTACAGCGCAGATATGACAATTCAATGCTGACACCGTTTATAGGTAAAAAGTGGATAAATTATGGAAAAAATATAATTGTTTTCGCTAATATTTTTCCTAATATCTGGCCCTGACACAACGCTATTGCAGTGCAGATGTGACAACTCACTTGAGATACCATTTATAGGCAAAGTGTGAATAAATTATGAAAACATTTTTTTAATTGTTTTCGCTATTATTTTTCTCAATATCTGACCCTGACACACGCTATTGCAGCTCAGTTGTGACAAATTACTGCAGACAACTTGTATAGGCAAAGTGTGGATAAATTATGGAAAAAATATAATTGTTTTCGCTAATATTTTTCCCAATTTCTGGCCCTGACACATGCTATTTCAGTGCAGATTTGACAATTCACTGCTGAGACCATTTATAGGCAAAGTGTGGATAAATTATGAAGAAAATATATAATTGTTTTTGCTAATATTTTTCCCAATATCTGGGCCTGACAAACGCTATTGCAGTGCAGATGTGACAATTCACTGCAGATACTGTTTATAGGCTAAATGTGGATAAACTATGGAAAAAATAATTGTTTTTGCTAATATTTTTTCAAATGTCTGGCCCTGACACACGCTATTGCAACGCAGATGTGACAATTCACTGCTGACACCGTTTATAGGCAAAGTGTGGATAAATTATGGGAAAAATATAATTGTTTTTGCTAATATTTTTCCCAATTTCTGTCCCTGACACACGCTATTGCAGCTCAGATGTGACAATTCACTGCAGACACGGTTTATAGGCAAAGTGTGGATAAATGATGGAAAAAATATAATTGTTTTCACTAATATTTTTCCCAATATCTGACCCTGACACAAGCTATTGCAGCTCAGTTGTGACAATTCACTGCAGACACCGTTTATAGGCAAAGTGTGGATAAATTATGGAAAAAATATAATTGTTTTTGCTAATATTCTTCCCAATATCTGACCCTGACAAACGCTATTGCAGCGCAGTTGTGACAGTAAACTGTTGACCCTGTTTATAGGCATAGTGTGGATAAATTATGGAAAAAATATAATTGTTTTCGCTAATATTTTTCCCAATATCTGACCCTGACACAAGCTATTGCAGCTCAGTTGTGACAATTCACTGCAGACACCGTTTATAGGCAAAGTGTGGTTAAATTATGGAAAAAATATATTTGTTTTCGCTAATATTTTTCCCTATATCTGGCCCTGACACATGCTATTGCGGTGCAGATGTGAGAACTCACTTCAGACACCGTTTATAGGTAAAGTGTGGATAAATTATGGAAAAAATATAATTGTTTTCGCTAATTTATTGCCCTATATCTGGGCCTGACACATGATATTGCAGCACAAAAGTGACAATTTACTGCAGTCACTGTTTATAGGCAAAGTGTGGATAAATTATGGAAAAAATATAATTGTTTTCGCTAATATTTTTCCAAATATCTGGGCCTGACACACGCTATTGCAGCACAGATATGACAATTTACTGCAGACACCATTTATAGGCAAAGTGTGGATAAATTATGGAAAAAATATAATTGTTTTCGCTAATATATTTCCCAATATCTGGGACTGACACACGCTATTGCACCACAGATCTGACAATTCTTTGCAGGGACCGTTTGTAGAAAAATGTGGATAAATTATGGAAAAAATATAATTGTTTTTTCTAATATTTTTCCCAATATCTGGCCCTGATAAATGCTATTGCAGCACAGCTGTGACAATTTACTGCATATATTTTTTATAGGCAAAATGTGGATAAATTATAGAAAAAAAAAATGTTTTTGCTAATATTTTTTTCTAATGTCTGGCCCTGACACACGCTATTGCAGCGCAGATGTGACAATTCACTGCTGACACCGTTTATAGGCAAAGTGTGGATAAATTATGGAAAAAATATAATTGTTTTCACTAATATTTTTCCCAATATCTGACCCTGACACACGCTATTGCAGCTCAGTTGTGACAATTCACTGCAGACACCGTTTATAGGCATATTGTGGATAAATTATGGAAAAAATATAATTGTTTTCGCCAATATTTTTCCCTATATCTGGCCCTGACACATGCTATTATGGTGCAGATGTGAGAACTCACTTCAGACACCGTTTATAGGTAAAGTTTTGATAAATTATGGAAAAAATATAATTGTTTTCGCTAATTTATTGCCCTATATCTGGGCCTGACACATGATATTGCAGCACAAAAGTGACAATTTACTGCAGTCACTGTTTATAGGCAAAGTGTGGATAAATTATGGAAAAAATATAATTGTTTTCGCTAATATTTCTCCAAATATCTGGGCCTGACACACGATATTGCAGCGCAGAAGTGACAATTCACTGCAGACACCGTTTATAAGAAAAGTGTGGAATAATTATGGGAAAAATATAATAGTTTTTGCTAACATTTTTCCCAATATCTGGCCCTGACACAAACACACGCTATTGCAGCACAGATCTGAAAATTCACTGCTGACACCGTTTATAGGCAAAGTGTGGATAAATTATGGAAAAAATATAATTGTTTTCGCTAATATTTCTCCAAATATCTGGGCCTGACACACGATATTGCAGCGCAGAAGTGACAATTTACTGCAGACACCGTTTATAAGAAAAGTGTGGAATAATTATGGGAAAAATATAATTGTTTTTGCTAATATTTTTCCCAATTTCTGTCCCTGACACACGCTATTGCAGCTCAGATGTGACAATTCACTGCAGACACGGTTTATAGGCAAAGTGTGGATAAATTATGGAAAAAATATAATTGTTTTCGCTAATATTTTTCCCAATATCTGACCCTGACACAAGCTATTGCAGCTCAGTTGTGACAATTCACTGCAGACACCGTTTATAGGCAAAGTGTGGATAAATTATGGAAAAAATAGAATTGTTTTTGCTAATATTCTTCCCAATATCTGACCCTGACAAACGCTATTGCAGCGCAGTTGTGACAGTAAACTGTTGACACTGTTTATAGGCATAGTGTGGATAAATTATGGAAAAAATATAATTGTTTTCGCTAATATTTTTCCCAATATCTGACCCTGACACAAGCTATTGCAGCTCAGTTGTGACAATTCACTGCAGACACCGTTTATAGGCAAAGTGTGGTTAAATTATGGAAAAAATATATTTGTTTTTGCTAATATTTTTCCCTATATCTGGCCCTGACACATGCTATTGCGGTGCAGATGTGAGAACTCACTTCAGACACCGTTTATAGGTAAAGTGTGGATAAATTATGGAAAAAATATTATTGTTTTCGCTAATTTATTGCCCTATATCTGGGCCTGACACATGATATTGCAGCACAAAAGTGACAATTTACTGCAGTCACTGTTTATAGGCAAAGTGTGGATAAATTATGGAAAAAATATAATTGTTTTCGCTAATATTTCTCCAAATATCTGACCCTGACACATGCTATTGCAGCTCAGTTGTGACCATTCACTGCAGACAACTGTTATAGGCAAAGTGTGGATAAATTATGGAAATAATATAATTGTTTTCGCTATTATTTTCCCCAATTTCTGGCCCTGACACACGCTATTGCAGCTCAATTGTGACAATTCACTACAGACACCGTTTATAGGCAAAGTGTGTATAAATTATGGAAAAAATATAATTGTTTCTGCTAATATTTTTCACAATTTCTGGCCCTGACACATGCTATTACAGCGCAGATATGACAATTCAATGCTGACACCGTTTATAGGTAAAAAGTGGATAAATTATGGAAAAAATATAATTGTTTTCGCTAATATTTTTCCTAATATCTGGCCCTGACACAACGCTATTGCAGTGCAGATGTGACAACTCACTTGAGATACCATTTATAGGCAAAGTGTGAATAAATTATGAAAACATTTTTTTAATTGTTTTCGCTATTATTTTTCTCAATATCTGACCCTGACACACGCTATTGCAGCTCAGTTGTGACAAATTACTGCAGACAACTTGTATAGGCAAAGTGTGGATAAATTATGGAAAAAATATAATTGTTTTCGCTAATATTTTTCCCAATTTCTGGCCCTGACACATGCTATTTCAGTGCAGATTTGACAATTCACTGCTGAGACCATTTATAGGCAAAGTGTGGATAAATTATGAAGAAAATATATAATTGTTTTTGCTAATATTTTTCCCAATATCTGGGCCTGACAAACGCTATTGCAGTGCAGATGTGACAATTCACTGCAGATACTGTTTATAGGCTAAATGTGGATAAACTATGGAAAAAATAATTGTTTTTGCTAATATTTTTTCAATTGTCTGGCCCTGACACACGCTATTGCAACGCAGATGTGACAATTCACTGCTGACACCGTTTATAGGCAAAGTGTGGATAAATTATGGGAAAAATATAATTGTTTTTGCTAATATTTTTCCCAATTTCTGTCCCTGACACACGCTATTGCAGCTCAGATGTGACAATTCACTGCAGACACGGTTTATAGGCAAAGTGTGGATAAATGATGGAAAAAATATAATTGTTTTCACTAATATTCTTCCCAATATCTGACCCTGACAAACGCTATTGCAGCGCAGTTGTGACAGTAAACTGTTGACCCTGTTTATAGGCAAAGTGTGGATAAATTATGGAAAAAATATAATTGTTTTCGCTAATATTTTTCCCAATATCTGACCCTGACACAAGCTATTGCAGCTCAGTTGTGACAATTCACTGCAGACACCGTTTATAGGCAAAGTGTGGTTAAATTATGGAAAAAAATATATTTGTTTTCGCTAATATTTTTCCCTATATCTGGCCCTGACACATGCTATTGCGGTGCAGATGTGACAATTCACTGCAGACACCGTTTATAGGCAAAGTGTGGTTAAATTATGGAAAAAATATATTTGTTTTTGCTAATATTTTTCCCTATATCTGGCCCTGACACATGCTATTACGGTGCAGATGTGAGAACTCACTTCAGACACCGTTTATAGGTAAAGTGTGGATAAATTATGGAAAAAATATAATTGTTTTCGCTAATTTATTGCCCTATATCTGGGCCTGACACATGATATTGCAGCACAAAAGTGACAATTTACTGCAGTCACTGTTTATAGGCAAAGTGTGGATAAATTATGGAAAAAATATAATTGTTTTCGCTAATATTTTTCCAAATATCTGGGCCTGACACACGATATTGAAGCGCAGAAGTGACAATTTACTGCAGACACCGTTTATAAGCAAAGTGTGGAATAATTATGGAAAAAATATAATTGTTTTCGCTAATATTTTTCCCATTATCTGACCCTGACACAAGCTATTGCAGCTCAGTTGTGACAATTCACTGCAGACACCGTTTATAGGCAAAGTGTGGATAAATTATGGAAAAAATATATTTGTTCTCATTAATATTTTTCCCTATATCTGGCCCTAACACACGCTATTGCAGCACAGATATGACAATTTACTGCAGACACCATTTATAGGCAAAGTGTGGATAAATTATGGAAAAAATATAATTGTTTTCGCTAATATATTTCCCAATATCTGGGACTGACACACGCTATTGCACCACAGATCTGACAATTCTTTGCAGGGACCGTTTGTAGAAAAATGTGGATAAATTATGGAAAAAATATAATTGTTTTTTCTAATATTTTTCCCAATATCTGGCCCTGATAAATGCTATTGCAGCACAGCTGTGACAATTTACTGCATATATTTTTATAGGCAAAATGTGGATAAATTATAGAAAAAAAAAATGTTTTTGCTAATATTTTTTTCTAATGTCTGGCCCTGACACACGCTATTGCAGCGCAGATGTGACAATTCACTGCTGACACCGTTTATAGGCAAAGTGTGGATAAATTATGGAAAAAATATAATTGTTTTCACTAATATTTTTCCCAATATCTGACCCTGACACACGCTATTGCAGCTCAGTTGTGACAATTCACTGCAGACACCGTTTATAGGCATATTGTGGATAAATTATGGAAAAAATATAATTGTTTTCGCCAATATTTTTCCCTATATCTGGCCCTGACACATGCTATTATGGTGCAGATGTGAGAACTCACTTCAGACACCGTTTATAGGTAAAGTTTTGATAAATTATGGAAAAAATATAATTGTTTTCGCTAATTTATTGCCCTATATCTGGGCCTGACACATGATATTGCAGCACAAAAGTGACAATTTACTGCAGTCACTGTTTATAGGCAAAGTGTGGATAAATTATGGAAAAAATATAATTGTTTTCGCTAATATTTCTCCAAATATCTGGGCCTGACACACGATATTGCAGCGCAGAAGTGACAATTCACTGCAGACACCGTTTATAAGAAAAGTGTGGAATAATTATGGGAAAAATATAATAGTTTTTGCTAACATTTTTCCCAATATCTGGCCCTGACACAAACACACGCTATTGCAGCACAGATCTGAAAATTCACTGCTGACACCGTTTATAGGCAAAGTGTGGATAAATTATGGAAAAAATATAATTGTTTTCGCTAATATTTCTCCAAATATCTGGGCCTGACACACGATATTGCAGCGCAGAAGTGACAATTTACTGCAGACACCGTTTATAAGAAAAGTGTGGAATAATTATGGGAAAAATATAATTGTTTTTGCTAATATTTTTCCCAATTTCTGTCCCTGACACACGCTATTGCAGCTCAGATGTGACAATTCACTGCAGACACGGTTTATAGGCAAAGTGTGGATAAATTATGGAAAAAATATAATTGTTTTCGCTAATATTTTTCCCAATATCTGACCCTGACACAAGCTATTGCAGCTCAGTTGTGACAATTCACTGCAGACACCGTTTATAGGCAAAGTGTGGATAAATTATGGAAAAAATAGAATTGTTTTTGCTAATATTCTTCCCAATATCTGACCCTGACAAACGCTATTGCAGCACAGTTGTGACAGTAAACTGTTGACACTGTTTATAGGCATAGTGTGGATAAATTATGGAAAAAATATAATTGTTTTCGCTAATATTTTTCCCAATATCTGACCCTGACACAAGCTATTGCAGCTCAGTTGTGACAATTCACTGCAGACACGGTTTATAGGCAAAGTGTGGTTAAATTATGGAAAAAATATATTTGTTTTTGCTAATATTTTTCCCTATATCTGGCCCTGACACATGCTATTGCGGTGCAGATGTGAGAACTCACTTCAGACACCGTTTATAGGTAAAGTGTGGATAAATTATGGAAAAAATATTATTGTTTTCGCTAATTTATTGCCCTATATCTGGGCCTGACACATGATATTGCAGCACAAAAGTGACAATTTACTGCAGTCACTGTTTATAGGCAAAGTGTGGATAAATTATGGAAAAAATATAATTGTTTTCGCTAATATTTCTCCAAATATCTGACCCTGACACATGCTATTGCAGCTCAGTTGTGACAATTCACTGCAGACAACTGTTATAGGCAAAGTGTGGATAAATTATGGAAATAATATAATTGTTTTCGCTATTATTTTCCCCAATTTCTGGCCCTGACACACGCTATTGCAGCTCAATTGTGACAATTCACTACAGACACCGTTTATAGGCAAAGTGTGTATAAATTATGGAAAAAATATAATTGTTTCTGCTAATATTTTTCACAATTTCTGGCCCTGACACATGCTATTACAGCGCAGATATGACAATTCAATGCTGACACCGTTTATAGGTAAAAAGTGGATAAATTATGGAAAAAATATAATTGTTTTCGCTAATATTTTTCCTAATATCTGGCCCTGACACAACGCTATTGCAGTGCAGATGTGACAACTCACTTGAGATACCATTTATAGGCAAAGTGTGAATAAATTATGAAAACATTTTTTTAATTGTTTTCGCTATTATTTTTCTCAATATCTGACCCTGACACACGCTATTGCAGCTCAGTTGTGACAAATTACTGCAGACAACTTGTATAGGCAAAGTGTGGATAAATTATGGAAAAAATATAATTGTTTTCGCTAATATTTTTCCCAATTTCTGGCCCTGACACATGCTATTTCAGTGCAGATTTGACAATTCACTGCTGAGACCATTTATAGGCAAAGTGTGGATAAATTATGAAGAAAATATATAATTGTTTTTGCTAATATTTTTCCCAATATCTGGGCCTGACAAACGCTATTGCAGTGCAGATGTGACAATTCACTGCAGATACTGTTTATAGGCTAAATGTGGATAAACTATGGAAAAAATAATTGTTTTTGCTAATATTTTTTCAAATGTCTGGCCCTGACACACGCTATTGCAACGCAGATGTGACAATTCACTGCTGACACCGTTTATAGGCAAAGTGTGGATAAATTATGGGAAAAATATAATTGTTTTTGCTAATATTTTTCCCAATTTCTGTCCCTGACACACGCTATTGCAGCTCAGATGTGACAATTCACTGCAGACACGGTTTATAGGCAAAGTGTGGATAAATGATGGAAAAAATATAATTGTTTTCACTAATATTTTTCCCAATATCTGACCCTGACACAAGCTATTGCAGCTCAGTTGTGACAATTCACTGCAGACACCGTTTATAGGCAAAGTGTGGATAAATTATGGAAAAAATATAATTGTTTTTGCTAATATTCTTCCCAATATCTGACCCTGACAAACGCTATTGCAGCGCAGTTGTGACAGTAAACTGTTGACCCTGTTTATAGGCATAGTGTGGATAAATTATGGAAAAAATATAATTGTTTTCGCTAATATTTTTCCCAATATCTGACCCTGACACAAGCTATTGCAGCTCAGTTGTGACAATTCACTGCAGACACCGTTTATAGGCAAAGTGTGGTTAAATTATGGAAAAAATATATTTGTTTTCGCTAATATTTTTCCCTATATCTGGCCCTGACACATGCTATTGCGGTGCAGATGTGAGAACTCACTTCAGACACCGTTTATAGGTAAAGTGTGGATAAATTATGGAAAAAATATAATTGTTTTCGCTAATTTATTGCCCTATATCTGGGCCTGACACATGATATTGCAGCACAAAAGTGACAATTTACTGCAGTCACTGTTTATAGGCAAAGTGTGGATAAATTATGGAAAAAATATAATTGTTTTCGCTAATATTTTTCCAAATATCTGGGCCTGACACACGCTATTGCAGCACAGATATGACAATTTACTGCAGACACCATTTATAGGCAAAGTGTGGATAAATTATGGAAAAAATATAATTGTTTTCGCTAATATATTTCCCAATATCTGGGACTGACACACGCTATTGCACCACAGATCTGACAATTCTTTGCAGGGACCGTTTGTAGAAAAATGTGGATAAATTATGGAAAAAATATAATTGTTTTTTCTAATATTTTTCCCAATATCTGGCCCTGATAAATGCTATTGCAGCACAGCTGTGACAATTTACTGCATATATTTTTTATAGGCAAAATGTGGATAAATTATAGAAAAAAAAAATGTTTTTGCTAATATTTTTTTCTAATGTCTGGCCCTGACACACGCTATTGCAGCGCAGATGTGACAATTCACTGCTGACACCGTTTATAGGCAAAGTGTGGATAAATTATGGAAAAAATATAATTGTTTTCACTAATATTTTTCCCAATATCTGACCCTGACACACGCTATTGCAGCTCAGTTGTGACAATTCACTGCAGACACCGTTTATAGGCATATTGTGGATAAATTATGGAAAAAATATAATTGTTTTCGCCAATATTTTTCCCTATATCTGGCCCTGACACATGCTATTATGGTGCAGATGTGAGAACTCACTTCAGACACCGTTTATAGGTAAAGTTTTGATAAATTATGGAAAAAATATAATTGTTTTCGCTAATTTATTGCCCTATATCTGGGCCTGACACATGATATTGCAGCACAAAAGTGACAATTTACTGCAGTCACTGTTTATAGGCAAAGTGTGGATAAATTATGGAAAAAATATAATTGTTTTCGCTAATATTTCTCCAAATATCTGGGCCTGACACACGATATTGCAGCGCAGAAGTGACAATTCACTGCAGACACCGTTTATAAGAAAAGTGTGGAATAATTATGGGAAAAATATAATAGTTTTTGCTAACATTTTTCCCAATATCTGGCCCTGACACAAACACACGCTATTGCAGCACAGATCTGAAAATTCACTGCTGACACCGTTTATAGGCAAAGTGTGGATAAATTATGGAAAAAATATAATTGTTTTCGCTAATATTTCTCCAAATATCTGGGCCTGACACACGATATTGCAGCGCAGAAGTGACAATTTACTGCAGACACCGTTTATAAGAAAAGTGTGGAATAATTATGGGAAAAATATAATTGTTTTTGCTAATATTTTTCCCAATTTCTGTCCCTGACACACGCTATTGCAGCTCAGATGTGACAATTCACTGCAGACACGGTTTATAGGCAAAGTGTGGATAAATTATGGAAAAAATATAATTGTTTTCGCTAATATTTTTCCCAATATCTGACCCTGACACAAGCTATTGCAGCTCAGTTGTGACAATTCACTGCAGACACCGTTTATAGGCAAAGTGTGGATAAATTATGGAAAAAATAGAATTGTTTTTGCTAATATTCTTCCCAATATCTGACCCTGACAAACGCTATTGCAGCGCAGTTGTGACAGTAAACTGTTGACACTGTTTATAGGCATAGTGTGGATAAATTATGGAAAAAATATAATTGTTTTCGCTAATATTTTTCCCAATATCTGACCCTGACACAAGCTATTGCAGCTCAGTTGTGACAATTCACTGCAGACACCGTTTATAGGCAAAGTGTGGTTAAATTATGGAAAAAATATATTTGTTTTTGCTAATATTTTTCCCTATATCTGGCCCTGACACATGCTATTGCGGTGCAGATGTGAGAACTCACTTCAGACACCGTTTATAGGTAAAGTGTGGATAAATTATGGAAAAAATATTATTGTTTTCGCTAATTTATTGCCCTATATCTGGGCCTGACACATGATATTGCAGCACAAAAGTGACAATTTACTGCAGTCACTGTTTATAGGCAAAGTGTGGATAAATTATGGAAAAAATATAATTGTTTTCGCTAATATTTCTCCAAATATCTGACCCTGACACATGCTATTGCAGCTCAGTTGTGACCATTCACTGCAGACAACTGTTATAGGCAAAGTGTGGATAAATTATGGAAATAATATAATTGTTTTCGCTATTATTTTCCCCAATTTCTGGCCCTGACACACGCTATTGCAGCTCAATTGTGACAATTCACTACAGACACCGTTTATAGGCAAAGTGTGTATAAATTATGGAAAAAATATAATTGTTTCTGCTAATATTTTTCACAATTTCTGGCCCTGACACATGCTATTACAGCGCAGATATGACAATTCAATGCTGACACCGTTTATAGGTAAAAAGTGGATAAATTATGGAAAAAATATAATTGTTTTCGCTAATATTTTTCCTAATATCTGGCCCTGACACAACGCTATTGCAGTGCAGATGTGACAACTCACTTGAGATACCATTTATAGGCAAAGTGTGAATAAATTATGAAAACATTTTTTTAATTGTTTTCGCTATTATTTTTCTCAATATCTGACCCTGACACACGCTATTGCAGCTCAGTTGTGACAAATTACTGCAGACAACTTGTATAGGCAAAGTGTGGATAAATTATGGAAAAAATATAATTGTTTTCGCTAATATTTTTCCCAATTTCTGGCCCTGACACATGCTATTTCAGTGCAGATTTGACAATTCACTGCTGAGACCATTTATAGGCAAAGTGTGGATAAATTATGAAGAAAATATATAATTGTTTTTGCTAATATTTTTCCCAATATCTGGGCCTGACAAACGCTATTGCAGTGCAGATGTGACAATTCACTGCAGATACTGTTTATAGGCTAAATGTGGATAAACTATGGAAAAAATAATTGTTTTTGCTAATATTTTTTCAATTGTCTGGCCCTGACACACGCTATTGCAACGCAGATGTGACAATTCACTGCTGACACCGTTTATAGGCAAAGTGTGGATAAATTATGGGAAAAATATAATTGTTTTTGCTAATATTTTTCCCAATTTCTGTCCCTGACACACGCTATTGCAGCTCAGATGTGACAATTCACTGCAGACACGGTTTATAGGCAAAGTGTGGATAAATGATGGAAAAAATATAATTGTTTTCACTAATATTCTTCCCAATATCTGACCCTGACAAACGCTATTGCAGCGCAGTTGTGACAGTAAACTGTTGACCCTGTTTATAGGCAAAGTGTGGATAAATTATGGAAAAAATATAATTGTTTTCGCTAATATTTTTCCCAATATCTGACCCTGACACAAGCTATTGCAGCTCAGTTGTGACAATTCACTGCAGACACCGTTTATAGGCAAAGTGTGGTTAAATTATGGAAAAAATATATTTGTTTTCGCTAATATTTTTCCCTATATCTGGCCCTGACACATGCTATTGCGGTGCAGATGTGACAATTCACTGCAGACACCGTTTATAGGCAAAGTGTGGTTAAATTATGGAAAAAATATATTTGTTTTTGCTAATATTTTTCCCTATATCTGGCCCTGACACATGCTATTACGGTGCAGATGTGAGAACTCACTTCAGACACCGTTTATAGGTAAAGTGTGGATAAATTATGGAAAAAATATAATTGTTTTCGCTAATTTATTGCCCTATATCTGGGCCTGACACATGATATTGCAGCACAAAAGTGACAATTTACTGCAGTCACTGTTTATAGGCAAAGTGTGGATAAATTATGGAAAAAATATAATTGTTTTCGCTAATATTTTTCCAAATATCTGGGCCTGACACACGATATTGAAGCGCAGAAGTGACAATTTACTGCAGACACCGTTTATAAGCAAAGTGTGGAATAATTATGGAAAAAATATAATTGTTTTCGCTAATATTTTTCCCATTATCTGACCCTGACACAAGCTATTGCAGCTCAGTTGTGACAATTCACTGCAGACACCGTTTATAGGCAAAGTGTGGATAAATTATGGAAAAAATATATTTGTTCTCATTAATATTTTTCCCTATATCTGGCCCTAACACACGCTATTGCAGCACAGATATGACAATTTACTGCAGACACCATTTATAGGCAAAGTGTGGATAAATTATGGAAAAAATATAATTGTTTTCGCTAATATATTTCCCAATATCTGGGACTGACACACGCTATTGCACCACAGATCTGACAATTCTTTGCAGGGACCGTTTGTAGAAAAATGTGGATAAATTATGGAAAAAATATAATTGTTTTTTCTAATATTTTTCCCAATATCTGGCCCTGATAAATGCTATTGCAGCACAGCTGTGACAATTTACTGCATATATTTTTTATAGGCAAAATGTGGATAAATTATAGAAAAAAAAAATGTTTTTGCTAATATTTTTTTCTAATGTCTGGCCCTGACACACGCTATTGCAGCGCAGATGTGACAATTCACTGCTGACACCGTTTATAGGCAAAGTGTGGATAAATTATGGAAAAAATATAATTGTTTTCACTAATATTTTTCCCAATATCTGACCCTGACACACGCTATTGCAGCTCAGTTGTGACAATTCACTGCAGACACCGTTTATAGGCATATTGTGGATAAATTATGGAAAAAATATAATTGTTTTCGCCAATATTTTTCCCTATATCTGGCCCTGACACATGCTATTATGGTGCAGATGTGAGAACTCACTTCAGACACCGTTTATAGGTAAAGTTTTGATAAATTATGGAAAAAATATAATTGTTTTCGCTAATTTATTGCCCTATATCTGGGCCTGACACATGATATTGCAGCACAAAAGTGACAATTTACTGCAGTCACTGTTTATAGGCAAAGTGTGGATAAATTATGGAAAAAATATAATTGTTTTCGCTAATATTTCTCCAAATATCTGGGCCTGACACACGATATTGCAGCGCAGAAGTGACAATTCACTGCAGACACCGTTTATAAGAAAAGTGTGGAATAATTATGGGAAAAATATAATAGTTTTTGCTAACATTTTTCCCAATATCTGGCCCTGACACAAACACACGCTATTGCAGCACAGATCTGAAAATTCACTGCTGACACCGTTTATAGGCAAAGTGTGGATAAATTATGGAAAAAATATAATTGTTTTCGCTAATATTTCTCCAAATATCTGGGCCTGACACACGATATTGCAGCGCAGAAGTGACAATTTACTGCAGACACCGTTTATAAGAAAAGTGTGGAATAATTATGGGAAAAATATAATTGTTTTTGCTAATATTTTTCCCAATTTCTGTCCCTGACACACGCTATTGCAGCTCAGATGTGACAATTCACTGCAGACACGGTTTATAGGCAAAGTGTGGATAAATTATGGAAAAAATATAATTGTTTTCGCTAATATTTTTCCCAATATCTGACCCTGACACAAGCTATTGCAGCTCAGTTGTGACAATTCACTGCAGACACCGTTTATAGGCAAAGTGTGGTTAAATTATGGAAAAAATATATTTGTTTTCGCTAATATTTTTCCCTATATCTGGCCCTGACACATGCTATTGCGGTGCAGATGTGACAATTCACTGCAGACACCGTTTATAGGCAAAGTGTGGTTAAATTATGGAAAAAATATATTTGTTTTTGCTAATATTTTTCCCTATATCTGGCCCTGACACATGCTATTACGGTGCAGATGTGAGAACTCACTTCAGACACCGTTTATAGGTAAAGTGTGGATAAATTATGGAAAAAATATAATTGTTTTCGCTAATTTATTGCCCTATATCTGGGCCTGACACATGATATTGCAGCACAAAAGTGACAATTTACTGCAGTCACTGTTTATAGGCAAAGTGTGGATAAATTATGGAAAAAATATAATTGTTTTCGCTAATATTTTTCCAAATATCTGGGCCTGACACACGATATTGAAGCGCAGAAGTGACAATTTACTGCAGACACCGTTTATAAGCAAAGTGTGGAATAATTATGGAAAAAATATAATTGTTTTCGCTAATATTTTTCCCATTATCTGACCCTGACACAAGCTATTGCAGCTCAGTTGTGACAATTCACTGCAGACACCGTTTATAGGCAAAGTGTGGATAAATTATGGAAAAAATATATTTGTTCTCATTAATATTTTTCCCTATATCTGGCCCTAACACACGCTATTGCAGCACAGATATGACAATTTACTGCAGACACCATTTATAGGCAAAGTGTGGATAAATTATGGAAAAAATATAATTGTTTTCGCTAATATATTTCCCAATATCTGGGACTGACACACGCTATTGCACCACAGATCTGACAATTCTTTGCAGGGACCGTTTGTAGAAAAATGTGGATAAATTATGGAAAAAATATAATTGTTTTTTCTAATATTTTTCCCAATATCTGGCCCTGATAAATGCTATTGCAGCACAGCTGTGACAATTTACTGCATATATTTTTTATAGGCAAAATGTGGATAAATTATAGAAAAAAAAAATGTTTTTGCTAATATTTTTTTCTAATGTCTGGCCCTGACACACGCTATTGCAGCGCAGATGTGACAATTCACTGCTGACACCGTTTATAGGCAAAGTGTGGATAAATTATGGAAAAAATATAATTGTTTTCACTAATATTTTTCCCAATATCTGACCCTGACACACGCTATTGCAGCTCAGTTGTGACAATTCACTGCAGACACCGTTTATAGGCATATTGTGGATAAATTATGGAAAAAATATAATTGTTTTCGCCAATATTTTTCCCTATATCTGGCCCTGACACATGCTATTATGGTGCAGATGTGAGAACTCACTTCAGACACCGTTTATAGGTAAAGTTTTGATAAATTATGGAAAAAATATAATTGTTTTCGCTAATTTATTGCCCTATATCTGGGCCTGACACATGATATTGCAGCACAAAAGTGACAATTTACTGCAGTCACTGTTTATAGGCAAAGTGTGGATAAATTATGGAAAAAATATAATTGTTTTCGCTAATATTTCTCCAAATATCTGGGCCTGACACACGATATTGCAGCGCAGAAGTGACAATTCACTGCAGACACCGTTTATAAGAAAAGTGTGGAATAATTATGGGAAAAATATAATAGTTTTTGCTAACATTTTTCCCAATATCTGGCCCTGACACAAACACACGCTATTGCAGCACAGATCTGAAAATTCACTGCTGACACCGTTTATAGGCAAAGTGTGGATAAATTATGGAAAAAATATAATTGTTTTCGCTAATATTTCTCCAAATATCTGGGCCTGACACACGATATTGCAGCGCAGAAGTGACAATTTACTGCAGACACCGTTTATAAGAAAAGTGTGGAATAATTATGGGAAAAATATAATTGTTTTTGCTAATATTTTTCCCAATTTCTGTCCCTGACACACGCTATTGCAGCTCAGATGTGACAATTCACTGCAGACACGGTTTATAGGCAAAGTGTGGATAAATTATGGAAAAAATATAATTGTTTTCGCTAATATTTTTCCCAATATCTGACCCTGACACAAGCTATTGCAGCTCAGTTGTGACAATTCACTGCAGACACCGTTTATAGGCAAAGTGTGGATAAATTATGGAAAAAATAGAATTGTTTTTGCTAATATTCTTCCCAATATCTGACCCTGACAAACGCTATTGCAGCGCAGTTGTGACAGTAAACTGTTGACACTGTTTATAGGCATAGTGTGGATAAATTATGGAAAAAATATAATTGTTTTTGCTAATATTTTTCCCAATATCTGACCCTGACACAAGCTATTGCAGCTCAGTTGTGACAATTCACTGCAGACACGGTTTATAGGCAAAGTGTGGTTAAATTATGGAAAAAATATATTTGTTTTTGCTAATATTTTTCCCTATATCTGGCCCTGACACATGCTATTGCGGTGCAGATGTGAGAACTCACTTCAGACACCGTTTATAGGTAAAGTGTGGATAAATTATGGAAAAAATATTATTGTTTTCGCTAATTTATTGCCCTATATCTGGGCCTGACACATGATATTGCAGCACAAAAGTGACAATTTACTGCAGTCACTGTTTATAGGCAAAGTGTGGATAAATTATGGAAAAAATATAATTGTTTTCGCTAATATTTCTCCAAATATCTGACCCTGACACATGCTATTGCAGCTCAGTTGTGACAATTCACTGCAGACAACTGTTATAGGCAAAGTGTGGATAAATTATGGAAATAATATAATTGTTTTCGCTATTATTTTCCCCAATTTCTGGCCCTGACACACGCTATTGCAGCTCAATTGTGACAATTCACTACAGACACCGTTTATAGGCAAAGTGTGTATAAATTATGGAAAAAATATAATTGTTTCTGCTAATATTTTTCACAATTTCTGGCCCTGACACATGCTATTACAGCGCAGATATGACAATTCAATGCTGACACCGTTTATAGGTAAAAAGTGGATAAATTATGGAAAAAATATAATTGTTTTCGCTAATATTTTTCCTAATATCTGGCCCTGACACAACGCTATTGCAGTGCAGATGTGACAACTCACTTGAGATACCATTTATAGGCAAAGTGTGAATAAATTATGAAAACATTTTTTTAATTGTTTTCGCTATTATTTTTCTCAATATCTGACCCTGACACACGCTATTGCAGCTCAGTTGTGACAAATTACTGCAGACAACTTGTATAGGCAAAGTGTGGATAAATTATGGAAAAAATATAATTGTTTTCGCTAATATTTTTCCCAATTTCTGGCCCTGACACATGCTATTTCAGTGCAGATTTGACAATTCACTGCTGAGACCATTTATAGGCAAAGTGTGGATAAATTATGAAGAAAATATATAATTGTTTTTGCTAATATTTTTCCCAATATCTGGGCCTGACAAACGCTATTGCAGTGCAGATGTGACAATTCACTGCAGATACTGTTTATAGGCTAAATGTGGATAAACTATGGAAAAAATAATTGTTTTTGCTAATATTTTTTCAAATGTCTGGCCCTGACACACGCTATTGCAACGCAGATGTGACAATTCACTGCTGACACCGTTTATAGGCAAAGTGTGGATAAATTATGGGAAAAATATAATTGTTTTTGCTAATATTTTTCCCAATTTCTGTCCCTGACACACGCTATTGCAGCTCAGATGTGACAATTCACTGCAGACACGGTTTATAGGCAAAGTGTGGATAAATGATGGAAAAAATATAATTATTTTTGCTAATATTCTTCCCAATATCTGACCCTGACAAACGCTATTGCAGCGCAGTTGTGACAGTAAACTGTTGACCCTGTTTATAGGCATAGTGTGGATAAATTATGGAAAAAATATAATTGTTTTCGCTAATATTTTTCCCAATATCTGACCCTGACACAAGCTATTGCAGCTCAGTTGTGACAATTCACTGCAGACACCGTTTATAGGCAAAGTGTGGTTAAATTATGGAAAAAATATATTTGTTTTCGCTAATATTTTTCCCTATATCTGGCCCTGACACATGCTATTGCGGTGCAGATGTGAGAACTCACTTCAGACACCGTTTATAGGTAAAGTGTGGATAAATTATGGAAAAAATATAATTGTTTTCGCTAATTTATTGCCCTATATCTGGGCCTGACACATGATATTGCAGCACAAAAGTGACAATTTACTGCAGTCACTGTTTATAGGCAAAGTGTGGATAAATTATGGAAAAAATATAATTGTTTTCGCTAATATTTTTCCAAATATCTGGGCCTGACACACGCTATTGCAGCACAGATATGACAATTTACTGCAGACACCATTTATAGGCAAAGTGTGGATAAATTATGGAAAAAATATAATTGTTTTCGCTAATATATTTCCCAATATCTGGGACTGACACACGCTATTGCACCACAGATCTGACAATTCTTTGCAGGGACCGTTTGTAGAAAAATGTGGATAAATTATGGAAAAAATATAATTGTTTTTTCTAATATTTTTCCCAATATCTGGCCCTGATAAATGCTATTGCAGCACAGCTGTGACAATTTACTGCATATATTTTTTATAGGCAAAATGTGGATAAATTATAGAAAAAAAAAATGTTTTTGCTAATATTTTTTTCTAATGTCTGGCCCTGACACACGCTATTGCAGCGCAGATGTGACAATTCACTGCTGACACCGTTTATAGGCAAAGTGTGGATAAATTATGGAAAAAATATAATTGTTTTCACTAATATTTTTCCCAATATCTGACCCTGACACACGCTATTGCAGCTCAGTTGTGACAATTCACTGCAGACACCGTTTATAGGCATATTGTGGATAAATTATGGAAAAAATATAATTGTTTTCGCCAATATTTTTCCCTATATCTGGCCCTGACACATGCTATTATGGTGCAGATGTGAGAACTCACTTCAGACACCGTTTATAGGTAAAGTTTTGATAAATTATGGAAAAAATATAATTGTTTTCGCTAATTTATTGCCCTATATCTGGGCCTGACACATGATATTGCAGCACAAAAGTGACAATTTACTGCAGTCACTGTTTATAGGCAAAGTGTGGATAAATTATGGAAAAAATATAATTGTTTTCGCTAATATTTCTCCAAATATCTGGGCCTGACACACGATATTGCAGCGCAGAAGTGACAATTCACTGCAGACACCGTTTATAAGAAAAGTGTGGAATAATTATGGGAAAAATATAATAGTTTTTGCTAACATTTTTCCCAATATCTGGCCCTGACACAAACACACGCTATTGCAGCACAGATCTGAAAATTCACTGCTGACACCGTTTATAGGCAAAGTGTGGATAAATTATGGAAAAAATATAATTGTTTTCGCTAATATTTCTCCAAATATCTGGGCCTGACACACGATATTGCAGCGCAGAAGTGACAATTTACTGCAGACACCGTTTATAAGAAAAGTGTGGAATAATTATGGAAAAAATATAATTGTTTTTGCTAATATTTTTCCCAATTTCTGTCCCTGACACACGCTATTGCAGCTCAGATGTGACAATTCACTGCAGACACGGTTTATAGGCAAAGTGTGGATAAATTATGGAAAAAATATAATTGTTTTCGCTAATATTTTTCCCAATATCTGACCCTGACACAAGCTATTGCAGCTCAGTTGTGACAATTCACTGCAGACACCGTTTATAGGCAAAGTGTGGATAAATTATGGAAAAAATAGAATTGTTTTTGCTAATATTCTTCCCAATATCTGACCCTGACAAACGCTATTGCAGCGCAGTTGTGACAGTAAACTGTTGACACTGTTTATAGGCATAGTGTGGATAAATTATGGAAAAAATATAATTGTTTTCGCTAATATTTTTCCCAATATCTGACCCTGACACAAGCTATTGCAGCTCAGTTGTGACAATTCACTGCAGACACCGTTTATAGGCAAAGTGTGGTTAAATTATGGAAAAAATATATTTGTTTTTGCTAATATTTTTCCCTATATCTGGCCCTGACACATGCTATTGCGGTGCAGATGTGAGAACTCACTTCAGACACCGTTTATAGGTAAAGTGTGGATAAATTATGGAAAAAATATTATTGTTTTCGCTAATTTATTGCCCTATATCTGGGCCTGACACATGATATTGCAGCACAAAAGTGACAATTTACTGCAGTCACTGTTTATAGGCAAAGTGTGGATAAATTATGGAAAAAATATAATTGTTTTCGCTAATATTTCTCCAAATATCTGACCCTGACACATGCTATTGCAGCTCAGTTGTGACCATTCACTGCAGACAACTGTTATAGGCAAAGTGTGGATAAATTATGGAAATAATATAATTGTTTTCGCTATTATTTTCCCCAATTTCTGGCCCTGACACACGCTATTGCAGCTCAATTGTGACAATTCACTACAGACACCGTTTATAGGCAAAGTGTGTATAAATTATGGAAAAAATATAATTGTTTCTGCTAATATTTTTCACAATTTCTGGCCCTGACACATGCTATTACAGCGCAGATATGACAATTCAATGCTGACACCGTTTATAGGTAAAAAGTGGATAAATTATGGAAAAAATATAATTGTTTTCGCTAATATTTTTCCTAATATCTGGCCCTGACACAACGCTATTGCAGTGCAGATGTGACAACTCACTTGAGATACCATTTATAGGCAAAGTGTGAATAAATTATGAAAACATTTTTTTAATTGTTTTCGCTATTATTTTTCTCAATATCTGACCCTGACACACGCTATTGCAGCTCAGTTGTGACAAATTACTGCAGACAACTTGTATAGGCAAAGTGTGGATAAATTATGGAAAAAATATAATTGTTTTCGCTAATATTTTTCCCAATTTCTGGCCCTGACACATGCTATTTCAGTGCAGATTTGACAATTCACTGCTGAGACCATTTATAGGCAAAGTGTGGATAAATTATGAAGAAAATATATAATTGTTTTTGCTAATATTTTTCCCAATATCTGGGCCTGACAAACGCTATTGCAGTGCAGATGTGACAATTCACTGCAGATACTGTTTATAGGCTAAATGTGGATAAACTATGGAAAAAATAATTGTTTTTGCTAATATTTTTTCAATTGTCTGGCCCTGACACACGCTATTGCAACGCAGATGTGACAATTCACTGCTGACACCGTTTATAGGCAAAGTGTGGATAAATTATGGGAAAAATATAATTGTTTTTGCTAATATTTTTCCCAATTTCTGTCCCTGACACACGCTATTGCAGCTCAGATGTGACAATTCACTGCAGACACGGTTTATAGGCAAAGTGTGGATAAATGATGGAAAAAATATAATTGTTTTCACTAATATTCTTCCCAATATCTGACCCTGACAAATGCTATTGCAGCGCAGTTGTGACAGTAAACTGTTGACCCTGTTTATAGGCAAAGTGTGGATAAATTATGGAAAAAATATAATTGTTTTCGCTAATATTTTTCCCAATATCTGACCCTGACACAAGCTATTGCAGCTCAGTTGTGACAATTCACTGCAGACACCGTTTATAGGCAAAGTGTGGTTAAATTATGGAAAAAATATATTTGTTTTCGCTAATATTTTTCCCTATATCTGGCCCTGACACATGCTATTGCGGTGCAGATGTGACAATTCACTGCAGACACCGTTTATAGGCAAAGTGTGGTTAAATTATGGAAAAAATATATTTGTTTTTGCTAATATTTTTCCCTATATCTGGCCCTGACACATGCTATTACGGTGCAGATGTGAGAACTCACTTCAGACACCGTTTATAGGTAAAGTGTGGATAAATTATGGAAAAAATATAATTGTTTTCGCTAATTTATTGCCCTATATCTGGGCCTGACACATGATATTGCAGCACAAAAGTGACAATTTACTGCAGTCACTGTTTATAGGCAAAGTGTGGATAAATTATGGAAAAAATATAATTGTTTTCGCTAATATTTTTCCAAATATCTGGGCCTGACACACGATATTGAAGCGCAGAAGTGACAATTTACTGCAGACACCGTTTATAAGCAAAGTGTGGAATAATTATGGAAAAAATATAATTGTTTTCGCTAATATTTTTCCCATTATCTGACCCTGACACAAGCTATTGCAGCTCAGTTGTGACAATTCACTGCAGACACCGTTTATAGGCAAAGTGTGGATAAATTATGGAAAAAATATATTTGTTCTCATTAATATTTTTCCCTATATCTGGCCCTAACACACGCTATTGCAGCACAGATATGACAATTTACTGCAGACACTATTTATAGGCAAAGTGTGGATAAATTATGGAAAAAATATAATTGTTTTCGCTAATATATTTCCCAATATCTGGGACTGACACACGCTATTGCACCACAGATCTGACAATTCTTTGCAGGGACCGTTTGTAGAAAAATGTGGATAAATTATGGAAAAAATATAATTGTTTTTTCTAATATTTTTCCCAATATCTGGCCCTGATAAATGCTATTGCAGCACAGCTGTGACAATTTACTGCATATATTTTTTATAGGCAAAATGTGGATAAATTATAGAAAAAAAAAATGTTTTTGCTAATATTTTTTTCTAATGTCTGGCCCTGACACACGCTATTGCAGCGCAGATGTGACAATTCACTGCTGACACCGTTTATAGGCAAAGTGTGGATAAATTATGGAAAAAATATAATTGTTTTCACTAATATTTTTCCCAATATCTGACCCTGACACACGCTATTGCAGCTCAGTTGTGACAATTCACTGCAGACACCGTTTATAGGCATATTGTGGATAAATTATGGAAAAAATATAATTGTTTTCGCCAATATTTTTCCCTATATCTGGCCCTGACACATGCTATTATGGTGCAGATGTGAGAACTCACTTCAGACACCGTTTATAGGTAAAGTGTGGATAAATTATGGAAAAAATATAATTGTTTTCACTAATATTTCTCCAAATATCTGGGCCTGACACACGATATTGCAGCGCAGAAGTGACAGTTTACTGCAGTCACTGTTTATAGGCAAAGTGTGGATAAATTATGGAAAAAATATAATTGTTTTCGCTAATATTTCTCCAAATATCTGGGCCTGACACACGATATTGCAGCGCAGAAGTGACAATTTACTGCAGACACCGTTTATAAGAAAAGTGTGGAATAATTATGGGAAAAATATAATAGTTTTTGCTAACATTTTTCCCAATATCTGGCCCTGACACAAACACACGCTATTGCAGCACAGATCTGAAAATTCACTGCTGACACCGTTTATAGGCAAAGTGTGGATAAATTATAGAAAAAATATAATTGTTTTCGCTAATATTTCTCCAAATATCTGGGCCTGACACACGATATTGCAGCGCAGAAGTGACAATTTACTGCAGACACCGTTTATAAGAAAAGTGTGGAATAATTATGGGAAAAATATAATTGTTTTTGCTAATATTTTTTCCCAATTTCTGTCCCTGATACACGCTATTGCAGCTCAGATGTGACAATTCACTGCAGACACGGTTTATAGGCAAAGTGTGGATAAATTATGGAAAAAATATAATTGTTTTCGCTAATATTTTTCCCAATATCTGACCCTGACACAAGCTATTGCAGCTCAGTTGTGACAATTCACTGCAGACACCGTTTATAGGCAAAGTGTGGATAAATTATGGAAAAAATAGAATTGTTTTTGCTAATATTCTTCCCAATATCTGACCCTGACAAACGCTATTGCAGCGCAGTTGTGACAGTAAACTGTTGACACTGTTTATAGGCATAGTGTGGATAAATTATGGAAAAAATATAATTGTTTTCGCTAATATTTTTCCCAATATCTGACCCTGACACAAGCTATTGCAGCTCAGTTGTGACAATTCACTGCAGACACCGTTTATAGGCAAAGTGTGGTTAAATTATGGAAAAAATATATTTGTTTTTGCTAATATTTTTCCCTATATCTGGCCCTGACACATGCTATTGCGGTGCAGATGTGAGAACTCACTTCAGACACCGTTTATAGGTAAAGTGTGGATAAATTATGGAAAAAATATAATTGTTTTCGCTAATTTATTGCCCTATATCTGGGCCTGACACATGATATTGCAGCACAAAAGTGACAATTTACTGCAGTCACTGTTTATAGGCAAAGTGTGGATAAATTATGGAAAAAATATAATTGTTTTCGCTAATATTTTTTCAAATATCTGGGCCTGACACACGATATTGCAGCGCAGAAGTGACAATTTACTGCAGACACCGTTTATAAGCAAAGTGTGGAATAATTATGGAAAAAATATAATTGTTTTCGCTAATATTTTTCCCATTATCTGACCCTGACACAAGCTATTGCAGCTCAGTTGTGACAATTCACTGCAGACACCGTTTATAGGCAAAGTGTGGATAAATTATGGAAAAAATATATTTGTTCTCATTAATATTTTTCCCTATATCTGGCCCTAACACACGCTATTGCAGCACAGATATGACAATTTACTGCAGACACCATTTATAGGCAAAGTGTGGATAAATTATGGAAAAAATATAATTGTTTTCGCTAATATATTTCCCAATATCTGGGACTGACACACGCTATTGCACCACAGATCTGACAATTCTTTGCAGGGACCGTTTGTAGAAAAATGTGGATAAATTATGGAAAAAATATAATTGTTTTTTCTAATATTTTTCCCAATATCTGGCCCTGATAAATGCTATTGCAGCACAGCTGTGACAATTTACTGCATATATTGTTTATAGGCAAAATGTGGATAAATTATAGAAAAAAAAAATGTTTTTGCTAATATTTTTTTCTAATGTCTGGCCCTGACACATGCTATTGCAGCGCAGATGTGACAATTCACTGCTGACACCGTTTATAGGTAAAGTGTGGATAAATTATGGAAAAAATATAATTGTTTTCACTAATATTTCTCCAAATATCTGGGCCTGACACACGATATTGCAGCGCAGAAGTGACAGTTTACTGCAGTCACTGTTTATAGGCAAAGTGTGGATAAATTATGGAAAAAATATAATTGTTTTCGCTAATATTTCTCCAAATATCTGGGCCTGACACACGATATTGCAGCGCAGAAGTGACAATTTACTGCAGACACCGTTTATAAGAAAAGTGTGGAATAATTATGGGAAAAATATAATAGTTTTTGCTAACATTTTTCCCAATATCTGGCCCTGACACAAACACACGCTATTGCAGCACAGATCTGAAAATTCACTGCTGACACCGTTTATAGGCAAAGTGTGGATAAATTATGGAAAAAATATAATTGTTTTCGCTAATATTTCTCCAAATATCTGGGCCTGACACACGATATTGCAGCGCAGAAGTGACAATTTACTGCAAACACCGTTTATAAGAAAAGTGTGGAATAATTATGGGAAAAATATAATTGTTTTTGCTAATATTTTTTCCCAATTTCTGTCCCTGATACACGCTATTGCAGCTCAGATGTGACAATTCACTGCAGACACGGTTTATAGGCAAAGTGTGGATAAATTATGGAAAAAATATAATTGTTTTCGCTAATATTTTTCCCAATATCTGACCCTGACACAAGCTATTGCAGCTCAGTTGTGACAATTCACTGCAGACACCGTTTATAGGCAAAGTGTGGATAAATTATGGAAAAAATATAATTGTTTTCGCTAATATTTTTCCCAATATCTGACCCTGACACAAGCTATTGCAGCTCAGTTGTGACAATTCACTGCAGACACCGTTTATAGGCAAAGTGTGGTTAAATTATGGAAAAAATATATTTGTTTTTGCTAATATTTTTCCCTATATCTGGCCCTGACACATGCTATTGCGGTGCAGATGTGAGAACTCACTTCAGACACCGTTTATAGGTAAAGTGTGGATAAATTATGGAAAAAATATAATTGTTTTCGCTAATTTATTGCCCTATATCTGGGCCTGACACATGATATTGCAGCACAAAAGTGACAATTTACTGCAGTCACTGTTTATAGGCAAAGTGTGGATAAATTATGGAAAAAATATAATTGTTTTCGCTAATATTTTTTCAAATATCTGGGCCTGACACACGATATTGCAGCGCAGAAGTGACAATTTACTGCAGACACCGTTTATAAGCAAAGTGTGGAATAATTATGGAAAAAATATAATTGTTTTCGCTAATATTTTTCCCATTATCTGACCCTGACACAAGCTATTGCAGCTCAGTTGTGACAATTCACTGCAGACACCGTTTATAGGCAAAGTGTGGATAAATTATGGAAAAAATATATTTGTTCTCATTAATATTTTTCCCTATATCTGGCCCTAACACACGCTATTGCAGCACAGATATGACAATTTACTGCAGACACCATTTATAGGCAAAGTGTGGATAAATTATGGAAAAAATATAATTGTTTTCGCTAATATATTTCCCAATATCTGGGACTGACACACGCTATTGCACCACAGATCTGACAATTCTTTGCAGGGACCGTTTGTAGAAAAATGTGGATAAATTATGGAAAAAATATAATTGTTTTTTCTAATATTTTTCCCAATATCTGGCCCTGATAAATGCTATTGCAGCACAGCTGTGACAATTTACTGCATATATTGTTTATAGGCAAAATGTGGATAAATTATAGAAAAAAAAAATGTTTTTGCTAATATTTTTTTCTAATGTCTGGCCCTGACACATGCTATTGCAGCGCAGATGTGACAATTCACTGCTGACACCGTTTATAGGCAAAGTGTGGATAAATTATGGAAAAAATATAATTGTTTTCACTCATATTTTTCCCAATATCTGACCATGACACACGCTATTGCAGCTCAGTTGTGACAATTCACTGCAGACACCGTTTATAGGCATATTGTGGATAAATTATGGAAAAAATATAATTGTTTTCGCCAATATTTTTCCCTATATCTGGCCCTGACACATGCTATTACGGTGCAGATGTGAGAACTCACTTCAGACACCGTTTATAGGTAAAGTGTGGATAAATTATGGAAAAAATATAATTGTTTTCACTAATATTTCTCCAAATATCTGGGCCTGACACACGATATTGCAGCGCAGAAGTGACAGTTTACTGCAGTCACTGTTTATAGGCAAAGTGTGGATAAATTATGGAAAAAATATAATTGTTTTCGCTAATATTTCTCCAAATATCTGGGCCTGACACACGATATTGCAGCGCAGAAGTGACAATTTACTGCAGACACCGTTTATAAGAAAAGTGTGGAATAATTATGGGAAAAATATAATAGTTTTTGCTAACATTTTTCCCAATATCTGGCCCTGACACAAACACACGCTATTGCAGCACAGATCTGAAAATTCACTGCTGACACCGTTTATAGGCAAAGTGTGGATAAATTATGGAAAAAATATAATTGTTTTCACTAATATTTTTCCCAATATCTGGGCCTGACACACGCTATTGCAGCACAGATATGACAATTTACTGCAGACACCATTTATAGGCAAAGTGTGGATAAATTATGGAAAAAATATAATTGTTTTCGTTAATATTTTTCCCAATATCTGACCCTGACACAAGCTATTGCAGCGCAGATGTGACAATTCACTGCAGACACCGTTTATAGGCAAAGTGTCCATCAATTATGGAAAAAAGATTATTGTTTTTGCTAATATTTTTTCCAATATCTGGCCCTGACACACGCTATTGCAGCGCAGATATGACAATTCACTGCTGACACAATTTATAGGCAAATTGTGGATAAATTATGGAAAAAATATAATTGTTTTTGCTAATATTCTTCCCAATATCTGACCCTGACACACGCTATTGCTGAGCAGTTGTAACAATTCACTGCTGACACCGTTTATATGCATAGTGTGGATAAATTATTGAAAAAATATAATTGTTTTCGCTAATATTGTTCCCAATATCTGACTCTGACACACACTATTGCAGCTCAGTTGTGACTAGAGTTGAGCGGACACCTGGATGTTCGGGTTTGACTGGTTCTTCAGAACTTTTAAAAAAAGTTTGGGTTTGGGTCCCCATTGAAGTCAATGGGAACCCGAACTTTTGACCACTAAATTGGCTCTAAAATAGCCCTGGAAAGAGGGCTGCAAAGGGCAGAAAAATGTGCTTAAGAGAATGGCAAATGCTCTGCAAACAAATGTGGATAGGGAAATGAATTAAATTAACATAAAAGATGTTAAAAAAAATATGGGTGGATGTGGTGGTGTAGACTCATGTGACGGTCTTGGTGGAAGCGCCGGCGAAGGAGGAATAGGTAGCCAACACAGATGTGTGTTATTTTGCATTTTTACATAGGGGTATGCCTCAAAATATTGGGACATATATATAAAAAAAGAAATAAGTGCACTTGAGTATGGATGGATGGTTGAGGCTGTTAGAACTATCTATTCAGCTCAATGTACAGACAAGTCTTGTGGGATCCAGGCCTGGTGCATTTTAATGATCGTGAGCTTGTCCACGTTGGCTGTGGACAGGCAGCTGCGTCTGTCTGTATTGACGCCTCCTACCGTGCTAAATACAGAGAGTGCACTGGCTGCAGGGTAGGCCAGCACCTCCAAGGCATACAGGGCAAGCTCTGGCCATGTGGACAATTTGGAGACCTAGAAGTTGAATGGGGCAGAACCATCAGTCAGTACGTGTAGTCGTGTGCACAGGTACTGTTCTACCATGTTGGTCAAATGCTGCCTCCTTCTAACACACTCCATATCAGCAGTGACAAAGCTTTTCCACATGTCGGTCATGCTAACCCTGCCTTCTGAGGTGCTGGCGTTGACACAGCTGCATTAGCGACCTCTTCTTCCTCCCCTACCTTCACCTTGTGCTTCCACTTGTCCCCCGGTGTGAGTCGGGAATGCTCTCAGGAGCGCCTCTACCAGCGTGCGCCTGTAGTCGCGCATCTTCCTATCACGCTCCAGTGAGGGAATTAACGACGGCACATTGTATTTGTAACGGGGATCCAGCAGGATTGCCACCCAGTACTCAGCACACATTAAAATGTGGGCAACTCTGCAGCATGTAGTCACTCATGTGTGCCAGGCTGCCAAGAGGTAAGGACAAGCTGTCCTCTGTGGGAGGTGTATTGTCTGTGTCCTCCGTATTCCCCCAGCCACACACCAGTGATGGGCACGAGCTGCGTTGGGTGCCACCCTGCTGTGAACATGCTTCATCCCCCTCATCCTCCTCCTCTGCGTCCTCTAGTAGTGGGAACAAATTTGTACCAGGCCTCTGCTGTTGCAAAAAAACTCCCTCTGAGGCACTTCTAAAAGACTAGCCTGAAAGTCTTAGAAATGACCCCTCTTCCTTCTCCTTTGTCTGGCCCACATACTCTTCTATCATCAAGTGTTTTCTCAAGGAGACATAGAAGTGGTATTGTAACACTGATAACGGCATCATCGCCACTGGCCATGTTGGTTGAGTACTCGAAACAGCGCAACAGGGCACACAGGTCTTGCATGGAGGCCCAGTCATTGGTGGTGAAGTGGTGCTGTTCCGCAGTGCGACTCACCCGTGCGTGCGTGCTGCAGCTTAAACTCCACTATGGCCTGCTGCTGCTTGCACAGTCTCTCCAGCATGTGCAAGGTGGAGTTCCACCTGGTGGGCACGTCGCATATGAGGCGGTGAGTGGGAAGACCGAAGTTACGCTGTAGCGCAGACAGGAGAGCGGCGGCAGGATGAGAATGCCAGAAGCGTGCACAGACGGCCCGCACTTTATGCAGCAGCTCACGCATCTCGGGGTACTTGTGAATGAATTTCTGCACCACCAAATTCAGCGCATGCGCCAGGCAAGGGATGTGCATCAAACCGGCTAGTCCCAGAGCTGTAGAGTGCTACTACTAGGATTTTACATAAGCTATGAATTTTAGCTCGTTTGTGAGTATAATTGTCACTACCAGACATCTGAGAAGCTCTGACAGACGTTCTTCAGAATCTCCTGCTTGAGGTTCTTTTGTTTTGCTTTCGTTTTGTCATCTCGTTAGCCTCTCTCAGCTGTCATGTAGTTGCACTGATTGCATCCCTTTAAATCCCTTCCCATACTGCATCACTTTGCGGTTTATATAACTTCCTACAACTGATCCTTCTACAGATAAGTGTTCATTGATTTGTGTTTTCCTGTTTGCTTGATCCTAGGTGACCCTGACTCCCTCCGTATCAAGTGTAGGGAGCCGGTGGTCATGTCCCCTCACTATTATAGGGTGTTCAGGTGTCATGCAGTCGAGGCACGAGAGCATGCAATTTTCTATCATAGAGATCTTTGCATGGGCTGAGAAGACAGGGAGAGTTTCAGGGCTTAACCTGCTCAGGACCGCCGTACGCAGGATTGCGTCCTGCCGGCGGCCCTGCTCTTCTGGGTGGACGCATATACGCGTCCTCCCGTGAGAGCCGAGATTTCCTGTGAACGCGCGCACACAGGCGCGTGCGCTCACAGGAACGGAAGGTAAGCGAGTGGATCTCCAGCCTGCCAGCGGTGATCGCTCGCTGGCAGGCTGGAGATGTGATTTTTTTTAACCCCTAACAGGTATATTAGACGCTGTTTTGATAACAGCGTCTAATATACCTGCTACCTGGTCCTCTGGTGGTCCCTTTTGTTTGGATCGACCACCAGAGGACTCAGGCAGCTCAGTAAAGTAGCACCAAACACCACTACACTACACTACACCCCCCCCTGTCACTTATTAACCCTTTATGAACCACTGATCACCCCTGATCACCCCATACAGACTCCCTGATCACCCCCCTGTCATTGATCACCCCCCTGTCATTGATCACCCCCTGTAAGGCTCCATTCAGACGTCCGTATGATTTTTACGGATCCACGGATACATGGATCGGATCCGCAAATCGCATACGGACGTCTGAATGGAGCCTTACAGGGGGGTGATCAATGACAAGGGGGTGATCACCCATATAGACTTCCTGATCACTTCCCTGTCATTGATCACCCCCCTGTCATTGATCACCCCCCTGTAAGGCTCCATTCAGACGTCCGTATGATTTTTACGGATCCACGGATACATGGATCGGATCCGCAAAACACATACGGACGTCTGAATGGAGCCTTACAGGGGGGTGATCAATGACAAGGGGGTGATCACGCATTTAGACTTCCTGATCACTTCCCTGTCATTGATCACCCCCCTGTCATTGATCACCCCCCTGTAAGGCTCCATTCAGACGTCCGTATGATTTTTACGGATCCACGGATACATGGATCGGATCCGCAAAACGCATACGGACGTCTGAATGGAGCCTTACAGGGGGGTGATCAATGACAAGGGGGTGATCACGCATATAGACTTCCTGATCACTTCCCTGTCATTGATCACCCCCCTGTCATTGATCACCCCCCTGTAAGGCTCCATTCAGACGTCCGTATGATTTTTACGGATCCACGGATACATGGATCGGATCCGCAAAACGCATACGGACGTCTGAATGGAGCCTTACAGGGGGGTTATCAATGACAAGGGGGTGATCACGCATATAGACTTCCTGATCACTTCCCTGTCATTGATCACCCCCCTGTCATTGATCACCCCCCTGTAAGGCTCCATTCAGACGTCCGTATGATTTTTACGGATACATGGATCGGATCCGCAAAACGCATACAGACGTCTGAATGGAGCCTTACAGGGGGGTGATCAATGACAAGGGGGTGATCACCCATATAGACTTCCTGATCACTTCCCCGCATTGATCACCCCCCTGTCATTGATCACCCCCCTGTAAGGCTCCATTCAGACGTCCGTATGATTTTTACGGATACACGGATACATGGATCGGATCCGCAAAACGCATACGGACGTCTGAATGGAGCCTTACAGGGGGGTGATCAATGACAGGGGGGTGATCACCTCATATACACTCCCTGATCACCCCCTGTCATTGATCACCCCCCTGTCAGGCTCCATTCAGACGTCCATATGATTTTTACGGATACATGGATCGGATCCGCAAAACACATACCGACGTCTGAATGGAGCCTTACAGGGGGGTGATCAATGACAGGGGGGTGATCACCTCATATACACTCCCTGATCACCCCCTGTCATTGATCACCCCCCTGTAAGGCTCAATTCAGACGTCCGTATGTGTTTTGCGGATCCGATCCATGTATCCATGGATCCGTAAAAATCATACGGACGTCTGAATGGAGCCTTACAGGGGGGTGATCAATGACAGGGGGGTGATCAATGACAGGGGGTGATCAGGGAGTGTATATGAGGTGATCACCCCCCTGTCATTGATCACCCCCCTGTAAGGCTCCATTCAGACATTTTTTTGGCCCAAGTTAGCGGAAATATATATATATATTTTTTTTCTTACAAAGTCTCATATTCCACTAACTTGTGTCAAAAAATAAAATCTCACATGAACTCACCATACCCCTCACGGAATCCAAATGCGTAACATTTTTTAGACATTTATATTCCAGACTTCTTCTCACGCTTTAGGGCCCCTAAAAAGCCAGGGCAGTATAAATACCCCACATGTGACCCCATTTCGGAAAGAAGACACCCCAAGGTATTCCGTGAGGGGCATATTGAGTCCATGAAAGATTTAAATTTTTGTCCCAAGTTAGCGGAAAGTGAGACTTTGTGAGAAAAAAAAATAAATCAATTTCCGCTAACTTATGCAAAAAATAATAATTTCTATGAACTCGCCTTGCCCCTCATTGAATACCTTGGGGTGTCTTCTTTCCAAAGTGGGGTCACATGTGGGGTATTTATACTGCCTTGGCTTTTTAGGGGCCCTAAAGCGTGAGAAGAAGTCTGGGATCCAAATGTCTAAAAATGCCCTCCTAAAAGGAATTTGGGCCGCTTTGCGCATCTAGGCTGCAAAAAAGTGTCACACATGTGGTATCGCCGTACTCAGGAGAAGTTGGGGAATGTGTTTTGGGGTGTCATTTTACATATACCCATGCTGGGTGAGATAAATATCTTGGTCACCGCAAAACACATTCCCCAACTTCTCCCGAGTACGGCAATACCACATGTGTGACACTTTTTTGCAGCCTAGGTGGGCAAAGGGGCACACATTCCAAAGTGCACCTTTCGGATTTCACCGGTCATTTTTTACAGATTTTGATTGCAAACTTCTTCTCACACATCTGGGCCCCTAAATTGCCAGGGCAGTATAACTACCCCACAAGTGACCCCATTTTGGAAAGAAGACACCCCAAGGTATTTTGTGATGGGCATAGTGAGTTCATGGAAGTTTTTATTTTTTGTCACAAGTTAGTGGAATATGAGACTTTGTAAGAAAAGAAAAAAAAAAGATAAAAATCATCATTTTCCGCTAACTTGTGACAAAAAATAAAAAGTTCTATGAACTCACTATGCCCATCAGTGAATACCTTAGGGTGTCTACTTTCCGAAATGGGGTCATTTGTGGGGTTTTTCTACTGTCTGGGCATTGTAGAACCTCAGGAAACATGACAGGTGCTCAGAAAGTCAGAGCTGCTTCAAAAAGCGGAAATTCACATTTTTGTACCATAGTTTGTAAATGCTATAACTTTTACCCAAACCATTTTTTTTTTTTACCCAAACATTTTTTTTTTATCAAAGACATGTAGAACAATAAATTTAGCGAAAAATTTATATATGGATGTCGTTTTTTTTGCAACATTTTACAACTGAAAGTGAAAAATGTCATTTTTTTGCAAAAAAATCTTTAAATTTTGATTAATAACAAAAAAAGTAAAAATGTCAGCAGCAATGAAATACCATCAAATGAAAGCTCTATTAGTGAGAAGAAAAGGAGGTAAAATTTATTTGGGTGGTAAGTTGCATGACCGAGCGATAAACGGTGAAAGTAGTGTAGTGCAGAAGTGTAAAAAGTGGCCTGGTCATTAAATAGGGGTCACCCTTGTGTTCCTTAGTTTCGGATCAAGCCAGTCGGATCCTTATTTGTAACTTCTTGTTTTCTGTTACACCATCCGTGACATTATAAACCGCCAAAACCGTCTCAAGCATGGATCCGGTTTCACTTTTGACTGAACACATGCAGGGTCTTTCATTGGAGGTAGCAGATCTCCGTAAAACAGTTTCTCAGTTTCAGGTGACCGGTTCAGCTTGCGTTCATGGAGTTTGTTCTGAGCCTAAGATTTCGCTCCCGGATGTGAGAATTTTGTTCGTTTTAGAGAGGCTTGCAAACTCCATTTTCGACTACTTCCCCATTCCTCTGGTGATGAGGAGCAGAGGGTGATAACGCTCAGTCTTGGGCCTCTTCGCTGCCGGTGGGGGCACGGCCCCTCCATTCAGTGGATGAATTTTTTTTAGCCCTTTTAGCCATATGATGATCCGGATCGTATTGCTCTGGCTGAGTCTAGACTACGTCTTTTATGCCAGGGTAAACAGTCCGCAGAGATATACTGTTCAGAATTTTGGAGATGGGCAGCTGATACTGGTTGGAATGATGCTGCACTCCGAAGTCAATTTTGCCATGGTCTTTCAGAGGGATTGAAAGATGCATTTGCCTTTCATGAGAGACCTACCTCCTTGGACACTGCCATGTCTCGGGCCGTTCGTATTGACAGGCGTCTTAGAGAGAGAGGAGAGATCACTCCTTCCTGTCATACTCAGTCCAAGGACAGTGCGGCGGTCTCATTCAGTGTGCAGGGGTCTCAGTCTCTCTCAATCCCCTCTGAGCAGGAGCCCATACTGCTGGGTTTGCTTGCCTCTGACAATAAAAGATTCAGCTCTCAGAGGAGGGTTTGTTTCTGTTGTGGAGGTATAAATCATTTGGCAAATGTTTGTCCCCCTAGGAGATTCAGGCATTTCTTTTTTAGAGTAATAAAGAAACAAAAAGAAAAAAAATCCTCTAAAAACGTTCCATCTGTTACTATTGGCAAGGTTGATGTGGAAATTGAAGGTTTTCCGTTTGCTTGTAGTTCCCGTTTTGTCCTACCTGCCAGGGTGGCGGTAGAGAGCAAGAAATTTTTTTGTGAAATTTTTGTAGATAGTGGAGCAAAAATCCATGGACTTCATTACGGACCTGCCTCGTTCCTCGGGGAAGACTGTGATTCTGGTGGTGGTGGACCGTTTTAGCAAAATGGTGCATTTCATTCCTTTTCCTGGCTTGCCCAATGTTAAGACGCTGGCGCAGGCATTTATTGATCACATTGTCAAATTGCATGGTATTCCTACAGACATAGTCTCTGATAGGGGCACGCAGTTTGTTTCCAGATTCTGGAAGGCTTTCTGTTCTCGCTTGGGGGTTCGGTTGTCATTCTCTTCTGCTTTCCACCCGCAGTCGAATGGCCAGACGGAGCGAGTCAATCAGAATCTGGAGACATATCTGCGCTGTTTTGTGGCGGAGAATCAGGAGGATTGGTGTTATTTTTGTCCCTTGCTGAGTTTGCTTTAAATAACCGTCGTCAGGAGTCTTCTGATAAGTCACCATTTTTTGGTGCATATGAGTTTCATCCGCAGTTTGGGACATTCTCTGGAGAGGGGTCTTCTGGTTTACCTGATGAGGACAGATTCTCCTCGTCTTTGTCATCTATTTGGCAAAAGATCCAGGATAATCTAATGAGTGAGAGATATAAGCGTGTGGCGGATAAGAGACGTGTGCCTGGTCCGGACCTGAATGTTGGTGATCTGGTGTGGTTGTCTACTAAGGATATCAAATTGAAGGTTAGCTCCTGGAAGCTGGGTCCTAAGTTTATTGGGCTTTACAAAATCTTATCCGTCATCAATACTGTTGCCTACCGTCTTGATCTTCCTCAGACTTGGAAGATCAATAATGTCACTTTTCATAAGTCCTTATTAAAACCTTATGTCCAACCCATTGTAGCCTCGTCTTTGCCTCCTCCTCCGATTGTGGTTGATGGTAATCTTGAATTTCAGGTCTCTAGGATTGTGGATTCTCATGTTGTCCGCGGTTCTCTCCAGTACCTTGTTCATTGGGAGGGTTATGGTCCTGAGGAGAGGATGTGGGTCCCAGTGACAGACATTAAGGCCACTCGTCTCATCAGGGCTTTCCATAGGTCCCATCCTTAGAAGGTGGGCTCTGAGTGTCCAGAGTCCACTTGTAGAAGGAGGGGTACTGTCACCACCAGACATCTGAGAAGCTCTGACAGACGTTCTTCAGAACCTCCTGCTTGAGGTTCTTTTGTTTTGCTTTCGTTTTGTCATCTCGTTAGCCTCTCTCAGCTGTCATGTAGTTGCACTGATTGCATCCCTTTAAATCCCTTCCCATACTGCATCACTTTGCGGTTTATACAACTTCCTGGAGTGTGTACCTGCTGGATGCTACAACTGATCCTTCTACAGATAATTGTTCATTGATTTGTGTTTCCCTGTTTGCTTGATCCTAGGGGTCCCTGACTCCCTCCGTATCAAGTGTAGGGAGCCGGTGGTCGTGTCCCCTCACTATTATAGGGTGTTCAGGTGTCATACAGTCGAGGCATGAGGGCATGCAATTTTCTATCATAGAGATCTTTGCATGGGCTGAGAAGACAGGGAGAGTTTCAGGGCTTAAATAGGGGTCACCCTTTTTGTTCCTTAGTTTCGGATCAAGCCAGTCGGATCCTTATTTGTAACTTCTTGTTTTCTGTTACACCATCCGTGACAATAATAAACCACAAGTTGTTTTACCTGTATCCTAAGTGCTTCCCTATGGTGTGATTTTTCTGGTGACATGCAGAAGAATCCAGGAGGCGTGTTTGGAGTCCAGAGCTGGGAAGCATTGTTATTCTGTATCAGTTCGGTGGGCTTACAGCACGGTTGGAAAAAATTCCTTGTTCAGGCAGCTAGGAGGCAAAAAATGATACCCTGCGATCCTTGGCAGCGAAAGGATGTGCGCCAAAAAGGTCTCTGCCTGGGGCCCAGCCGCCACTACATTTACCCAGTGTGCAGTTAGGGTGATATAGCATCCCTGGCTGTGCTTACTGGTCCTCGTATCTGTGGTTAGGTGGACCTTGCCACAGATGGCGTTGCACAGTGCACACTTGATTTTATCCAATACTCGGTTATCCAGGGAAAGCACGGCTCTCCTGTAGAAGTAGTGGCGGCTGGGAACTACGTACTGTGGGACAGCAAGCGACATGAGCTGTTTGAAGCTGTCCGTCTCCACCAGCCTGAATAACAGCATTTCAAAGGCCAGTAGTTTAGAAATGCTGGCATTCAGGGCCAGAGATCGAGGGTGGCTAGGTGGGAATTTACACTTTCTGTCCAAGGTTTGGGAGATGGAGAGCTGAACGCTTCCGTGTGACATGGTGGAGATGCTTGGTGACGGAGGTGGTGGTGTTGGTGGCACATCCTCTGTTTGCTGGGTGGCAGGTGCCAACGTTCCTCCAGAGGTGGAGGAAGAGGCCGAGGCAGCAGCAGAAGAGGGAGCAGGAGAGGCCTGAGCCCTTTCTTGGTTTTGAAGGTGCTTACTCCACTACAGCCCGTGTCTCGCATGAAGATGCCTGGTCATGCAGGTTGTGCTAAGGTTCAGAACGTTAATGCCTCGCTTCAGGCTCTAATGGCACATCGTGCAAACCACTCGGGCCTTGTCGTCAGCACATTGTGTGAAGAAGTGCCATGCCAGTGAACTCCTTGAAGCTGCCTTTGGTGTGCTCAGTCCCTGGTGGCGGTGGCCAGTAGCAGGCGAACTGTCTTTGCCACGGCTGCTCTGCTTTTGCACCCTGCTCCCTCTTTTGCTGCGCTGTTGGCTCGGTCTCACCACTGCCTCTTCCTCCGAACTCTGAAAGTCAGTGACACAACCTTCATTCCATGTGGGGTCTAGGACCTCATCGTCCCCTGCATCGTCTTCCACCCAGTCTTCCTCCCTGACCTCCTTTTCGGTCTGCACACTGCAGAAAGACACAGCAGTTGGCACCTGTGTTTTGTCATCATCAGAGACGTCCTGAATTGGTATTCCCATGTCCTCATCAGGAAACATAAGTGGTTGTGCATCAGCATCAAGGAAGACCCACGGACGAAAAAACGGTCACTGATCACTGACCTACGGACCCCGTTTTTGCGGACCTTAAAAAAAAACGGTTGTGTGCATGAGGCCTAAAGCTGAGAAATGGGAATCATTCTAAATTCAAGTGGTATCATACCTACTATAAATTGATCAATGGAAGCTCTTAGCGCACATTTTGATCAAACTTGTGTCGGGCCCATCTACCAAGTATTTGTGACCTGTGGAACTACAGAGCTCAGCCAAGAGAAGATCACTACAGCACATGCCTGTAGCTCTGTCCACAATTTCATGCTAATCTCCAACCTTTAGGGCTTCAGTGCTGATGCCTATAACTACAAACTAAGAGGCATATGAACAACTCAAGCAGTTGTAAAGTATACCTCTATGTACATCTATAGGTATCAAAGATGTTAATTTTGAGGAACTGCTTCCACGGCATCTTACTATCAGCAACATAGAGGGCTGAGATACCAACTCTGAAGATTTTATATATAAGCTAATACAACTCTTGAGTGTCAACTCTTTATCATAGAAATGTCAGCTCCTGCCATATACGGTAATGGATCCATTAATATTTATGCATAGATAGCTGCTGGTTCTGCGGCATTTACCATTCTGGACTATTTGTTATACTATTATCAACTATCTGGACCATCATTTATTTTATTTATTCGTATTTGATATTTGTTCCTGATCAATAAATAAATATATATATATATATATATATATATATATTTATATATATATATATATATATATACATATATATTAATTTTTTTTATATACTCCTGGAGGTACTCACTATTTACAATTTATAGTATTTCCTTTTATTCTGCTGGCACCAGATTAGGGAGTTCTCAGATTATATTTTATATATTGAACAGCATCCAACATTCAACAAGTGAGCCATCTTTACTATTATTTTTCATATAACCAATACACTGAAAACACTGCTACCAACAGTTGACTTAGAAAATACTGCAGTATCGGTGCCACTAACAGATTTGTGCCCAATATCTTTTGCTCATTAAAATAAGTAAATTCAGAAAAAAGATTCTCCAGTGTAGAATACAAGCAGACAAACTGCTATGCAATTATTTCCATCCACCACACCAACACTCGAAGTGCCTGGAGATTCACCAACACAGATTTCAACCTAGTTTTTCACTTTACCACCCACTGATGTTAACCGTCCACTACTCTTCATACTGTAGGACACGTATATGCTGTTTTTTTAATTTTTACCCCCAAAATCGTAATTTCAACTTTGTGGTGATGAAACACCACAGTTGTATGCCTAATATTTCACGCTATCACTCACAGATGTTATCCTTTGCTCCCCTGCGTATTGTAATTTATGTACATCAAATTAAATTCGAACTGTGTGGAAATGAAACAACATGTCTTTATGCCTAATATTTCAAGTAATCTTTCACAGATGTTATTGGGCAGACTAGATGGGCCAAATGCTTCTTATCTGCCGACACATTCTGTTTCTTTGTTTCCATGTTATCATTCGCTGCCCTGTCTATTATAAAACACATATATACATTTTTTTTAACTTCAAGCAAAGGGGTTAGGTCATGTGATATTTTTAGAGAGCTGGTTGTTACGGACATGGCAATACCTAAATGACTACTTTTTTAAAATGTATTTCAGCTTTACACTATAAAAGCATTTTTGAACGGGAAAAAAAATCATGTTTTAGTGTCTCCATTTTCTGAATGCCATATTTTTTTACCTTTTGGGTGATTGTTTTATGTAGGAGCTCATTTTTTGTGGGAAGAGATGACAGTTTGATTGGTGCCATTTTGGGGTATGTATGACTTTTTGATTGCTTGGAATTACACTTTTTGTGATGAAGGTCACATCACATTTTTTTTGTTTTACGGTGTTCAATTGAGGGGGTAGGTCATGTGATATTTTTATAGGGCAGATCATTAAGGACACAGTGATACCTAATATGTCTAATTATATATATATTTTTTTACGGCGGTGGTAGGTTATGTGACATTTTTATAGAGCATGTTGTTGCGGACGCGGAGATACCTAATATGGTTTTTATTTTTATTTTTTAACACTATTTTATGGTGAGAGGGCTTTTTATTACTTGAAACTTTTTTTTTATTTTTTATTTAAAAAAAAAAACTTTTTCCCACTTGTTTTTACTATTTATTTTGTTCCACTGTGGGACTTCACCTTTTCAGGGTTTGATCCCTGTTTAAATTCAGTACAATACATTCTGTCAGCATCCTTTACAACAAGACACTGACAGTTGCCTAGAATATCAAGCCCAGGATATCTCCTGGGCTTCCGTAGCTGGCAGGCCCTGATGCCTGTGTAAGGCATTGGCAGGGTCAGACTGGGGTGCCTAGGGCCCACCAGTGGAATTGATTTTGGGGGCCCACTCTACCACTAGCATAAACTGAAATATTACTTGTATATTTTTTGGCCTCACGTGCATAACCGTGTGCATTTTAGCACACAATTCAGCATGCAGTACAGAACTGTATTGTGCACTGTACAATAGCAAAGTGTTTCTCATTAAGCAATTCATTTAGTTGATAACTTAAGAGGAGATTTATTATCTCCCTTGCACCAAAAAAGTGACTTACACTACGTGCAGAATTATTAGGCAAATGAGTATTTTGACCACATCATCCTCTTTATGCATGTTGTCTTACTCCAAGCTGTATAGGCTCGAAAGCCTACTACCAATTAAGCATATTAGGTGATGTGCATCTCTGTAATGAGAAGGGGTGTGGTCTAATGACATCAACACCCTATATCAGGTGTGCATAATTATTAGGCAACTTCCTTTCCTTTGGCAAAATGGGTCAAAAGAAGGACTTGACAGGCTCAGAAAAGTCAAAAATAGTGAGATATCTTGCAGAGGGATGCAGCACTCTTAAAATTGCAAAGCTTCTGAAGCGTGATCATCGAACAATCAAGCGTTTCATTCAAAATAGTCAACAGGGTCGCAAGAAGTGTGTGGAAAAACCAAAGCACAAAATAACTGCCCATGAACTGAGAAAAGTCAAGCGTGCAGCTGCCAAGATGCCACTTGCCACCAGTTTGGCCATATTTTAGAGCTGCAACATCACTGGAGTGCCCAAAAGCACAAGGTGTGCAATACTCAGAGACATGGCCAAGGTAAGAAAGGCTGAAAGACGACCACCACTGAACAAGACACACGAGCTGAAATGTCAAGACTGGGCCAAGAAATATCTCAAGACTGATTTTTCTAAGGTTTTATGGTCTGATGAAATGAGAGTGAGTCTTGATGGGCCAGATGGCTGGATTGGTAAAGGGCAGAGAGCTCCAGTCCGACTCAGACGCCAGCAAGGTGGAGGTGGAGTACTGGTTTGGGCTGGTATCATCAAAGAGGAGCTTGTGGGGCCTTTTTGGGTTGAGGATGGAGTCAAGCTCAACTCCCAGTCCTACTGCCAGTTTCTGGAAGACACCTTCTTCAAGCAGTGGTACAGGAAGAAGTCTGCAAGGTAAGAAAAACATGATTTTCATGCAGGACAATGCTCCATCACACGCGTCCAAGTACTCCACAGCGTGGCTGGCAAGAAAGGATATAAAAGAAGAAAATCTAATGACATGGCCTCCTTGTTCACCTGATCTGAACCCTATTGAGAACCTGTGGTCCATCATCAAATGTGAGATTTACAAGGAGGGAAAACAGTACACCTCTCTGAACAGTGTCTGGGAGGCTGTGGTTGCTGCTGCACGCAATGTTGATGGTGAACAGATCAAAACACTGACAGAATCCATGGATGGCAGGCTTTTGAGTGTCCTTGCAAAGAAAGGTGGCTATATTGGTCACTGATTTGTTTTTGTTTTGTTTTTGAATGTCAGAAATGTATATTTGTGAATGTTGAGATGTTATATTGGTTTCACTGGTAAAAATAAATAATTGAAATGGGTATATATTTGTTTTTTGTTAAGTTGCCTAATAATTATGTACAGTAATAGTCACCTGCACACACAGATATCCCCCTAAAATAGCTAAAACTAAAAACAAACTAAAAACTACTTCCAAAAATATTCAGCTTTGATATTAATGAGTTTTTTCGGTTCATTGAGAACATGGTGGTTGTTCAATAATAAAATTAATCCTCAAAAATACAACTTGCCTAATAATTCTGCACTCCCTGTATTGAAAAAAAAAGTCACATGTGCCTCTTTTTACTCTGCACTCACCACTTTTCCAAAAGGGAGCATGACAAGGATGGAAAAGGGGCATAGTCATCAGGAGAGACAAATCTATCATCATTTACACCAGATGCAAATAAAGACAGAAATCCAGAGGCAGACTGGTGAAAAACCCTACAGGGAATTTTTCTAGTGGGCTGATGCCCATAGAGCCACCCAATCCATTCTCACTGCCACTGGCCTGGTACATACTGGGGGAACCAGTGGCGTAGGGATCGCCATAGCAACCATAGCAGTGGCTATGGGGCCCTACGCCACTGGGGGCCCGCCCGTCCGGACCGCATAATTTTTTATTTTTTAATACATTACAGCACTCACTCACACAGGCAGCCAGCAGCCAGGCCCGACCGCCCTCCCAGTGTAGTGGGCGGGGCGCGGGCGGTCCGCGGCTCGGTCTGGAGAACATGAGGTAGGCCGGCGGATGCGGTGGAGGGGGCCAGAACGGGGCGTAGCGGAGGCGGAGCCAGGCTGGCACCAGCGCCGCCCACAGACCGCAGTGCAGGAAAGGAATGAATTTCCCAGCCCCCTCTACCGCCTGAGTCCGCCTCCTGAGTCCTCCCACCCAGTCCCTCTAGTTAGTAGGAGGCGGACTCAGGCGGTGGAGGGGGCGGGGCCAGGCCGGGGGGGGGGGGGTTGGTACCTGTCCTGCTGTGGGGAGGAGGGACTGGGAGTGGGACTATGGAGGGAGACTGGTCCCGCCGGCCGCACTGGCGTCAGTCAGAGGCGCTATCTAAGTAAATCTGATTCTTTCTGACTGCGGCTGGGCTGCCCAAAACCAGTCTGAACTAGTCTGAGGGCGGCGGGCCAGAGATGAACCGGCTCACAATCAGTGACTCACTACTACTGCTGTCACTGGATGGCACAGAGGGGTGATGGCACCTACTTCTCCAGGCTGCCTGTGAGGACCAGACATCAGCTGTCTACAGGAAAGGTAAGTGTCTGTCTGTAGAAATAGTGTCTGTCTGTAGAAATAGGTGTATAACTACTTGTAAGTTCATGTGTATGTAATGTGTATGTGTGTGTGTGTGTATATATATATATATATATATATATATAGTATATATGTCCATATATGTGGTGAGTGCGTATGTGAGTCTGTCCATGTATGTGGTGAGTGCCTGTATGAGTGCGTCCATGTATGTAGTGAGTGCCTGTATGAGTGCGTCCATGTATGTAGTGAGTGCCTGTATTAGTGCGTCCATGTATGTGGTGAGTGTATGAGTGCATCCATGTATGTGGTGAGTGCCTGTATTAGTGCGTCCATGTATGTGGTGAGTGTATGAGTGCCTCCATGTATGTGGTGAGTGCCTGTATACGTGCGTCCATGTATGTAGTGAGTTCCTGTATGAGTGCGTCCATGTATGTGGTGAGTGCGTGTATGAGTGCATCCATGTATGTGGTGAATGCGTGTATGAGTGCGTCCATGTATATGGTGAGTGCCTGTATGAGTGAGTCCATGTATATGGTGAGTGCCTGTATGAGTGCATCCATGTATATGGTGAGTACATGTATGAGTGCATCCATGTATGTGGTGAATGCGTGTATGAGTGCGTCCATGTATATGGTGAGTACGTGTATGAGTGCATCCATGTATGTGGTGAATGCGTGTATGAGTGCGTCCATGTATGTGGCGAGTGTGTGTATGAGTGCGTCCATTAAGTTTGGGAGGGGCCCAGTACAAAAATTTGCTGTGGGGCCCAGTCAGTTCTAGCTACGCCCCTGGGGGGAACTATAGGGGTCATTATCATAGAAAGTCTAGGCAGCATGCTTAAGGTAAGGTACGCTTGATGTTGTGGCCCACATCTCACTTCCTAAGCCCCTTGCTACATACAAAAGACAATTGGAGGAGGAAAATAGAACATGGCATGGACCCGTCTACAATATTGGAGCCACTTTTAAGTTTTTTTTCCAGGGCCACTTTAAGTTCCCACTCAGCCCTTGCAGAAATGTACGGTAGCTCTGAGCTGTTGTAGATTTCTGTTTAGGTGCACAGACTGCAGGTGGATGTACCTAATTTATGACGAGCACTTTACATCGTAATAAATTTAGGCACATCCTACAGCAGAGCAGGAGATACAGTATCAAGCGTAGAAAGCACCAATCTTGATAAATCTCCCCTTAGTCTGCTATTTACAGTCAGTAGTATCGACAGCAGTCACACATGGAAATTCCTTGTCCTAGACTAACTACCCAGTCCCTCAGCCAGCCTAAGGCCTCTTTCACACGAACGATACGGATTAGGTCCGGATGCGTTCAGGGTGCGTTTAGGGAAACTCGCACCATTTTGCAAGGAAGTTCAGTCAGTTTTGTCTGCGATTGTGTTCAGTTTTTTCCACAAGGGTGAAATGCATTTTGATCCATTTTTCATGCGCGTGATAAAAAAAACAGAAGGTTTACAAACATCTCATAGCAACCATCAGTGAAAAACGCATTGCATCCGCACTTGCTTCCGGATGCAATGCGTTTTTCACTGAAGACCCATTCACTTCTATGGGGCCAGGGCTGCATGAAAACGCAGAATATAGAACATGCTGGTTTTTCACGCAACACACAACTGATGCGTAAAAAAAAAAGCTCATGTATAGAGTTGAGCGAACACCTGGATGTTCGGGTTCGAGAAGTTCGGCCGAACATCCCGGAAATGTTCGGGTTCGGGATCCGAACCCGATCCGAACTTCGTCCCGAACCCGAACCCCATTGAAGTCAATGGGGACCCGAACTTTTCGGCACTAAAACGGCTGTAAAACAGCCCAGGAAAGGGCTAGAGGGCTGCAAAAGGCAGCAACATGTAGGTAAATCCCCTGCAAACAAATGTGGATAGGGAAATTAATTAAAATAAAAATTAAATAAATAAAAATTAACCAAAATCAATTGGAGAGAGGTTCCATAGCAGAGAATCTGGCTTCCCGTCACCCACCACTGGAACAGTCCATTCTCAGATATTTAGGCCCCGGCACCCAGGCAGAGGAGAGAGGTCCCGTAACAGAGAATCTGTCTTCATGTCAGCAGAGAATTAGTCTGCATGTCATAGCAGAGAATGAGGCTTCACGTCAGCCACCACTGCAACAGTCCATTGGCATATATTTAGGCCTAGCACACAGGCAGAGGAGAGAGGTCCCGTAACAGAGAATCTGGCTTCATGTCAGCAGAGAATCAGTCTGCATGTCATAGCAGAGAATGAGGCTTCACGTCAGCCACCACTGCAACAGTCCATTGGCATATATTTAGGCCCAGCACACACACAGGCAGAGGAGAGAGGTCCCGTAACAGAGAATCTGGCTTCATGTCAGCAGAGAATCAGTCTGCATGTCATAGCAGAGAATGAGGCTTCACGTCAGCCACCACTGCAACAGTCCATTGGCATATATTTAGGCCCAGCACACACACAGGCAGAGGAGAGAGGTCCCGTAACAGAGAATCTGACTTCATGTCAGCAGAGAATCAGTCTGCATGTCATAGCAGAGAATGAGGCTTCACGTCAGCCACCACTGCAACAGTCCATTGGCATATATTTAGGCCCAGCACACACACAGGCAGAGGAGAGAGGTCCCGTAACAGAGAATCTGGCTTCATGTCAGCAGAGAATCAGTCTGCATGTCATAGCAGAGAATGAGGCTTCACGTCACCCACCACTGCAACAGTCCATTGGCATATATTTAGGCCTAGCACACAGGCAGAGCAGAGAGGTCCCGTAACAGACAATCTGGCTTCATGACAGCAGAGAATCAGTCTGCATGTCATAGCAGAGAATGAGGCTTCACGTCACCCACCACTGCAACAGTCCATTGGCATATATTTAGGCCTAGCACACAGGCAGAGCAGAGAGGTCCCGTAACAGACAATCTGGCTTCATGTCAGCAGAGAATCAGTCTGCATGTCATAGCAGAGAATCAGGCTTCACGTCAGCCACCACTGCAACAGTCCATTGTCATAAATTTAGGCCCAGCACCCAGGCAGAGGAGAGAGGTCCCGTAACAGACAATCTGGCTTCATGTCAGCAGAGAATTAGTCTGCATGTCATAGCAGAGAATCAGGCTTCACGTCAGCCACCACTGCAACAGTCCATTGTCATAAATTTAGGCCCAGCACCCAGGCAGAGGAGAGAGGTCCCGTAACAGACAATCTGGCTTCATGTCAGCAGAGAATTAGTCTGCATGTCATAGCAGAGAATCAGGCTTCATGTCAGCCACCACTGCAACAGTCCATTGGCATATATTTAGGCCTAGCACACAGGCAGAGGAGAGGTTCATTCAACTTTGGGTAGCCTCGCAATATAATGGTAAAATGAAAATAAAAATAGGATTGAATGAGGAAGTGCCCTGGAGTCCAATAATATATGGTTATGGGGAGGTAGTTAATGTCTAATCTGGACAAGGGACGGACAGGTCCTGTGGGATCCATGCCTGGTTCATTTTTATGAACGTCAGCTTGTCCACATTGGCTGTAGACAGGCGGCTGCGTTTGTCTGTAATGACGCCCCCTGCCGTGCTGAATACACGTTCAGACAAAACGCTGGCTGCCGGGCAGGCCAGCACCTCCAAGGCATAAAAGGCTAGCTCTGGCCACGTGGACAATTTAGAGACCCAGAAGTTGAATGGGGCCGAACCATCAGTCAGTACGTGGAGGGGTGTGCACACGTACTGTTCCACCATGTTAGTGAAATGTTGCCTCCTGCTAACACGTTGCGTATCAGGTGGTGGTGCAGTTAGCTGTGGCGTGTTGACAAAAGTTTTCCACATCTCTGCCATGCTAACCCTGCCCTCAGAGGAGCTGGCCGTGACACAGCTGCCTTGGCGACCTCTTGCTCCTCCTCTGCCTTGGCCTTGGGCTTCCACTTGTTCCCCTGTGACATTTGGGAATGCTCTCAGTAGCGCGTCTACCAACGTGCGCTTGTACTCGCGCATCTTCCTATCACGCTCCAGTGCAGGAAGTAAGGTGGGCACATTGTCTTTGTAGCGTGGATCCAGCAGGGTGGCAACCCAGTAGTCCGCACAGGTTAAAATGTGGGCAACTCTGCTGTCGTTGCGCAGGCACTGCAGCATGTAGTCGCTCATGTGTGCCAGGCTGCCCAGGGGTAAGGACAAGCTGTCCTCTGTGGGAGGCGTATCGTCATCGTCCTGCCTTTCCCCCCAGCCACGCACCAGTGATGGACCCGAGCTGCGTTGGGTGCCACCCCGCTGTGACCATGCTTCATCCTCATCCTCCTCCACCTCCTCCTCATCCTCGTCCTCCTCGTCCTCCAGTAGTGGGCCCTGGCTGGCCACATTTGTACCTGGCCTCTGCTGTTGCAAAAAACCTCCCTCTGAGTCACTTCGAAGAGACTGGCCTGAAAGTGCTAAAAATGACCCCTCTTCCTCATCCTCCTCCTCCTCCTCCTGGGCCACCTCCTGTTCCATCATCGCCCTAAGTGTTTTCTCAAGGAGACATAGAAGTGGTATTGTAACGCTGATAACGGTGTCATCGCCACTGGCCATGTTGGTGGAGTACTCGAAACAGCGCAACAGGGCACACAGGTCTCGCATGGAGGCCCAGTCATTGGTGGTGAAGTGGTGCTGTTCTGTAGTGCGACTGACCCGTGCGTGCTGCAGCTGAAACTCCACTATGGCCTGCTGCTGCTCGCACAGTCTGTCCAGCATGTGCAAGGTGGAGTTCCACCTGGTGGGCACGTCGCATATGAGGCGGTGAGCGGGAAGGCCGAAGTTACGCTGTAGCGCAGACAGGCGAGCAGCGGCAGGATGTGAACGCCGGAAGCGCGAACAGACGGCCCGCACTTTATGCAGCAGCTCTGACATGTCGGGGTAGTTGTGAATGAACTTCTGCACCACCAAATTCAGCACATGCGCCAAGCAAGGGATGTGCGTCAAATTGGCTAGTCCCAGAGCTGCAACGAGATTTCGCCCATTATCACACACCACCAGGCCGGGCTTGAGGCTCACCGGCAGCAACCACTCGTCGGTCTGTTGTTCAATACCCCGCCACAACTCCTGTGCGGTGTGGGGCCTGTCCCCCAAACATATGAGTTTCAGAATGGCCTGCTGACGTTTACCCCGGGCTGTGCTGAAGTTGGTGGTGAAGGTGTGTGGCTGACTGGATGAGCAGGTGGAAGAAGAGGAGGAGGAAGCCGAGAAGGAGGAGGTGGCAACAGGAGGCAAAGAATGTTGCCCTGCGATCCTTGGCGGCGGCAGGACGTGCGCCAAACAGCTCTCCGCCTGGGGCCCAGCTGCCACTACATTTACCCAGTGTGCAGTTAGGGAGATATAGCGTCCCTGGCCGTGCTTACTGGTCCACGTATCTGTGGTTAGGTGGACCTTGCTACAGATGGCGTTGCGCAGTGCACACTTGATTTTATCGGATACTTGGTTGTGCAGGGAAGGCACGGCTCTCTTGGAGAAGTAGTGCCGGCTGGGAACAACATACTGTGGGACAGCAAGCGACATGAGCTGTTTGAAGCTGTCTGTGTCCACCAGCCTAAATGACAGCATTTCATAGGCCAGTAGTTTAGAAATGCTGGCATTCAGGGCCAGGGATCGAGGGTGGCTAGGTGGGAATTTACGCTTTCTATCAAATGTTTGTGAGATGGAGAGCTGAACGCTGGCGTGTGACATGGTTGAGACGCTTGGTGACGGAGGTGGTGGTGGTGGTGTTGGTGGTACATCCCCTGTTTGCTGGGCGGCAGGTGCCAACGTTCCTCCAGAGGCGGAGGAAGAGGCCGAGGCGGCAGCAGCAGAATAGGCCGAGGCGGCAGCAGCAGAAGAGGTAGCAGGGGGAGCCTGAGTGACTTCCTTGGTTTTAAGGTGTTTACTCCACTGCAGTTCATGCTTTGCATGCAGGTGCCTGGTCATGCAGGTTGTGCTCAGGTTCAGAACGTTAATGCCTCGCTTCAGGCTCTGATGGCACAGCGTGCAAACCACTCGGGTCTTGTCGTCAGCACATTGTTTGAAGAAGTGCCATGCCAGGGAACTCCTTGAAGCTGCCTTTGGGGTGCTCGGTCCCAGATGGCGGCGGTCAGTAGCAGGCGGAGTCTCTTGGCGGCGGGTGTTCTGCTTTTGCCCACTGCTCCCTCTTTTGCTACGCTGTTGGCTCGGTCTCACCACTGCCTCTTCCTCCGAACTGTGAAAGTCAGTGGCACGACCTTCATTCCATGTGGGGTCTAGGACCTCATCGTCCCCTGCATCGTCTTCCACCCAGTCTTGATCCCTGACCTCCTGTTCAGTCTGCACACTGCAGAAAGACGCAGCAGTTGGCACCTGTGTTTCGTCATCATCAGAGACATGCTGAGGTGGTATTCCCATGTCCTCATCATCAGGAAACATAAGTGGTTGTGCGTCAGTGCATTCTATGTCTTTCACCGCTGGGGAAGGGCTAGGTGGATGCCCTTGGGAAACCCTGCCAGCGGAGTCTTCAAACAGCATAAGAGACTGCTGCATAACTTGAGGCTGAGACAGTTTCCCTGGTATGCATGGGGGTGATGTGACAGACTGATGGGGTTGGTTTTCAGGCGCCATCTGTGCGCTTTCTGCAGAAGACTGGGTGGGAGATAATGTGAACGTGCTGGATCCACTGTCGGCCACCCAATTGACTAATGCCTGTACCTGCTCAGGCCTTACCATCCTTAGAACGGCATTGGGCCCCACCATATATCGCTGTAAATTCTGGCGGCTACTGGGACCTGAGGTAGTTGGTACACTAGGACGTGTGGATGTGGCAGAACGGCCACGTCCTCTCCCAGCACCAGAGGGTCCACTAACACCACCACGACCATGTCCACGTCCGCGTCCCTTACTAGATGTTTTTCTCATTGTTATGGTTCACCACAACAACAAATATATTATTTGGCCCAATGTATTGTATTCAAATTCAGCGGGATATAAATTTGAGGCCTAGTATTTAGGCGCTGGGTGACCGGTATGGATTTAGTGACAGAATTAGACTTGGAAATGCACAGAAGCGTGTGTGTGAAGTTATTCTGAATGACCCAATGTGCACCTTGAATATTATATACCCTTTTTGGGATAGATTTCAAATAGCTCTGATATAGCAGGAACCACTAAATTATGAAATTGCTAAATTGGGAATTGTACTTCAACCCAGAACAAAAAATGTGCTTTGACGGGCACTAAATAACTTTCCCAGCTACAACAGTACAGCGGTAACGAGAGATTTAGAGGGATTTAAATTTGAGGCCTAGTATTTAGGCGCTGGGTGACAGGTATGGGTTTAGTGACAGAATTAGACTTGGAAATACACAGTAGCGGGTGTGTGTGAAGTTATTCTGAATGACCCAATGTGCACCTTCAATATTATATACCCTTTTTGGGATAGATTTCAAATAGCTCTGATATAGCAGGAACCACTAAATTATGAAATTGCTAAATTGGGAATTGTACTTCAACCCAGAACAAAAAATGTGCTTTGACGGACACTAAATATCTTGCCCAGCAACAACAGTACAGCGGTGGGTAACGAGAGATTTAGAGGGATTTAAATTTGAGGCCTAGTATTTAGGCGCTGGGTCACCGGTATGGATTTAGTGACAGAATTAGACTTGGAAATGCACAGAAGCGTGTGTGTGAAGTTATTCTGAATGACCCTATGTGCACCTTCAATATTATATACCCTTTTAGGGATAGATTTCAAATAGCTCTGATATAGCAGAAACCACTAAATTATGAAATTGCTAAATTGGGAATTGTACTTCAACCCAGAACAAAAAATGTGCTTTGACGGACACTAAATATCTTGCCCAGCAACAACAGTACAGCGGTGGGTAACGAGAGATTTAGAGGGATTTAAATTTGAGGCCTAGTATTTAGGCGCTGGGTCACCGGTATGGATTTAGTGACAGAATTAGACTTGGAAATGCACAGAAGCGTGTGTGTGAAGTTATTCTGAATGACCCTATGTGCACCTTCAATATTATATACCCTTTTAGGGATAGATTTCAAATAGCTCTGATATAGCAGAAACCACTAAATTATGAAATTGCTAAATTGGGAATTGTACTTCAACCCAGAACAAAAAATGTGCTTTGACGGACACTAAATATCTTGCCCAGCAACAACAGTACAGCGGTGGGTAACGAGAGATTTAGAGGGATTTAAATTTGAGGCCTAGTATTTAGGCGCTGGGTGACAGGTATGGGTTTAGTGACAGAATTAGACTTGGAAATACACAGTAGCGGGTGTGTGTGAAGTTATTCTGAATGACCCAATGTGCACCTTCAATATTATATACCCTTTTTGGGATAGATTTCAAATAGCTCTGATATAGCAGGAACCACTAAATTATGAAATTGCTAAATTGGGAATTGTACTTCAACCCAGAACAAAAAATGTGCTTTGACGGACACTAAATATCTTGCCCAGCAACAACAGTACAGCGGTGGGTAACGAGAGATTTAGAGGGATTTAAATTTGAGGCCTAGTATTTAGGCGCTGGGTCACCGGTATGGATTTAGTGACAGAATTAGACTTGGAAATGCACAGAAGCGTGTGTGTGAAGTTATTCTGAATGACCCTATGTGCACCTTCAATATTATATACCCTTTTAGGGATAGATTTCAAATAGCTCTGATATAGCAGAAACCACTAAATTATGAAATTGCTAAATTGGGAATTGTACTTCAACCCAGAACAAAAAATGTGCTTTGACGGACACTAAATATCTTGCCCAGCAACAACAGTACAGCGGTGGGTAACGAGAGATTTAGAGGGATTTAAATTTGAGGCCTAGTATTTAGGCGCTGGGTCACCGGTATGGATTTAGTGACAGAATTAGACTTGGAAATGCACAGAAGCGTGTGTGTGAAGTTATTCTGAATGACCCTATGTGCACCTTCAATATTATATACCCTTTTAGGGATAGATTTCAAATAGCTCTGATATAGCAGAAACCACTAAATTATGAAATTGCTAAATTGGGAATTGTACTTCAACCCAGAACAAAAAATGTGCTTTGACGGACACTAAATATCTTGCCCAGCAACAACAGTACAGTGGTGGGTAACGAGAGATTTAGAGGGATTTAAATTTGAGGCCTAGTATTTAGGCGCTGGGTCACCGGTATGGATTTAGTGACAGAATTAGACTTGGAAATGCACAGAAGCGTGTGTGTGAAGTTATTCTGAATGACCCTATGTGCACCTTCAATATTATATACCCTTTTAGGGATAGATTTCAAATAGCTCTGATATAGCAGAAACCACTAAATTATGAAATTGCTAAATTGGGAATTGTACTTCAACCCAGAACAAAAAATGTGCTTTGACGGACACTAAATATCTTGCCCAGCAACAACAGTACAGCGGTGGGTAACGAGAGATTTAGAGGGATTTAAATTTGAGGCCTAGTATTTAGGCGCTGGGTGACAGGTATGGGTTTAGTGACAGAATTAGACTTGGAAATACACAGTAGCGGGTGTGTGTGAAGTTATTCTGAATGACCCAATGTGCACCTTCAATATTATATACCCTTTTTGGGATAGATTTCAAATAGCTCTGATATAGCAGGAACCACTAAATTATGAAATTGCTAAATTGGGAATTGTATTTCAACCCAGAACAAGAAATGTGCTTGAACGGACACTAAATAACTCGCCCAGCTACAGCACTAGGGACAGATTTAGCTGGATATAAATTTGAGGCCTAGTATTTAGGCGCTGGGTGACCGGTATGGATTTAGTGACAGAATTAGACTGGGATATGGCCAAAAAATGAACAGACTATTGCTGGTTAAATGCACTTGGTGTGACAGCTTCACCCTGATGTAGGCTTTAGCCAAAAAACAACCACACCATTGAGGGTTAAATGCACTTGGTGACAGGCGCAGCTTGCCCCTGATTTTGTATATGGCCAAAAAATGAACAGACTATTGCTGGTTAAATGCACTTGGTGTGACAGCTTCACCCTGATGTAGGCTTTAGCCAAAAAACAACCACACCATTGAGGGTTAAATGCACTTGGTGACAGGCGCAGCTTGCCCCTGATTTTGTATATGGCCAAAAAATGAACAGACTATTGCTGGTTAAATGCACTTGGTGTGACAGCTTCACCCTGATGTAGGCTTTAGCCAAAAAACAACCACACCATTGAGGGTTAAATGCACTTGGTGACAGGCGCAGCTTGCCCCTGATTTTGTATATGGCCAAAAAATGAACAGACTATTGCTGGTTAAATGCACTTGGTGTGACAGCTTCACCCTGATGTAGGCTTTAGCCAAAAAACAACCACACCATTGAGGGTTAAATGCACTTGGTCGCAGCTTGTGCTGGCGCACCACAAGACACAAAATGGCCGCCGATCACCCCAGAAAAATGAGACTGACAAACGGTCTGTGCAGCCTAAAAACAGTGAGCAATTGAGGATCAGCAGCTCAATGATCCACAGCTGCAGATCGATCAGTTAATCAAGTCCTTTGGAGGAGTTAATCTGCCTAATCTCGCCCTACTGTCGCAGCCGCAACCTCTCCCTACGCTAATCAGAGCAGAGTGACGGGCGGCGCTATGTGACTCCAGCTTAAATAGAGGCTGGGTCACATGGTGCTCTGGCCAATCACAGCCATGCCAATAGTAGGCATGGCTGTGATGGCCTCTTGGGGCAAGTAGTATGACGCTTGTTGATTGGCTGCTTTGCAGCCTTTCAAAAAGCGCCAAGAAAGCGTCACAAAAGCACCAAGAAAGCGACGAACACCGAACCCGAACCCGGACTTTTACGAAAATGTCCGGGTTCGGGTCCGTGTCACGGACACCCCAAAATTCGGTACGAACCCGAACTATACAGTTCGAGTTCGCTCATCCCTACTCATGTACAGTCGTGGTCAAAAGTTTTGAGAATGACACAAATATTAGTTTTCACAAAGTTTGCTACTAAACAGCTTTTAGATCTTTGTTTCAGTTGTTTCTGTGATGTAGTGAAATATAATTACACGCACTTCATACGTTTCAAAGGCTTTTATTGACAATTACATAACATTTATGCAAAGAGTCAATATTTGCAGTGTTGGCCCTTCTTTTTTAGGACCTCTGCAATTCGACTGGGCATGCTCTCAATCAACTTCTGGGCCAATTCCTGACTGATAGCAACCCATTCTTTCATAATCACTTCTTGGAGTTTGTCAGAATTAGTGGGTTTTTGTTTGTCCACCCGTTCTGGGGGATTAAGATCTGTGGAGTTTCCAGGCCATGGACCCAAAATGTCAACGTTTTGGTCCCCGAGCCACTTAGTTATCACTTTTGGCTTATGGCACGGTGCTCCATCGTGCTGGAAAATGCATTGTTCTTCACCAAACTGTGGTTGGATTGTTGGAAGAAGTTGCTGTTGGAGGGTGTTTTGGTACAATTCTTTATTCATGGCTGTGTTTTTGGGCAAAATTGTGAGCAACCCCACACATGAATGGTCTCAGGATGCTTTACTGTTGGCATGACACAGGACTGATGGTAATGCTCACCTTTTCTTCTCCGGACAAGCCTTTTTCCTGATGCCCCAAACAATCGGAAAGAGGCTTCATCGGAGAATATGACTTTGCCCCAGTCCTCAGCAGTCCATTCACCATATTTTCTGCAGAAGATCAATCTGTCCCTGATTTTTTTTTTGGAGAGAAGTGGCTTCTTTGCTGCCCTTCTTGACACCAGGCCATCTTCCAAAAGTCTTCGCCTCACTGTGCGTGCAGATGCGCTCACACCTGCCTGCTGCCATTCCTGAGCAAGCTCTGCACTGGTGGCACTCCGATCCCGCAGCTGAATCCTCTTTAGGAGACGATCCTGGCGCTTGCTGGACCTTCTTGGACACCCTGAAGCCTTCTTAACAAGAATTTAACCTCTTTCCTTGAAGTTCTTGATTATCCTATACATTGTTGATTGAGGTGCAATCTTAGTAGCCACAATATCCTTGCCTGTGAAGCCATTTTTATGCAATGCAATGATGGCTGCACGTGTTTCTTTGCAGGTCACCATGGTTAACAATGGAAGAACAATGATTTCAAGTATCACCCTCCTTTTAACAGGTCAAGTCTGCCATTTTAACCCAATCAGCCTGACATAATGATCTCCAGCCTTGTGCTCGTCAACATTCTCACCTGAGTTAACAAGACGATTACTGAAATGATCTCAGCCGGTCCTTTAATGACAGAAATGAAATGCAGTGGAAAGTTTTTTGGGGGATTAAGTTAATTTTTATGGCAAAGAAGGACTATGCAATTTATCTGATCACTCTTATAACATTCTGCAGTATATGCAAATTGCTATTATAAAAACTTAAGCAGCAACTTTTCCAATTTCCTATATTTATGTAATTCTCACGTCACGCATTGCACCAGCGCAGAAAACTTGCTCGTGTGAAAGGGGCCTAAAAGAATGATCTTGTGATATCACATTGCTGAGAGTGCCAGGTCCTGCTTCCTAAAGTGTTCCTTTTTATGCCTGTGGTGAGGTGAGTTTTTTTTTAAATTTGTCGGCATTATCATGGGTTTATAGATGGGGGAGGGCAGTATTGGGGCATTTCATACACAGGGGGTACATTTTTCTTTTTTTTTACTCCCTGCCTTTCATGCCACTCATATTTCAGCGCACTTCTGTCTAAACGACAATTGGCCTATTGATTACAAGGGGGTCCATCTGGCTGTCAAAATTGACCGATTGTAGTCGACAATACAATCGGGCTTGAGGACCGTTGCCGCGGTACCTCGCACAGGGACAGGGGTGATGGCGTTACCATGAATTGTGGACAGCATAAGGACATCCCTCTTGTCCTTATAATCACACCACCATCACCATCCTGTTCCGGGTTATCGGGTCTTCAGAGACCTGAATAACCCGGAAACGCAGAAAACTGCAGGTCTGAATTTACCAGCGTTTTTCTGCGATCGCATACATGGGGGGTGCCTGCTCAATGATTTCGGTGATCGAAAATACACAGGGCGTACAGGTACCCCCTGGGCCTTAAGTACCAGGACATAAGGGCGTACCTGTACGCCCTATGTCCTGAAGAGGTTAAGCCTCTCATTCATAGGAATACACCCATGTACTGCACTATATGGGTGCATTCATATGGATGAGGGAGGTTATAGTCACAATTAATATAAACACTGTCCAGGGATTGTACTATAATTGGCCTAAGTGTTTATATTAAATGTGATCATAACCCCCTTCATCCATAGGAATACACCCATGTACTGCACATATTTTAGCACACCTTTTGGTTCCAAATATTTTTTTTAATTTTTTTTCCTTCTCTAAACCCTAGGTGCATCTTATAAAGTGAAAAATATGGTACTTTCTACCGTCACAGGGAAATAAAATAGTTAATTGGGTCCGTGAGACCTACTTATCTTTTGTGTTGAAAAAAAAAAAACTGTGCTTGCCACCATCATAGGGAAATATTATAGTTAAAGGGAATCTGTCACCAGGATTTTGTGTATAGAGCTGAGGACATGGGTTGCTAGATGGCCGTTAGCACATCCGCAATACCCAGTCCCCATAGCTCTCTGTGCTTTTACTGTGTAAAAAAAACGATTTGATACATATGCAAATTACCTGAGATGAGTCCTGTCCCAGACTCATCTCAGGGACAGGAATCATCTCAGGTTAATTTGCATATGTATCAAATTTTTTTTTTACACAATAAAAGCACAGATGTGCTAGCGGCCATCTAGCAACCCATGTCTTCAGCTCTATACACAAAATCCCAGTGACAGGTTCCCTTTAACCTGTTGTGGATACATGACGTACCAGTACGGCATTATGTTCCGGTACTTAAAGGGAACCTGTCACCAGTTTTATGGTGTCCTAACTAAGGGCAACATACATAAGTGACTGATTCTCTTAGCAAAATGCTGGGTCACTTTCTTTAATTGACCCAGTCAATCTGCCAACATCTTGTATTGAAAAGCTCCAGCTCATAATGATGAGTCCTGAATATTCATGAGCTCCTGTCTCTCCCCGCCTACCTGCTGCTGATTGACAGTTATTTTTCATATGAATCAGCAGCAGGTGGGCAGGGGAGTAGCTATAGCTCTAAATTAAAAGAACGCTGGACTCACTGACATCACGCTGGACTCAAATCAGCTCTTTAGCATGCGGCATCTTTGTATGTATATTATGAAGTAACCATCTGTCACACCAGTAAGTGAATACATCTAAGGTACTTTTTAGTAGTTAATGATTGTATATAACTAGTTAGATTAAATTCAAATATCCACATGACAGGTTCCATTTAAGGACACATGACGTACCTGTATGTCATGTGTTGTTCCGATCACCGTCGCCCGGCGGGTGGTGATCGGAACAAGGTGCCTGCTCAAATCATTAAGCAGGCACCCGGGGACAATGCGCGGGGGGTCCTGTGATCCCCCCGTGTCGGCGATTGCCAAAAAACACCAGGTCAATTCAGACCTGCGGTTTTTACAGGTTGCTGCGGCGGCGGTCGGCCGTGCCATTGGGTCTCCGTGCGGCTGTAAGGCATGGAAGGTAGCGCGATACCTTCCGGTGACGAGCCTGAGAGATCCAGCCCCCTGGATCTCACAAGCAGGAACCTGTATGAGTAATACACACTGTATTACTCATACAGCTAATGCATTCCAATACAGAGGTATTGGAATGCATTGTAAAGGGGAGTAGACCCCCAAAAGTTGAAGTCCCAAAGTGGGACAAAAAAATAAAGTGAAAAAAGGTTGAAAAAATAAAGTCCCCCCCCAAAAAAATTAAAAGTTTCAAGTAAAAATAAACAAAAGTCATTTTCCCCAAACAAAGAAAAAAAAAAATAGGTAAAAATAGGTAAAAATTAGGGGAAAAAAAAGTAGACATCACATAATCTAACCCCTTAGATGAACACCATAAAAAATAAAAACTGTGCTAAATAAAAAATTTTTGTCACCTTATATCACAAAAAGTACAACAGCAAGCGATCAAAAAGGCGTATGCTCACCAAAATAGTACCAATCTAACCGTAACCTTATCCCGCCAAAAATTTGCCCCTACCTAAGATAATTACCCAAAAAATAAAAAAACTATGGCTCAGAATATGGAGACACTAAAACATTATTTTTTGTTTTAAAAAAGCTGTTATTGTGTAAAACTTAAGTAAATTAAAAAAAGTGTACATATTAGGTATCGCCGTGTCCATAATAACCTGCTCTATAAAAATATCACATGACCAAACCCCTCAGATGAACACCGTAAAAGAAAAGTGTAAAAAAGCCATTTTTTGTCACCTTACATCACAAAAAGTGTAATAGCAAGCGATCAAAAAGTCATACGCACCCCAAAATAGTGCCAATCAAACCGTCATCTCATCCAACAAAAACCATACCCTACCTAAGATAATCGCCCAACAACTGAAAAAACTATGGCTCTCAGACTATGGAAACACTAAAACATGATTTTTTGGGTTTAAAAAATGAAATCATTGTGTAAAACTTGCATAAATAAAAAAATAGTATGCATATTAGGTATCGACGCGTCTGTGACAACCTGCTCTCTCCAGTTAGCAGACAACAACATTAACGTTTTGGAGTGGCACAGCCAGAGTCCAGACTCGAATCCAATTGAGAATCTGTGGAGGGAGCTAAAGATCAGGGTGATGGCAAGAAGACCCTCCAACCTGAAAGATTTGGAGCTCATTGCTAAAGATGAATGGGCAAAAATACCTGTGGAGACATGCAAAAAGCTGGTCTGCAATTATACGAAGCGTTTGATTGCTGTAATAGCTGTAATTGATTATTGAGAAGGGTATGAATAATTTTGGACTGGACACTTTTTGCTCAAATGTAAATAAAAGCTGAGAATTTTTTTTTTCCACAATAATGCCTCTTGTACATCATCCTATTATCTTTTGGGAGACACCTATGTGATGTCATTTCCCGTCAAAAAATAACTTGCTGGTTAAATAAAAGTAACTTTAAGTCAAAATTTGCCAGGGGTATGAATAATGATGGGCAGCACTGTAGGTATATGTGTTTATTGTTTTTATTATTTATAGTATACTGTGGTAAGAAGGGGAATGGTGGCCCTATGTACTGGGACAATATGGATTGGTACTATGTAGAGGAGGGGAAACACTAGGGTGGCAACTATTGAGAAGAGGCTAGCACTATGGGTGCCCTATATACTGCCAAAGTATAGGGGGCACTATCAAGAAGAGGGGAAGCACAATGGGGGCCCTATATACTGGAACATTATGGGGGCACTATGGGGGCCCTATATACTGGCACATTATGGGGGGGAACTATGGAGAAGAAGTCACTTTTCCAAACCTCCGGGGGATGGCACAGAAGATGCTGGCCTTGTTTGGCTCGACCTATGTGTGTGAGCAGACGTTCAGCGTCCTGAACATCAATATATCCTGTCACAGATCCTAGTTAACTGACCAACACCTCAGATCTATTCTGGGAATTGCAACAACAAAGCTAACTCCAGGCTTTGATGCCTTAGCAAAAAAGGGAGACCAACAACACTGTTCCCACTAAAATTGAAGGTGAGTTTTACATACTATGTTATGAAAGAAATACATTGCAAAAAAGTTTTGTACAATAACTCTCTTTATGCTTTTCTACCTTGAATTAAACTAAAACTTTAATGTTACAACATTTTAATTTAATTTATCTTAATTCACACAAACGCCCCATCCATCTACTCTTGGTCCAGCCCCAGGGTTCAATATATGAACCCATTGTGGCCCACGAGTCCAAAAGTTTGCCCACCTCTGATCTAGTCTGATGCTTCAGGTACTGGCGTGTGGAAAACCTGGCTGATCCATGCCTGATTCATCTTCACAAAGGTCAATCTCTCCACACTTTGTGTGGAAAGGTGAGTTCTCATTGGGTTAACTAGGCCCCCAGCCATACTAAACACCCGCTCTGATGCCACAATACTGGCCGGGCAGAAAATCTTCTCCAGGGCAAACTCGGCCAGTTGTGGCCACAAATCAAGTTTGTCTGCCCAATAGTCCAGGGGATCGTTGATGTAGGATGGCAGGGTGCAGCCCAAGTATGCCACCACCTGCTGGTTCAGGTTCTGCTCTATGTCTTGCTGCTGCTGGGTGTTTTTTTTTTTTACTAGGCGGGTGAAGAAAAGTGCTCATCAGAGACTCTAGACCTAAGTTGCTGCTGATGGAGCTAGTACTTCTCTTGCCCCCCCCCCGCCCCCCTCCAGCAGCCATGGCAGTGGAACGTATGCACAGAGGGCCCCCCTGGTCAGACCTTCATGAGGATGGGCGATGGTGCACATAGATAGTGGCCAACTGACCACATAGAACATCTCAAAAGTAGTTCAGTTTATCCTCCCTCTCAGCGGGAGCAAAATAGGCCCCCATTTTGGACTGGTAGCAAGGGTCTAACATGGTGGAGATCCAGTAGTCATCCCTCTGCCGAATTGTGACAATTTGGTTGTCACTACGCAAGCAACCGAGCATGCATCGGGCGTTGTTCATCCTGTAGTCCTGGCGACTGCCAAATAAAGTGGCCTCCTCAAACGGCCTGAGCAAACTGCTGGTGTCACGCATGAGCTGCCACGGTCAAACGTCAAACGTCTGCCAGCATCCTCAAGAAATTGTTTATGGCCTTCCTCTGCTCATGTAGTCAGTCCAACATGTCGAGGGTGGAGTTCCAACAGGTGGAAATGTCACCTATGAGGCGATGACTGGGGATGTCTGATGACAAAGTAGAAGACTAAGTCAACCATTCAAGGACTGCTGAGTTGCTTGTCAAGACACGACTACTAGATGCCAACCCCCCCCTTCTTCTGCTACTACTTCTGCCTGCTCCAGAAATATTTTATTCACTGCCCATTCCCTTAGAAGGGCCTGTCACATATCTGCCCCACATACTGCAAATTAAAAGAAACTTCAAGGGGAAAAGAGTAAAACTATCAGACTGCAATTTCACCCCGGAAGCAACGATGAATGGAAGTAGTTATATATATGAAATAAATACACCGCAAAACTGTTTGCATCAGAGCACACTTTCAGCACAGAAGCAAGGGTAAATGGAGGTGATTAGGTATCAACAAAATACACCCCAAAACTGGTTGTGTCAGACAGCACTTTCAGTACACGGGTAAATAAGGTTGAATGGAAGTAGTTATGCAACGTGCCAGTCCGCAGGGATAGAACACGTGAGGTGCACGGTGGGCCAGAATGTACATACAGTTCATCGGTTACTCACGGTTTAGCAGTCGCCTGCCTGGGCCAACAGTGCAGTGAAGGGGAGAACAGCACTGGATTCTCCGGGGCACACTCGGTTACAGGGGACACCGGCCAGGTGGTGATTGAGGTGCCCTTGATGGTGGATGGTTGCTGAGTGCTTGTGCAGCTGGGCCCCTGGTTTAAGTAATGTTGTGACGCCAGCACCTTGGTGGTGCAAAATGTTGAGAGTAATAGTGGTGTGGAGAATGACGCAGGTTTAAATCCAACGGTAAACTCTACTATAGCCAGGTTCATGATAACAGTTTACATCCAGCAATAAAACAGTCTCTGATACACATGCAAGTAGGATATGATTAATCCTAATAACCGGTTGTGCTGATGATACTGTGTCAGGCTAGGGTGGTAAGTTATGTACTCACTGATATTCAGTTCCTTAATCTGGTTCTGTTTCTTCAACTCTTTAATGGTGAGGCTGCCTGAAGCTAGTTAGTCCATCACCTTGAATCCAAAGGTCCTTGAAGCCGGAATAAATGGCTGTGTTTAAAACATGAAAATTCACATTATGGCAATACACTTTAGTATAATCTTGGTGAAAAGGGGCCATCGTTCTCTTCCAAGACTGGTGAACTGGGGCGCTGACCTTGCACAGCGAACAATGAAAACCAGGATAGTCCATAATAAAATAAACAATAATCCTTACAGGAGGCTCACAGGGCATGAGTCCGTTCCCTGAGGAAAATGTCAATAAATGGAAAATCACAGAGGCTCAGGTACGTTAAAGTCTATCTCCGGGCACAAGGCTTAAACGTTGCAACAAACAAGTAGAAGCAGGTTTGTAGTGAGTCCTTAGGGTAAGGCAAAACAATCAAAGTAATAAGTCTCTCATCTGGCTCTGTAGCTTCAAATTGTAGGAAAGGGAATTACTGTTGAACAGGCAGGGCTGGAAGTCTTCTTCTCAGCCGCGGTTGCAGAAAGTCTCTGTAACGAGCAGGTGGTTCCCCCTTAGTAGTCCGGTCGGATCTCCGAAGTGGTAGAGACTCCATAGACGGCTTAAGAGAATCCTCCATGAGGTAGTTCGTTTGGCTGAAGTGGAACTGTATTTACCTTTGCAGGTACAGGAATATTAAGCCACTGCATAAGGAACCACTGTAGAGGATCTGATTCCAGTAATAATTTCTCCATGGTCTGCATTGGTCCTTCTGGTTCAGCTGGTTTTTCAGGCACTTGTACTTTGGATGGAATTTCCTAATGAACAGCTCTTTTTAGACACAACTTAAGGCGTTGCGATGCACTATTTGTGATGCTCTGTTTTCCTTAGTGATTTCATATACATCATTCTCACCATTAGGAATAGCTATAATGAGGTAGGGTTCGCTTTCCCATTTGCTATCCAGCTTGCTAGTGCGATGATTATTTCTCAGCCACACATGGTTACCAATTTCTAAAGGTTCTGCTTTAGCAGACTGGTTATAGTCATTCTGTTGTTTGTTGCATGCATTTGCCATGCGGATTTGGACAATCTCCTGGGCATCGGCTAGGCATTTCTGATGTTCACTCACCCAATCAGTTTGGGGTAGAGCATAAATTGAAACTGGAACTTGCACATCCAGGGTTTGATCTGCAGGAAACATTCCTTGGCAGCCAAACATAAGATAATATGGAGTATATCCAGTAGAACAGGGATAAGCAACCTTCGGCACTCCAGCTGTTGTGAAACTACAATTCCCAGCATGCTCCATTCATTTCTATGTGAGTTCTTAGAAGAGCAGAGTGAGTATGCATGCTGGGAGTTGTAGTTTCACAACATCTGGAGTGCCTGGAGGCTGCCTACTCCTGCAGTAGAACAAAGGATGGTATTGTTGTAAGTATACATCAGTTGGGGCAGTAAAGTTGGCAACTCAGTTCTCTTAGCAGGTGGTACAGCCCTCAACATTTCAATTAAGGTTTGATTCATCTTTTCACAAAGTCTGTTACCTTGAGGATGGTAAGCTGTTGTTCTGATCTTCTGACAATTGTGAAGTGAACACAGTTCATGGAACAATTGGGATTTGAAGGCGGACCATTGATCTGTAAGAATCTTTTCAGGGCATCCATAGGACAACAGGAAGTTTTTCCAGAAAACATTGGCGGTGGTTTTGGCCGTCAAGTCTTTAACAACTACAGCTACTACAAATTTTGTGTAGTGATCAATTATTGTCATGGCGCAGGTATACCCTGAGCAACTTGGTTCTTACTTTACATGGTCAATGGGCACTATTTCTAGAGGATTTTTGCTCACGATGAAATGTAATGGTGCTCTTTGGTCATGTCTTTCATTTTTCCCAATATCACAAGTTAAACATTCTCGACACCAACTCTCGATATCTCCTCTCATTCCAATCCAATAAAATCTGTGGATAGTAGCCTTAGTTTTTTGTACCCCAAAGTGTCCTGACTTATCATGATACATTTGGAGAAGGATTCTGGCATCTCGGCTGGGTATTAGGATTTGGTACAGCCGATCATTGGTAATTGGATCTGGAGTTCTTCTTAACATAAAGCCCTTTTGCATGAAGTGTTGTTTTTGATGTCTCCATAGTTTGAGTAACTCTGGATCTGCATTTCTCCGGCTGATTCATTCCGGGGTTCTTTCATTGGTGAAGAAATCTTGAAGTTCACCTAAGACTCAGCTTTCTGATTGCAACTGGATCCAACCTTCTTTTTCAACTTGGCATTTTGGATCTGTCTGTTGTTGGAATTGGAAAACTTCTTTAACTTTGACGGTGATGACGTCTTGGGCAAAATGTCGGTAAAAAGCAGGCATCTCCACTTCTTCCCATACATCTATCTGTTCAGTAGGATCTTCTTTGGTAGGCACGCGAGATAAGGCATCCGTATTTTCATTTGACTTGCCTGTTCTGTACTTGACGGTGAAGTCGTAGTTGGCAAGGCCCATCTTTGTTCTAAGGCTCCTAACTTGGCTGTGTTGAGATGTCCCAGTGGGTTGTTATCAGTATAGACCACCAATGGGGTTGCTGCGAGATAGTCTTTAAATTTTCAGTCCTGGCCCAGTCAAGTGCTAGGAACTCTAACTTAAAGGAACTGTAATTCTGGTAATTTTTCTCAGCACCTCTAAGAGGTCCGCTAGCATAAGCAATTACTCTTTCTTTACCTTCTTGCACTTGAGACAGGACAGCTCCCAGGCCCCTCTGACTGGCATCAGTGTAGAGATGGAATGGCTGTTGATAATCCGGATAGCCCAAGATAGGTGGTTTTGTCAACTTCTTCTTCAGGAGTTGAAAAGCGATTTCCCTTTCTTTATTCCATTCTACCGATATCTGGGTTTTCTAGTACTTTTTAGGATGTCCTCTTAGGAGCTCTTGTATTGGTTCAGCAATCTGAGCGAAGTGAGGGATGAAACGTCGGTAGTATCCTGCGAAACTAAGAAAACTTCTCACCTCTTTTACTGTAGTAGGAGTAGGCCAATTCTGGACTGCCGCTATCTTTTCTGGATCTGGCTTGAGACCTTCCGCACCAACTACATGTCCCAGGTATTTGACTTCTGACTGTAATAGATAGCACTTAGATGGCTTTATCTTGAGTCCATGCTTGATGAGGATGTTTTAAGTGATCCTCATAGAATTTTGAATAGATAATTATGTCATCCAGGTATAGCAGGAAAGTTTCAAAGTTTTTGTGGCCTAAGCATCTCTCCATTAGTCTTTGAAAAGTTCTAGGGGCATTGCAGAGTCTAAAAGGAATGTAATGAAATTCAAATAGGCCCATTGGGGTAGTAAATGTTGTTTTTTCACTCACTGTCTTCAGGGGCCATAGGTACCTGCCAGTACCCACCGGTTAAGTCCAGGATAGAGAAGTAAGCTGAGGACCCTAATGCTGTCAGATATTCCTCTATTCTTGGTAATGGATAGGCATCCTTGTGGGGGATTTGGTTAATTTTTCTGTAGTCTATGCAGAATCTTATGTTACCATCTTTCTTTCGGACAAGAACTAGAGGAGCAGCCCATGGACTATGGCTGTCTTGGATGATGTCTGAATCTTTCATTTCTTGGATCATCTGTTTCACAGATTGATACATTGTCGGTGGTATAGGCCGGTACCTCTCCTTGAGGATGTGAACCAGTAGAGATAGTGTGCTTGATTACACTGACTTCACCATAATCCGTAGGGTGTTTACTGAAGGCCCGATGATGATCTTGCACAACTTTTAAGACTCCCTCAATTTGGTCCTCAGGGGTAGAGGTATCTCCCACGTTGAGTTCTTTCCATCATAATGTATCTGAAGGATATTTTTGTGGATGTATCTTCTGAGCAGATTGTTCAGTGACAGCTGCAGGCAACGCTGAGAACATCTTGGAAAGTGACTTGTAGTAGTTGAGCCACAGGGTAATGCTTGTTCAAAGTTATACTGTGATCACTTAAATTCAGAAGACGAATAGGCACTTTACCTTGGGATACAGTCACTAGGCTCCTCGCAGCTCGGACTAAAGGATGGTCTTCTAGAGTGATGGGTTCTACCAGGGCCTGGTATCTTGGCCTTGGATCCCAAGAACAGCTCGGCACCACAGGAGTGTTTCAGTATTTGGATTAAGGATTACTGGTTGGTTACCTCGGATACGGGCACAGCAAATCTTTCCTTTCTCATTGGCAAATTTCTGTTGCGCACTTAACACACAGATAGTCTGTTGTATTGCCTTTTTGGAGGCGGGTGCTGTGATAGGCATAGATTTGTGCAAAGCTTCAAACATTTCAACATAACAATTCCTAAGAACGTTCATCCCTAGGACTACCGGAGGGTTGTGATCTTCCCTGACCTGCACAGCAATGATACCTTGCCGGGGTAGTGTAGTTCCTCCTACTAGGAGAGTTGGCTCCCAGTAATCATGCACTGGCAGGGGTTTGCCGTTGCTGGCTATACAACTCAGCCAGGATTTTGGTGGTTGTGTTAAATGCTTCTGTTCCCAGTATTTTTCAAATGCCGACTGTGGAATGGTTGTGACTTGGGACCCGGTATCTAATAAAGCAAACAAAGGGAACCCCATTCATTTGAAGAACGACTTCTGGATGAGATCCTACATATCTAGGCATGACATGTCATTTAATCTGGAATGGAAAAAACTACACATGGACTTTTCTATGCAAATTTTAAATATGGTTCTACGTAGAAACGAACATGAATACAAAACAGTTAATGATGCCCTGTTACAATCTAAGGAGGAATTACGTACACGCCTGACAGAAAATCTAATACAAACCTTTGATAAGAAGTTTAACAGAAAGTTGGTTATCACACAAACATAAATAAAGGAGAATAAAAAGGATAAGTTTCTTCTGGATAAAAATGACTATGAGACGGGAGAGAGTTTGATTGGGGTAAAAGGAGACAGCATAGGAGACGTCCACAAAGAAGAAACAGAACGGATTTCTGGACAACCGATTCTGATTCCAGCGCATCGGATGACCCCTATACAGCAACTGATAAAGTACAAAAAAAAACTCTGCAAGAGGAGAACAAGGAGAGGTGGACGGAGAAGGAGTAAACAGAATTCAAAAGTCTGTGAGAAGCAGGAAACAAGTGTCCTGGAAACAATAACAGAGACTGACACAGTGGAAAATGAAGATTTAATCATCAACTTGTCCGGTATCGAATTGCCCCCGGACTGCACCTCAGCCCTTAATAAAGGACTGGGGTTCAGCCTTGTGGAGCAATTCGACCGGACTGCATTTGAGATTAAGCTATATAAATCTATAAGAAAAATGTACCTTCAGAAGGCGTTTCATGATACCCCTGCTGCTTCCATTTGCCCGAGACAGGGCGAGATCCCTGTAACGGCTGGGCATGGAAGCGAGATTTTCACAATGAATTTTAATGAGTTAGAAGTGGCCTGTTTAGAAATCCTGTTGGATAAATAATTCGCTGAATGTGAAGAAAGGGATGGTGGATGGAAAAGATTCACTGGGAGAATTACATCTACATACTGCCCCCCCATGCCTGCAGGTAGCGGCATCGATACCTTTTATAAAAGGATACTCCGTGATGTGAGGGCATTGGTTTACCCTCGGACTCCCTTCAATGTTAGTCTAGGGGAATTCAAAGCCATACGATGGCTACGGAACCACTCTGATATTGTAGTAAAACCTTCAAACAATGGGGGGGGGGGGAACATTGTGTTGATGTCCCTTGAATACTATAGATCAGAAGCTTTGAGGCAATTGGAAGATATAGGGACGTATCAAAAACTACCAAGTGATCCCACCTCTTTCTTACAATTACAATTAAAAGAGTTGCTACAGAAATACATAAGTATTGGCTTCCTTGCTGGCACTAGTATTGACAAATTGGTACCAGCATATCCCAAAAAGCCTTCATGGTATTTTTTGCCAAAGGTACATAAGTCACCCACCCGACCCCCTGGCCGCCCAATTGTGGCGGGGATCGGGTCGGTAACTGAACCTTTGTTGAAGTACCTTGATTGGCTGTTGAGTCCTGCCCTGAAAAAATCTGTTACTTATCTAAAGGACACCAAGGATTTTCTTCTGGCACTGGAGGATTTCCAGTGGCAGAGCGATTGGAACCTGGTGTCATTAGACGTAGAAGGTTTATATACCCGCATTCCCCAGCGTGCGGGAGTAGAGGCGGTCGTGGATATGCTTAAATCTACAGACAAGGACGAAGTCTATGTCCGTTTTGTTGAAGAAGCACTACTTTTTGTATTGGGTAACAACACTTTCAGGTTTGGACAACAGTGGTATTGGCAGGTACACGGCACCGCGATGGGGACGCCAGTGTCGTGTACCTTTGCCAATATATACTTCAATAACTTTGAGAGCAGATATGTATTTAATACAAAGAATCCCTTTCTGATCAATATACAGATGTTTTTGCGCTACGTGGATGATGTCTTCATGGTGTGGAGGGGAACTCGTGCTTCATGTGAGGAATTAGTTTCCTATTTAAATCGCGAGAATGACATGAACATGCGTTTCACCTTAAATTTTGGCGGGAGACGTTAGATTTTCTTGATATTCGTGTCATTATACGCGATGGGGAAATCGTAACAGAGGGTTATCGGAAACCCACTGCCTCCAATTCCCTTCTACACCATGGAAGCTTTCATCCACGTAGCGTAAAAGAGGCCATACCTTATGGACAATTTACACGGTTAGGGCGCATTAATAGCAGAAGGGATGGTTATGTAAGACAGGCAACTGAACTCAAGAATCGCTTATTGAAGAGGGAATATCCTTTGAAAATGCTGGATGAAGCGTTTATTAGGGCAGATAGAAACACACAGTATGAATTATTACATCAAAATAAGAAAGTGGAGGAAAACAACCGCTTTGTGTTTGTGTTTAAATATAGCCACATGGCTGACTCAATCAAAAAAATTATCTACGATAACTGGGATCTATTAAAGAATGAGAATAGTCTAGATAAATTTACGGACAAAAAGCCTCTCATTGCTTTCCGAAAAACACATACCCTGAGGGATCATTTAGTTAGTGGCCGCATGAAATGTGAACAAAATCAAGATCAGTGGTTAGGCATGAAAAAACCTGTAGGGAACCATCGATGCGGTAATCTTATTTCTCTTTTGGTGGATCGTATTCTATTGAAAACATACTTAAGCAGGCACCACCGCAAGCTTGTGTGCCCCTAAGTAGTAAGGCATCTTTAGAGCTATCATACTCAGTGCTGCAGCAGCTGATGATGCGTTGGAACCGGCTGCGGCCACTGCAGGGGACCTATTGAGGTCAGGCTGCACATTATCTTCCTGCACAGACATAGTAATGGCCGGTCAAATCTAGTTGCACACACTTTTATACTGCGTTGCGATGGGCCACCTTTAATTTGTGGGGGTATGGCCCTTTAAGAATCGCGGTGCCGGCTGAATGTAATTTATAAGCAGATTTAATTTAACTTTTCCGTCAGCGTCACTGTTATTTTTGGAGAGTTCTCATACGGCAGGGGTATTGGAGTACTAACATATAATTGTTCCGTAGAGGATGGCACTTATTTTCTCCTCTCGTCACTTACACGCAAAAGCACACTCCCCTATTGTGCGCAGCTCCTCCCTCCAGTGTGTCTGACTGACAGAAGAGGTGGCGCGAAATTGTGCACACAGGGCCGGCCTTCCCGGATCACTACTATGAAGGTATAGTGGGCCGTCCAAGTTATTTTTGGATGGCCCACAAGCAAGGATGAATGGACATACTTTTATATATTTTAAATAAATACAGCTCAAAACTGGTTGTGTCATGCTGCAAATTCGCCCCAGAAGAAAGGAAGAATGGAAGTATGTCAACTAAATACACCCCAAAACTGTTTGTATCACAGCACACTTTCAGTACAGAAGCAAGGGTGAATTAAAGTAGTTATATATCAACTAAATACACCCCAAAACTGTTTGTATCAGACTGCACTTTTAGTACAGAAACAAAGGTGAATGGAAGTAGTTGTATAGCAACTAAATACACCCCTACACTGGTTGTATCAGACAGCACTTTCAACCCAATAACAGATGGTAGGATTACTGCAATTACTGTTTAAAAGAACCTAAAATCTGCAGTAATAGATCACATTTTAACCCCAATAAGTGCAGTAAGGTGTAATAGACAGGGGCGTACATAGAAATCATTGGGCCCCATAGCAAGAATCTGAATTGGGCCCCCTAATTCCACCCACTACCCATCCCTGGCCCATCCCACCACCTGCCCTTTTTTGTTGTTGTTTTTTTCTGTTAAGGCGCTCACCGTACAGGTTCTTTTTTTTAATAGTGCAGACATTTTCGGCCGCGGCAATAGATAATATGATTTTTTTTTATTGTTTATATATTTTTATATGTAAAATTGGGGTGATTTAAATGTTTAATATATCAGTGTTTGTTTTGTTTGTTTTTTTCACTTTTTTTTTTTAACTATGAATCTATAATTTTTTTTTACTATTAATTGATCGTGGGACCTGAGGAGTTAAATTACTAGGGGGTGGTGCACTGTCCTGAGTCCTCTGAATAATAATGAGCCTTAGGCCTCTTGCACACTGCCGTGTTTCACGGCCGTATGCGGGCCGTGGAACCGCGGCCTGGATCCCTCCTGAGAGCAGGAGCGCACGGCGTCACTGGTTGCTATGACGCCGTGCGCTCCCTGCTGCCGCCGCCGCAATACAGTAATACACTGGTATGATCTATACCAGTGTATTACTGTACTGTGCCGGCAGCAGGGAGCGCACGGCGTCATAGCAACCAGTGACGCCGTGCGCTCCTGCTCTCAGGAGGGATCCAGGCCGCGGTTCCACGGCCCGCATACGGCCGTGAAACACGGCAGTGTGCAAGAGGCCTTATAGAATAGTGTTCCCCAACCCTGCAGAAACTCTGCTTTCTGCTGCCCTCTTCCCCCCACTAACCATCCCCCCATGACACAGTACTCCAAATTAGCAATTAAACTGCAGAGTTCATTGGGGGGGGGGGCTGGGGCACACTGTCCTCCTAAATCCTCTATATAATAACCCTTTTAGAACAGTGCCCCCCCAAACCTGCAGGAACTCTTCTTGCTGCTGCTGCTGCCCTTTTCCCACAATACCCATCCCTCACCACACCCTGTGAACTTTTTTAAACGTAGAGTCTGTCACTCACTGCTGTGAGTGTACAACTTACTTTGTCCTTGGTGGCAGATTTGCAGTGGCACGCAACAGGCAAGGGGCATGCCAGCGATGCTGGGGGCTGGTTGTAGTTGGGATGGGACTTGGGTCTCAGTGGCAGTATGAGGCAGGTAGTGGCAGCGGCAGCGCGTGACGTGAGAGCGGTAAGCACAAGCCTGCCGTCCTGCCCATCCAGCCGCCTGCACAGTTCTGCTCTGATCTGCTGCTGTCTTCTGAGCCTGCGACTCGCACACTGGCCAATCAGCAGCAGGAGCTTTGCACCGCTAAATGCTGATTGGCCAGTGCAGTGCGAGTGCCCAGAGCAGAATGAGCGGCATTGCGGTATGTCACTGGCTGGGTCGAGGGAGGGGGGAGGGGGCTGAGCAGAGGGGAAGCAGGGCCCGCCCAAGCTTTAGATAGGGATCGGGACGGAAGACTGGCAATGATTAATACAAAACTACAGACATGGGGCGGAGCCTTTCATGCACTCCGGGCCCCCCCTTGCCACGGGCCCCATAGCAACTGCGTGCGCTGCCTATATTGGCGGTACGCCACTGGTAATAGAATAGCTCCTATTACGCAGGCTTTACACTCTCCTATTGGTCCCTGATCTCTCCCTATAGTGTGGATAATGCCTACCTATCCTTTCCCTACACTAATAATAATCTTTCCCTGAGCATCTCTTTTTTTTTATTTTATATCTTTTTATTTCCATCAACTCAACAATAAAAAAATTCAGTATCAACAAGAAATAGTTACATTTTCAATTTATCAAAGACATACTAATTTTTCTATACATAGAAAAATATTTTCTAATCCCCATTTACCCACCCACCTACCACTCTTTTTTTTTCTTTAATCTATCCAGCCCTAAAGTAACCATTTTTTCCATATTTCATCAACACTTTTTACTTTTTTACTATGGCCCTCCATCACCCACTGTCGGAGGGTCCACCCCTACCCATTTCTTAAGTATAAGGAGTCTGTCTTGGAATAGCACTTTACTCAGAACTGTTCGTGTATCTCTATTTAACTTCAGATGTTCGGTTGCCCCCAAACTACAAGTCACGGGATCTTCTGATATTTGGACCTTCAAAATTGAATATACAATATCTGTTATTTCTGTCCAGTATCTAAACCAGGCATGTCCAAACTGCGGCCCTCCAGCTGTTGCAAAACTACTACTCCCAGCATGCCCTAATAGCTGTAAGCTATCCAGGCATGCTGGGAGTTGTAGTTTTGCAACAGCTGGAGGGCCGCACTTTGGACATGCCTGATCTAAACAGTCTTGGACATCTCCAGAAACAATGTATTAAGTCAGCATTCTCTCCCCCACATTTTGTGCAGTTATCCAAGGCTCTCACTCCCATTATTTTCAACATCCATGGGGATCGATGCAGCCTATGAACTACAAAAAATGGTGAGATCTTATGTGAGCCCCTATTGGAGACTCCAGAATAACTTCTAAGAGCATCCTTCCTTTTTTCTTCCGTAAAAAGTTGGAGTTCATTTTCCCATTTTTTTCTAGCGAGTATTGTAATCCGTTTCTTTTTTCCCTCCATCAGTATCCTATATCTTTTTGCGGTTATTCCTCCTCTTTCACTCTCGTTGGTAAATTTGTACAGTATGTCCGATTTTTCCATCTTATATCTGTCATCCTGCATAACTGTCCGCAACGCGTTCCTAAGCTGAAGTATTTATACATATCCTTTTGAGGAATCCCAAACTCTCTAACCATTGTATTAAAGTCTTTCAGTTTGCCCTGTTCGAATATCTGGCCTAGGTATTTCATCCCTTTTTTTTCCCCAGTCTATATACATCTTAATCCTTTGCAGTTCCTTAAGATTGATATTTTTCCAAATAGGTGTATAGTGCAAAACATCTGAATCATGTATTTTTTTTTTCTTTTTATAAAGTATTTTCTACAAACTTTACCCAGTGCCTGTAACGTCTCTCCCTGCACTATGTTCACTGTAAAGTGGCGGAGACCGGGCATGAGGAGGCTTTTTATAGGGCTGTGACATCACAGAGGCTGGCTGGCTGCTGATTGGCTGTCTGCATGGCATTATGAATGCTTCATTGTTCCTGGGCTTCTTACTTTCACTTAGTAACATGTGCAGCAGCCATTTTAGAAAAAATGTGATTTGTTACCACAAAACGCGAGGATTTTTCCTGAAAGTCGGATCAACTTCAATTAACTCATCTATACTCATCTGTTTGGGGGAAAGACCCCACACTGCGCAGGAGCTGTGGGCGGGCATGGAACAACAGACCGATGAGTGATTGGTGCCACTGAGCCTCAAGCCCGGCCTGGTGGTGTGCCACAACTGGCAAAATTATGTAGCAGTTCTGGGCTTAGCCGGTTTGACGCACATCCCTTGCCTGGTGCATGTGCTGAACTTGGTGGTGCATAGGTTCCTGAAAAATTACCCCAATATGTTAGAGTTGCTGCAGAAAGTGAAGGCCGTCTGTGTGCACTTTCAGCGTTCTCGCCCTGCTGCTGCTCTCCTGTCTGCACTGCAGCCTAACTTCTGCCTTCCTACTCACCGACTGATATGTGACATACCCACAAGGGGGTATGCTGGAGAGACTGTGCGAGCAGCAGCAGACGATAGTGGAGTTTCAGCTGCAGCACACATGAGTCGCTCTGCGGGACAGCACCTTTTCACCACCAACAGGTGGGCTTCCATGCGGGATGTGTGTGCTGTGTTGCACTGTTTTGAGTACTCCACCAACAAGGCCAGTGGTGCTGACGCCGTCATCAGCCTTATTGTCCCACTTATATGTCATATTGAAGAAACACTTCAGGCACTGATGGATGAGGATGTGACACAGGAGGAAGAGGAGGAGGAACAGGGATAATTCCTACGGTTATCAGGCCAGTCGTCCACATGTTTGCATGTACTGAATGATGGGTCTGCCCCATTTAACTTCTTGGTCTCCAAACTGGGCACATGGCATGAGTTTGCCCTTTACACCTTGGAGATGCTGTCCTGTCCTGCGGCAAGTGTATTGTCGAACGTGTGTTTAGCATGGCAGGGGGGGCTGATCATGAACCTGCGCTGCCGCCTGTCCACAGCCAATGTGGACAAGCTCATGTTCATAAAAATGAACCAGGCATGGATCTCACAGGACTTGTCTGTACCTTGGCCAGAGTAGAGAGGTATACTGGCCGCACCCAGTAATTGCTATACTCCAGCACAGTTTGTGCGATCTCTTTGCTATTTCCCAATGTTTTGGGGCCACCACAAACCAAAAAAAAAAAAAAAAGTTGGTGACCTCCTCCACTTTTTCTGCCTGTACCACCACGTCCGCCTCCTCCTCCACTCCGACCTCTGCCTCCTGGCTCTAGATTATAATATCTTATATTGGCAAAGTAGAGAAATATACTGGGTGCACCTAACCATTGTTGTACTACAGTGCAGTTTGTGCTTTCTTTTGACTATATCCCAATGTTTTGGGGCCTCCACAAACAAAAACAAAAAATATATAAAAGAAAAAGGTGATGAACTACTCTGTCTCTTCAGCCTTCACTGCCACGTCCGCCTCCTCCATCTGCACTGCCACGTCCGCCTCTTCCGCCTGTACAACCACATACACCTCCTCTTCCACTGGGGCCTAAAGGCTCAAGACTATTATGTCTTATATTGGCAGAGTAGAGCAGTATACCGGCTGCACCCAGCCATTGTTTTACTGTAGCTCATCACTGGTGGTCAACAGTTACCAAACCCCCTGCCCCCCCCAAAAAAAAATTAAGAATTGTAATAAGACGACCCATTTTGCATCCATCCAACTAATGTGGGAGAGGAAATTCTTCTGTGGAGTGTGTCTGTGACACTCTGGAAATTTGTAGGAGATTGTAGGAGAGGAAATTCTTTTAATATATGGTCCCCAGATGTAGGAGATATTAAACTGAGAATAAAGGATACTGCAGGTCATCCCAGCAATTGTATTATCTGCAGTTGTCCCACTTGTCCCAGACCCCTCCAGAGGGGCAGGAGAAAGAAGCGAGATATGGCCTTGCCCACAGAGCCATTTGCAGTCCTCAGAGTCCGGTGAACACAGTCACCCACACTGGCGATCCACAGTAGAGTAGGTCAATGCGTGGAGTGGACAGAGCAAGCTCTTTTTTACTCTCCCTGTTCCAAAAATCCATTACATATAGGTGACATATGAGATATTAAACTGAGAAGAAAAGATCTATTTATATATTTTTTTTTTATGAAATCCCAAGAAACTTACTTTCTACACCCGTGTAACAAAATCGGCAGCATACCACACAAAAACATGCACTAGGTTGCAGTCCATCGCAGGCCCTCTCCATAAAAGAAGGGCCCACCATTAACCATTCCCTATCCCTCCGGGCCAGAAGGCTCCTGCAAGGGACTGGGACAAATGGCAACCCTCAGCCAAACCGGAGGTTAATCCCGTCTGTGCTCTGGCTGCCACGAACTCTACAACAAGGTCTGGACTCTCCCCGGAGGGAGAGCCCAAGGGGTTTTGCAGGGCGGTGCGGAACTAGGATAGCCACACACACTTCCCCCCTAGACCTCAGAGGGTTTCCCATAAGGGCGCCGCAACCCTGAAAATACTAGTGACAAACAAACCTGTATAGTGCACATTATATAAAATTATAAAAATTCCTCATCTTTTCTAGGCCAAAGCCAAGCAAAGAGAGGTGTGTGCACTCATGTGAGAAAGCAAAGTGCTTTGCAAATGTGATGTCACTCAGTGGGCTCCCACCCCCAGTGAGTTCAGGCACCCCAGGGTCACCACTCCTGGGGCACGCCTACACCTTGGGCTTTCATCACAACCCGGCCTCTGGCTTTGATCCAGCAGAGCCCTTGGTCACCTAGTATAGGGCACTAACACTAATGGCCCAAGCCATACACCCTAGTGTTACTATGTGGTTCTCCCCAGGGACGTTGCCAGGGAAGTCATCCAACCGACCCCCCCCCTCTCCGCAAACGCTAGCACTGAAGACATTTTACTGTACTTGCTATACAGCTATACAGTGGCACATACCTCTCACATCCAGTGCCTCCCAGGTGACGCCTCCTCGGATGTAGATCTTCTCTGTCATCATCTTCTTCATTTGGTCCAGACAACTTCTCTCAGCCGCCTAGTATCTGCAGAGTTTGATACACAGACATCTTGGCTTCCTCACTTTTCTGTACCCCCAAATACTATCCTGAAGAAGAATGAGTGTCATACAGATAGTCTTCCCCATAGTAATAGTGCTCCTCATAGTCCTACCAATAGTAATTCCGGTCTAGAATGCTCTCATTAGTAATACTACAGTGCCCCAAAAGTGATAGTGCTCCCCAAGTGCCTCCTTTAGTAGAAGAGCCATCCAGTATTAATAATGCCCTCACAGAGCCCCCAGTACAAATAAGGCCTCATATTGTTCCCCCAGTGGTAATTAAGCTCTCTACAAAACCCTCAATAGTAGTAAGGCCCCCCCATAGTGCTCTTAGTAGAAATACTGTGGATCTATAAGTCCCTCCTATAGAGCCCCAGGATTTAAAATGCCCCTACAGTCCTCCAGTATTTATAATGCCCCCTACTGTTATAATGCTCACCCTGAAGTGCCCCAGTATTTATATCACCCCCTACTGTTATAATGCTCGCCCTGAAGTGTCCCCAATATCTATAATGCCCCCTGTAGTTATATTCCTCTGTTTAGTGTCCTCCGAAATTATAATTCCTCAGCCCCTCCACCATACAGTCCAATGTAAATAACATTATTTCCCTCCCTCCGCCATAGAGTCATGTAAATACCATCACACCATCTCTCCAGCCCCCTCCAATATACAGTCCCATGTAAATAACATCCATCTCTATTTACAGCCCCCTCCAAAATACAATCCCATGTAAATAACATCACACCATGTCTCCTGCCCCCTCCAATATACAGTCCCACGTAAATAACATCACCCCCTCCCTTGCCACCTTCAACATACAGTACCATGTAAAGAACATCACCCCCTCACCGGCCACCTTCAACATACAGCCCCATATAAATAACCCCCCTCAAATCACCCCCTCAATATTCAGTCCCTTGTAAATAACATAACTCTTTCCCCCAATAACCTTCAACATACAGTCCCATATAAATAAAATCACCCCCTCTCCAGCCACCTCCAACATGCAGTCCCATGTAAATAACATTACCCCTCAACATTCAGTCCCATGTAAATAATATCACTCCCTCCCAAAGCCGCCTTCAACATATCGTCCCATGTAAATAACATCACCCCCTCAACTTTCAGTCCCATGTAAATAACATCACTCCACCCCACTGTCCCATGTAAATATTCTCTCGCTTCAGCCCTAACCTACATTCCCAGTTAAATAACTACAACTCCCAACATTGCTTTGTCTCTCACACTGAGTAACCTGCCCTTTCACTTACCTCTCCTCATGTAGCAGGCTTGTCACGCCCTGCCCTGTGGGTGTTCTGAGAAGATCTGTCAGAGCTGCTGCACATGACTCGATCTGACAGTTTGTTTTGTTGTGGGTTTAAACAGAATCCCACCTCCTCCCAGGTGTTGTTCTTTAGGTAATTCGTGAGGCTATTTATTCCTCACTCTTCCTATAGCCTTTGCAGGTTATAGTTCTGTCTTGTGTAGATCTGGAAGTTTGGTGGATCATCTTCTCCAACAAATCTCTAGATAAGTCCTTTTCCCTTTTTCCTTCTGTTTCTGTTTGTACTAGGCCTCTAGGAGGAGCTGGGTGTCTTTTTCCCTCAGTGTGTTTTAGTCTTAGGTACATGGGCATGTGCATATCTACCATTGAGATATGCACATGGGCATAGCATCTTAGGGAGAGTGTTTTAGGGATTTCTAGGAGGTGACCCCTTTGTTCGCTAGCATTTGGGGCCTAGTCAGTTGTTTTGTTTGCTTTGCCGTGTTCTGTTTCCTTCCCTTATCTTACCTACCGTGACAAGACTTTACCACAGCTTCTTCCCAGGAATTCTCTTCACTGCTGAGCCGTCCTCTCCTGCATTGGTCACATGATGGTGGTATCATTGCAGGTCCTTTTTAGCTACTGCATTTGGAACTGATCACATTGTCTGCGATGTCATCACAGGTCCTTCAGCTCTTGCAGGGCATTAGATTCAATTGAATTGCCCTCCTGAGGACGGCAATACAGTTGTATCTAGCAGGCAGGCAGGACATTCGGGGCTTGGGACAAAACATCTGGGGCCCAGGCCCCGAATGTTTTACCCTAGCAACGCCCCTGGTTCTCTGTTATTCTCAACATCTCATAGGTTCGGCACTATGGGCCCCCCCCAGGTGGATAAGAACAGATACTACATTTGATCTTAGCCAACAGCTCAGGAAGCGATTACAACAGGTAATCACACCATAAAGGCCAAGAACAGATAGCCCGAAAAGTGTTCACCTCCAAAGCCGCTGTTCGCCGAAGCAGAACACTTCTCAAGGCGATAGCCTCCAGGCCCCAGGCCCATTCCAGGAGGCATGTCACTCTTAGGCCCCTCTCACATGAGCGAGTTTTCCGTGCTGTTGCAATGCATGATGTAAACGCATAGCACCACCACTGAATCCTGACCCATTCATTTCAATGGGTCTGTGTACATGAGCGTTTTTTTTCACGCATCAGTTCTGCGTTGCATGTTCTATATTCTGCATTTTTCATGCAGCCCTGGCCCCATAGAAGTGAATGGGGCTGCGTGAAAAATGCATTGCCTCCGCAAGCAAGTGCGGGTGCGATGCGTTTTTCACTGATGGTTGCTAAGAGATGTTATTTGTAAATACGCGTGAAAAACGCATCAAAACGCATTGCACCTGCGTAGAAAAAACTGAACGCAATCGCAGATAAAACTGACTGAACTTGCTTGCAAATTTGGTGCGAGTTTCACTGAATGCACCTGTAACATCCCAGGCAACATAAAAGCTTGTATACAATTTTCATGCTATTTAATAATTTATGCTATTGTAACCATTTTTCAAGTTTGTAACGTTTAAGATAACTTGCCCATTGTGTGTATTATCCTTTTAGGTGCCAGAATGTGAATTTATGCACTGATTGTAATGATTGCACTTGCCATTGCACTTAACAAAAATGTAGCAACTTACTTAAAATGTGCCTTTTTACAGCTCTTGTTCTCTTTCCCCTTGTACGGACTGTCATCATAGGGACATTGTATACTAATGGCCTACACCCGGTGATATATACCCATAGGTACCCAGGGTAGGACCAAGTGGTAAGTCCAGGCAGATCCAGTTATTTCACAAGTACCCTTGCTGCTTCGGGAATCGTTAGAAGCCCTAGGCTGCTCCTTCCCACTTGTTTAATGTTCCGGATTGCTCCCAATCCAGGAGCGCACGGGATTAAAGACCCTCCTCCTGTGACTAGCCAGAAGGCATGGAGACGATACATACCTCCCCTTCTGAGCCTTTTGCCTAAGGTACGGGCCCTCAAACCTTAGAGCCACTACTTAGTTTCCTCATAGTCATCATAGTGATCGTGCTACAAGCCAAATTTCTTCAGGCTATGGTGCAGGGAAGGGAATACAGGATAAAGCCACCCTTCTATTTGCGGGCTTTGCATTACACAATGGTGGGATTACGGAGTAAAGACACCCCCATGCTTTCTTTGATGTCTACCGAGCTCAGGACATACGAAGTCAGTCAGTAATGTATGCTTTGTGCAGTATTAGGTTACCTGGTTATACCAAGATAAGGAAACTGTGTGTTGGACACCTTATTCTAGCGGGCAGGAACCTCGAGGAAACTGTTATATGTCTTGTCTTTGTTTGTCATTATATGTATATTTATGCAGCACATTGCATTTATTGGGTACCCAGAGGTTATTCCTCACCCGCCTATCTTGCGCCGAGGACGGCTTATCTTAAAGTAACCGGGTATGTAACATCCCAGAGTATGTCACTAAAACTCTGTCACCCTGCTACATGATGTTAAGTGTAAATGTGTTATCATCCTGTGTAACCTGACATTACATTTTCCATTATCTGGATTTCCTATGACTGTTTTATGTAAATTGCTGTAATTATTCATGTACACCAGTAGGTGGCGGCAATGTATAGGCAGTCTATAGACAGTTTAGTGTATCTTGACCGGAATAGTCCATTCCAGTCTAGGCTCCCCTGTATGAGCAGAAGTGGGACGTTCCCATTTCCTATATCATGAGGAGGAGTAGGAAGTCTAGTTAGTGTACCAGCCATCCCTGTTGGGGTAGGTTGTGTTGATAGGAGCTCCCAGAATCAGGGATCCCAACCCTGGATCCGCCTCGGCTGAGGCCCAGGTCCATCTTCCCAGCCTGAGTCTTCTACCTCAGCTGGTCGACCAGAGAAGCAACCATCTCCAGCATCCAGGAAGAAGCATACCCTGTGAGCCAAGCTGTGAGTACATTTCCTAAGTCCAGGAGAAGCCAAATTCCTCCTCAGCTAGTCAGGCCCACTATCAAGCAGAATACAGACAGAGCAGAAGACTAATACCTGCCAGATCTATAGGCGTATGTACCAGAAGCAGAATAGATATAAATTCCTGCCACATATTGCCAAAACCTGCTGGGACCCAAGACTATTGCTGTTAACTTGTACGGATTTAAAGCTGCCATTAAGTAAAGACGAGTTGCACTATATCTCCTGTTTGGAACTTAATTATTCCATCAAAACTCCTATTAACAACACTCAATGTGTTGCATATGAGCCAGGATACAGGAGTCCAGCCGTACCAAGGTAGGAGACACCGTTGACACTACACAGAGACATTATCCCCCCTCTGGCATTCCTCACCTGGTATGAGCTGTAAAATCTTAAAGGGCCCTGCTATAGTACCTGCGCAAGCTGCAACTGGCGTCACAAACTTTTACACATATAAACTGACCCACTGCATAGCAACCCCACTGACCCAGTGTCCTGCTCATTGCACACCCTGAACACATCCGGACCTAATTCGTCATGCTCGTGTGGAAGAGGCCTTAAAAAACAGGGAGATCATCCGTCCGCTGCTGTGCCCTCACCAAAATGCTCCTCTTAAGGTTCTCAATCTGCATAAAACCACCTGCCTGGCACTCGCGTACATGCAGGGGTCGCAGTTGCGACCGGGCCCAGAACTCCAGGGGGCCTGGCTGCCTGTGGACACCCCTAGGCTCCTGGCAGGGGCCCCTCTGTACTCACATGTAATGTAGCGCTCTGATGGCGCCTGAAATGAAGTACAGTGGCAATTTCGGACCCATCAGAGTGCTCCATGCCTCCATTACATGTATAATATGGGGGGGGGGGAAGGAAGAGGGGGGAGAACGCACTCACTCACACACACCCGGCCAGGCAGTTCATTTCCATAGTGAAGCAGGGAAACCTCTCTGCTCCCTGCTTTACTGATCTTCAGAGCTCAGGAGCTCCCCCTGCTGGCCCCACACCGCACTGCTGGCTGTGGGATGAGAGCCGAAAGCCCGGGAATTTGCCTTCAGCACAGCCAGCAGCACGATGAGTGTGGGAGCCTGTCATCAGGGAAGAAGGTAAGTATGTTTTTTTTTTCTAACCCTGCAAAGGGGGGGGGGGGGGGAATGATGGGCACAACTAGAGTGAGGGGGCACAAAAGTGGCCATCTCTACTGAGAACCTAATCTGCGATAACTAATTTGAGGGGGCTCCTAATCTGGCATAACTACTGTGAGGGGGGCACATATGAAGGCATAACTATGAGTGGGTACATATGAAGGCATAACTGAAGGCATAACTACTGTGAGGGGGCACATAATCTGGCATAACCACTGTGAGGGGCACATCTGTGGGCATATCTAATGTGAGGGGACACATAATCTGGCATAACCACTCTGAGGGGGGCACATATCTGGGCATATCTACTTTGAGGGGGCACATAACTGGGCATAAATACTGTGAAGGGGCAAATAAACTGGCATTACTACTGTGAGGGGCACATAATCTGGCATTACTACTCTGAGGGGACACATAATCTGGCATTACTACTGTGATGAGCACATAATCTGGGCATTACTACTGTGAGGGGGCACATATTTGGCATTACAACTGTGAGGGGGAACATAACTGGGCACTACTACTGTGAGGGGACACATAATCTGGCATTACTACTGTGAGGGAGTTACATATCTGGGCATAACTACTGTAAGGGGGCACATATTTGGCATTACAACTGTGAGGGGGAACATATCTGGGCATAACTACTGTAAGGGGACACATATTTGGCATAACTACTGTGAGGGGGCACATATCTGGGCATAACTACTGTAAAAGGAACAAAGGTGGGATAACTACTGTGAGGGGACACAAGGTGGGCATTAGTACTGTGTGGTTGCACTTAGGGGAAATGTCCTAGATTACCCTGCTATACATTGGCATGGCTCAGTCTTACAGGCCAGTACAGTGCCCGCTGCTGGTGATTTCACAGGGGCAGTCACCATTCCTTCCTTATGTGATTATTCTTTTCTCTCACCACAGGGACCTTGTTCTAGATCCAGTGGACATCACGCTGACGCCAGTGACACCCTGGATGAGGTAGGACCAGATTTTATTAGGACTGGGTAAGTGTAGTCATGCATTGGTCTTAGGGCTCTTTAACACGAGCGGATCCTGTGCGGGTAATCCACTGCGTGAAAGAGAGCCAAGCCCAACTCCGGACAGCAGAGACACGGAGCATTAACATGATTGATAATACTCTGGGCCTCTCTGTGATCTTTTTACTACAAATTCACAGTGAGAAAGTTGTCACCGTGATTTTGAAGTAAAAAGATCACAGTCAATCATGTTACTGCTCCGTGTCTCTGCTGTCCAGAATGGGGCTTGGCACTCATTGACACAGCGGATTAGCCGCACGGAAAGAGCCCTTAGTAAGAAAATCTGCTGCTTCTTTGTAAAAATGCGGGGGTGGAGGCAGGTTGGGCGATGGGAAGGGGGCCCCATGGATTGTGTGTACGCCACTGACATCTGGTGCACGCCCACTTTTTGCCACGCCTTTTCCTCATATGTACGTCTGGTTGCCAAAGAGTGCCGTCTGTCCCGGCCCATCTAGGACAGCCTCTCTACCCCCCTCATCAGCCATTGTTATACTACAGCTCACTTTGTGCTTTCTCTTTACCATTCCCCAATGTTTTGGGGCCTACAGTAGTGGAAAAAAAAAAAAAATTGAAATGAAAAATAAATTTAAGAATACCCCTTTTGCATCTAACTGATGTAGGAGAGGAAATTCTTCTGTCGAGTGTGCCTTTGACAATTTTTTAAAATTTAGAACACCCCTCTGGCATCTGTCTTACTGTAGTAGGATAAAAATTATTTTAATATATAGTCCCCAGATAGGGGACGTAGAGATCTTAAACTGAGACCCTTAGCAATCTGACACAGAATTGCCGGATACAAACAGGAACAGTGTTGGCTTCCTCCCCCACCTCCTCCGCCTCTTCCACCGACACCTCCATGTCCGCCTCCTCCTCCACTCAGACCTCCACCTCCTGGCTCACAAATTTTATGTCTTATATTTATATTCTCCTCCCTCTGAGAGAAATATACCGGCCGCACCCGCAAAAATGGCTAAAGGTCACATTCAGAATTGACAGACACATTATTAAAAAATAAAATAAAAGAACGAATTTTGGATTCTTCCTCCACCTCCTCCGCCTCTTCCACCTACACCGCCACGTTTACAGACTCCACTACTTCCTACTTCACCTGGACCTCTGCCTCTTGGTTCATGATTGTTATTTTAAATTTTTATGTATGTTTTGTTATTTTAAGTCATTTCCCTATCCACATTTGTTTGTAGGGCAATTGTATTGCTCTTACACCCACTTTGGAGCCTTTTGCAGCCCTCTAGCCTTTTCTATGACTTTTACAGCCATTTTAGTGCCCCAAAGTTCAAGTCCCCATTGACTTAAATAAGGTTCATTGTTCGGGATTAACTTTGCTTCAAAGTTCGGCCGAACCCCTAGAACCCGGGCATCCACTGATCCACTCATCGCTAAACTGGAGCCTTTTGGCAAGTCACATCAGCTTTATGTTCACAGATGCAAAAATTTAGCAAATAAAGAAAAGAACATTGCACCTACTGTGAAACATTGAGGAGGCTTGGTAATGTTTTGGGGCTGCTTTGCTGCATCTGGCACAGGGTGTCTTGAATCTGTGCAGGGCACAATGTAATCTCAAGATTATCAAGGCATTCTGCAGCAAAATCTGCTGCCTAGTGTCAGAAAGCTTGGTCTCAGTCGCAGGTCATGGGTCCTTCAATAAGATAATGATGCAAAAACACCCAGCTAAAAACATCCAAGAATGGCTACGAGCAAAGCATTGGACTATTTTGAAGTGGCTCTATTAGCCCTGGTTTTAATCCTATTGAACATCTGTAAAAGGAGCTGAAACTTGCAGTCTAGAGAACACACCCTTCAAACCTGAGACAGTGTGAGCAGTTTGCTCACAAGGAGAAGGTCCTAATAACTATGGACGGGTGCAGAAGTCTCAGTGAGAGTTACAGAAATCGCCTGATTGCAGTAATTGCCTCAAAAGGTTGTGTAACAAAATATTAGGTTAAGAGTGCTAACATTTTTGTCCAGGCCAGTTTGATTAGTTTGTTTTATAAATTATTCAGTTGAACCACAATTCAAAAGCAATGTCTGATTTTCATTAGTTGATTATCAGTAAAATTGTATTTGTTACGACTTTTGTCAGTTTAGAGTTATTTCAGTTACCATTGTAGGGTTTTCTTTCTTTATCCCCTTAAGGACCCTCCTGTACATGTACATCACAGCTTGATGTGACTTAAGGACCATATACAGACGTGGACAAAATTGTTGGTACCCTTTGGTCAATGAAAGAAAAAGTCACAATGGTCACAGAAATAACTTTAATCTGACAAAAGTAATAATAAATTAAAATTCTATAAATGTTAACCAATGAAAGTCAGACATTGTTTTTCAACCATGCTTCAACAGAATTATGTAAAAAAATAAACTCATGAAACAGGCATGGACAAAAATGATGGTACCCCTAGAAAACACAGAACATAATGTGACCAAAGGGACATGTTAATTCAAGGTGTGTCCACTAATTAGCATCACAGGTGTCTACAACCTTGTAATCAGCCATTGGGCCTATATATATGGCTCCAGGTAATCACTGTGTTGTTTGGTGATATGGTGTGTACCACACTCGACATGGACCAGAGGAAGCAAAGGAAAGAGCTGTCTCAAGAGATCAGAAAGAAAATTATAGACAAGCATGTTAAAGGTAAAGGCTATAAGACCATCTCCAAGCAACTAGATGTTCCTGTGAGTACAGTTGCACATATTATTCATAAGTTTAAGATCCATGGGACTGTAGCCAACCTCCCTGGACGTGGCCGCAGGAGGAAAATTGATGACAAATCTAAGAGACGGATAATCCGAATGGTAACAAAAGAGCCTAGAAAGACTTCTAAAGAGATTCAAGGTGAACTTCATGCTCAAGGAACATCAGTGTCAGATCGCACCATCCGTCGTTGTTTGAGCCAAAGTGGACTACATGGGAGACGACCAAGGAGGACACCATTGTTGAAAACGAATCATAAAAAAGCAAGACTGGAATATGCCAAACTACATGTTGACAAGCCACAAAGCTTCTGGGAGAATGTCCTGTGGACAGATGAGACAAAAATCGAAGTTTTTGCCAAGGCACATCAGCTGTATGTTCACAGACGAAAAAATGAAGCATATCAAGAAAAGAACACTGTCCCTACTGTGAAACATGGAGGAGGCTCTGTTATGTTCTGGGGCTGCTTTGCTGCGTCTGGCACAGGGTGTCTTGAATCTGTGCAGGGTACAATGAAATCTCAAGACTATCAAGGAATTCTAGAGAGAAATGTACTAGCCAGTGTCAGAAAGCTTGGTCTCAGTCGCAGGTCATGGGTCTTGCAACAGGACAATGACCCAAAACACACCGCTAAAAACACCCAAGAATGGCTAAGAGGAAAAAATTGGACTATTCTAAAGTGGCCTTCTATGAGCCCTGACCTCAATCCTATTGAGCATCTTTGGAAGGAGCTGAAACATGCAGTCTGGAAAAGGCACCCTTCAAACCGGACACAACTGGAGCAGTTTGCTCATGAGGAGTGGGCCAAAATACCTGCTGAGAGGTGCAGATGTCTCATTGACAGTTACAGGAAGCGTTTGATTGCAGTGATTGCCTCAAAAGGTTGCGCAACAAAATATTAAGTTAGGGGTACCATCATTTTTGTCCATGCCTGTTTCATGAGTTTATTTTTTTACATAATTCTGTTGAAGCATGGTTGAAAAACAATGTCTGACTTTCATTGGTTAACATTTATAGAATTTTAATTTATTATTACTTTTGTCAGATTAAAGTTATTTCTGTGACCATTGTGACTTTTTCTTTCATTGACCAAAGGGTACCAACAATTTTGTCCACGTCTGTATGTCCAGCTAAATCAATATCAATTTATATGAGAAAGGATCATAGAATCAAGAAGTGTCCAGCAATATTGACCCCTTTAAAGCATAACTTTTACTTATTCATATTATTTGAAATAATACCACAGTGGTGGTTCACCAGTGAAACATTGTGAAACAGACAAAAAATGAAAAAAAGATAAACTATGCTCCTGCATGGAAGCCAACCGTTGATACAGTATTAAGGTGGCGAGTAAACACAGGGCAGCTGTGGGGAGCAGTGAGGTATATCTGACTTAACCCTATGCTCAAACTAGCTAGTCCCTCAGCCCAGGGACATCCCCTAGTGGTGGAGACTCCCTGTCCTCGTGCTTGGGCTGACTGCCCTGCGTTTACCCTCCTCTCAAGAAATGATCGCGGCTCCCCAGGAACTGACGGGTGTTAATCTGTGTCCCAGGTAATAAACTACCTACATGGACATCAACCCACAAGATTAGATAAAAAATAAGTGAACAAAGGTACGTATCACCCATAAACATGAAAGAACCAAAAGCACTGGGGCATCAAGAACGGTGCGTTCCCAGGCTGGTTCTCATAAAACCCCTACGCGTTTCCCCTATTGCTAGGATCATCAGGGGGTATTCACAGTCATGGGTAAAACCGTCATATTTACACAGATAAATCAGATATACTTATGTTATAATGGAGGACACAGGTCTAGAGACGCAAACGATACCGCCTCCTGGCGGGAGAAACAGGACGTACTGGGACGCAACCTAAACCCTCTTGGGTAAGGCGTTAGCCCTTACCTTATTGGGCTCTTTAGCCTTCAGACTGCCTAGGACACTAAGCGGGACATATCAATTGGTCCCTTAGTCCTATGCTTGGTATCGTTTGCTCAACCCACGCTGGACCTACGACAAGGCTCCAGGCTCCAGTGGGTGAACCTCTCCTACAGCCAGAGAGCAGGAACAGCTCTTACAAGAGCTAGTAGTTATGCCAGGGGAGTATAGCAAATCTTCAGCGTATAGCAATCCCCCAGTTTGATCAGTTATCCAAACACCAGTCTCAACATGATGAAGGATAAAACAGGAACACTTTATTGAGGGCTACCCGCCCGTATTTATGCAGGTCCCCATCTGGTGGCCACGCCCCCAGGGGACCAGAATGGAGACTGCGACACACCGAATAGATACAACACATCCCCACAATGCATCATGGTTTCCTCCTCTCTGCCCCAGAGACAACCGAGGAATAATCCAATTATCTCTCAGGACAAAGGGGAGATCGCCAATACACATGTGGAGACAACAGGACAGACATCACCATTTAAACACACAATGTCACACCCTCCCAGCAACCACAGACATTTATCATATTCCCAGATAGCTCAAGTCTGAGTGCATATCATTAGGCGAATGGCACTCAGACCACACGAATACAATTAAACTAGCCATCTGGGTACCCTCACATAACAAAATACAATTCCAAAGACAGATTTAAGCTGTGCGGCCGGCCTGTCTTCTTTAAAGTTAGTATGGGCCATAATCCTGAGGCAGGAGGCTGGCAACCAGCCCCCTCCAAAACACCATGGCGAGGTTGGTTTCGTCACACATCTCCCCCTTCCAGGGAAGACTAACCAGATACCTGACCTCACGGTCAGTACCTGAGTTAGTCTGGCAGTCCAACCACAACCCCATACTGGACCTGTTGAATTTTGGGGCCTGGCTCTGTTCTGTATGTCCCCAGCTGTTGAGTGGGCATCTGCGACTCCTTGCTGCCTTGTGGTTCTCCAGCTTGGAGCTGTAGGTACTTGGTGGGCAGAGGCCGACTGCACTCTGCCCAGATGCCAGCTCTTCCACGGGGGTAGCCTGTGGAAAGTCCGGCTCTGAAGAAGAGGGTAGGGGAGGGCAGAGGCCGACTGCGCTCTGCCCAGATGCCAGCACTTCCGCTGGGGTAGCCGGTGGGGAGTCCGGCTCTGGAGAAGAGGATAGGGGAGGGCAGAGGCCGACTGCACTCTGCCCAGATGCCAGCACTTCCGCTGGGGTAGCCTGTGGGATGTCCGGCTCTGGAGAAGAGGATAGAGGAGGGCAGAGGCCGACTGCGCTCTGCCCTGATGCCAGCTCTTCCGCTGGGAAGAAATCAGTGGGTAGCACAGGCTCATCTCCTGCCCCCAGAACTCTTTTGGGAAGTAGCTGGGAAGGGGAGGGCTCGCTTACCTCCTCCTCCTGGTATCCCTGCGGAGATGGATGGGGATCTGGACCGACTGTCCAGCATCCCTGTAGGACTGGCACAGAGCCCGCAGTCTCATCTGCGCCCGTGTAGAGGGGTTTGTGTTCCCCTTTTCCCGGTATCTCCGGCTGCTGGTGGAAGGTGAGGCCGATTGCCTCTCCTCCCCAGGACTCTGGTTGCTGTAAGGCAGAGGGACCCCGCATCTCCTCCCCCTGGAACTCAGGTTGCCGCTGGGGAGAGAGACCGGTTGTCTCCTCTCCCTGTGATATGCACTGCCGCTGGAGATCTGGGCAGGCGGCCCAGCATCCCTGTAGGGCCAGTAGAGAGACCTCAGTCCCATCTCCACCTGCCATCTGTGGGTCCTCCCAGGACCAGTCTGTGAGGTCCCTCAACATTTGCGAGTCAGGATCACCTGCGTCCACACCTGGCAACTCCGGCTGCTGCTGAGGGTCTGGGCCAGCATCCCAGCATCCCGGTGGAGACCCCTCGGTCCCGTCTCCACCTGCCTGTTGTGGTTCCTCACAGGACCAGTCTATGAGGACCCCTACCTCTGTAGCTGGCACTGAAGCAGGGGATACTTCAGTCGGGTCTTCCCAGCTGTAGGGTTGTAGGTCTGGGACTGCCACCCAGCTCTCTGGCAGTGTATATTGGGACCGAATTGAGCTGAAGAAGTATTGGTAGTCCTGCTCCAGCTCCCACTCCTTTGTCACTAGAGATGCCAGGTCTTGTCTCACCTCTCTCGCTGTAGCCCAATCATGCATAGCCTCTCTGTAGTCATAGATATCCCAGAACCGGGACCCTCCAGCATCTCCGAACTCCGGTTCTGCGAAGGCCTCAAACAACAGGCCAGGGCCATCATAATCCTCACCCTCGGGTCTGTCGTGCTCAGCCATCCAGGGAGAGTGCCGAATCACATACCACCAGAGTGCCTGGTAGGCGTCATCTAGCCAAAGCTCCTTCCATACCAGGTTCTCCAGTTCTGTCACCCACTCATTCAGGGGCTCCTCTCCCAGAAGGGGCATTCGCAGGGCCACTCGCATCCGCAACTGCTGCTCCTCACTGGGGAGACACTCACCCCGCCGACACTGTACATCTTCCAGGGCCTCGTGCCAGACGCCTTCTCCGGACTGCATCCCTCCAGTCCGGGTCATCATCCTCCTCGTAGTGGAACGCTGTTTGAAGACTAGCCGATTCCATCCTGCTGTAGCCAGGGGCGCTGTACGGATACTAGCGTTGCCCTCAATATACTCCACGAACGGTGTCTCCGAGCTGCTTCTCCTCACACTAGGACGCCATCCCACTGCTGCCACCAATGTAATGGATCTCCTAGCACCCCGACCGGGTACCTCCGTCGATAGATGCTCCTAGTGCTTTCTGAGGACTCCAAGCACTCCACTTGACACCGTACGCCCTGCAGTCCCCACGAACCGCCGCAGCTTGGTTGGGGTCTCACCGTCCTCCACCCACGCTGGACCTACGACAAGGCTCCAGGCTCCAGTGGGTGAACCTCTCCTACAGCCAGAGAGCAGGAACAGCTCTTACAAGAGCTAGTAGTTATGCCAGGGGAGTATAGCAAATCTTCAGCGTATAGCAATCCCCCAGTTTGATCAGTTATCCAAACACCAGTCTCAACATGATGAAGGATAAAACAGGAACACTTTATTGAGGGCTACCCGCCCTTATTTATGCAGGTCCCCATCTGGTGGCCACGCCCCCAGGGGACCAGAATGGAGACTGCGACACACCGAATAGATACAACACATCCCCACAATGCATCATGGTTTCCTCCTCTCTGCCCCAGAGACAACCGAGGAATAATCCAATTATCTCTCAGGACAAAGGGGAGATCGCCAATACACATGTGGAGACAACAGGACAGACATCACCATTTAAACACACAATGTCACACCCTCCCAGCAACCACAGACATTTAACATATTCCCAGATAGCTCAAGTCTGAGTGCATATCATTAGGCGAATGGCACTCAGACCACACGAATACAATTAAACTAGCCATCTGGGTACCCTCACATAACAAAATACAATTCCAAAGACAGATTTAAGCTGTGCGGCCGGCCTGTCTTCTTTAAAGTTTGTATGGGCCATAATCCTGAGGCAGGAGGCTGGCAACCAGCCCCCTCCAAAACACCGTGGCGAGGTTGGTTTCGTCACACGGAACATCTTGTATTTTTTGCTCAAATGTAAATAAAAGCTGAGAAATGTTTTTTTCCACAATAATGCCTCTTGTACGTCGTCTTATTATCTTTTGGGAGACATCTATGTAATTTCTTGTCAAAAAATTACTTGCTGGTTGAATAAAAGTAACTTTAAGTCAAAATTTGCCAGGGGTATGAATAATTATGGGCAGCACTGTATATATATTAGTGTCAGTTTAGAATTTTGCACGAATGCAGCATCTGCGTACATGCATTTTGAAACCACTGAGCACTGATCGCATCTGGTCAGTTTGCACTGCCAGTTTTTTTTGTGTAGAAAAGCAGAATATAGTTTCTTTTTCTTTTAAATTTTATTTCAAATTTATTACAAGCCCCTTCATGTATGAGAACACAACACACACACCCCTCACACTAAATAAAGGTTTACACATTTCACACGTCACACCCCAATAAAATAAAAATGGCCCGTCTGTCCCAACAAGTATACTCAGCTGAAGAAGCATACGTCATGCTGGCCTCCGATACTGAGTCTGCCAGTGACCCAAATGATAAGGGGCATGGAGGGTCTTAGTTGTGAAGAAAGATTAAAATAATTTAATGTATTTAGTCTTGAGAAGAGACGTCTAAGCGGTGTAGGGGCGCAAGGGTCCGTCATTGACGGAAGGTACGTGTCGCCGAGGTTCCTGGCCTTGGTGAGATAAGAACCGGTAATTTTGTGTGTCAGCGGCAGCTAGTGCTCGCTGACACTGTTTTACTTAGTGTGGCTGTACAGCCAATCCGGGCCGGTTCTTATTGGGAGCAGCCAAAGAGCAGGGTGGGTGGCTGTTCCCCATGTACAGGCCAGGTTTTGGGTGTGGAATGAACCTCCAGGTGATAGCTGAGCTCTGTGTTTTGGGAGCTGCCAGCTGGAAGCCAGACGCCCTAAAGCCTGCTGTGGACTGCCAGGTGACGTGTTTTTTCTGTGGACTTTTGCTGTGTGAATTAACACGAGGATTCCTGCGGTGTGCATTAACACCAGGGCCCTGCCTAGTATTGTGTTTCTTTTCTGCCTTTTTGTTTGAATAAACACTGACTTTTGCTTTTCAACCGTGGTTTTGCCTTTGTATTGCGTCCGCTTACCCTGCCTACCAGAGCAAATCTCTACAGGGGGGACATGATTAACCTATACAAGTTTATAAATGGGCCATACAAAAAATACGGCGAAAAGCTGTTCCATGTAAAATGTGCTCAAATGTCAAGGGGGCACTGCCTCCGACTGGAGAAGAAAACGTATCTCCAGAAGCGTCAAAGCTTCTTTACTATAAGAACTGTGAATCTGTGGAAAAGACTTCCTCAGGACGTGGTCACAGCAGGAACAGTGGACAGTTTAACCCCTTAGGGACACAGCCTTTTTACACCTTAGGACCAGGCCATTTTTTGCAAATCTGACCAGTGTCACTTTAAGTGCTCATAACTTTAAAACGCTTTGACTTATCCAGGCCATTCTGAGATTGTTTTTTCGTCACATATTGTACTTCATGACACTGGTGAAATGAAGTCAAAAAAATATTTTTTTTTGCACCAAAAAATACCTAATTTAACAAATTTTTGGAAAAATTAGCAAATTTCAAAGTTTCAGTTTCTCTACTTCTGTAATACATAGTAATACCCCCAAAAATTGTGATGACTTTACATTCCCCATATGTCTACTTTATGTTTGAATTGTTTTGGGAATGAAATTTTATTATTTTATTTTTAGGGACCAGTTCAGGTCTGAAGTCACTTTGCGAGGCTTACATAATAGAAACCACCCAAAAATGACCCCATCTAAGAAACTACACCCCTCAAGGTATTCAAAACTGATTTTACATACGTTGTTAACCCTTTAGGTGTTGCACAAGAGTTATTGGCAAATGGGGATGAAATTTGAGAATTTCTATTTTTTGTCAAATTTTTTATTTTAACCCATTTTTTCCACTAACAAAGCAAGGGTTAACAGCCAAACAAGACTGTATCTTTATTACCCTGACTCTGCCGTTTACAGAAACACCCAATATGTGGCCGTAAACTACTGTACGGCCACACAGCGGGGCATAGAGTGAAAGGTGCGCCGTTTGGTTTTTGGAGGGCTGATTTTTATGGACTGGTTTATTTACACCATGTCCCATTTGAAGACCCCTGATGCACCCCTAGAGTAGAAAGTCCCTAAAAGTGACTCCATCTAAGAAACTACACCCCTCAAGGTATTCAAAACTGATTTTACATTCGTCGTTAACCCTTTAGGTGTTGCGCAAGAGTTATTGGCAAATGGGGGTGAAATTTGCAAATTTCATTTTTTTGTCTAATTTTCCATTTTAACCCATTTTTTCCACTAACAAATCAAGGGTTAACAGCCAAACAAGACTGTATCTTTATTGCCCTGACTCTGCCGTTTACAGAAACACCCAATATGTGGCCGTAAACTACTGTACGGCCACACAGCGGGGCGTAGAGGGAAAGGTGCGCCGTTTGGTTTTTGGCGGGCTGATTTTTATGGACTGGTTTATTTACACCATGTCCCATTTGAAGACCCCTGATGCACCCCTAGAGTAGAAACTCCCTAAAAGTGACCCCATCTAAGAAACTACACCCCTCAAGGTATTCAAAACTGATTTTACATTCGTCGTTAACCCTTTAGGTGTTGCGCAAGAGTTATTGGCAAATGGGGATGAAATTTGCAAATTTCATTTTTTTGTCTAATTTTCCATTTTAACCCATTTTTTCCACTAACAAATCAAGGGTTAACAGCCAAACAAGACTGTATCTTTATTGCCCTGACTCTGCCGTTTACAGAAACACCCAATATGTGGCCGTAAACTACTGTACGGCCACACAGCGGGGCGTAGAGTGAAAGGTGCGCCGTTTGGTTTTTGGCGGGCTGATTTTTATGGACTGGTTTATTTACACCATGTCCCATTTGAAGACCCCTGATGCACCCCTAGAGTAGAAACTCCCTAAAAGTGACCCCATCTAAGAAACTACACCCCTCAAGGTATTCAAAACTGATTTTACATTCGTCGTTAACCCTTTAGGTGTTGCGCAAGAGTTATTGGCAAATGGGGATGAAATTTGCAAATTTCATTTTTTTGTCTAATTTTCCATTTTAACCCATTTTTTCCACTAACAAAACAAGGGTTAACAGCCAAACAAGACTGTATCTTTATTGCCCTGACTCTGCCGTTTACAGAAACACCCAATATGTGGCCGTAAACTACTGTACGGCCACACAGCGGGGCGTAGAGGGAAAGGTGCGCCGTTTGGTTTTTGGCGGGCTGATTTTTATGGACTGGTTTATTTACACCATGTCCCATTTGAAGACCCCTGATGCACCCCTAGAGTAGAAACTCCCTAAAAGTGACCCCATCTAAGAAACTACACCCCTCAAGGTATTCAAAACTGATTTTACATTCGTCGTTAACCCTTTAGGTGTTGCACAAGAGTTATTGGCAAATGGGGATGAAATTGGAAAATTTCATTTTTTTGCCTTATTTTCCATTTTAACCCATGTTTTCTACTAACAAAGCAAGGGTTAACAGCCAAACAAGACTGTATCTTTATTACCCTGACTCTGCCGTTTACAGAAATACCCAATATGTGGCCGTACACTACTGTACGGCCACACAGCGGGGCGTAGAGTGAAAGGTGCGCCGTTTGGTTTTTGGAGGGCTGATTTTTATGGACCGGTTTATTTACACCGTGTCCTGTTTCAACCCCCCTGATGCACCCCTGGAGTCGAAACTCCCTAAAAGTGACCCCATTTTGGAAACTACGGGATAAGGTGGCATTTTTTGGGGGAGTATTTTTAGGGTAAATATAATTTTTGGTTGCTCTATATTACATTTTTGTGAGGTAAGGTTACCAAAAATTGAAATTCTGATATTTCATCTCCATTTGCCATTAACTGTTGAGGAACACCTAAAGGGTTAATAAAGTTTGTATAATCATTTTTGAATACCTTGAGGGGTGTAGTTTCTTAGATGGGGTCAATTTTAGGGAGTTTTTACTCTAGGGGGGCATCAGGGGGGCTTCAAAAGGGATATGGTGTCAATAAAAAAGGCCATCAAAATCGGCCTTCCAGAAACCATGTCGGTCCTTTCCTTTTGCAGCCTCCCTTTTACGGATACAGCAGTTTACGACCACAAATGTGGCGTTTCTGTAAACTGCAGTATCAGGGTAATAAATTTTAACTTTTGTTTGGTTGTTAACCCTTGTTTTGTTACCGGAAAAAACGGACTGAAATGGAAAAGTGCCAAAAATAGCGGTTTTGGCACCGTTTTTTTGTTTTTTTTTTAACCGTGTTAATCTGGGTAGTTAGGTCATGGGATATTGTTATAGAGGAGATTCTTACGGACGCGGCAATATCTAATAAGTCTACTTTTTTTTACAATTATTTAGGTTTTTGACTATATTATCTTTTTTGATACAACTTTTTTTTTTGGGTATCTCTAAAGTCTAAGTGTCATTTTTTTTATTTTCTTTTAGCCAATTATCTTATGTGGGGGCTCATTTTTTGCGGGATGAGCGGACGGTTTTATTGGCACTATTTTGGGGGCTATATGACTTTTTGATCGCTTGCTATTAAACTTTTTGTTATGTAAGGTGACAAAAAATCTGGGGGGTTGGGTCATGGGGTATTTTTATAGAGGAGATTCTTACGGACGTGGCGATACCTAATAAGTCAACTTTTTTTTTACAATTATTTAGGTTTTAGACTATATTATCCTTTTTGATACCCTAAAAAAAATTTTGTATCTCTAAAGTCTAAGAGTCATTTTCTATTTTTTTTTTTATCTGATTATCTTATGTGGGGCTCATTTTTTGCGGGATGAGATGACGGTTTTATTGGCACTAATTTGGGGGCTATATGACTTTTTGATCGCTTGCTATTAAACTTTTTATTATGTAAGGTGACAAAAAAAACCTTTTTTTGCACCTTTTTTTTTTTTCTGGACCGTGTTAATCTGGGGGGTTAGGTCATGGGGCATTTTTATAGAGGAGATTATTACAGACGCGGCAATACCTATGTCTACTTTTAATAAATTATTTTAGTTTTTTTGGGTGTCTCAAGTCTGAGAACCATTTTTTTTTATCTGATGTCAGTGCTAAATTGGGATATAAATTTAGTACTCCATGGAAGTGTGATACTCCCTGAAGCAACCGTCAATGCAGAGGCCCGGATGATCGGGGCATGTGTCGCACTGAGTAGTCGTGTCCTTCCGTATCCCCCTCCTGCGACACACTCTGCACTTTTTTTGGGTTCGTCCCTTCTTTCCAGTATGGGGGACCACACCTGGAAAGTGTTGGCCAGGGACGATCCGGGCGCCTACAGTTCCCGAGGTACTCCGGCCTGCTCTTTCCCGGTCCGAAAAGATCAGGGCCTTGAGGACTGCCTCATAGAACTGGAGGAATGTCCCTGTGCTGCCAGCGCTTCGGGATAGTACAAAAGAGTTGTACATGGCAACCTGTACCAAGTAGACCGCAACTTTTTTGTACCATGCCCGGGTTTTGCGCATGGCGTTATATGGCTTGAGGACTTGATCCGAGAGATCAACTCCTCCCATATACCGATTGTAGGCGACGATACAATCGGGCTTGAGGACCGTTGCCGCGGTACCTCGCACAGGGACAGGGGTGATGCCGTTACCATGAATTGTGGACAGCATAAGGACATCCCTCTTGTCCTTATACCTGACCAGCAACAGGTTTCCAGTGGTAAGGGCACGGGTCTCACCCCTGGGGATAGGTACCTGGAGGGGGTGGGCAGGGAGGCCGCGTTGATTTTTCCGCACGGTCCCACAAGCGGACGTGGATCTGGCGGCAAGGGACTGGAACAAGGGGATACTGGTATAAAAGTTATCCACGTACAAGTGGTAACCCTTATCCAGCAGTGGGTGCATAAGGTCCCACACAAGTTTCCCGGTAACACCCAGAGTGGGGGGACATTCTGGGGGTTGAATCCGGGAATCTCGCCCCTCGTATACACGAAATTTGTAAGTGTACCCTGAGGTACTCTCACAAATTTTGTATAGCTTCACGCCATACCTCGCCCGCTTGGAAGGCACATACTGGCGGAAAATGAGTCTCCCCTTGAACGCAATGAGAGACTCATCAACCACGACCTCCCTTCCAGGTACATAGGCCTCCATGAATTTGGCCCCAAAGTGATCGATGACCGGCCGTATCTTGTACAGACGGTCATGGGCAGGATCACCTCGGGGTGGACATGCTGCATTATCGGAATAATGCAGACATTTCCTGATGGCCTCAAACCGGGAGCGTGTCATAACCGTACTGTAAAGTGGGGTCTGATATAGGACGTCCCCACTCCAGTACAGCCTGGCACTGGGTTTCTTGACCAGGCCCATATGCAGCACGAGGCCCCAAAATGTCCTCATTTCGGCTGCACTTACCGGCGTCCAGCCACCGGGCCTGGCCAAAAAGGAGCCCGGGTGTTGAGCGACGAACTGTTGGGCGTACAGATTCGTCTGCTCCACCATCAGATTTACCAGTGGGTCACTGAAAAAATGACAAAAAAAGTCATATTCAGTGTAGCCCACTGTGGAAATCTGGATTCCTGATTGGCCTACAAAATCAGGAATCACGGGCTCGTATCGCTCTGGGCTACACCAGACAAGTTCACCGGCAGGGTGCTCCGGTGGATTTAACTGGTGGGCCGGGAAACCAGTACGAGCCCCAGAGCTGCTCGTACTAGTGTGGGCCACAGGGTCCCTAACATGGCGGTCCCCTTGCTCCGCCTGGCGGCGTCTCCGCCGCCTTGGGGGCTCATCATCATCGCTAGATGATGAGGAGGATGCGGATGACAACAGGAATGTGGGGTCATCCTCATCCTCACTGGGACTCTCGGACTCGGAGGCAAGCTGGGCGTATGCCTCCTCGGCCGAGAACGTCCGGCGGGCCATAGGGGAGTGTGTGTCTGCGTGTATATGTGCGTGTGTGTAACTCTTTATTTGGTGTGCGTGTGTGAGGGGGCACGGGTGTTCACGAACTCACCCTAAAACTAACAGAAAAAAATAAATAAAACTAACTAAAAAAAAAAAGCACCCCAAAAAAGGTGGGGGGGGCAAGTGGCAGGGGGAGGGGGGCAAGTGGCAGCACCCCTGGGGGGTCTAGGGTCACACAGCTGTGCTGTGGACCCCAGACACCCTAACTGGGGTGATGCAATAAAAAGTCAAAAAAACTACCTTTCCCTTTTTTTTCCCTGCCTATCCCAAACTTTCCCTAGCTGTCCCTATGTACCTGATGGGGTGCTGGGGGCAGAGATCGGGTCCTGGGGGGCACAGATCGGGGTGCAGGCAGCGGTGGCAGACACGTGCAGGCAGCTCCTCTCTCCTCCGGCGCTGGAACACAAAAGGAGGAGGAGAGGGGCGCCTGCCTCTTTTGAATCTGCCGCCGGACCGCCCCCTGACCAATCAGAAAGCGATCCTGAGTGGTGATGTCACCATCACCACTCAGGATCGCTGGATGGTGATTGGTGGAGTGAAATCACACCACCATCACCATCCTGTTCCGGGTTATCGGGTCTTCAGAGACCCGAATAACCCGGAAACGCAGAAAACCGCAGGTCTGAATTGACCTGCGGTTTTCTGCGATCGCATACATGGGGGGGTCACCGGACCCCCCGACGCATTTGCCCCAAGTGCCTGCTCAATGATTTGAGCAGGCACGGGGTTCCGATCGCCGCCGGCCGCGCGGCGGTGATTGAAAATGCACAGGGCGTACATGTACGCCCTGTGTCCTTAAGTACCAGGGCACAAGGGCGTACCTGTACGCCCTGTGTCCTTAAGGGGTTAAAAAAGGGTTTAGATGAATTCTTAAAAGTAAAAAACATTAATGCTTATGAAAACATGTATAAATCTGAGTCTCACTTCCTTCTGGGATTTGCCTCCCCACCTATTCCTTGGTTGAACTTAATGGACGTATGTCTTTTTTCAACCGTATTAACTATGTAACTATATGTAGAATTAGATTCCACCCATAACTGCCTAGCAAACGGGCAAGGTATGGCATAAAGATTTACAAACTTTGTGAGAGTAGCTCTGGGTACACCCACAAGGTCTGCATTTATGAAGGAAAAGATTCCCTGATAGAAGAATGCCCCCCCATCCTAGGAGGGAGTTAGTGGGATGATGGTGTGGGACTTACTGCACCCACTGCTGGATAAGGGTTACCGCCTCTATGTGGATAACTATTATACCAGCATACCCCTATTCACGTCCCTAACTGCCAGAGGTACTGTGGCTTGCAGCACAGTGCGCAAAAATAAGAGAGGCCTCCCTAGATCCCTGCTAGAGCAACCACTGAGAATGGGTGAAAGTAAGGCTCTCCTCCACAAGAAGATGCTGGTGGTTAAGTACATGGACAAGAGGGACATCCTTGTACTGACCACCATTCACACTAACACCAGCTCCCCTGCTCCTGTATGAGGTACCACAACCACTACCCCCAAACCAGTTTGTATCCTGGACTACAACAGGCACATGGGAGGGGTGGATCTTTTAGATCAAATTCTGATCAGTCCCTACAGTGCCACAAAAAAAACGAAAGTGTGATACAAAAAGCTGGCCGTACACATTGTACAGATGGCAATGTGCAATGCGTATGTGCTATTTAAATCTGCAGGCAGGAACTTTCCTCCAGTTCCAAGAGGTGGTTATCAAGGCCCTAATTTTTCAAAGCCAGGCCGGGGACGGTCCCAGTACTTCTGGAAGTCATGGTGCCCGTGTTGTACCAGGGCAACATTTTCCAGGTTAAGTCCCCCAGACAGCAAGGAAGGGAAGGACCCAAAAAGGATGCAAGGTGTGTTTCTAAAGAGGGATAAGGAAAGACACCATTTACCACATGCGAAACCTGCCCTGAAAAACTTGGCCTGTGCATGCAGGAGTGTTTTAAAATCTACCACTCATCCAATTTAATTTCATCCATGATGTACCCTGCAGTCTTACCACCTTATATCTTTGATTTAGTCCGCATAGCTTACAGATCTACTTTTCACCAACCACTACATATTCATTTCTGTGAAACACCTGTTAGGTCAAAAGTACCCCCTTGTGAAAGTGAAAAATTGGGGTCTGCTAGTAATTTTTCATTTTTACAAATGTGTGCTTTGAAATCGTTTAACAAGAGTTTCTGCCTTCTGTGAGACACCTGTTTGCTGAAAAGAACCCTTTAAACCACTTAAAATGTTCGAACGGGGGTGCTATTTCCAAAATGGGGTCACTAAATGGGGTTTTTAATTTCTGGGGACCTCAGGAATTTTTTAACATGCGACATGGCACCTAAAATCCATGTCTGTTTAGTCAAGCCTGCCAAAACCATATTTTGCACTTTTCCTTTAGAGCCCTGCTGTGCCCCCATACAGCAGGCTACAAGCACATATGGAGTGTTTTCTGAATGGGGAGAAAATGGGGAACACATACTGGGGTACATTTTCTCCTTTAACCCCTTGTGAAAGTGAAAAATTGGGGTCTGCTAGTAATTTTTCATTTTCACAAATGGTTGCTTTGAAATCCTTTAACAAGTGTTTCTGCCTTCTGTGAGACACCTATTTGCTGAAAGTACCCTTTCCACCACTTAAAATGTTCGTACAGGGGTGTTATTTCCAAAATTCTTTCCACTTCTTGGGGTTTTTAATTTCTGGGTACCTCAGGAATTCTTTTAATGTGACATGGCACCTAAAATCAATGTCTGCCAATTCAGGTCAGCAAAATCCATATTTAGCTGTTTGACTCTAAAGCCCTGCTGTGCACCCATACATAATTTTTTGAGCACATATGGGGTGTTGCTGTATTCGGGGGGAAATGGGGAACAAAATGTGGGGTGCATTTTGTCCTGTTACCCTTTGGGAAAGTGAAAAATGTGGGTGTAAATCAACTTTTTTGTGAAAAAAATGCAATTTTTCATTTTTACTGCCAAGTGTTTCCTAATTTTAGGAAACACCTTTGAGGTCAAAGTGCTCACTACACACCCTGAAAGATTCCTTGAGGGGTGTAGTTTCCAAAATGGGTTCACTTTTTTGGGGTTTCTACTAGAGGGCCACCTCGGGGTGTCTTCATATGTGACATAACTCCCAATTACCATTCCAGCTAAATCCGCTCTCCTAAAGCCAAATGGTGCTCCTTCCACTCTGAAGCCTGCTGTGCACCCATACATCTTTTTTTGAGCACATATGGGGTGTTGCCATATTTAGGGGGAAATGGGGAACAAAATGTGGGGTGAATTTTGTCCTGTTACCCTTTGGGAAAGTGAAACATTTGTGTGTAAAGCAACTTTTTCATTTTTTTTAGCAAAGTTTTTCATTTTCACTGCCAAGTGTTTCCTAATTCTAGGAAACACCTTTGAGGTAAAAGTGCTCACTACACACGTTACCATGAAAGAGTCCTCGAGGGGTGTAGTTTCCAAAATGGGGTCACTTTTTTGGGGGTTTCCACTGTAGGGCCATCTCAGGATGTCTTGATATGTGACATAGCTCCAAAATTCTCGTGGGACACCTAAAGGGTTAACAAAGTTTGTAAAAATCAGTTTTGAATAGCTTGAGAGGTGTAGTTTCTAAAATGGGGTGATTAATGGGTGGTTTCTAATATGTTAGCCCCACAAAGTGACTTCATAACTGAACTGGTCTATAAGAAGGGAGGTGGACGAATTCTGTAAGTCTTGCCCGACCAGCCAGGCAACTATCCCCCAGCACCTTTTCTATAGTCCCTTGGTACCTCTCCCGATCATCGAGGTACTGTTTGAGCGTATCACTATGGACCTCGTAGGCCCAGTACCGAAGTCCGCTAGAGGCCACCAACACATCTTAATCATCATAGACTACGCCACTCGGTACCCGGAGGCGGTGCCACTGTGACATACATCTGCTAAACTGATAGCTTAGGAACTAATGGAAATGTTCTCCCAAGTGGGGCTACCTTAAAAGGTTCTGACTGACAAGTGGACCCCTTTTATGTCCAAAGTGATGAGGGTTAGAGGAGTCTAAGTACCTGGGGTATGTCATTGGTCGCGGAGTCATCAAACCCCAAAAGAGCCAGTGAACAAAATAGAGCCAATATGAAATTGGCCACGACCTGTCACCACTAGGCAAGTACAGTCATTTCTGGGAATGGTGCGCTATTACATGAGGATTGTCCCCCACTTTGTTACGGTGGCCGCCCCATTGACAGGGCTCTTGAAGGGACGCAGGTCGTGATGGTTCGCTGGGATGATCGTGCGGAAGAGGCGTTCTCCGCTTTGAAGTCAGCCCTATGTGGGTCCCCGGTTTTAGTGACGCCTGACTTCAAGCGGGAATTCAAAGTACAGATGGACTTTTCCGAAGTAGGCCTCGTGGCTGTACAGTCTCAGGGTGTTAACGGGGAGGAGCATCCTGTTGTCTTCCTAAGCAGCAAGCTTACCCCAGCTGAAACCAGGTACAGTATAGTGGAGAGAGAGTGCCTGGCTATCAAGTGGGCACTCGAGTCTCTCCGCTACTATTTGTACTGCCCTCTCAAGTGGATGAGCCAGGCCAAAGAGAGAAATGCCAGAGTCACCAGGTGGTTCCTGTCCTTTTAGAAGTTTAAGTTCTCTGTAGAACACAGGGCAGGCCGCTTGCAGGTTAACGCGGATGCCTTGTCCTGAGTGCACTGTCTGGTGTGTGTTCACCCCCTCAGGGTTGAACAAAGGGGGCGGTATATAAGAAGATACAAGGAATCTTCGTGGATGATAGGTATGTGTCACCGAGGTTCCTGGCCTCGGTGGAGTAAGAGACAGTTTTCATGTGTCAGCAGCAGTTGCTGTGTGACATCTTGCTATCTAGTATGCCTGTAAATAGCTGATCCGGGATGGCTCTTACTGGGAGTAGTCAAAGTGCTGGGTGGGTGACTGCTCCTCACGTTCCAGGCCGGGTTTTACCAGGCATAAAACCAGCCAGCACTGCCAGGTGGAGAGGATTACCTCGGTCTGACAGTGAAGCTCAGGAGGTCTGTGTGCTTGGATCTGAGGCCTGTGGTGGGCTGGAGAACGGAGACCTGTGTGTCAGGGGAACAGGCATGTATTTGGAGTTTCTGAGGCAGAACTGCCACCAAGATGACTTTTGTTATATTAATTTGCCATTGGGTGTGAAGTAATACAGACACTGCAAAAAGTGACGTTTTGTTTTTGGCATCATGTGTGAATAAACACTGAAGTTTGAATTACGAACTTGTATTTTGCCTCTGTACTGCGCCTGCTTATCCTAACTTCCAGAGCGAATCCCCACAGCTTCTAAACTTCTAAGCCTTCTAACATCCCCAAAAAAATAAAATGTCATTTTCAAAATGATCCAAACATGAAGTAGACATATGGGAAATGTAAAGTAATAACTATTTTTGGAGGTATTACTATCTATTTTAAAAGTAGAGAAATTGAAATTAGCAAATTTGAGAATTTTTCCAAATGTTTTTCATTTTTTTTTTTATAAATAAAAAATTTATATTTTGACTCATATTTACCACTGTCATGGAGTACAATATGTTACGAGAAAACTGTTTCAGAATGGCCTGGATAAGTAAAAGTGTTTTAAAGTTATCACCACATAAAGTGACAAGTCAGATTTGCTAAAAATTGCCTGGTCCTTAAGGTCAAAAATGGCAGGGTCCTGAAGGTGTTAACGGAAGGGAACAAACTATTTTGGCCTCATGTGTTGCTATGTATGTCAGTGACAGGATTTACTATTGCTGTTATTGCATTCAAGAGCTTGGGGAAGGGAAAAAGCAAAAATTCATAAAAAATTTACAAAAAGTGATAGGTAATGACAGAGCTAAATGTGTTTATTGTAATTTATTTTGCTCCATTACATTTTTTTATTACTAAATAAATTCGAGTTTTGCTGTTATCGCAATGTCCTAGTATACAGAAATGTATCTGTAGATACCGGATACTGTAGATATAGGTTTTCAATTAAAGAAATTCCTCTTACTTACTTCTGTCAAACTCAGCTGGTAAGGTTTTTGCCTCCCATACAGAAGGTCCTGGATTCAAGACGCGGCAGTGACATTTTGGATAAAAGGGGAATAATATTTTTTAAATACACAGGGGTCTCTAACACTGGTATAAGGCCCTAGTTATATTGGGGAATGACTTTTATTTTAACTCCTCTCCAACCTTTGCTACACATGTACAGTGGAAGTCAGGACTGTAAACATGGCACCCAAGCAGAAGCTAAGCGAGCATTATATCTGCTGGGTGCCTGCTGCTTTACACAGCAGACAGCCAGAGGCATTGTATGTGATCTGCAATATCACCAATTGCTGACATTTAACCCCTCACATGCTGTGATCAGGGCACGTTCATATTTGAAAAAAAGACGTGTTTCAGGTGTAGACGAAGTGACCGAAACTGTTGAGATTGTTCTATAGTTGGGGTACTCTTATTGAGAGATTCTATAGTTCTAATTTTGGACAGGATATGTTCCAATTGCTTTTACTGTTCCCTTTTTGCTCTGGAAAATAACTGGATAAACATACCTCTTATGTAGGCCTTATGTGCACACCATAGACTATGTGGGTTGGTGACTGAGCCTGCATTTAATGAAAAGTTTCAGCCCCTCGTCCAAAGGTTTCCTATAAGTAGGGTTAGAGAGTAAGAAGGAGTTACATTTCCCGATAGTTTCTTTTGCTGAGAATGCATCAGAAATGGTTAGGGATATAGCAGCATGATCTGCCCATTTAATGACATCTATCTTTGAGCTGATAGCAGCAGTTAGTAAATATCTGCTAAGAAGGAAGATATCTATGTGAGAATAGGAGGTGTGAGAGGTAGAAAAATACATGTAGTCCCTTTCTGTATCATGGTGCATATATCATAGAGATCTTTCTGTAGTAGAATAGGGCCCAGAGACTGGGATACCCCTCTGGAACCAGAAGAGGAGTCAGGGAGAGTGTCAGGAGAGTGTTAAAGTCTCCACATAGTAATAAGTGGCCCTGCTGGCCAGCCCTGGTTTTAGCTAAAAGACAATGTAGAAAGCAAATTTGGTTAGTGTTCGGGGCTATACATAGCAACAATTGTAAAAACCCTACTGTTAAGTTCAAAAACTTGAATAATGTAACGTCCATTAGGGTCAACCACGCTATGAATGGGCTTATACGGTACGTCAGGGAATCTTTAAAAGCTAATATCACTCCTCTTTGTTTCTTACGGTAATGTGATTGGATCACAATGGGGAATCTACTGTGTTTGATCCAATGGGCATCCTCATATACAATATGAGATTCTTGAACTGCTAGGACATCAGCCTGTAATCGCTTCAGACCATAAATATGCTCTCTTTTGCGGGCAATTGAGGCCCCAAACATTTATAGATACAAGATTAACTTCCATAATCACACCAGAGGCTGCTGGCTCTCGAGGGAGCATGTTGGAACCAATAGAAGGGAGAGGTCCAGATCCATAGGAAGCCCATAATGCAAGCTTGTAAGTATCCGCTCCAGGTGATGATTCTATGAGGTAGAAAACAACCTAAGGGCCATACGGTCTGTGAGCGGGCCATATGAAAATTGGACATCATATAGCACATGACAATCATACAGTACTTTGCACATCAAATAATTCATGAGAATCTGGACATAATTTAGGACAATTTCCTTATAACAAAGCTAGAACCAGCCCTGCACCTTACATGGATCCATACCTCAACCTATCCATTGCTCCAGTTGCTTTGTTAAACTTGTTTCAAGTGATAGCTCAGGGTCTATCCTGCTGCAGCTCTCTCCTTATAACTGTCACTGCTTATAAAAGATCTAGCTGGTGGCAGTTGAAGAATAGAACTGAGCATGTGCGTCCACCTCAGCAATGTTACTGAGGTTGGGTGGATGGAGAAATAAGGAACAGTACAAACTATGCAGATACATTTTGTGGCTATTTTAATTTTTTTCAATTACAAAAGTATTAAGACTCAGATGCTGGTTTCCAAAATGTTGCATATTTTTAGTGAGAGAAATGTAGTGAGAGAAATGCAGTACTGCTTTAAGTCCAATTTTAAAATAGCTAATTTAGTAGCGCACTGCTGTTATTATAATACTGCAAAACAACGCTGGAAACATTTCTAATTCTGCAGATATAAAAATGTATTCAAAAAGACAAAAAAATAATTTTGAGCAAGCATTATAATTTATATAAATACATTGATATTCCAATTAAGCAGTTTATTTTGTTAACCTCTCTCATTTTAGCCATTGATCCCATAGCTTATCAATGTTTTCTGCTTTTTCCTTTAAATAAACTGGCTCTGGCTCATTCCATCTGGTTCCCCTTCCGACAGCAGCCTCGCACCTGTTCACACCTCCTCTCCTGTTGGATTCCATTGAACATTTCCTCCTCTGCCAGGGCTATTCTGGCACACACAACCTTTCTGTCATTCAATCCATCTGTCAGAAGTGAACCTTGTTTACAACTAGCTTCTGTTTTTTACTTTGAGAATTAAAGCACCTAAAGGTCATTGTCAAATGCAATCTTAAAGCAGATTTCAGCATCCCTCTGCTAATCAGTCTAATATGGTCTCTCCGAGTAGATTTTTAAAATTAGTTTTCGTATGAAAAACGGGTTTTCTTGGAGATGAGCTACAGTTATCATTTAATTTGAAATGGTAAAATGAAGTCCGCTGATAAGCCATTTTCTCACTGCATGACTGTGCTTATTTATGCCAAGACTGGCACAAAAATGTCACACAATTAAGCAACACATTTAACTACTAAGACTAGGATTGAATATCTTTCTTATTTACAAAACAAGATGAGGATGGAGTGGTTCAGTACTTCCCACACTGCCATTGTTGTTGTAGCAATGGCCCAACCACTATCCCAAAATAACTCATGAAAAGGAATTGCTTTCATCTTGTGATGTCAATAAACAGTATTAAACAAACCCCATATCCTTATTATTAGTTTTAATGAAAATGCACTAAGATAAAGGAAGTGCACACAGAAAAAGAAATCAAATTAGAGATCCTATTTACTAATCTTCCAAATGTCCAGGTATGTCCAAAAGCTAAATACAGATTTGGTAACTTTTGGCAAACACAGTTTTCCTTTCCTGGTGGTCTACAGTGGATTTGTGGTTAATGCCTCATTCACACGTCAGTGTGGAGGCTCCAGTCCTGGTTTTGGCTCACAATCACTGATGGAAATCACTGACCAAAACACTGACATGTGAATAAAGTATAATATCTCTGATGGTGAAAGTGAAGAAGGGATTAATGCTGATACACATGATACATGGTGGTTAACCCCTTAATAGCATCCACTGTACATTTTCTAGTGGATGTCAGGTCTTTAAAGATCTCGCCCACTCCAGAGTATAATGAGCCCCATAGCTAGCAGGTGCATATGTTTCATACAACAGACACTTGCGACTCATGTCTACAATCGGCAGTAATGCCATGTGAGGACATTTAAGCACTCAGATGCCATGGTCAAATGTGACCATGGTGTCTGAGAGGGCTAAAACATGGAAGCGAACGGTTCCGGGGCAGGAACACTTTCCCCCGGTGGAGATTGGGGAAAGTGTTTTGTTCTCGTATTGAGCCTGAGTGTGTACTAAGCTTCCAGGCTCATTACTTGTATATTACAGTTCTGGCCAGCAGTTCAGGCCACCGAAAAAAAGAATAACAACGTTTTGAACTTTTGACTTTCAGGCTCTATATCTCACTATCCACTACAGCTTCGAACGTGAGACTACTATCATTTTATAGACAATCATCTTGCCTATCTCATACATGAATTGGACTTGCAATTACACTGATGAGCAAAAGGGTAACAATGTTTTGAACTTTTGACTTTCGGGCCTTATATCACACTATCCACTACAGCTTTGAACTTGAGACTACCATCGTTTTATAGACAATCATCTATCTCATACATAAATTGGACCTGCAACTATTTAGCATATGATTAGTTATGCAGATTCTTGTCATGTACCTGCATTGTTACGGTTTTGCTCCTAAAACTTAAAATTTTAATTTTTTGTATTTTGTAAATCCACCTTTGGCTTTCAACACTGCCTGAATCCTTCTGTTCATGCTCTCGATCATATTCAAGCATGTCTCAACTGAAATATGCTCCCAGGTCTTCTCTACATGTTCCCAATGCTGATTGACTCACTTGGGTATGAATGCAGCTTTTTCTTCAACTCTACCCATAAGTGTTCAATTGGGTTAAGGTCTGAGGGCTGTGGGGGCCAATCCAGCACCTGTGCTTCATTGATAATGAACCTTTTTTTTGCCAATCTCAACGTATGCTTTGGGTAGTTGTCCTGCTAAAACACTATGCCGTCCTTTTTTATACCCATAGTACTAGAGTGTACGAAGTAACCTGTCTTGTAGGATACTCACATATAGCTCAGCCTTGGGACTACCATCAATTCTGGTCAAATATCCAATGCCTTTGGCTGTGAAACAACCCCCATATCATCAGGCTTCCGCCACCGAACATGACAGTTCCTTCAATTCCTCGATCCGTTAGCCCCCATGCTAAATAGTTATCTAAGATGATTGCCTATAAAATGATGGTAGTCTAATGTTCGCAGATGTACTGGATGGTGAGATATGGAGCCCTAAAGTCAAAAGTTCAAATCATTGTTACCCTTTTGTTTATCAGTGTAATTAGCATGTGATTAGTTATGCAGATTCTTGTCACGTAACTGCATTGTTACTGTTTTGCTCCTGGCGGTGGAACAATCTTTTTTTTTTTCTTGTATAATATAAATTACAACCTGTTCTCACATTCCCTAATAACTCAGTGTGTTATTAGGTTGATTCCAAAGCGAAAGGTAACTGGTCCAAATCCAGGAGCAGCCATGAAGAAGATTTCCCAAGAAAATAGAAACTGCATCATCCAACTCATCGATAGCTTTATATCAGCCAAGAAAATTGCCAAACTGCATCATGTGAGTGTGATAACAGTTGAAAGAATACACAATGAAGTCTGTCCATCCATTCCAAAGCCAAAAGGTCAATGTCCAGGAATATCGGAGTCAACAAGTCGGCTTATTGCAAGTTGTATCAGTTCTGGTGTGTCAAACAACGGTAGTGGATGTGACTCCTATGCTTCGTAATACAGTAGTGAGATCACAGATGTCCATGCAAGCACTATGTGATGGACATTGAAGGCTAAAGGTGAAAAAGCCTAGACTTCAATATTGTCATAAGAAGCACTGGTTACTTTTGCAAAAAAGTACGAACAGTGGACAATAGAAGATTGAAAACGGGTGATTTGGACCGATGAGACAAAATTTAGTATACTAGGCTCCGATAGGTGCGAATGGGTCTTGAAGAAACAAGGGAAAATGGATAGAGAAATTGAAGGAATTGTCAAGTCTGGTGGAGGAAGCCTAATGATATGGGGTTGTTTCACAGCCAAAGTCGTTGGATACTTGACCAGGATCAATGGTGGTCTCAATGCTGAGCTATATGAGTATCATATATGAAGAGTTACTTCATACAGTAGAGTACTATTTGTATGAAAAGGACTACTACTACTGTATTCTGCATTACTACTGTATCCTGTATCACTAGTCAGAGAATTGCTATTGAAGAACGGCTGTTATAAAGAAGGTCTTCTTAGGAAAATGTAGGAGGTTCTTCTAGGATGCTATCGATTTTTGTTGATGATGCTGAAGACCTTTAAAAAAAAAAAGTTTTGCTGTGATCTATATAAAAAGCTATATATACTAGTCATATTCAGTTAGAAAATCTGTTATATTGCCAGCTGTGATAAAAGGCAAACATGTTATGGTCAACCCTATAGAAGTTGAAGTGAAAAAGGGTCAAAATGATGCTTTAAATAACAATCACTTTGAGAAGGAGCTTTCTCATGTACACTGTGTATGTTGTGCGCAATGACTATGTTGGTGATAATGTTTTCCAGTCAAGTAATTGGTTCGTTCCAGGTACCAATGTCATTTTGAGTCTTTTTGCTGCAGGTACAGATGCCAGTCAGAGAGCTAATGAAAAGTAGGGGAATGCCTAGCCCTTTCTGAAGTCTACCAACTTCCAGCTTGGTGACCACATAAATCACCACTGATAACCAGCTTGATATCTACAGCCTTGATCAGCCATATGTATCCTCCCCACGTGCATCCCACATGTTCTATAGAACCAGCTACCAGGATGCATTATCAGATGTCAGACGGATTACAACATCAGCAGCCCACCAATCAGAAGTGGAACAAAAACAAGCCTTGTTGTTGACTACTAAACCCATGGATTCACTGTACAGAAAAGATCAAGTGATTATGTGGCTGGAGGTATATTAGACAGTCAATGGATATAAATTTTACTGCAGGCCAGTGAACTACAGGCCCCAAAAATGATTAATTCACCATACAGAAAAGAACAAGTGATTATGTGGCTGGAGGTATATTAGACGTTCATTGAATATAAATTTTACTTCAGGCCAGTGGAGTACAGGCCCCAAAAATTATTAATTCACCGTACAGAAAAGAACAAGTGATTATAAGGCTGGAGGTATATTAGATGGTCAATGGATATCAATTTTACTGCAGGCCAGTGGACTACAGGCCCCAAAAATTATTTATTCACCGTACAGAAAAGAACAATTGATAATGTGGCTGGAGGTATATTAGGCGGTCACCGTAAAACAGTTTTACTGTTGGCCAGTTAGATTACAGGCCCCAAAAATTATGCATTCACCTTACAGAAAAGATCAATTGATTACGTGGCTGGAGATACATTAGGTGGTCACCGTAAAACAATTTTAGGACTCATTCACACGTCCGCAATTTTACTTACGGTCCGTTTTTTTGTGGATCCATTTCCGTTTCCTTTCAGTTTTTTTTTTTTACAAAAATGCATCCACATCCGTTCTGTGTTTCCGTGTTTGCGCAAAAATAAAAAAGGAAGGAGGAAAAGATGTTGCTAGGGTACCACCCAAAAAAATAAGATGTTAAAAGCCTCTTGCGCATGGTCCAGAATGCATGGGCACCGACCGTGGGACAGCTGCATGCGGATTGTGAAACCATTCACTTGAATGGGATCCACGATCCGCATCCAATGGTCCATTCCGCCAAAAAATTGTTAGTTTAGATTAGGGACTCACAAGAGATTGAGGACCCTTGACGTTGGCTTGCAGGCTGAGGTATTGTGTAAAATCCCCCCAAAAAATAAAAAAAATTATGTAAATACCTTCTAATACCTCATTTCTAATTACGTCAATTAACATTTTTTATATATTTTAAAATTTGTGTATGTCCTCACAGCTAAACACAAACATGTCCCATTTTTATGAATAAAAATGGTATATGTCTGCGTTCAGCTTTGACAAAGGACTACACCAGACGTAATGAGGCCCGCAATCCACAAAGAAAATACTTCTATGCTGAACTGGTAAGTATATAACATCATATTTTAATCCAGGCAGACCCTGCAATATGACCATCAGAGCATTTTATGTTCTGTTTCTCTATCTTGCCCTGTGTCTGATCGTGCATGGAAAGGGTTCTCTTTATAAAAAATAGCCACTGCCGGACAGATGATTCCGGCAAACAATGTGTTTGGTGACGTCATCAGCACTAATGTGCGGGCTTCTGCATGGACCTGGCCTGTACAAAGGCTAGGGCAGTGCTAAAGACATGATAACTTCTACTGTTAACAGTTTTTGTAGTAAATAGGTCACAGAGAGGCACAGACCATTATCAGTCATGTTAACACTCCGTGCTTCTGCTGTGGGTCTTGGCTATCATTCACTGAGCGTGCGTCATGCATGGCATCCGCTCATGTGAAAAAAGCCTTACTGAACTTCCATGCAGCTCAAGCATTGGTGTGATAATAAATAATAGAAGTAATTATGTACCTTATGATAAAAAAATGTTTTTTATTGTACGGCCGTCCCCAATGCGTGGAACAGATTCACAACTTTCTTGTGCATGAGGCCTTATTTAACCTTTTCATGACCAGTGTCCAGGTCAAAATTTACAAATCTGACATGCGTCACTTTATGTGGTAATAGCTTTGGAACACTTTTACTTATCCACGCCATTCTGAGACTGTTTTCTCGTGACACATTGTACTTCATGATAGTCATATATTTGAGTTAAAATATTTCACCTTTATTTATGAAAAAATCCCAAATTTACCGAAAATTCCGAAAAATTCACAATTTTCCAAATTTCAATTTCTCTTCTTCTAAAACAGAAAGTCATTCCTAAAAAAATATTTATTACTTAACATTCCCCATATGTCTACTTTATGTTGGCATCATTTTGGAAATGTCATTTTATTTTTTTAGGACGTTAGAAGGCTTAGACGTTTAGAAGCAATTCTTAAAATTTTTAAGAAAATTTCCAAAACCCACTTTTTAAGGACCAGTTCAGGTCTGAAGTCACTTTGTGGGGCTTACATAGAAACTACACCCCTCAAGTTACTCAAAAATCATTTTACAAACTTTATTAACCCTTTAGGCGTTCCACAAGAATTAAAGGAAAATGGAGATGAAATTTCAAAATTTCACTTTTTTGGCAGATTTTCCATTTTATAATTTTTTTTTCTTTAACACATTGAGATTTAACAGCCAAACAAAACTCAAAATTTATTACCCTGATTCCGCGGTTTACATAAACACCCCACATATGGTCGTAAACTGCTGTATGGGCACACGGCAGGGCGCAGAAGGAAAGGAATGCCATATGGTTTTTGGAAGGTAGATTGTGCTGGATTGGTTTTCTGAACGCCATATGTTTTTTATTTTTCTGCCGATCGTCGTGTGCAGGGGCTCGTTTTTTGCAGAAAGTGTTGAGGTTTTTATTGGTACCATTTTTGGGTACATAGGAATTTTTGATCATTCATTATTACACTTTATGGGGCAAGGTGACCCAAAAATTGGCTGTTTTGGAACAGTTTTCATTTATTTATTTATTTTTACAGCGTTCATCTGAGGAGTTAGGTAATTTTTTGCGGGACGAGGTGACGGTTTGATTGGTACTATTTTGGGGGTCATAAGCCTTTTTGATAGCTTGCTGTTGCACTTTTTGTGATGTAAGGTGACAAAAATACCTTTTTTGGCACTGTTTTTTTATTTTATTTTATTTTTATGGTGTTTATCGGACGGGGTCTATCATGTGATATATTTATAGAGACGGTTGTTACGGACGCGGTGGCACCTAATATGTGTATTTTATTTTATTTTTTCATTTTTTTATAGGAAAAGGCAATTTCTTTTTTTTATTTACATTTTTATTTATTTATTTATTTATTTTTACTTTTATTATTTTCACTTTTTTTTATCAGTTCCCTCTTGGATCTTGAAGATCCAGTGGGGCTGATAGTTGTACTATACTTTGCAATGCTCTTGCATTCCAAAGTATAATACTTCCAGATTGCCTGTAGGTGGCAGCACTGGACGCCTTTGCCATGGCAACCATTGGGTGCTGCAATCACAGCGCTGCAGCCCCGATGGTGGAGAGAGGGAGCCACCCCTCTGTTAACCCCATGGATGCGGCATCTATGGGGTTACAGGAGAGTGTCAGCATAGAGCTGACACTCTCTGCTGATGGCGGCTGCTCAGTAATGGAGCCGCCGCCATCACACACAGAAGGGAGATCGGGGGCAGCGCTGGAAAGGGGGGGGGGGTCGGGGGGTACTGACTACAATATTGAGGGAGGCTGGGGCAGGAGGGGCGGCTAGAAAATTAATGCATGGGACGGGGAGGGGGCGGACTGCATGCCATCAGGGCAGGAGATGAGCGCAGGAGAGGGGCACAGATCGGCGGGGCACAGATCGGGGGGGCACAGAGGGGCACCAAGGGCTTGGAGGGGCACAGATCGGGGGGCATGAGGAACACTATCGGCTTTCAAGCTCTGATCTGCAGAGCGCACATCAGAGCCTGAAACCGGCATTTTTTCACTGCCACGATCCGATTGGTTAGTCTGCACAGACTAACCAATCGTATCGATTGCCAGCAAGAGGCCACTCTGACTGGTCCCTTGCCGGCATTAATGCACTGTATGCTGTCAGTGACAGCATACAGGGCAGGGGCAGATGCTTTAATCCAAGCGCTTTGCAGCGCTTGGATTAAAGAGCTGCCAGAACGTTTATATATGTGGTAGCTGCAGGGGGTATGTGCAGCTATCACGTATATATACAGATTGCGGTCGGGAAGGGGTTAATAATAATGACCTAATTAGATAATACAGTTGCAAGAAAAAGTATGTGAACCCTTTGGAATGATATGGATTTTTGCACAATTTGGTCATAAAATGTGATCTGATCTTCATCTAAGTCACAACAATAGACAATCACAGTCTGCTTAAACTAATAACACACAAAGAATTAAATGTTACCATGTTTTTATTGAACACACCATGTAAACATTCACAGTGCAGGTGGAAAAAGTATGTGAATCCATGGATTTAATAACTGGTTGAACCTCCTTTGGCAGCAATAACTTCAATCAAACATTTCCTGTAGTTGCAGATCAGATGTACACAATCGTCAGGAGTAATTCTTGACCATTCCTCTTTACAGAACTGTTTCAGTTCAGCAATATTCTTGGGATGTCTGGTGTGAATCGCTTTCTTGAGGTCATGCCACAGCATCTCAATTGGGTTGAGGTCAGGACTCTAACTGGGCCACTCCAGAAGTTGTATTTTCTTCTGTTTAAGCCATTCTGTCTTTGATTTACTTCTATGCTTTGGGTCGTTGTCCTGTTGCAGCACCCATCTTCTGTTGAGCTTCAGCTGGTGGACAGGTGGCCTTAAGTTCTCCTGCAAAATGTCTTGATAAACTTGGGAATTCATTGTTTATTCGATGATAGCAATCCGTCCAGGCCCTGATGCAGCAAACCATGATGCCCCCACCAGCATACTTCACAGTTGGTATGAGGTTTTGATGTTGGTGTGCTGTGCCTCTTTTTCTCCACACATAGTGTTGTGTGTTTCTTCCAAACAACTCAACTTTGGTTTCATCTGTCGCCAGAATATTTTGCCAGTACTGCTGTGGAACATCCAGGTGCTCTTGTGCAAACTGTAAACGTGCAGCAATGTTTTTTTGGAGAGCAGCGGCATCCTCTGTGGTATCCTCCCATGAAATGCATTCTTGTTTAGTGTTTTACGTATCGTAGATTCACTAACAGGGATGTTAGCATATGCCAGAGACTTTTGTAAGTCTTTAGATGACACTTTAGGATTCTTCTTCACCTCATTGAGCAGTCTGCGCTGTGCTCTTGCAGTCATCTTTACAGGACGGCCAGTCCTAGGGAAAGTAGCAGCAGTTTGTTTTACCGTGGACTGATGAACAGCAAGGCTTTTGGAGATACTTTTATAACCCTTTCCAGCTTTATGCAAGTCAACAATTCTTAATCATAGGTCTTCTGAGAGGTCTTTTGTGCGAGGCATCATTCACATCAGGCAATGCTTCTTGTTAAAAGCAAACCCAGAACTAGTGCGTGTTTTTGATAGGACAGGGCAGCTGTAACCAACACCTCCAATCTCATCTAATTGATTGGACTCCAGTTGGCTGACACCTCACTTCAATTAGATCTTGGAGATGTCATTAGTCTAGGGGTTCAAATACTTTTTCGACCTGCACTGTGAATGTTTACATGGTGTTCAATAAAAAACATGGTAACATTTAATTATTTGTGTGTTATTAATTTAAGCAGACTGTGATTGTCTATTGTTGTGACTTAGATGAAGATCAGATCACATTTTATGACCAATTTGTGCAGAAATCCATATCATTCCAAAGGGTTCACATACTTTTTCTTGCAACTGTATGTAATCAATATTAAAAACAAACATCATTTTAATTTGAAAAATTATAACCTTTTTTATTAATAATTTCTAACAAAAGATTAAAAGTATAAAACTTTTTATTATTATTATTAACAATTCCCTCATAAAAGGTGCTTGCACGATTGGGGAATCAGGGCAATGACGGGAAGGAAGATTCAACTGTTTTCTTCTAGATTTATTGAGATAGTCTTACAGGTGATGTTGCTCCTGGGGGGCAGCGAACCGATCAAGAACTTGAACCATAGCAGAAAAGCACAGTGCATGTCGTTCTTCTGGCACACAGCGCAAAATGTAACCTAGGCTTTTTAACAAAGTTTCCTCCTTGGCTTCAGAGCGATTCCGGGTTAAATATTCCATGACCATTGTATCCACCTGGGTTCGAAGATCTACACCATGATCATTCTGTTGCTGTCATCTGCCAGAAGAACGACACACCTGAGCATTAGCTGCTACAGGGGTTACTGGCTCTGGACAAGGAATTTATTTCGGTCTTTCCTCAATTACTACAGAAGGCTGCAGTGGTGGATCTTGTTCTGTAGCCTCCTGGTTATCCTCTTCAATTATTACCTCCACCTTGGCAGACATTTGTTCAGATCCGTGAGTTTCTGACAGAGCATGAGATTCTGAAAGACCTTGAGATCCATGAGCTTCTGACTGAGATTCAGATCCAGGAGCTTCTGACACTGCTTGATGAGATCTCGGAGCTTGGGAAAGATGGTCCACAGTTCTGTTTAGAAAATATTATAATTAATCCATTTTATATTACAATTTTTAGGGCTCATTCACATGACCGTTGGTGTCCCGTTCCTGTATTCAGGACCGCATTTGTGGATCCGCAATACACGTGCACCGTTCCGTTGTCGTTCCGCATCATGGATGTGGACCTATTAATTTCAATGGGTCTGCAAATCCGGAGATGCGGAACGGTGCGGAGCGGAAGCACGGAACGGAACCCTATGGAAGCAGTACGGACTGCTTTCTGGGGTTCCGTTCTGTGCCTCCGCATCGCAAAAAGATAGAACATGCTCTATCTTTTTGCGGAATGGAGGAATCCGTTATAACGGAAAATAACGGAATCCATAAGACGGAAGGACAGATCCATTCTTCTGCCCATAGACTTGTATTTTGATGGAATTCAAAACGGAAGCCTTTAAAAGGCATTCTGTTTGCTTTCCGTCCTAATAGAAGTCTATGGGAAAGCTGTCGACAGGACTTAGTTTTCCGCCTTGCATAACGGGACCCAGATGGATCCGTTATGCTTTCCCATAGACTTCTATTAGGACAGAAAGCAAACACAATGCCTTTTAAAGGCTTCCGTTTTGCATTCTGTGTGGGAATTCCGTTATGCACTCCTGCACTGAGCAGCATGGCAGGCCGGGTTTTCCTGCACTATGACAGTGACATGGTGCAGCAGGTGCCAAGGTGACATGACACTGCATGAGTCCCATGCAGTGTAATGTCACCTTGGCACCTGCTGCACTATGTCACTGTCACAGTGTAGGAAAACCCGGCCTGCCATGCTGATGAGTGCAGGAATGCACTGCGTCATAGCAACCAATGACGCCGTGTGCTCCTGCTGGCCCATGCAGTGTAATGTCATCTTGGCACCTGCTGCACCATGTCACTGTCACAGTATTGGAGAACCCGGTCTGCCATGCTGCTGAGTGCAGGAGTGCATGGCGTCATAGCAACCAATGACGCCGTAATGTCACCTTGGCACCTGCTGCACCATGTCACTGTCACAGTGTAGGAAAACCTGGCTGGCCATGCTGCTAAGTGCAGGAGTGCACGGCGTCATAGCAAATGACGCCGTGTGCTCCTGCACTCACCACCACTGTAGGCCGGGTTTTCACAGACAATTTAAATACAGATACTAACAGTTTTTGATACTCACTGATTTTGTCCTTTTTCGTAACAATGAGCTTTACTACATTGATTGCAGACATTCTTCTATTCTGCTCTTCTGCCACACAACTTTCCCTGGCTCAGAAAGTCACGACAGGAGGATGTGCTAATTTTTTTCAACTTCTTGCGGATCCGCAATTGCAGATCCGCAATTGCGGATGACATGCGGAAGACATTTTTGCGGACCCATTGACTACAATGGGGCCGCGGACCGCAATTTGCGGCCAAAAGTAGGACATGCTTCATTTGTTTTGCAGATCCACATCACGGAAGTGCGGATGCGGACAGCAAATCCGTATCTTTTACTGCCCCATTGAAATAAATGGGTCCGCACCCGTTCCGCAAAATTGCGGAACGGATGCGAATCGAAAATTGCGGACGTGTGAATGGGCCTTACTGTTGGCCAGTTACATTACAGGCCCCAAAAATGATTCATTCATCGAAGAAAAAAGATTAGGTCATTATGTGGCTGGAGGTACATTAGGCGGTCAGTGGATATCAATTTTACTGTAGGCCAGTGTAGTACAGGCCCCAAAAATTATGCATTCACCGTAAAGAAAAGATTGTATGATTATGTGGCTGGAAATATATTAGACGGACTTTGGATATCAATTTTACTGCAGGCCAGTGGAGTACAGGCCCCAAACATTAGGCATTCAGCGGACATAAAACATCAAGTCATTATGTGGCTGGAGGTTCATTAGGCAGTCACCGAATAAAATTTTTACTGTTAGCCAGTTAGATTACAGGCCCCAAAAATTATGCATTCACCGTACAGAAAAGATCAAATCATTATGTGGCTGGAGGTATATTAAACGGTCATTGTATATCAGTTTTACTTCTGGCCAGTGGAGTACAGGCCCCAAACATTAGGCGTTCACCGTACAGAAAACATCAAGTGATTATGTGGCTGGAGGTATATTAGACGGTCATTGAATTTCAATTTTACTGCAGGCCAGTACAAATGCATGTGAAATACATGTTTAAAAGAACTAAAAATATTAAATTGGATTAAAAACATGGCTAGCAAAATCCCCCCTGAGCCCCCTCTTGAAAAAACCCCCAATGGTAATAGGTGAACTTCAATTAAACATGGTCATCACAGGTGTTTAATTCCTCCGAGATCCATACCTCATTCAATTTTAGAAATGTGAGATAGTCCACACTGTCGTGAGCTAGGCGGGTGCGCTTATCTGTCACGATTTCCCCTGCTGCGCTAAATGTCCTATCGGACAGGACACTCGACGAGGGGCACGCCAAAAGTTCCATGGCAAATTGTGCCAGCTCTGGCCACAGGTCAAGCCTGCACACCGGGTAGTCAAGGGGTTCCTCGCTTCTCAGAGCGTCCACATGGACCGTTAACCCGATGTAGTCGGACACCTGTCGGTCTAGGAGTTCCCTAAGGCTGGATTCGGAGGGCGGCTGTCGATGGGTTGGCTGCAAGAATGATCTCATATCCGAAATGACCAACACATCTTCAAACCATCCTCTTCTTGCATGCACGGTAAGATTGGTACCTGCAACTGTTTCTCTTTAGGAGGAAATTCCTCTGCTAGCGCCCACAACAGCAGAATGCAGCATCTCTCGGAGCAAGGCCTGGAAATGCTGCATTCTGACAGCCCTCTGTGATTCTGGTAACACGTACACCATTTTGTGTTTGTACCAGGGGTCTAAGTACTTTGCCACCCAGTACTGGTCCTTGCCGTTTATGCTTTTTATATACGGGGGTCCCTCTTCAAACACTGGAACATGAAGGCCCTCATTTGCACTAAATTGTAAGCAGTGGAGCGGCCTGGCTTCTGCTCATCGCCCAGGAGAATGTCGTCCTCGGTCTCCACCCCCATCCACGGACAACACTGGGGATCCCCGTAAAGATTAAAGCCTGCTCTTCTTGCTCCTCCTCCTCCCCCCAGTCACCATCCTCCTCTGTCTCCTCTTTAGACTCCTGCTGACTTGTCTCATATAGAGTAGCCCCTCCTGGGAATTTATTCAACATTGCGACTTCCTTATCTTCCTGGTCCTTCTCCTTGACGGCTTGATCAATGACACAACGCAATGCACGATCCAGAATGAAGGCATAAGGTACGATGTCACTGATTCGCGCCCTGGCTGCGACTGACCAGTTTGGTGATCTCCTTAAATGGCTGCAGAAGTCTGCATGCATCGCGCAAAAGCAGCCACTAGAGCGGTCGGTAAAAAAACAAGCTCCCCAGAACCTGTCCTGCCGCAGAGTTCGTACAGGTAGTCGTTAATGGCACGTTTTTTGCTGGAGCAGCCTATCAAGCATATACAAGGTGGAGTTCCAGCGTGTCGGGCAGTCACAAATCAGACGTCTGACGAGCAAGTGGTGTTGCCGCTGAACATCAGCAAGGCGAGCCATGGCCGTGTAAGATCTTCTAAAATGACCAGAGATTTTCCTGGCCTGCCGCAAGACGTCCTGGACCCTGGTATTTGGCAACGAATCACTGCACGACTAAGTTCAGGATGTGTGCCTTGCATGGCACGTGTGTCATTTTGCGCGCTCAGCAGATTGGCACCGTTGTCGCACACCATTTTACCAACTGTCAAACTGAGCGGGTTTAGCCACTGATCGGCTGAGCTGAAAGGAGTGCAGGATCGGTGTGGTTCTTTGCTTCCAGGCACAACAGCCACAGCACAGCATGGCAACGTCTCACCTGGCATGTCGAATAGGTTCTGGGGAGCAGGGGGGTGCAGCGGAAGAGGCGGTAGCAGTGGAAAAGGAGGAGTCAGCTGAGGAGAAGACTGAGGATGGAGTAGGAAGAGCAGAAGAAGAGGCAGGCCTGCATGCAATCCATGGTGGTAACACCAAATCCACATGGTTGCCACGGGTTGCATGCTTGACAGTGGGCAGTAAAAGTTATGTACCTTCCCTACCCGTGTTTGCTAGACCAAGTGTCTGTGCTCAGATGTATTTTGGCACCGACACTGTGTGCCAGAGATACATTCACTTGCCGCTGAACATGGTCATATAGCTCTAGGATGCCATTCTGGGAGAAATATTTCCTTCCGGGGACCTTTCATTGCGGTGTGCCAATGGCCACAAATTTTCTAAAGGCCTCCGAGTCCACCAGTTTATATAACAGTAGTTGGCAGGCCAGCAGTTCCAACAAGCCGGCGGTCAGCCATTGGGCAAGAGGGTTTTCCGTAGTCAACTTTTTACATTTGGGCCACGGAAGCCTGCCTTTTGCCAGATAAACGCGATGATGTCACTGTGGAAGGTGGAGTGGAGGACAAATGGGAGGAGAGAGGAGAAGGAGAAGAGGCAGGATGTGGAGCGCTGGGAGTGTGGCTTTGTGGGTTCTGACGGTGTTGCTCCCATTGGGCTCGGTGATGGGAGGCCAGGTGACTTCTTAAGGCGGTTGTCCCTAGGTGAGTGTTGGGCTTGCCGCGACTTATGCGTTGACAGCACAGGCTACAGATGGCAACACTATTGTTAGCAGCGGACATGTTAAAAAAAGCCCACACTGCGGAGCCATGTGCCGGTGTCCTGGGAGCTCCAAATGTGACCATGCATGGTGGATGTATCACGGGTAGTACGGGGAAGGAAAGACAACCAAAGGGAACAACAACAAAACATCTACAGACTAGGCCCCAAGCCTGGGGAATAAAGAGGTCACCTCCTAGCAAACCCTGACTCTCTCCCTAAGCTGCTAACCACATGTGCAAGTCTCAAAAGGTAGAAATGAACATGCACGGGAACCTAAGACTGCTGACACACTGCAACAAACCCTCAGCTTAGGGAACAGTGAAAGAGGCAACCGGCTTCTTCCAACCTGAAGGAGCCAGTGTCTTCCTGAGGCCTAGTCAGGACAGACACAAGAAGAAAAGGGAAAGGACTTAGCTTGAGAAGCAACTGGAACAGGAGAATCACCACACAAGCAGAGCACTCCTTAGAAGAACTATTAGCCACAGAGGAACCAGTGAAAGGCGGAACATATACAGGGGCCACCTGACTGATAATGAGCAACACCTGCGAAAGAGTAGAAGTCTGTCATCAACAATGAAAACAATAGAGATCTGTCAGATCGCCTCCTGAGTCTTCCATCTATCTGAACTTCTAAGATCTCTCCCAGAGCTGGCGGTGACAGGATGGCTCGCTCCAGATACATTTGCAGTCTGCTTACTGTGCACTGCGAGTTCTGCCTGCTTCTCCTACTTCTACCCACTATCTGCTGCTCTGTCTATTCCTCTGTACTCCCCTCCAATTCTTCTCTTGTGGGAACGCGATGTGAAATCCATCGATAGGTCAAAATAGTCACTTTCACCACCACTGACATTAGAGATCTCGGAGTAGGCAGCAACAGCGAGGACCTAAGTCCTTGGGCTGATCTGGGTACTGTGGTCAGACCGCTGGGTGGTGGCCGTTGCTACAGTCACTATAGAAGAGCAGTATTTGTGGAAGCAGGTATATAGAACCCCTTAATGATTATTTGCTGGAAGCAGGTATATCAAATCCATTAACCAGTTTTCTTGAGGGGGGAGGGCGGGGGGGGGGGGGGGGGCGGGAACAGGTATAGCACACCAGTTGCAAATAGTTGTTCCAATAGTGTTTGTTCTTTTGTATAGCTGCGGCATCAGCAGAATCACACACAATTGCTGCACAATACAAATGCACTGTATAGAAATTATATTATGGGTATATCACACCCCTGCCTCAATCATATTTTTTGAGGGGCAACTGGTATATCACACCAGTTGCTATTAGTTGTTTCAAAAGCGATTGTGCCTCTGTATAGCTGCGGTATCTCAGCAGAACCACACACAACTGCTGCACAATACAAATGCCCTATATAGAAAGTATATTATAGGTATATCACACCCATGCCTAAATCAGTTTTTTGGGGAGGCAACTGGTATATCACACCAGTTGCAGTTGGTTGTTACAATAGTGTTTGTCCCTCTGTATAGTGCGGAATCGCAGCAGAATCGCACACAACTGCTGCACAATACAAATGCACTATATAGAAAGTATATTATAGGTTTATCACAACCTTGCCTCAATCAGTTTTTTGGGAGGGCAACTGGAATATCACACTAGTTGCAGTTAGTTGTTGCAATAGTGTTTGTCCCTCTGTATTCCTGTGGTATCACTGCAAAACCGCACACAACAGCTGCACAGTACAAATGCACTATATAGAAAGTATATTATAGGTATATCACACCGCTACCTCAATCAGTTTGTTTCGGGGGCAACTGGTTTATCACATCAGTTGCAATTAGTTGTTCCAATAGTGTTTGTTCCTCTGTATAGCTGAGGTATCTCAGCAGAACCGCACACAACTGCTGCACAATACAAATGCACTATATAGAAAGTATATTATAGGTATATCACACCCTTGCCTCAGTCATTTTTTTGGAAGGGCAACTGGTATATCACATCAGTTGCAATTTGTTCCAATAGCGTTTGTCCCTCTGTATAGCTGCGGTATCGCTGCAGAACCGCCACAACTGCTGCACAATACAAATGCACTATATAGAAAGTAGATTATAGGTAAATCACATCCCTGTCTCAATCAGTTTTTTTGGAGGGCAACTGCTATGTCACATCAGTTGCAATTAGTTGTTCCAATAGCGTTTGTCCCTCTGTATAGCTGCGGTATCGCTGCAGAACCGCCACAACTGCTGCACAATACAAATGCACTATATAGAAAGTAGATTATAGGTAAATCACATCCCTGTCTCAATCAGTTTTTTTGGAGGGCAACTGCTATGTCACATCAGTTGCAATTAGTTGTTCCAATAGCGTTTGTCCCTCTGTATAGCTGCGGTATTGCTGCAGAACCGCACACAACTGCTGCACAATACAAATGCACTATATGGAAAGTATATTATAGGCTAATCACACCCCTGCCTCAATCAGTTTTTTTGGAAGGCAACTGTCATATCGCACCATTTGAAGTTAGTTGTTGCAATAGCGTTTGACTCTCTGTATAGCTGAGGTATTTCAGCAGATCCACACGCAACTGCTGCACAATATAAATGCACAATATAGAAAGTATATTATAGGTATATCACACCCCTACCTCAGTCAGTTTTTTTTTTGGGGGGGGGGGGGCAACTGGTATATCACATCAGTTGCAATTAGTTGTTTATATAGTGTTTCTTCCTTTGTATAGCTGCGGTATCTCAGCTGAACCGCATACAACTGCTGCATAAAACAAATGCACTATATAGAAAGTATATTATAGGTATATCATTCCCCTGCTTCAATGAGTTTTTTAGGGGGGCAGTTGGTATATCACACCAGTTTCAAATAGTTGTTCCAATAGTGTTTGTCCTTCTGTATAGCTGTTGTATCTCAGCAGAACCACACACAACTTCTGCACAATACAAATGCACTATATAGAAATTATATTATAGGTATATCACACCCCTGCCTCAATTATTTTTTTTATTTTTTTTGGGGGGGGGGGGGGGGGACGGACTGGTACATCACATCAGTTGCTATTAGTTGTTCCAATTTGCGTTTGTGCCTCTGTATTGCTGCGTTATCTCAGCAGAACCACACACAACGGCTGCACAATGCAAATGCACTATATAGAAAGTATATTATAGGTATATCACACCGCTGCCTCAATCATTTTTTTTTTAGGGGCAGCTGGTATATCACGCCAGTTGCAATTAGTTGTTCTGATAGCGTTTGTTACTTTGTATAGCTGCGGTATCACTGAAGAACCGCACACAACTGGTGGCCATGCAAATGCACTATAAAGAAAGTATATTATAGATAAATCACACCCCTGCCTCAATAAAAAAAAATTGGGGGGCAACTGGTACATCACACCAGTTGAAATTAGTTGTTACAATAGTGTTTTTCCCTCTGTATAGCTGCGGTATCGCTGCAGAACCGCACACAACTGCTGCACAATAAAAATGCACTATATAAAAAGTATATTATATGTATATCACACCCTTGCCTTAATCAGATTTTTGGGGGGGCAACTGGTATATCACACCAGTTGCAAGTAGCTGTTCCAATAGAATTTGTCCCTTTGTATAGCTGCGGTATTGAAGCAGAACCGCAAACAACTGCTACACAATACAAATGCAGTATATATAAAGTATATTATATTTATATCACACACCTGCCTCAATAAGTTTTTTGGGGGGCAACTGGTATAGCACACCAGTTGCAATTAGTTATTACAGTTGCGTTTGTCCCTCTGTATAGCTACAGTATCTCAGCAGAACCGTACACAACTGCTGCACAATGCACCCCTGCCTCAATCAGTTTTTTGGGGAGGTCACTATTATATCACACCAGTTGCAAATAGTTATTCCAATACTGTTTGTACCTCTGTATAGCTGCATTATCGCAGAAAAACCACACACAACTGCTGCACAATACAAATGCACTATATAGAAAGTATATTATAGGTATATCACACCATGCCTCAATATGTTCTTTTGGGGGGGGGGGGCAACTGGTATATCACACCAGTAACTATTAATAGTTCCTTTAGCGTTTATCACTTTGTATAGCTGCGGTATCTCAGCAGAACCACACACAACTTCTGCACAATACAATTGCACTATATAGAAATTATATTATAGGTATATCACAACCATGCCTCAATATGTTCTTTTGGGGGGAGGGCGACTGGTATATCACACCAGTAACTATTAATAGTTCCTTTAGCGTTTATCACTTTGTATAGCTACGGTATCTCAGCAGAACCACACACAACTGCTGCACAATGCAAATTCACTATGCACAAAGTACATTATAGGTATTTCACACCCATGCCTCAATCAGTTTTTTGGAGTTCAACTGGTATATCACAGTAGTTGCAATTAGTTGTTCCAATAGTGTTTGTCCCTCTGTATAGTTGCTGTATCTCAGCAGAACCACACACAACTGCTTTACAATACAAATGCACTATATAGAAAGTATATTATAGGTGTATTACACCCCTGCCTCAATCATTATTTTGGTGGGGCAACTGGTATATCACACCAGTTGCAGTTAGTTGTTCCAATAGCGTTTATCCCACGGTATCGCTGCAGAACCGCACACAAATGCTGCACAATATAAATGCTTTATATAGAAATTATATTATAGGTATATCACACCCCTACCTCAATTCGTTTTTTGGGAAGGCAACTGGTATATCACACCAATAACTATTAGTTGTTCCAATAGCGTTTGTCCCTCTGTATAGCTGCAGTATCTCAGCAGACCTATACAAAACTGCTGTATAATACAAATGCACTATATAGAAAGTATATTATTGGTATATTAAACCTCTGACTTAATCAGTTTTTTGGGGGGCAACTATTATATCACACTAGTTGCAATTAGTTGTTCTAATAGTGTTTGTCCCTTTATATAGCTGCGTTATATCAGCAGAACTGCACTCAACTGCTGCACAATACAAGTTGGTAAGGCTGATTAGTCAGCCTGCATTTGTGGGGGGGGGGGGGAGCTCTTCATATACGAGCCACACCCTCACTCACAGGTGTGTGTTTTCAGGTGCACAGCTGCTGCTGGGTGTCATTAGCACACTAGCTTCTCTGGTGGTAGCAGTCTTTCTTTGCAGCATGGAGCCAGAATAGAGCTTGTTATTTTGCTCTCTGCTACCATAGCATGCACGCGTCATACTATGCAAGTAGGTTGGGCTGGGCCGTCTCTCCAGGCCGGTCGGATCCGACTTTGCTAGCGAACGGGAGGCTTCGCCTCAGAATCTGCTACCTCAGGTTTGCTCGTTTGGGCCTAAATACTTCCATTTGCTTTTCATTTTTGGTTGTTGGTAATAAGAGTTGGTTCCTATAAATCTTACAAGTTTCACTTTGCTTCGTTCGTTTCGTATGAAAAGTTTATTTACAGCAATCCGGCTGAAGTAAGAGTTACCCGGGCTGCATGTGACGTCATGTTTGGAGATCGGACGCAGTGTTTATTGTTTAGGCCTTTTGCTGTAGCTGTTCCTTGCCATGTGTCTCCCCCCCCCCTCTTTCCCCCCGCTACCACCATCTTTAAACTTCATGTATTTCACTTTCGTAAGCCGTGTACCAGGGTGGGCTCCCCAGGATACAGCAAAGTCACAGACATGGAAGCAACACTGACACCAGCTTTATATGCAAGAATATAAACTTTACTTTGGAAACAGTATTAACACAAGTACAAAGAGTATAAGTAATACCCCAGGCCCACAGTCACCGTCCCTGTCCGAGGGACAGGCCTAGCCTGCTGGCGTACACAGCAGAGCCTACAAGTCGTACTGTGCCGCTATAGAAGACACACCTAACCGGTGGCAGACGCAGCAGAGCCTGCAAGTCAATTACTGCGCTGCAGTCCAGTACAGTAAGGCCTAACAAAGCTATAACCCTATCTAACTAGCTAATACAAGGCCTAGGCTAGTCTTTGTTACTTTAGGCGCCAAACAGTGAAGTACAATTGGTAATCAGGTGTACTGACCTGCATCCGTTCTGGGCCCTAGGATGCCGCTTACCTGGGATGGCCACCAAGCTCTCAGCAACCATGCGGCCTTGCTTGATGCTAAGGTTTTCTGTCCATACACTGGAACTGGTCTTCCTGGGACAACCTCTCTTTCAAAGCGCTGGATCCTGACAGGGGACAGCAGATACTCTCCTTCCTTTGAGTGTCCATTCACTGCCGGACATCTGCAAGCCAGGATGGAATCGGATTCAGCCCCTCACAGCACAATCCTTCCACCATGTCAGATCAACACTTACTGGTTCACCCAGAAGCATGCTGACTGTGCTGCAAAACAGTGGCCTCTAGTGCCCGAAATGCCAAATGACAGCTCCAGTACAATTTAAACATACATATACAGGCAGAGCTTATCCACAATCTCATACTTTCATGCTCCGCTGTTATCCTGAGCGGCATTTACACTTTCGGCTTTTATTTAATGTCTTGTGCTGCATCCGCACGTCTTCACTGTACTGCACTTTTCTACTCTTGGTTCGTATTCACTCAGATTGGTCTCACATTCAAGCTGCACTCACCTGTTGGCTGTTACATCTCATTCCGTCCCCAGCCGACAGCCGGATCCGTATTACATGCCTGTTATTACATGTTGTATACTCTGCTTACAGCCATAGCTGCTACTGTTACTCCGTTTTCATGCTCTGGACGCACCACCCTGGTGTTCCCACCTTGCTCCACTCCCAACCAGAGCTGCGTTTATACCAATTTTCATGCTCTGCTTATACCCAAAGTTGTGTTCACACTTCTACTGCTACACCAGGTCGTATACCCCACTCACCAAAGCCGCTTTCCATGTCTGAGGTCACATCAAGTTAATATTTCGTTCACATCCAAAGCTGCGTCCGCATGTCTGCTTTTCACATCTTGTCCTATACTCCTTTCACTACTAGAGCTGCGTCCACATGTCTGCTTTCGCATCACGTCAATACTCTGCTCGCTTTCAGGTTGTATTTACACGTCTGCTTTATACCATGCTTTTCATGTGCTACCCATACTCAGAGCTGCGCCTATACCATGTTTTTAGGTACCACTCACATCCAAAGCTGCATTCACCCATTTGTTGTTACATCATGTGTTGTACTCTGCTCCCACTCAAAGCTGCATTCTCCTGTTTATTGCTACATCATGGTTTTGCTCAATCTCACCGGGGCAGTCTGCACCCACCGCTCTGGTACCTATCTTCTGACAAACATAACTGCGTTCTTTTCAGGCTTACGTTCCCTTCCTCGGTGGTCTGTCACATTCCATAGGCCTACTTTCTGTTTAATCCTGGTTCATAATCACTCAGATTGGTCTCCTTTTACTTCTGGTTCGTATTCACTCAGATTGGTCTCCTGCCCCAGTTCACCAAACAGCTCCTCAGCGGAGGTCAGTGGGCCGATCATATCTTGTCAACCAGGTCCCCATGCAAAGTCTTTGCCTTTTTACCACGACCAGGAATTCATTTTCGCCAGTAGCTTCATTGCATTGCATTCCCTCACTCATGGCAGGGCATAGACAGAATCTTGTATATTATGGCTTCATAGCTTCTTGCCGCACTAACCTCCGACTCCCTACAACCACGTTGAATCGGATTTTGGACAAGGTCCAGCATTTTCTCACGGTAGAAGATTCAGATAGTTACCTGGATGTTCGGGTTCAACGGGTTCGCCGAACTTCAGAAAAAAGCTCGAGTTCGGGACCCAAACCTGACGCGAATTTGACCCCGAACCCCATGGAAAGGGCTAGAGGGCTGCAAATGTCTTCTAGGCATAGCAGTGGTACTTCACACCCAAAAATTGGTGAATTTCAACTGAAAATGTAACTGACAATTTTATTTTTATTTTTACCTGTCTACTAGGTATAGCAGTGGTACATCGCACCAAAAATTGGTGAATTTCACCGGAAAATGTAACTGACAATTTATTTATATTTTTTTACCTGTCTACTAGGTATAGCAGTTGTAGTGAAATGACATAAAATAAAATATGTACAAATAAATAAATAAATAAATAAAAAATTGATTCATGAGGTGTTGTTCCATATGGAGTAGGAGTTTGAGGAGGCAGTGGACGTAGCGGTGTAGTTGGAAGCGGTGGTGGAGGAGGACGAGGTAGTCAACAAGGTTTTTGGTTTTAATTTTATTTTTTTAAATTAGGGTACACTCCAAAAGAGTGTGAAATATGTGAAATAGTGTGAAATATACTGCGCTGCAGTATAACAATGGCTGGTTAGTGCCGGTATACATGTCTATTTTGCACAAGGTACGGACAAGTCCTGAGGGATCCATGCCTGGTTCATTTTAATGAACGTGAGCTTGTCCAGATTGGCTGCGGACAGGCGGCTGCGCTTGTCTGTGATGACGCCCCCTGCCGTGCTAAACACATGTTCAGATAATACACTGGCTGCAGGGCAGGCCAGCACCTCCAAGGCGTAAAGAGCAAGCTCATGCCATGTGCCCAATTTGGAGACCCAGAAGTTGAAGGGGGCAGACCCGTCATTCAGTACTTGTAGGTGTGTGCACACATACTGCTCCACCATGTTGGGGAAATGCTGCCTCCTGCTAAGATGTTCCATATCAGCTGGTAGTGCTGGATGTTGTGGCGTGCTGACAAAGCTTTTCCACATTTCACCCAGGCTAATCCTGCCTTCTGAGGTGCTGGCGGTGCCCCAGCTGCGTTGGCGACCTCTTCCTTGTCCTCTGCCTTCGCCTTGTGCTTTCACTGTGCCTTTGCTGTCAGGTGGGAATGCCACCAGCAGCGCGTCTACCAGCGTGCGCTTGTACTCACGCATCTTACGATCACGCTCCAGTGACAGAATTAAGGACGGTACGTAGTCCTTGTAACTGGGATCCAGTAGCGTGGCCACCCAGTAATCAGCACAAGTTAGAATGTGGGCAACTCGGCGGTCGTTGCGGAGACACTGCAGCATGTAATCGCTCATGTGTGCCAGGCTGCCCAGAGGCAACGAAAAGCTGTCCTCTATGGGAGGTGTATCGTCTGTGTCCTCTGTATCCCCCCAGCCACGCACCAGTGATGGCCATGAGCCGGTGTGGGTGCCACCCTGCTGTGAACATGGTTCCTCCTCCTCCATCTCCTCATCCTCCAGAACTGTGCCCTGGCTGGACAATTGTGTACTTGGCATTTGTGGGTGCAGGAACCAACCCTCGGAGCCACTTGGGAATGACTGGCCGGAAACCCTACGAAATGATCCCTCTTCCTCCTCCTGTGCCACATCCTCTTCCATCATCGCCAGCAGCGTTTTTTCAAGAAGGCATAGAAGAGGGATAGTTACGCTGAGAAGGGCGTTATTGGCACTGGCCATGTTGGTGGAGTACTCGAAACAGCGCAACAAGGAACACAGGTCTCGCATGGAGGCCCAGTCATTGGTGGTGAAGTGGTGCTGTTCTGCCGAGCGACTCACCTGTGCATGCTGCAGCTGAAACTGCACTATTGCCTGCTGCTGCTCGCACAGTCTGGCCAACATGTGCAAGGTGGAGTTCCACCTTGTGGGCATGTCGCATATGAGGTGGTGAGCGGGAAGGCCAAAGGTATGCTGCAGTGCTGACAGGCGAGCAGCAGCAGGGTGAGAACGCTGAAAGAGCGCACAGACAGCCAGCAATTTATGCAGCAGCTCTGACATCTGGTTAATTTTTAAAGAATCTCTGCACCACCAAATTCAGCACATGTGCCAGGCAAGGAATGTGCGTCAAACCGGCTAGTCCCAGAGCTGCTACGAGATTTTGCCCATTATTACACACTACCAGGCCGGGTTTGAGGCTCACTGGCACCAACCACTCATCGTTCTGTTGTTCAAGTGTGGGGTTTGTCCCCCAAACTGATAAGTTTTAAAACTGCCTGCTGTTGTTTACCCCTGGCTGTGCTGAAGTTGATGGTGAAGGTGTTACGCTGACCGGATAAGGAGCTGGTAGAGGATGAGGAAGCAGAGTAGAAGGAGGAAGCAACAGGAGGCAAACTGAAGCGCCCTGCTATTCTAGGTGGTGGAAGGACATGCGCCAAACTGCTATCCGCCTCAGGCCCAGCCGCCACTGCATTTACCCAGTGTGCTGTTATGGAGATTTAACGTCCCTGACCGTGCTTACTGGTCCACATATCCGTAGTGAGGTGCACCTTTACACAGATGGCGTTGAGCAGTGCACACCTGATTTTGTCCCCTACTTGGTTGTGCAGGGAAGGGATGGCTCGCCTGGAAAAGTAGTGGCGGCTAGGCACGACGTACTGTGGGACAGCCACCGCCATAAGGCCTTTAAAACTATCCGTCTCCACCAGACGGAATGACAGTATTTCAAAGGCCAGTAATTTAGAAATGCTGGCATTCAGGGCTAGTGATCGCAGGTGGGTAGGGGGGTACTTCCTCTTTCTCTCCACCGTTTGGGAGATGGAGAGATGAACGCTTCCGTGGGACATTGTGGAGATGCTTGGTGACCCAGGTGGTGGTGTTGCTGGAAGATCCTCTGTTTGCGGGGTGGCAGGTGGCACTGTCACGCCAGAGGTGGATGAAGAGGCCGAGACTGCAGCAGAAGAGGAAGCAGGAGGAGCCAGAGGCCTTTCTTGGTTTTTGAGGTTCTACTCCACTGCAGCTCGTGCTTTGCACTTAAATGCCTGGTCATGCAGGTTGTGCTCAGGTTGAGAACGTTTATGTCACGGATGGTGTTGCAGAAAGCTGGAACTTATAAATAAGCATCCAACTGGCTTGATCCCAAACTAAGGAGCATATGGGTGAGCCCTATAAAACCACTAGAGCTCTCCCTGACTGCTTTGCCCATGCAAAGGTCTTTATGGTAGACGATTGCATGTCCACGTACCTCATACTATGTGACACCTGAAAACCCTATAATAGTGAGGGGACATGTCCACCGGCTCCCTGCACTTAATACGGACGGAGTCAGGGTCACCTAGAATCAAGCCAGCAAGGAAACGCAAATAAAGGAAACAGACTTATCTGAGGAATCAGCAGATGCAGCATCCAGCAGTGAACACAATCCAAGAAGAAGTATAAACCGCAAAGTGAGGCAGTATGGGAGGAAATATAAAGGGAGAGAATTAGTGTAAATAGGTGACAGCTGGGAGAAGGAAAGGAGATGACAAAGTGAAACCAAAACAAAGAACTTCATGCAGGTAGAGAAGAACATCTAACAGACCTTCTTACAGAAGTGGCGGTGACATTACCCCTCCCTCTACGGGTGGACTCCGGACACTCAGAGCCCACCTTCTCAGGATGAGACCTATGGAAAGCCCTGATAAGACGAGTGGCCTTAATGTCCGCCACTGGGACCCACATCCTCTCCTCAGGACCATAACCCTCCCAATGAACGAGGTATTGGAGAGAACCGCGGATAATGCGAGAATCCACAATCCTAGAGACCTGAAATTCAAGATTACCATCAACATCAATCGGAGGAGGAGGCAAAGAGGAGGGTACAGTGGGTTGGACATAAGGTTTTAATAGGGACCTGTGAAAAACATTATGGATCTTCCAAGTCTGAGGAAGCTCAAGACGGAAGGCAAAGGGATTGATGACGGACAAGATCTTGTAAGGCCCAATAAACTTAGGACCCAACTTCCAGGAGGGAACCTTCAGTTTGATATTCTTTGTAGACAACCACACCAGATCACCCACATTCAGGTCCAGACCAGGCACACGTCTGGAAACAAATTGCGTGCCCTATCAGAGATGATGTCTGAAGAAATGACATGCAATTTAACAATGTGATCAACAAACGCTTGCGCCAGTGTCTTAGCATTGGGTAACCCAGAAAAGGGAATGAAATGTGCCATTTTGATAAAATGGTCCACTACTACCAGAATCACAGTCTTCCCCGAGGAACGAGGCAGGTCCGTAATGAAGTCCATGGACAGATGCGTCCAAGGACGGGAAGGAATGGGTAACGGGAGGAGAGAACCCGATGGCCGTGAATGAGGGGCCTTGGCACGAGCGCAGGTCTCGCAGGCTGCCACAAAACCCTCAACCGTCTTACGAACAGCCGGCCACCAGAATCTCTGAGCAATGAGATCCACTGTGGCTCTGCTCCCCGGGTGCCAAGCAAGGACAGTATCGTGGTGCTCCTTAAAAACCTTGTGTTGTAAAGCGAGAGGCACAAACAAGGGGGACAAAGATCAGGAGCCTCTGCCTGGGCTGCCTGAACCTCTGCCTCCAAATCAGGATAAAGAGCAGAGACGACCACCCCTTCAGCCAAAATGGGACCTGGGATTCCCCCCTCCCGGAAAACAACGTGACATGGCATCCGCCTTCACATTTTTAACCCCAGGGCAGAACTTAACAACAAAATTAAACCTAGAAAAGAACAAAGACCATCTGGCCTGTCTCGGGTTCAGACGCCTGCCCGATTCCAAGTAGGCCAGATTCTTATGGTCTGTAAACACGGTAATAGGGTGTCTTGCTCCCTCTAACCAATGGCGCCATTCCTCAAAAGCTAATTTGATGGCCAACAACTCCCTATCTCCCACATCGTAATTTCTCTCTGCAGAGGAGAGTTTCCTTGAGAAAAAGGCACACGGTCGCCTTTTCGCAGGAGAGGGACCTTGAGATAAAACCGCACCCACACCCACCTCAGAAGCCTCCACCTCAACAATAAAAGGTAGAGAGACATCAGGTTGTACTAAAATGGGAGCGGAAGCAAAACTCTCTTTGATACTAGAAAAGGCTTTAAGCGCATCTACCGACCACGAAGAAAAATCTACCCCTATTTAGTCATATCAGTGAGTGGCTTAACAACAGAGGAATAATTCAAAATTAACTTTCTGTAATAATTGGCCAAATCCCCAAACCGCATCAGCGCCTTCTGATTCTCTTGAAGCTCCCAATCAAGCACCGCGCGGACCTTCTCAGGGTCCAATCGAAGCTGGAACTTATAAATAAACATCCGACTGGCTTGATCCCAAACTAAGGAGCATATGGGTGAGCCCTAAAAAAAAACTAGAGCTCTCCCTGACTGCTATGCCCATGCAAAGGTCTTTATGGTAGACGATTGCATGTCCACGTACCTCATACTATGTGACACCTGAAAACCCTATAATAGTGAGGGGACACGTCCACCGGCTCCCTGCACTTAATATGGACGGAGTCAGGGTCACCTAGAATAAATTGTATCGTGCAGCAATACCACCGGTCCACTCCCCAACGCACGTTTCGCGTACAGCTTTTTCAAGGGGTATATACCCCTTGAAAAAGCTGTACGCGAAACGTGCGTTGGGGAGTGGACCGGTGGTATTGCTGCACGATACAATTGAATCAATTGGTCAGTATATATAATAGTTTCCATCATGTGTCAAATACAATTGTGATTATTGGTATTGGCCTAATTTTGATAACTTTGGTGTATATATTCACACCGGCTTGTGGCAAATTTTTACACATATATACATGTGGATATTTGTGGTGTCTAAAAGCTACAGCGTTTGGATACTATATGTCCACCACTTATGACCTTTTGGGTATAATCATGCACTTGCACTTTACCTTAGATATTTGTATTGGCAGCCCACCATCGGTTCACTTGGTTTTTAACATGTATTGTAACCTGTATGTATTGTCTTATTTGTGACCAGTGCTGATCATGTGTCTTCTGTGATTTTCTTAATAAAATTGAGTATTTTTGTACTATTGTAGTATATTTTCTTTAAATCAAATTATATTTTACTTACCTTACTCCTTCAATCGGTTATATATATTCTAATTAGGGGTAAGCCCGCAATTTTGTTAGGGCTATATATAGGTTTTTCACCTAGAATAAAGCCAGCAAGGAAACACAAATAAAGGAAACAGACTTATCTGAGGAATCAGCAGAAGCAGCCTGCAGCAGTGAACACAATCCAGGAAGAAGTATAAACCGCAAAGTGTGGCAGTATGAGAGGGAATATAAAGGGAGACAATTTGTGTAAATAGGTGACAGCTGGGAGAAGGAAAGGAGATGACAAAGTGAAACCAAAACAAAGAACTTCATGCAGGTAGAGAAGAACATCTAACAGACCTTCTCACAGAAGTGGCGGTGACAGTTTATGCCTCGCTTCAGGCTCTGATTGCACAGCGTGCAAACCACTCGTGTCTTCTCGTCAGCACATTGTCGGAAGAACTGCCACACCAGGGAACTTCTTGGAGGTGGCTTTGGTGTGCTCGGTCCCTTGCTGCGGTGGGCAGTAGGAGGCGTACTGTCTAGAGGACGGCTGCTCCGCTTTTGCACCCTGCTCCCTCTTCTGCTGTGCTGGTGGCTCTGTGCGACCACCGCCTCTTCCTCCGAACTACATCGGTCACTCGCATGACCTTGATTCCATGTGGGGTGGAGGATCTCATCGTCCTCCACATCATCTTCCACCCAGTCTTCACCCCTTACTTCCTTGTCGGTCTGCACGCTTTCGAAAGCCCTAGCAGTTGGCACCTGTGTTTCGTCATCATCTGAGACGTGCTGCGATGGTCCTCCCATGTACTCATCTTGAAAAATAAGTGGTTGGCATCTCTTCCACTTCTGGGGCAGGGCTAGGTGGATGGCCCTGGGCAACCCTGCTAACAGAGTCATCAAAAAGCAGAAGAGACTGCTGCATGACTTGGGGCTCAGACTGCTTGGCTGATTTGCAAGGGGGTGAGATGAAAGACTGATGGACATCGGCTGCAGGTGCCAACTGTGGTCTTTCAGTAGGAGACTGGGTGGGAGACAATGTGTAGGAACTAGATCCACTGTCAGTAACCCAATCTACTATCACCTGTACTTGTTCAGGCCTCACTATTCGTAGAGCAGCATTAGGACCAGCCAAATACGGCTGCAGGTTTTGTCGCCTACTCGCACCTGAGGGGGGTTTCACTTTTGCTTGTAGCTGGCACAGATCGACCACGTCCTCTCCCTGCAACAGGAGCTCCACCAACAGCACCACGACCTGGGCCACGTCCCTTATTTGACGCTCTCCTCATATTTTTTTGAATGTAGGATCTTGCCCTAAATGGGTGTTTAATTAATAGGAAAAAAGTCAGTATGTAAAGGGTGTATCTCACACAGCCTGAACCAGACTAGGCCTCAATTAAAGATTTCTTTGCACAAAATGGCTGTATTTCAAATGGCTGTATTTCAAATGGCTAATTTAAACCCCTGTATGTAGAGGTAATATCTCAGAGAGCCTGAACCTCTGTAGGCCTGAAGTAAATATATCTTTGCACAAAATGGCTGTATTTAAAATGGCTGTATTTCAAATGCCTAATTCAAACCCCTGTATGTAGGGGGGTATCTCACACGGTCTGAACCTATGTAGGCCTGAAGTAAATATATCTTTGCACAAAAAGGCTGTACTTCAAATGGCTGTATTTCAAATGCCTAATTCAAACGGGAGACTCAATTATTAGGGGAACAGATAGGGAAATCTGTTACAAAGACCGTGATCGCCGAACAGTGTGCTGTCTTCCTGGCGCTAGAGTTCGACACATCGCGGATCGGGTTGACAGATTACTGGGAGGGGCTGGAGAAGATCCAGCGGTCATGGTCCATATCGGAACCAATGACAAAGTTAGGGGTAGGTGGAGAGTCCTTAAAAATGATTTCAGGGATTTAGGTCAAAAGCTGAGGGCAAGGACCTCAAAGGTAGTATTTTCCGAAATACTACCTGTACCACGGGCCACACAAGAGAGGCAGCGGGAGATTAGGGAAATTAACAAGTGGCTCAAGAACTGGTGTAGGAAGGAGGGGTTTGGGTTCCTGGAGAACTGGGCCGACTTCTCTATCGGCTATAGGCTCTATCGTAGGGACGGGCTGCACCTCAATGGGGAAGGGGCAGCTGTGTTTGGGAAGAAGATGGCTAGAAGGTTGGAGGAGTGTTTAAACTAGGGACTGGGGGGGAGGGTAATTATGTTATAGAATGGGAAGATAATGCAGATAGAGACCGGGGGCAAGGTAGTGAGACTGGGGGAGGAATGGAAGGAGGGACTAGAACAGTTCAGAAGGAAAGGTGTAGAGTAAAAAATATACATAAACCTCTCAAATGTATGTATACTAATGCCAGAAGCCTGGCTAATAAAACTGGTGAGAGTTATATAATATTATCTGGTGTGAAGTTAATGAACCTCAGCAGCGGTCCCCTTAAGGGAGTAGGTTCGATCTCCTGAACGAATTTATAAACAGAAAATGCGGGAACCGCGCTCTAACAAACAGTTAATGTCAGTTCTTGAACCTTGCAACCACAGAAGACCGGACGTCCACTCCAGCTCGCAGAGGCGAAAATAATGTTCGTACGAACAGATGTATAAACCGCCTCCTGCTGGTCCACAGGTCTTATAAAGGTTCACCAACCATGGAATCCAAAACCCCGGACACGGATACCTTCAAGAAGGAATAGAACAAATGGTGCAATACCCTCGGGATCTTAAGACGTAAGCGGTTTATTGTACTTACAATTATTAAATGACAAACTTGCACATAGAAATGCCCTTTTTTTTTTTTTGAGTGAGTGCAAAAGCGAGAGCGTACGAGACAGAAAAACTATAACTGCACCAAAACACCCCTTTTGGTGCAGTTATAGTTTTTCTGTCTCGTACGCTCTCGCTTTTGCACTCACTCAAAAAAAAAAGGGCATTTCTATGTGCAAGTTTGTCATTTAATAATTGTAAGTACAATAAACCGCTTACGTCTTAAGATCCCGAGGGTATTGCACCATTTGTTCTATTCCTTCTTGAAGGTATCCGTGTCCGGGGTTTTGGATTCCATGGTTGGTGAACCTTTATAAGACCTGTGGACCAGCAGGAGGCGGTTTATACATCTGTTCGTACGAACATTATTTTCGCCTCTGCGAGCTGGAGTGGACGTCCGGTCTTCTGTGGTTGCAAGGTTCAAGAACTGACATTAACTGTTTGTTAGAGCGCGGTTCCCGCATTTTCTGTTAATAAAACTGGTGAACTGGAATTAGTGATGTGTGAGGAGGACTATGACATAGTGGGAATAACTGAGACATGGCTGGATGATAGCTATGACTGGGCAGTTAATGTACAGGGTTACAGTCTGTTTAGAAAGGATTGTCAAAACCGGAGAGGGGGAGGGGTCTGCCTTTATGTAAAGTCCGGTCTAAAGACCACACTCCTTGAAGATATAAGTGAGGGACATGAACATGTGGAGTCACTGTGGGTAGAGATACATGGCGCTAAAAACAATAATAAATTACTAATAGGAGTTTACTATAAACCACCTAATATATCAGAGTCCACAGAAAATCTACTACTAAACGAGATAGACGAGGCGGCAAATCATAATGAGGTGGTTATTATGGGGGACTTCAACTACCCAGATATAGACTGGGAAACTGAAACTTGTATATCTCATAAAGGAACGAGGTTGTTGGCAATAACCAAAGACAATTACCTCTCCCAACTGGTTCAGGACCCGACTAGACGGCCATACTGGACTTAGTATTAACCAATAGGCCTGACAGAAAAACAGATGTGCAGGTTGGGGGACACCTGGGAAATAGTGACCACAAAGTAATAACCTTCCAATTATCATTCAAAAGAGCGTTTCTACAGGGAGGAACAAAAATACCAAACTTCAAAAAAGCTAAATTTAGCCAACTAAGAGAGGCCATAGGCCTAACTAAATGGGATAAAGTCCTCACAAATAAAAATACAGCCACTAAATGGGATATCTTTAAAAGCATCCTAAAATCTCATTGTGAGAGGTACATGCCATATGGGAATAAAAGGTTAAGGAACAAAAAGAAACCAATGTGGATAAACAGAACTGTAAAGAAAGCAATAAATGACAAAAAGAAAGCATATAAAACACTAAAACAGGAAGGTAGCACGGAAGCACTGAAAAACTATAAGGAAAAAAATAGAACGTGTAAAAAACAAATAAAAGCGGCCAAACTAGAGACTGAGAGATTAATTGCCAAAGAGAGTAAAACTAATCCTAAAATGTTCTTCAATTATATAAATGTTAAAAAGTATAAATCTGAAGGTGTCGGCCCGTTAAAGAGTAATGAGAGGGGAGTCGCAGAGAGCGACGAGGAGAAAGCAAAGCTGTTAAATATTTTTTTTCTCCAATGTATTCACTGAGGAAAATAAACTGTCAGATGACATGCCGAATGTTGATAAATTCCCTATTAAAAGTGTCCTGTCTGACCCAGGAAGAAGTGCAACAGCGACTTAAAAAGATTAAAATAGACAAATCGCCAGGACCGGATGGCATACGCCCACGTATCCTAAGGGAATTAAGTAATGTCATAGACAGACCCTTATTTCTGATATTTGCAGATTCTATATTGACAGGGAATGTCCCACAGGATTGGCGCATTGCAAATGTGGTGCCAATATTCAAAAAGGGTCCAAAAACAGAGCCTGGAAACTATAGGCCGGTAAGTTTAACATCTGTTGTGGGTAAACTGTTTGAAGGTTTTCTGAGAGATGCTATGTTAGAGCATCTTAACGGAAATAAGCAAGTAACGCCATATCAGCATGGCTTCGTGAGGGATCGATCATGTCAAACTAATTTAATCAGTTTCTATGAGGAGGTAAGTTCTAGACTTGACAGCGGCGAATCAATGGATGTCGTGTATCTGGACTTCTCCAAAGCATTTCACACTGTACCACATAAAAGGTTAGTATATAAAATGAGAATTCTCGGACTGGGAGAAAACGTCTGTAAGTGGGTAAGTAACTGGCTCAATGATAGAAAACAGAGGGTGGTTATTAATGGTAAATACTCAGATTGGGTCACTGTCAGTATGGGGGTACCTCAGGGGTCAGTATTGGGCCCTATTGTCTTCAATATATTTATTAATGATCTTGTAGAAGGCTTGCATAGTAAAATATCAATTTTCACACTAAACTGTGTAAAGTAATTAACACTGAAGAGGACAGTATACTATTACAGAGCGATCTGGATAGATTGGAGGCTTGGGCAGATAAGTGGCAGATGAGGTTTAACACTGACAAATGTAAAGTTATGCACATGGGAAGGAATAATGCAAGTCACCCGTACTTATTAAATGGTAAAACACTCAGTAACACTGACATGGAAAAGGATCTAGGAATTTTAATAAACAGCAAACTAAGCTGCAAAAAACAGTGTCAGGCAGCTGTTGCCAAGGCCAATAAGATAATGGGTTGCATCAAAAGGGGCATAGATGCCCGTCATGAGAACATAGTCCTACCACTTTACAAATCATTAGTCAGACCACACATGGAGTACTGTGTACAGTTCTGGGCTCCAGTGAACAAAGCAGACATAGCAGAGCTGTAGAGGGTCCAGAGGAGGGCAACTAAAGTAATAACTGGAATGGGGCAACTACAGTACCCTGAAAGATTATCAAAATTAGGGTTATTCACTTTAGAAAAAATACGACTGAGAGGAGATATAATTAATATGTATAAATATATCAGGGGTCAGTACAGAGATCTATCCCATCATCTATTCATTCCCACGACGGTGACTGTGACGAGGGGACATCCTCTGCGTCTGGAGGAAAGAAGGTTTGTACACAAACATAGAAAAGGATTCTTTACGGTAAGAGCAGTGAGACTATGGAACTCTCTGCCTGAGGAGGTGGTGATGGTGAGTACAATAAAGGAATTCAAGAGGGGCCTGGATGTATTTCTGGAGCGTAATAATATTACAGGCTATAGCTACTAGAGAGGGACCGTTGATCCAGGGATTTATTCTGATTGCCTGATTGGAGTCGGGAAGGAATTTTTATTCCCCTAAAGTGAGGAAAATTGGCTTCTACCTTACAGTTTTTTTTTGCCTTCCTCTGGATCAACTTGCAGGATGACAGGCCGAACTGGATGGACAAATGTCTTTTTTCGGCCTTATGTACTATGTTACTATGTTACTATGTTAAACCCCTGTATGTAGTGGGGTATCTCACACGGTCTAAACCAGTGTAGGCCTGAAGTAAATATATCTTTGCACAAAAAGGCTGTATTTCAAATGGCTGTATTTCAAATGCCTAATTCAAACCCCTGTATGTAGAGGTGGTATCTCACAGGGCCTGAACCAGTGTAGGCCTGAATTCAATATTGGTGCACCAAATGGCGGTATTTAAAATCTCTGAATGTAACCCAAATGTATTAAGGGTGTATCTCACAATGACATCTGCATCAAAGGCTGCCAACAAAAAATTTTAACAACTGAATTTGACAGCAGTATATAAGCCTGTAATTTCACACGTGCTGATACTGCAAGGCCTGAAAATAGTGTTTTTTGTCAAGTGAGTGTGTTTTTCAAACCCCAGAAAATGATGGGTGTATTTCTAGCTTAAATTGCACACTGACTAATCCAGATGTTGTAGTGTGCCCCCATAAAATTGTGATTTGCAATGTCCCAAAAGCTCAGATGCTTTGCTGGTGCACTGAGCATGCATAAAATGGCCACCGCCACCGCCACCGACCTAACTAACAGAATTCTAAAAGTTAGTATTTTTGGTCAATGAGCTCAGGGCAGGGTAAAACGATAGTGCCCTGCACCCACACAACTATTTGTCTGTAGATCGCTGAGTTAGATTCTCTCTTATGCTCTCCCTGAAATCACAAGTCCAGCAGCATCTTCTCCCTACACTTCTAACAGCAGAGTGACGTGCAGCGCTACGTGACTCCAGCTTATATAGAGCTTGGGTCACATGCTGCTCTGGCCAATCACAGCCATGCCATTAGTAGGCATGGCTGTAATGGCCTCTTGGGGCAAGTAGTATGACGCTTGTTGATTGGCTGCTGTGCAGCCTTTGAAAAAGCGCCAAGAAAGCGCCGTACACCGAACCTGAACTTTGACAAAAATGTTCGGGTTCGGGTCCGGGGTCCAAAAATCCTAAAGTTCGGCTCAACCCTACTTAAGAGGATAAAGACAACAGAGTGAACTGATATATTCAGCTTCTACAAAGATAAAGTGCTGCTGCAGCGTTGACAGACTGGCTGAAGCTGTCAATGACTTGCGTAAATGTGCACACACGCAGCGCAACTTCACCAGTAGCTCAGGCAAATTGGGGTAGGTTTTGAGAAATCGCTGAACCACTACGTTTAAGACGTAGGCTAGGCATGGGATGTGTCTAAGCTTGCCGAGCGCCAAAGCCACCACCAAGTTACGCCCAATATCAGACACAACCATGCCTGGTTATAGGTTGAGTGGCGAGAGCCACAGCTCAGTCTGGTCTCTTATCCCCTGCAACAGCTCTGCGGCGGTGTGCTGTTTGTCCCCTAAGCATATCAGCTTCAGCATGGCCTGTTGGCGCTTCCCCACTGCAATGCTACACTGCTTCCAGCTACCGACTGATGAATGACTGGTGCTGCAATCGGATAATTCAGAGGTGGAAGTGGAGGAGGAGGCGGAGAAGTGGAGGTTGGAGCCACTAACGTAGGTGCTGGTGGAAACCCTGATTGACGTAGGGCCCGCAATCCTTGGCATCGGTAGCACCTGTGCCATCCCAGGGTACAACTCACTCCCGCCCTCCACAACATTCACCCAGTGTGCCATCAGGGAAATGTAGCATCCCTGGCCAAATGCACTTGTCCATGTGTCCGTGGTGAAGTGGACCTTCCCAGTTACTGCGTTGGTCAAGGCACGTGTGATGTTACGGGACACATGATGGTGTAAGGCGGGCACAGCACACCTTGAAAAATAGTGGTGGCTCGGGATTGTGTAACACGGGATGGCCGCCAACATCGGGCTGCGGAAGGCCTCAGTGTCCACAAGCCTAAATGAAAAAATTTCCAGGGCCAGTAAAAGCTGTGCATTTAGTGCTATGGCCTGTGGGTGGGTGACTGGGTATTTGCACTTGCGTTCCAATGCCTAGGGAAAGGACATTTGGACGCTGTGCAGGGACACGGAAGTGGATGTGGTCACTGATGGTGCTTGTGAAGGTCCAGGTGCAGGACGCGATACATCCGGGCCTGTGTCTTGGACAGAGGATTGGCCAGCACGTAACACCAGTGAAGAGGAGGCAGTGGTGTGACCCGCAGACACAGATTGAGGACAATTACAATTCTTTTGTCGACTGCACTTTCCTCAAAAAAGCGCCAGACTGCGGAACACCTACCACTTGGCAAGGGAGATTTCCACAAGAGGGTGCTCCGTGGAACAGTTGCAGGCCTGTTTGGAAGAGGCAGTGGGGTGGCAAAAGGGAGAAGGCAGGCCACACCACTGCCTCTTCCAGCCTGTTACAGTGCTGCAGATCCTTCCCCCTTTGTACTGCTGTCCTCGCTCGGCTTTCCACCTTCCCAGGTTTGGTCAGGGACCTCATCGTCCACCACCTCCTCTTCCACTTCCTCACTCTGATCATCCTTTTAATTTGTTGGCCTAACCACAACCTCAGTGATTGAAAACTGTGTCTCATCCTCTTTATTAGCCTCTTGAGACAGTAATTGTGGTTGACTCATTGGCAACTGTGTCTCATCATCATCCACCTCATTAAACACTAATTGCCATTTCCCACCGTCATGTTCTTGTGAATGTGGATGCTCAAGAGGTAGGGAATCAGGGCACACAATCTCATATCCCTCTTCAAGCATGCTTGGCAAGAGGGACAAATCAAGTAATGGCGATGAAAAAGCTCCTCGGAAACTCCAAGTGTTTGGCCAGACTCTCCATGGTGGGAGGAGGGAGGATCAGGGAGAGGATTCTTTTGACCAGACTCTTGGCTACTGAGACTGGACTTGGTGGTGCTTAACCCGACGGGAAGCATTATCTGCTGCAATCCAACCGACCACCTGGTCGCACTGGTCTGACTTCAAGAGTTTTGTCCTGTGACGCCCTGCAAACCGGGACATGAAGCTAGGTATCGTGGATGATTGTTTTTCTTGTGCTCTGGCAGCAGGTGCAATGGCCAGGTTACGGGTTGTTAATATTCTGTATTTGTCGTGACGCCAATTGCAGCGTGCGCAGGGTGCTATGTCAGGGCCTTCGCAAAGTGTTATAACGCAGGTCCCAGTTTAGGAATGCCAGAGTGGTGTAATGGCCTATAATGTCTCTGTAGAGTAGTGCTAATTGTGTTACGGTGTCTCCTACCTGGGTACGGCTGGACTCCTGGCTCCTGGCTCACTTGCAATAAATTTGAGTGTAGTGATAGTAAGAATAATAGAGGAATTTTGCAGCAGAAATGATGTCCAGACCTTTAGGTGAAGTTCAAACGTTTCTTTACTGAAGATAACTTGTATCCAAGCAGTATACAGCTTTGGTCTCTGGTCCCAGCAGGTTTGGGCAATCATTGACAGGAATAAATGCTTCTGCTTGATATGTGGGGAGCTTGCAGGATAGGACGACTGCTCACTTGCAATAAATTTGAGTGTAGTGATAGTTGGAGTAATAGAGGAATTTTGCAGAAGAAATGATGTCCAGACCTTTAGATGAAGTTCAAATGTTGCTTTACTTTAAATAACTTGCATCAAAGCAGTATACAGCTATGGTCTCTTGGTCCCAGCAGGTTTTGGCAATCATTGGCAGGAATGAATACTTCTTTAAATTCGGAGCTTGCAGGATAAAAATGTCTGCTTGGTAGCTCTGTAGCAGGATTAGCTTCTGCACTTATTTGTACTTCTGCTGTGTGGGGATAGACGAGCTGAGGAGGAATTGGCTTCTCCTAGGTCTCTGAACTTATCTAACAAATGGATTCTCAGGGGATTCTTTCTTCCTGGAACTCTGGAGGCTGTCTGTAGTTTTCTGCTTTTCTCATCCAGCAGAACTGAAGGTGCTCAGTCTGGGTATATGGCCAAGTTTCAGCCAAGACTAGGCCCATGCTGCCTTCCCTATGCAGGGGTTTCTTCTGAACACTATCACACAGCCTTCCCCTAGAGGCTACACTGACTCTAACTTCCTTCTCCACCCATTCTGCAGGATGTGGGAACAGCCCACTCTCCACAGAGGGGTAGCTAAGCTGGAATAATCAATTTCAGCTTAGATTCACTAAACTGTGACTTGTACTTCCCAATTAGTGATGAGCGGCAAGGGTCATATTCGAATTCGCAATATTTCGCTAATATTTTGTAGAATATTTGGCTAATATTCGCGAATTCGAATATTCGTTATATTCTACGATTTTTTTACTCGAAAAATCGACACGATAATGATCACTTAATATGCAAATTTACGTAATGCTTATTTTTTCAAAAAACATTATTCCTCCCAGTTTCTTGCTTGTGGGCCAATGAGTCATAGCACTATATCGAATATATTTGTTTTTTTCAAATATTCATAATATTCTAAAACAAGAATATATAGCAATATATAGCGAATATAAAAAAAAAACGAATATAGAGCAATTTCGCTAATATAGCGCTATAACCTTTTTTTAAATAGTTGAATTTTTTTCCAATCTGAACTTTTTTCGAATATTCGCTATATTGCTATATATTCTTGTTTTAGAATATTATGGATATTCAAAAAAACTAATATATTCGATATAATGCTATATATTCTTTTTTTAGAATATTCATCATTTTTCCCATTTAAAGTAATGATTCCTAACTGCTTCTTGCTTGTGGGCCAATGAGTCATTCGAAATTACGAATATATATCACTCTATTCTAAATATTAGCGAATTTTCGAAGTACCTAGTATTCGCGATAAAAATTTGCAATTTGAATATTTGTGATCACCACTATTGCCAATGTATTGCTGCCACCTACTGGTAACCAGGCAAATTATGTGAACAATAGTATTTAACATGGATTTATTTGCACATTTGTGGAAGACACTCTAAATTACATCTGATGACAGTATAAAGGCTCTTAGAAGATAGTAGCGGGGTAGAGGCATGTAGTAACACAACTCTGGGGTGTTACACAGGCACAGTTTCAACACACCCAGGGACACAGCCTCTGTGTGAACCATCAGCATCATGGCCAATTCCCCGTCCCTTAGTGCTCGCCTTCTTCATATTAAATGTTATATGCACGCTTGACACATAAGATGTGGCACGGATGTCACAGTTCACAGCAAGCACAGTATATTGAAAAGTACGTAAAAATATGTAAAAGGGAAAATTGATTTCACTTATATTTCTCCAATCTCTGGCCCTGACACACAGAAAGAATTGGACAGATGTCACAAGTCACTGCAGACACCCTACATAGTAACATAGTACAAACCAGATTCCAAAAAAATTGGGACACTAAACAAATTGTGAATAAAAACTGAATGCAATGATGTGGAGATGGCAAATGTCAATATTTTATTTGTAATAGAACGTAGATGACAGATCAAACGTTTAATCCGAGTAAACGTATCATTTTAAAGGAAAAATACGTTGATTCAAATTTTCACGGTGTCAACAAATCCCCAAAAAGTTGGGACAAGTAGCAATAAGAGGCTGGAAAAAGTAAATTTGAGCATAACGAAGAGCTGGAAGACCAATTAACACTAATTAGGTCAATTGGCAACATGATTGGGTATAAAAAGAGCTTCTCAGAGTGGCAGTGTCTCTCAGAAGCCAAGATGGGTAGAGGATCACCAATTCCCACAATGTTGCGCAGAAAGATAGTGGAGCAATATCAGAAAGGTGTTACCCAGCGAAAAATTGCAAAGACTTTGCATCTATCATCATCAACTGTGCATAACATCATCCAAAGATTGAGAGAATCTGGAACAATCTCTGTGCGTAAGGGTAAAGGCCGTAAAACCATACTGGATGCCCGTGATCTACGGGCCCTTAAACGACACTGCACCACAAACAGGAATGCTACTGTAAAGGAAGTCACAGAATGGGCTCAGGAATACTTCCAGAAACCATTGTCAGTGAACACAATCCACTGTGCCATCCGCCGTTGCCAGCGAAACTCTACAGTACAAAGAAGAAGCCATTTCTAAGCAAGATCCACAAGCTCAGGCGTTTTCACTGGGCCAGGGATCATTTAAAATGGAGTGTGGCAAAATGGAAGACTGTTCTGTGGTCAGACGAGTCACGATTCAAAGTTCTTTTTGGAAATCTGGGACGCCATGTCATCCGGACCAAAGAGGACAAGGACAACCCAAGTTGTTATCAACGCTCAGTTCAGAAGCCTGCATCTCTGATGGTATGGAGTTGCATGAGTGGATGTGGCATGGGCAGCTTGCATGTCTGGAAAGGCACCATCAATGCAGAATAATATATTCAGGTTCTAGAACATATGCTCCCATCCAGACGTCATCTCTTTCAGGGAAGACCCTGCATTTTTCAACAAGATAATGCCAGACCACATTCTGCATCAATCACAACATCATGGCTGCGTAGGAGAAGGATCCGGGTACTGAAATGGCCAGTCTGCAGTCCAGATCTTTCACCTATAGAGAACATTTGGCGCATCATAAAGAGGAAGTTGCAACAAAGAAGGCCCAAGACGATTGAACAGTTAGAGGCCTGTATTAGACAAGAATGGGAGAGCATTCCTATTTCTAAACTTGAGAAACTGGTCTCCTCGGTCCCCAGACATCTGTTGAGTGTTGTAAGAAGAAGGGGAGATGCCACTCAGTGGTGAAAATGGCCTTGTCCCAACTTTTTGGGGATTTGTTGACACCATGAAATTCTGATTCAACATATTTTTCCCTTAAAATTGTGCATTTTCTCAGTTTAAACTTTTGTTCCGTGATTTATGTTCTATTCTGAATAAAATATTAGAAGTTGGCACCTCCACATCATTGCATTCAGTTTTTATTCACGATTTGTAGTGTCCCAACTTTTTGTTTGTACATCCGGTTTGTACATAAGGCCGAAATAAGACATTTGTCCATCCAGTTCGACCTGTCATCCTGCAAGTTGATCCAGAGGAAACAAAAAAAAAAAAAAACCCTGTGAGGTAGAAGCCAATTTTCCTCACTTTAGGGCAGGGATGCACAACCTGCGGTCCGGGGGGCCACATGCGGCCCTCGATACCATTCTGTGCGGCCACCAATCATCTGGTAACAGAAATGTATATGTAGGTTTTGTGGCTGCTCACATGTATCTTTCATGTATTTTCCCATTAGATGGGAGTACTAGAAGTGTAACTAGACATTTATGATATATACTGTATGTTCAATATGCCATAAAAATAGTATTTCATTTGGTAATAACCCTTTAAGTTTTATTTTCGGCCCTTGGAATTGGTTCAGGCTAACAACATGGCCCCCAACCAGAAAAGGTTGTGCACCCCTGCTTTAATAAAAAATTCCTTCCCGACTCCAATCAGGCAATCAGAAAAACTCCCTGGATCAATGACCCCTCTCTAGTAGCTATAGCCTGTAATATTATTACACTCCAGAAATACATCCAGGCCCCTCTTGAATTCCTTTATTGTACTCACCATCACCACCTCCTCAGGCAGAGAGTTCCATAGTCTCACTGCTCTTACCGTAAAGAATCCTCTTCTATGTTTGTGTACAAAGCTTCTTTCCTCCAGACGCAGAGGATGTCCCCTCGTCACAGTTACAGTCCTGGGGATAAATAGATGATGGGAGAGATCTCTGTACTGACCCCTGATATATTTATACATAGTAATTAGATCTCCCCTCAGTCATCTTTTTTCTAAAGTGAATAACCCTAATTTTGATAATCTTTCAGGGTACTGTAGTTGCCCCATTCCAGTTATTACTTTAATTGCCCTCCTCTGGACCCTCTCCAGCTTTGCTATGTCTGCCTTGTTCACAGGAGCCCAGAAATGTACACAGTACTCCATGTGTGGTCTGACTAATGATTTGTCTTATTGGCCTTGGCAGCAGCTGCCTAACACTGTTTTTTGCAGCTTAGTTTGCTGTTTATTAAAATGCCTAGATCCTTTTCCATGTCAGTGTTACCGAGTGTTTTACCATTTAGTATGTACAGGTGACTTGCATTATTCCTTCCTATGTGCATAACTTTACATATGTCAGTGTTAAACCTCATCTGCCACTTATCTGCCCAAGCCTCCAGTCTATCCAGATCGCTCTGTAGTAGTATACTCTCCTCTTCAGTGTTAATTACTTTACACAGTTTAGTGTCATCTGCAAAAATAGATTTTTTACTATGCAAGCCTTCTACAAGATCATTAATAAATATATTGAAGAGAATAGGGCCCAATACTGACCCCTGAGGTACTCCACTAGTGACAGTGACCCAATCTGAGAGTGTACCACTAATAACCACCCTCTGTTTTCTATCCCTCAGCCAGTTACATACCCACATACAGACGTTTTCTCCCAGTCCGAGCATTCTCATTTTATATACTAACCTTTTATGTGGTACAGTGTCAAATGCTTTGGAGAAGTCCAGATATACAACATCCAGTGATTCGCCGCTGTCAAGTCTAGATCTTACCTCCTCATAGAAACTGATTAAATTAGTTTGGCATGACCGATCCCTCATGAAGCCATGCTGATATGGCGTTATTTGCTTATTTCCGTTGAGATGCTCTACCAGCATCTCTTAGAAAACCTTCAAACAGTTTACCCACAACAGATTTTAAACTTACCGTCCTATAGTTTCCAGACTCTGTTTTTGGACCCTTTTTGAATATTGGCACGACATTTGCTATTCGCCAATCCTGTGGGACATTCCCTGTCAGTATAGAGTCTGCAAATATCAGAAATAAGGGTCTGGCTATGACATTACTTAATTCCCTTAGGATAGGGGGGTGTATGCCATCTGGTCCTGGTGATTTGTCTATTTTAATCTTTTTAAGTTGCTGTTGTACTTCTTTCTGGGTCAGACAGGACACTTGTAATGGGGAATTATGTTTTACATTCAGCATTTCATCTGACAGTTTATTTTCCTCAGTGAATAAAAAAAATATTTAACAGCTTTGCTTTCTCCTCGTCGCTCTCTGCGACTCCCCCCTCATTACTCTTTAAAGGGCCGACACCTTCAGATTTATACTTTTTAACATTTATATAATTGAAGAACATTTTAGGGTTAGTTTTACTCTCTTTGGTAATTAATCTCTCGGTCTCTAGTTTGGCCGCTTTTATTTGTTTTTTACATGTTCTATTTTTTCCTTATAGTTTTTCAGTGCTTCCGTGCTACCCTCCTGTTTTAGTGTTTTATATGCTTTCTTTTTGTCATTTATAGCTTTCTTTACAGTTCTGTTTATCCTCATTGGTTTCTTTTTGTTTCTTAACCTTTTATTCCCATACGGTATGTACCTCCCACAATGAGATTTTAGGATGCTTTTAAAGATATCCCATTTTGCAGCTTTGTCCCAGTTAGTTAGGCCTAAGACCTCGCTAAATTTAGCTTTTTTGAAGTCTGGTATTTTTGTTCCTCCCTGTAGAAATGCTCTTTTGAATGATAATTGGAAGGTTATTACTTTATGGTCACTATTTCCCAGGTGTCCCCCAACCTGCACGTCTGTTGTTCTGTCAGGCCTATTGGTTAATACTAAGTCCAGTATGGCCGTCCCTCTAGTCGGGTCCTGAACCAGTTGGGAGAGGTAATTGTCTTTGGTTATTGCCAAAAACCTGTTTCCTTTATGAGATATACAAGTTTCAGTTTCCCAGTCTATATCTGGGTAGTTGAAGTCCCCCATAATAACCACCTCATTATGATTTGCCACCTTGTCTATCTCATTTAGTAGTAAATTTTCTGTGGACTCTTCAGAAGGTTGATCTGTGGTATATTAGGTGGTTTATAGTAAACTCCTACTTGTAATTTATTATTGTTTTTAGCTCCATGTATCTCTAACCACAGTGACTCCACATGTTCATGTCCCTCACTTATATATTGACGGAGTGTGGGCTTTAGACAGGCAGACCCCTCCCCCTCTCCAGTTTTGACGATCCTTTCTAAACAGACTGTAACCTTGTACATTAACTGCCCAGTCATAGCTATCATCCAGCCATGTCTCAGTTATTCCCAGTATGTCATAGTCCTCCTCACACATCACAAATTCTAGTTCCCCAGTTTTATTTGTCAGGCTTCTGGCATTAGTATACATACATTTGAGAGGTTTATGAATATTTTTTACTCTACACCTTTCCTTCTGAACTGTTCTAGTCCCTCCTTCCATTCCTCCCCCAGTCCCACTACCTTGCCCCCGGTCTCTATCTGCACTATCTTCCCCTCCTATAATGTAATTTCCCTCCCCCCAGTCCCTAGTTTAAACACTCCTCCAACCTTCTAGCCATCTTCTTCCCCAACACAGCTGCCTCTTCCCCATTGAGGTGGAGCCCGTCCCTACAATAGAGCCTGTAGCCGATATAGAAGTCGGCCCAGTTCTCCAGGAACCCAAACCCCTCCTTCCTACACCAGTTCTTGAGCCACTTGTTAATCTCCCTAATCTCCCGCTGCCTTTCTTGTGTGGCCCGTGGTGCAGGTAGTATTTTGGAAAATACTCCCTTTGAGGCCCTAAGCTTTTGACCTAAATCCCTGAAATAATTTTTAAGGATTCTCCACCTACCCCTAACTTTGTCATTGGTTCCAATATGGACCATGACTGCTGGATCTTCTCCAGCCCCTCCCAGTAATCTGTCAACCCGATCCGCGATGTGTCAAACTCTAGCGCCAGGAAGACAGCACACTGTTCGGCGATCACGGTCTTTGTGACAGATTTCCCTATCTGTTCCCCTAATAATTCAGTCTCCCACTACCAGCACCTGTTTGGCCTGCCATGCTCTCCTGGTCCCCTGCTTACTGGAGCTGACATTCCACTGACTGGCAGAGGAAGTGTCCGGCTGCAGCAGTGCCGTCCCTGGACTGACATCTTCCCTCTACTCTGCTTTCTAACTGTTACCCAGCTAGCTACCTCACTTGACTCAGCCTCCTCTCTGTCACCCTCCCCCTCATCTACCCCAAAGAGTGCTTGCTCGGTGAGAGGCAAACTCTTTTGCAAATTGTCAATGCCTCTCAGTGTTGCAACTTGCCCATTTAGAGACTCGATTTGCGATTCCAAATGGGTAATTTGCTCACATCTTGAACAAAGATATACACCCTCGAACGGCTGTTCCAGGACTGCATACATCATGCAAGATGTGCACTGGACTGCCTTATGTTGTAGAAAAATTAATAGTTGTAATCAGCTCGCATCAAAGTTTGTGTAAGGAAAAAAGTAAATCCCCCTTCCATCAGCCGCAGTCAGAGACAGACCCAGGTGCTACCATCTTGATTGAAATTCTGAGCAACTCCCCCCGCCCCGCTCAGTCTGCGTCCTTTATTTACTAACAAAAGGTGTAAAAGGGGCTGGCCCAAGACAAGGATACAGGAAGTGATGAAATATCAAAGGACAGGGAGGGGCAATCAATGTGGCTGGCCAGACAATGCACACACCCCATCCCTGTATAAGGAAGGATGAGTCATGCCCATTACCTGACCAGCCAGGTGGCCGCCCACCCCCTATCACTGTCAGCATGGACCTCATTCAATACTGCTCCAAAGTGAGCAGTTCTAATAAAGATCATTCTACTGGTTCTCATACTGACGGTTTTACCACTGGTCCCGATTCAGCCAAAGTACCCTCTGCTAGAGTATTCTCTGGCTAAATCCGACACAGGGAGACAGATGACAATCTATAAAAACTCACACACATCCTAAAGTAAAATGTCCGCATAATAAAATTTCCACAACACTTGTCAATTGTGCAACACATACTAAATGGGGATTACACCACAAAAGCAAAAAATTCAATATAATGTAGTACTAAGAAACCGGCTAATTGAAGTCCCCCACTGAAGTCCCTGAATCTAAAGTCACTTAATCTTAAGTCACACACTTATGCAACCTCACTTAATCAACCACGCGTCGCGGTCAAACTCGCGTTATATATCTGCTTATATAAATATAAATGCAGCTCACTACACCAGCCTGGTTTGTTTTCCCTCTGGATTCAAAAACCCTCTATAGAAAATGTATAAAAAATTTTGGGAAAAAAATTAATTTGGTACTGTAGCTATAAAATACAGCTAGCCTGCCACCACACACAATAGTCCGTAAAAAGACTTTTGGGTCTTTGAAAAGTTTTTGTACTAAATAGATTGCGATTACACTCCCTACACTATCTGTCCCTCCCGAAGCGCAGCTCTCCCTGACTACTAATGAGCCGAACATCCAGCCATCGGGTGTTATATTGTTACTGGTATTACAATGATGGCAGTACTTACCTGCATGTTTATTGGCTGCATAGCAGCCGTGAAACACACGGGGATGAGACTCGAGCATGGTGCTCGAGCACATGCGGTACTCGCCTGAGTACCGCCATGTGCCGAGCAAAGCAATGCTCGTGCCGTGCAGCAGTTCGGCCGAGCATGCTCGCTCAACACTACTTGATAGCCATGCTTTTTGACCCTTTTTATTAAAGCAAAATGGAGGAATGTATTCCTCTTTCTGAAAGTAAGGCCAAATTATGTTATTAACAGGAAGCACTGTGTGCACAGCTTGCTGTAGCTTTTGGCGAGCAGACGCATGTCAGAAAGGGAAGTGTAACGATGCGGAGTTCCGGGAAGCGGGGGCGGCCGGGACGCTTTCACGTCATCAGCGCGCCCGGCGTCGCCTGTTCCCATGGCAACCGCAATAGGACTGAGCGCTGAGCTGATCACTCGGCACTCAGCTGTATTGGAACTTAGGAGTCAGGTGACGCTAACCACGTCACATGACTCCACCAGCGCCCTATTTAAATGGGCAATCTGCTGGCCACAGCAGATTGCCTGTTATTTAGGTCCTTTCTGCAATATACTTACCTGGTTTGTTGTTCCTGCTTGGCTTCTGATTTCCCGTCCGTCTCATCCCTTGGTCTTGGCGTTCCCTCCTGGTTCTGACTTCGGATTCTCCTGACGATCCTCTGCTTGCTTCTCCGGTACCTTACTGCTCTCTTGGTTTTTTACTCTGCTTGTTTGACTACTCTTTTGCATGTGTTGTCTGTCTTCCCTGCACTTTCCTAGCTAAGAGTTTGTCGACCAGTTGTCCCTTGTCGCTAGGACTTGCGAGGCAAGTAGACAGGGACAGAGGTGCGGGTGGAGCTCAGTGGTCACTTCCCACCCCCTGTGTGTGTGTGACAGAATAACAGGCCATAATCACCACTGTTACCATGAATCCTTTGGTTACCCTGACGGAGCATGTTTCTAATTTGACTAAGATGGTTCAGGAATTGGGGGAGAAACTCCATTTACATGAGTGCCGCCACTCCGCATTCATCTATCCATCTTATGGAGCCTCACATTAAACTTCCTGAACCATTTTCTGGTGACTGTAACAAGTTTCTTTCTTTCAAAGAGAATTGTAAGCTTTATTTCAGATTACGCCCCTTGTCATCCGGTTCTGAGAGCCCGCGCGTGGGCATTGTAATCTCCCGTTTACAGGGGGACCCCCAGGATTGGGCTTTTTCCTTGCCTTCTGACGCTGGTTGTCTCAGTTCCGTCGAGGGGTTCTTTCAGGCCCTGGGAACCTTGTATGATGAACCAGACAGGGCCATGGTAGCTGAAACCACTCTTAAGGCTTTGGTACAGGGAGATCAACCTTCTGAAGAACATTGCACCCAGTTCAGACGATGGTGTGTTCCCTCTGGCTGGAATGAACCAGCCCTTAAAAGCCAGTTCAGGTCAGGTTTGTCCAAAAACCTTAAAGACCTATTAGTGAACTAACAGCTTCCTGAGACATTAGAGGAGACTATGAAACTCACTTTTCGACTTGACAGACATGTTAGGGAGAGACAGGAGGTGGTCCAGTCTGAGGTCTGTCCTATGAGCAGAGCAGATTTCTCTTCTGAGGAACCCATGCAGGTCAGGATGACTCGTAGAGATCAGCATTGCCGACAAGGGGCTTGTTTCTATTGTGGAGAGTCAGATCATTGGATTAACCAGTGCTCCAAGAAACCTTCTTCCAGTGGATCTATCAAGACGAGGTAACTTAAGAACCAGGTATTTCCTAATGTGGCCAAGAGTAAGTTACTAGTACCTATTACTGTCACCATGGGTACTAACAAATGTTCTGGTAATGCTTTCATTGACTCTGGTTCTGCTGCCAACTTTATTTATCAGAAATTTGCATTAGGGTTGGGTATTCTGATTTTGACCATACCTACTCCCATCCACATCATGGCTATCGATTCCACCCCCCTGATGGGTGGTACTGTGAAGTATTCCACCCCTGAGATATCCTTGACTGTGGGGGTGTGTCACTCCGAAATATGCTCCCTGTTGGTTCTTGAAAATGTACTAGTAGAGGTAGTACTGGAAATGCCTTGGCTCCAGTTACATAATACTATTATTGACTGGACCAAGGGGGAAATGGGGAAATGGGAGGTTGAATGCGGCTTGTGCTTCTCTGTGGTGCAAGCGGGGGGTCTCAGCAGAATCCGATACATTGCCTTTAGTCTTAAAGGAATATATGGATGTATTCTCCTCCTTGAACCCCAAGTCATTACCGCCCCATAGATCTTATGATTGCGCCATGATTGGTAGAGGGTGCCAGGTTTCCCAAGGGACGCATCTATAATCTTTTTAGACCTGAATGCAAGGCCATGGAGGATTATGTTAAAGAGAGTCTCAGTAAGGGACACATTAGGCCTTCTGTATCTCCTATGGGGGCGGGATTTTTCTTTGTCAAAAAGAATGATGGAGGCCTCAGACCTTGTATTGATTATCGGGCGTTAAATAAGATTACGATCAAGAAGCAATACTCCCTCCATTGATTCTTGATTTGTTTAATCAAGTAATGGGGGCTTCCTGGTTCTCTAAATTGATTTGAAGGGGGCATATAATTTAATTTGAATTCAAGAGGGAGACGAGTGGAAGACAGCTTTCAATACTCCAGCTGGACACTTTGAATATCTTGTAATGCCTTTTGGACTCAGCAATGTGCCAGCTGTGTTTCCAAACTTTATGAATGATATTTTCAAAGAATTCTTGGGTAAATTCGTAATTGTCTCCCTTGATGAGGTTTAGATTTTTTCCCCTGATTTGGAGAGTCACATGTCTCATGTTAAACAAGTGTTGGAGATTTTGAGGAAGAATCAATTATCTGCCAAACAGGAGAAATGTGTTTTTGGGGTACAAGAAATTTTGTATCTCGGGTGTGTTCTCACTCCTCACGCTTTTAAAATGGATCCTAGCAAGGTATTAGCAATTATGGACTGGGTAAGGCCATCGTCCTTAAAGGCCTTACAATGTTTTTTTAGGATTCGCTAATTATTACCATAGATTTATAAATAATTTTTCGGTAATTGCTAGGCCCTTGACCGACCTCACCAAAAAAGGGAAAAAGGGGCGAACCTGGAGAACTGGTCTGTTGAAGCTACTGAAAACATTTGAAACTCTAAAAAAGGCCTTCAGTAGCGCTTCTGTTTTGATCAAGAAAGACCTTTCATTGTGGAGGTGGATGCATCCGAGGAAGGAGTAGGGGTGGTTCTCTCACAAGGGCCCACTAGTCTTACCAATTTAAGGCCTTGTGCCTTCTTTTCCAGAAAATTTTCTCCAACCGAGAGAAATTATGACATGGGGAATCGTGAATTGCTGGCCATTAAATGGGCTTTTGAGGAGTGGAGGCATTTTCTTGAGGGGGCTAAACATTGTGTTACTGTTGTTACTGATCACAAAAATCAGATGTTTCTTCAGTCTGCTAAAAAGTTGAACCCCCGTCAAGCCAGATGGGCATTTTTTTTTTTACTCGTTTTTATTTCTCCATCACTTTCAGGCCAGGAAGTAAGAACGTAAAAGCAGATGCTCTATCTCTGAGTTTCTGTGCGTTTCAGCTGAGTGACTCACCGCCTGAAACCATATTGCCAGCTAATGTCTTTTTAGCAGCCGTGTCCCAAGATCTTACGGCTCTTATTATGGTTGAACAATATCTGGCCCCGGCACCCAGACCAACAGATACGTTGTTTGTTCCTGAACAATTCCGTCTCCGGCTGTTGGATGAGTGTCATTATTCTGTTTTGTGTGGACATACTGGTATCTCGAGTCCTAAAGAGCTGGTATCTAGGTCTTACTGGTTGCCCTATTCAAGGATGTCAAGTCCTATGTCTTTGCCTGCGAGGTGTGTGCCAAGTCTAAAACCCTTAGAACTCGCCATGCTGGTGAGCTGTGGCCCCTACCCTTTCCCAGTAGACCCTGGTCTCATATTTCTATGGATTTCATCACGGACCTGCCACCTGCAGTCGACAGGTTCAGTATGATGGTTCATTTTGTTCCTCTTGCTAAGCTTCTAATGCTAAGACTCTGGCCTCTCTATTTGTGGAACAAATTGTATGTTTGCACGGTGTTCCCGAGAACATTGTGTCTGATAGGGGTGTGTCCAGTTTGTGTCTAGATTTTGGAGACCCTTCTGTCAGAGGTGCCAAATCTCATTGTCTTTCTAATCTGCTTATCATCCTGAGAGTAACGGGCAGACGGAACAACTTAATCAGTCTGTAGAACAGTTTCTCAGGTCATATGTCTCTGATGATCAACAGCTATGGGTTAAGTACCTTCCATTGGCGGAATTTGCCATAAACAACCATATGAATTCCCCTGCTAGTGTCTCCCCATTCTTTTGTAATTACGGTTTCCATTCTGGGTAATCCGTCTCCTCGTCTAACCCGGAGGTGGATAAGGTCTCATCAGAACTGTGCACAGTTTGGGCTCGGGTTCAGTCGAACCTAGAAAAAGCAAAACAAAAAAAATCAAAAATTCAAAGCAAATAAGAAACGTTCTAAAGGGATAGATTTTTTTCGGTTGGGGAGAAGGTGTGGCTATCTTCTAAAAATGTGCCACTTAAGGTGGCCTCCAAAAAGTTTGCACCTCGCTTTATAGGTCCATACGAGATTACTAAGGTAATTAATAGAGTATCTTTTAGGTTGAAGCTGCCCGAATCTTTCCACATCCATGACGTTTTCCACAAATCTCTGCTAAAAAAACATATTGCCCCTGTTGTTCCTTCACAATCCACTCCGCTGCCGGTACTGGTTAATGATTCTGAGGAGTTTGTGGTTTCCAAGATCTTGGATGTTAGGAGAGTCCGTAACTCTTTACAGTACCTGGTGCACTGGAAAGGCTATGGACCGGAGGAAAGGTCCTGGGTACCAGCTAAGAATGTTCATGCCTCTAGACTCGTTACAAAATTTCATATGGAACATCCTGAGAAGCTGTCACCTGAGGCCTTGGGTCCAGTGGCCCCGTGTAAAAGAAGGGGGTACTGTCACGATGCCGAGAAGTGTTATCAGCGCACCCGGCGTCGCCCGTTCTCGTGGCAACCGCAATAGGGCTGAGCGCTGAGCTGATCACTCGGCACTCAGCTGCATCGGAACTCAGGAGTCATGTGAAGCTGGCCGCGTCACATGACTCCACCAGCGCCCTATTTAAACAGGCAATCTGCTGGCCACAGATTGACTGTTATTTAGGTCCTTCCTGCGATATATGTTGAATATAAGAAAAAGAACTGGATTGCACATCCTCAATACTATGCTTTTATCTAACTGCTTCTCAGCATAATTAACATCGCTTCTCAGCGCAATATACCTACCCCTATGCTACATATTGTACATGAGGCATTAGTATACAATTTGATCAAAAATCATAGGCCCACTCACCGCGACAAGATTGCCTCTTTTAATGCGACACTAACCTAAATTTGGGTCAGCACTGCACGGCGACCACCAACGCAGCAGCACCGCCCCAGCAGGCAGCAGGACCCAGAAGTCAAACAGCACCCCCGCTGTCTGGCAAAGCCACCTTGACACTGGGCCCCACCAACCCATTAGGACAGCACCAAAGCAAAAAATGGCTGCACCATGTGAACAGGTATGGAACCGACCCCATCACATACTCTCACCATGTGAACAGGTATGGAACTCACCCTATCACATACTCTCAGGAACTCCAACTGAGAGGTAGAAATTTGTACCCTTATACAGACTCCTGTTAATTAAAAGCACCTGGGCCGAATGGGGAGGAGTGCTGATACCAGTGGGGGGAAAGAATATAGATTATACAAAATGTGTTGAATATAAGAAAAAGAACTGGATCGCACATCCTCAATACTTCCTGCTATATACTTACCTGGTTTGTTGTTCCTGCTTGGCTTCTGATTTCCCATCCGTCTCATCCCTTGGTCTTGGCGTTCCCTCCTGGTTCTGACTTCGGCTTCTCCTGACGATCCTCTGCTTGCTCCTCTGATACCTTACTGCTCTCTTGGTTTTTTGACTACTCTTTTGCATGTGTTGTCTGTCTTCTCTGCACTTTCCTAGCTAAGGGTTTGTCGACCAGTTGTCCCTTGTCGCTAGGACTTGCAAGGCAAGTAGGCAGGGACAGGGGTGCGAGTGGAGCTCAGTGGTCACTTCCCACCCCCTGTGTGTGACAAGAAGGCCCTCTCTGCTCCCAGCAGGGTCACCCCTCCACCTGCTGCCACAAGCAGCAGAAGCTGCAGCAGCAGCCAGTTTAGTCTCCTGAACATGATGGAGCCAGGTTGAAGCCTACCTAAATTCTGTCCAGTCTCTGGTACATACCATGTTCCCTGACCCCAGGCAGACTGGAAGTGGCCCGAATTGGCGCAGCACGCTCTTTCTTCTGTCTTGCCCAGCCGCCAGTGTTATCTCGGAGGGTGTTTTCAGTGCCGACACGGGCGTGTTGACACCCAAATGGACCAATTTGACCTCTACCAGTGTGCTAAACAACATTTTATCAATGAACCAGACCTGGATTCAGGAGGATTATCACATTCCTCCGGCTGAGGCCGATAAATAGATCTGACCTTGCTGATTATGCACTATGTTGCCACTGATGCTCTCTGTCTGTCTGCCTGCTGCCCTGCCTACCATTATATTGACTACTATCATGTTCTGTAAGGTTGCTGCCACCATCAAGTTACTGCAACCATTTTGTTCTCTATGGCTGCTGCTGTCTCTGTCATGCCGCTGCTGTGGCCTGCCGACCATCATGTTCTGTGAGGCTGCTGCTGCCTCCATCATGCCACTGCTGCCTTCATGCCATCATATACCATATGGCTGCTGCTGCTGCCTCCTCCTCAGCTGCTGTTCCTCACTGTTAATCCCCTGCTGTCACCATTGTTAACCACCTCAGCCCCCCTAGCTTAAACACCCTTAAAGACCAGACCACTTTTTACAATTCTGCACTACACTATTTTCACCGTTTATTGCTCGGTCATGCAACTTACCACCCAAATGAATTTTACCTCCTTTTCTTCTCACTAATAGAGCTTTCATTTGGTGATATTTCATTGCTGCTGACATTTTTACTTTTTTTGTTATTAATCAAAATTTACCGAAATTTTTGCCAAAAAATGACATTTTTCACTTTCAGTTGTAAAATTTTTCAAAAAAAAAATCTATATATAAATTTTTCTCTAAATTTATTGTTCTACATGTCTTTGATAAAAAAAATGTTTGGGTAAAAAAAAATGGTTTGGGTAAGCGTTTACAAACTATGGTACAAAAATGTGAATTTCCGCTTTTTGAAGCAGCTCTGACTTTCTGAGCACCTGTCATGTTTCCTGAGGTTCTACAATGCCCAGACAGTAGAAAAACCCCACAAATGACCGCATTTCGGAAAGTAGACACCCTAAGGTATTCGCTGATGGGCATAGTGAGTTCATAGAACTTTTTATTTTTTGTCACGAGTTAGCGGAAAATGATGATTTTTATCTTTTTTTTCCTTGCAAAGTCTCATATTCCACTAACTTGTGACAAAAAATAAAAACTTCCATGAACTCACTATGCCCATCACAAAATACCTTGGGGTGTCTTCTTTCCAAAATGGGGTCACTTGTGGGGTAGTTATACTGCCCTGGCATTTTAGGGGCCCTAATGTGTGAGAAGTAGTTTGAAATCAAAATGTGTAAAAAATGCCCTGTGAAATCCTAAAGGTGCTCTTTGGAATGTGGGCCCCTTTGCCCACCTAGGCTGCAAAAAAGTGTCACACATGTGTTATCGCCGTATTCAGGAGAAGTTGGGCAATGTGTTTTGGGGTGTCATTTTACATATACCCATGCTGGGTGAGATAAATATCTCGGTCAAATGCCAACTTTGTATACAAAAATGGGAAAAGTTGTCTTTTGCCTAGATATTTCTCTCACCCAGCATGGGTATATGTAAAATGACACCCCAAAACACATTGCCCAACTTCTCCTGAGTACGGCGATACCACATGTATGACACTTTTTTGCAGCCTAGGTGGGAAAAGGGGCCCACATTCCAAAGAGCACCTTTAGGATTTCACAGGGCATTTTTTGACAGTTAATGGAATAAGAGACTTTGTAAGAAAAAAAAAAAAAAAAAAAAATTTCCGCTAACTTGTGCCAAAAAAATGTCTAAATGGAGCCTTACAGGGGGGTGATCAATGACAGGGAGGGTGATCAGGGAGTCTATATGGGGTGATCACCCCCCTGTCATTGATCACCCCCCTGTAAGGCTCCATTCAGATGTCCGTATGTGTTTTGCGGATCCGATCCATGGATCCGTAAAACACATACGGACGTCTGAATGGAGCCTTACATGGGGGGGTGATCATCCCCTGTAAGGCTCCATTCAGACGTCCGTATGTGTTTTGCGGATCCGATCCATGGATCCGTAAAACACATACGGACGTCTGAATGGAGCCTTACAAGGGGGTGATCAGGGAGTCTATATGGGATGATCACCCCCCTGTAAGGCTCTATTCAGACGTCCGTATGTGTTTTACGGATCCACGGATCCATGGATCAGATCCGCAAAACACATACGGACGTCTGAATGGAGCCTTACAGGGGGGTGATCAATGACAGGGGGTGATCAGGGAATCTATATGGGGTGATCACCCCCCTGTCATTGATCACCCCCCCTGTAAGGCTCCATTCAGACGTCCGTATGTGTTTTGCGGATCCGATCCATGGATCCGTAAAACACATACGGACGTCTGAATGGAGCCTAACAGCGGGGTGATCAATGACAGGGGGGTGATCAGGGGTTAATAAGGGGTTAATAAGTGACGGGGGGAGTGTAGTGTAGTGTGGTGCTTGGTGCTACTTTACTGAGCTGCCTGTGTCCTCTGGTGGTCGATCCAAGCAAAAGGGACCACCAGAGGACCAGGTAGCAGGTATATTATACGCTGTTATCAAAACAGCGTCTAATATACCTGTTAGGGGTTAAAAAAATCACATCTACAGCCTGCCAGCGAACGATCGCCGCTGGCAGGCTGTAGATTCACGCTCTTACCTTCCGATCCTGTGAACGCGCGCGCCTGTGTGCGCCCGTTCACAGGAAGTCTCGCGTCTCGCGAGATGATGCATAGATGCATCACTCTACCTCGGACAGCCGCCTCCGGACCGCAATCCTGCGTTAGGCGGTCCGGAGGCGGTTAAAGTTCCGCATCTGCCACTATTACCACTACCACCACTAATACCACTACTACTACTACTGTTACTACCCACAGACAGCCAACCTACTGCCTTGTATGTTCCATGCTATGCTGCTACTGCTGACGCTAATAATATTACAGCCACATGCCACTATATCCATACCCTTTCCACATCTACACTGCACTGCTGCTGCTCCCAATTAAGGCAGAATTTTTCTATGCTCGTTTGTAAGAAGTTACCTTTTCCTCTGCCAATTATCACTTGTGTATGTTATATGGCAGGCATTCTGACCCTGTCAAGGCATAATATTTGGATGCTTGGTCCCCCAACAAGCCACTTTTTTGAAGAAAAAAAAATCATCCTATAACACCATCTAAGTTTAAACACTATCTGCCACCGATAAGGGACAATGTTTGGAAGCTTTGGAATATGAATTAGCATAATGTGACAACGAGTTGTGCTTTTAACCTCTTGGGGACACATGAGGTACGTCATGATGTCCCGGTACATAAGGACACATGACGTACCGATACGTCATGTGTAGTTCCGATCACAGACGCGGGGCGGGCAGTGATCGGAACTGGGTGCCTGCTGAAATCAATCAGCAAGGAAGATATAATAACTCCAGCAATTGCGTTGCAAAAAAGGAATGCTTTAATTGATATTTGCGGCTGTATACAATTATTTTGACATTTTGGCCACACATTGGCCTTCATCAGACTTCTGCCGCTTGTGGTGGAAGATCTACAGGATGCATGCATCAGGATAATTAGTGCATTCGCACTGTCTGGAAAGCGCCTTTACAGACAGTGCGAATGCACTAATTATCCTGACGAATGCACTAATTATCCTGACGCCTGCATTTTATCTATATTTTCCATTAACACCTAAAGGGTTAGCAAAGTTTGTAAAATCAGTTTTGAATACCTTGAGGGGTGTAGTTTCTAGAATGGGGTCATTTTTGGGTGGTTTCTATTACGTAAGCCTCACAAAGTGACTTCAGACCTTTAGGCTGAGTTCACACGGGCGAGATTTCCGCGCGGGTGCAATGCAGTAGGTGAACGCATTGCACCTGCACTGAATCCTGACCCATTCATTTCAATGGGGCTGTGCACATGAGCATTTTTTTTCATGCATCACTTCTGCAATGCTTTAAAATCGCAGCATGTTCTATATTCTGCGTTTTTAACGCAGCCCTGGCTCCATAGAAGTGAATGGGGCTGCGTTAATAACGCATTGCATCTGCAAGCAAGTGCGGATGCAATGCGTTTTTCACTGATGGTTGCTAGGAGATGTTGTTTGTAAACATTCAGTTTTTTATCACGCGTGTGAAAAATGCATCAAAACGCATTGCATCCGCGCGGAAAAAACTGAACAACTAAACGCAATTGCAGCCAAAACTGACTGAACTTGCTTGCAAAATGGTGCGAGTTTAACTGAACGCACCCTGAACGCATCCGGACCAAATCTGTCACGCTCGTGTGAACTCAGCCTAACTGATCCTTAAAAAGTGGGTTTTTGAAAATTTCTGAAAAATTTCAAGATTTGCTTCTAAACTTCTAAGCCTTGTAACATCCCCAAAAAATAAAATGTCATTACCAAAATGATCCAAACATGAATTAGACATATGGGGAATGTAAAGTAATAACTATTTTTGTAAGTATTACTATCTATTATAGAAGTAGAGAAATTGAAACTTGGAAATTTGAACATTTTTTTTTTTAAATGGTAAATTTGGTATATTTTTTATAAATAAAAATGATTTTTTTTTTCTCCATTTTACCACTGGCATGAAATACAATATGTGATGAAAAAAAAAATCTCTGAATGGTCTGTATAAGTAAAAGCGTTTTAAAGTTATTCACACATAAAGTGACACTGGTCAGATTTGCAAAAAATGGCCTAAAAATTAGCCCGGTCCCTAAGGGTTTAAACACACTGTTTGTTAACATGGTCAAACGTATGTCAATGTCACTCAGACATGATTTATTATTGATATCATTGCGTTCGATAGCTTGGGGAGGGGGAAGGGGGAGGGAAAATGCAAATATTCATTAAAAAATTCTTGAAAAGAGATAACAAGTTTTCCTAAAAAAGCTAAATCCTAGGAGATTAATGAGTGTTATATACCAATTTCCATGGCAATTGGAGCCACTTTGGTTTGGTCCCAATCTATTGAGGTCCATACCAAACTTTTTTTTTAATTCTGCCAAACTTGAACCGAACCGAATCTCGACCATTTCGCTCATCTCTACTTTTGAGGAATAAGACTAAACATTTATTTCTGAATATACTAACCTAAAAGTCTTCACTGTTCCTTGCTGTCACTGTTTAGGTCCCCTGCCATATCACTATTTTCAATGTTACGTAATATTGATGACAGATAGGAGGAGACAGGGAAAATGTTATAAAAATAAGTGTTTAGCACCAGTCAGTGTGAGTGTGGTAAGACCACATAAGGGTACTACCACATAGTCAGGTTTATGCATGCAGTTTTGGAAGCAAAAATCAGGAATGGGTCATATATGCAAACAATGTATAAAGGACAGATATGACTTCACTTATTTCTTTTAATTCACTAATGGTTTGGGCTTTCAAAACTGTATCAAGAAACCTGTGTGGTCGCACCCTAAGGTTCCAGAGAAGCCTGCTCACAGTGTCTGAGCAGAAGAGGACTCAGTGCAGCCACCTGTACTTTTGGCAGAAGTGAAGCGACTGTGTAGCAAGCAGACAATTACAAACAAGATTAAGTGCACACAGTTAAATGAACATGACTATAATTATATTGTTATGGTCTTTTAGAAGGCTCAATACTGTTTAGGAAACATTCACATGATTGTATTTATGGGTCTGCAACTGTTATGCAATTTTGCAGAACCGATGAGGACCCATTCATTTCAATGGGGCCACAAATGATGCTGACAGAACACTATATGCTGGCCACATCCATATGTCACGGACGTACAGAGACATACGGATGTCCCTGTGACAGTGAGTGGCAGGAGATCTTCGAGACTGGCAACACTTGATTTGATTTGACTCTTGGAGGGGTGAGAGGAGAGTCAGAAAATGTTCATTTGTCTTTGACTGGTAGTACCCGATTTCTCCTGACTGCTTAGGTGGCGCTAACTGAGGGGATTGAGGTGTTTATTTACAGCGGGGCAGACGTGAACCTGATTGATGCTCAGTTAGTCGATATGCGCGGTTTATCACCGAGTGCATTAGACAAAAAATATTTCCATTTTTGCTATTAATTCTGCACCTCTAGCTCAGAAGTGTTTATCGCAAGTGGTGCATGATATCAGATTAAGAATGAGTGACTTTCATCAGGAATTTATCTCGTGTTTTGTGTTGGAGGGTCTCCCTGCTCTGGTGGTTCTGGGTTTGCCGTGGTTAAGCAATCACTATCCAACCATCGATTGGCAAGCTAGACAGATTCTGGATTAGGGTGATTATTGCCTTGACAATTGTCTTAATACATCTTTTTCTGTTTTAACTACTAAGACATTGCCTTCATTTATATCAGATTTTGCCGACATATTTTCTGAGAGTGAATGCCAGGATTTACCTCCACATCAGGAACATGATTGTCCTATCAACCTTATTCCCGGAGCTAAGTTGCCCAAATCTAGGTTGTATAACCTTTCTGGACCTGAAAGACTGGCCATGAGAGAGTATATTACCGAGAGTTTGGCTAAAGGACACATAAGGCCATCTAAATCTCCAGTGGCAGCAGGATTTTCTTATTGTTAAAAATAAAGACGGAGGTCTTCGGCCATGTCTGGATTTCCGTGAACTCAATCGGATTACCGTCTGTGATCCTTACCACCTTCATTTGATTCCTGATTTGTTTAACCAGATTGTTGATGCCAAGGTATTCTCCAAGTTGGACTTAAGGGGAGCATATAATCTAGGAACAAGGAAGGGGATGAATGGAAGATGGCTTTCAATACTCTTGAGGGTCACTTTGAGAACCTGGTCATGCCTTTTGGGTTGACCAATGCTCTTGCGGTTTTCCAGCATTTTGTGAATAACATTTTTCATCACCTGGTACAGAGGTTTGTAGTCGTGTATTTGGATGACATAGTAATTTATTCTCCAGACGTGGAGATAAATCAGGATCACGTTAGACAGACGTTGCAGATCCTAAGATATAATAAATTGTACGCAAAATTAGAGAAGTGTGTTTTTGCTACATGAGGTGCAATTTTTGGAATACCTGTTGTCGTCTTTGGGTTTTTGTATGGATCCGGAGAAAGTCTGTGCTGTATTGGACTGGGATCGACCCGAAAATCTGAAAGCTCTTATGCGGATTTTGGGGTTCAACAATTATTGCCAAAGGTTTATTCAGAACAATTCGACAGTGGTGAAACTCTTAACTGACATGACTAAGGAAGGGACGGATGTCTCTGTGTGGTCTGATTCGGCATTGCAAGCTCTTTCTGCAGTTAAGGAGTAGGAGCAGTTTTATCGCAGGGCCCATCACCTGGTAAATAGTGTCCATGTGCCTTTTTCACAAAAAAACTCTTCCGCAGAGAGAAATTACGATGTGAGTAACAGAGAGTTACTGGCTATTAAGTTGGCTTTTGAGGAATGGTGTCATTGGTTGAAAGGGGCAAGTCATCTGATCATGGTGTTCACAGATCACAAAAACCTGGCTAACCTGGAGTTGGCTAAACGATTGAACCCGAGGCAGGCCAGATGGTCTTTGTTTTTCCCCATATTCAATTCCACTGTCACTTATCGTCCTGGGGTTAAGAACGTCAAGGCAGATGCCTTGTCATGTTGTTTTCCTGGAGGTGTGATGTTGAAAATAGATTCTATCGGAAGGTGTGGTGATATTAGCCCTACACCCTGAGCTAGAGGTGAAGGTGTTAGAGGCTCAGGGAGACACACCAGATTCTTGCCCCTCTGGGAAATTGTTTCTGCCATCGGAATTGCGTTACAAGGTGGTTGAATAACATCACTGTATGGTTTTTATGGAACACCCTGGCAGCAGATTTACTGCTGACCTCATCTCTCGTAGATTCTGATGGCCAGGGTTACGTGTGTTGAGGACTATGTGTCGGTCTCTAATGTCTGTGTACGCGCTAAAGTGACACATACTTGGCCTTCCGGATCCCTACTTGCCTATCCCATCCAGACCATGGACTCATTTAACTATGGATTTTATCACTAATTTGTTAGTAAAGACAGTTATATCGGTGGTGGTTGATGATGGTGCACTTTATAGCGTTGTCTGGCCTATCTAATTCTAAAACTCTTGCTCAAGTGTTTGTTGATAACATTGTGAAACTCAATGGCATTCCCTCTGATGGGGTTTCAGATCATGGGACTCAGTTTGTGTCCAGAGTCTGGAAGGCGTTCTGTACTCGGCTGGGGTACAACTGTCTTTTTCTTCTGCTTTTCATTCTCAGTCAAACTGACAGTGCACTAATTAGAGCCTGGAGACTTACTTAAGATGTTTTGTCTCTGAGAACCAGGAAGAGTTGTCCTCGTTTTTGTCTTTGGCAGAGTTTGCCATAAATAATTGTAGACAGGAGTTCACTGTTAAGTCAACGTTTTTTGGGGCATATTGGTTTCACCTGCAGTTTGGCACTTTTTCTAGTTCAAATACTTCTGGTATTCCTGAGTTTTTCATCATCATTATCATCTATACGGCAGAAAATTCTAAATAACTTGATGAATATGGGCAACAAGTATAAACGTGTGGCTGACAGGAAACTTATAAAGGGTCAGGACCGAAGAGTGGGTGATTTGGTGTGGCTGTCCACAAGGAACATTAAGTTGATGGTACCTTCTTGGAAGTTGGGTCCAAGGTTTATTGGTCCATATAAGATCACGGCCATTATTAATCCTGTAGCTTTTCGTCTTGAACTTCCTCAGGTTCTGAAAATACATAAAGTGTTTCATAAATCTTTGTTGAAAAGATAACTTGAACCTTTGGAGCCATCTTCCTTGCCACCCACTCCTGTCATGGTGGATGGTAGTTTGAAATTCCAGATCGCCAAAATTATTAACTCTCGAGCTCTCCGTAGATCTCTTTAGTATCGTGTTCACTGGAAGGGTTATGGACCTGAGGAGAGGATGTGGGTACCGTCATCTGACGTGAATGCCAGTTTTTGGGTGAAAGCCTTTTACAGGTCTCACCTGGATAAGGTCGATCCCGGAGGTCACTCGTAGAAGGGGGGGGGGGGTACTGTCACGAACGTACCGAGACACATAGACGTCCCTGTTACAGTGAGTGGCAGGAGATCTTTGAGACTGGAAACACATGGTTTGATTTGACATGTTTACTTTGTGGATCAATAGGTGTCTGTATTGTTTCTGGTACTGGCCACACCCTTAACCTCCAAATTTTGCTATTGTGGCCATTTAACTTTCCCTATTTATAGTTGTTTCTCCCTCAATGCTGTGCAGTTTATAGCTTCAGTTGGACCTGTGGATAGCTGGTGTTTAGATCTCGGCTGAGTTCCTGGTGCTGCCATAGCTTGTTTGCAGTTAAGTGTTCCCTTTCCCTTTGTAGTTTGGCTTTTCGCTGTTTTGCATTTCGTTGTTGTTTTGTATTAGGCCTTAGGGAGACTCCCGTTCATTCTTTCTTTTGGAGGAACAGGATGTCTCATTCCTGTCACTAGTACCAGGGTCCTTTACAGTAAGATAATACTTTTGGTATTCCTGTGTATGAACTCACCTACCTCTGGGGTCTGTTCATACTGGTAGTCAGTCAGGGCTCTGATTTGGGTTTTCACTAGGAGGTGTCCATCTTCCTTCCCTAAGTTTTCAGGCCTTATTTCCTTTTCCCTTTCCCTCCTATGTTCGGTGTGGGGTTTCCCTCCCACATTAGAGTGTGACACCATACGTCCGTTCCGTGGCCCCACAAAAAAGTTAGAGCATGTCCTATTCTTGTCTGCAAGAATAGGGCAAGATTAGACATTTCGATAAATTTGCGGACCGCAAAACACATACAGTCATGTGAATGTACCCTTAATGGGATCTCCAGGGATTTACCTAAATTCTAGCTTTCAGCTAACCAATGGAAGCAAGATAGTTTTAGCAGTACTTACCCTAACATCTGGTGACCGACTCCGCAGTCTTGGTTGCGATCACGTGACCTCCAGACAGGCTGCAGGCTCTTCTGCTGAAGACCTGACCAGAAGTGCTCCTGTGTCCTGTTCAGCTGCATAATGTACACACTTTGCACAGGCCCCTTATAAAGTATGCTGTGGCTTAGGATTAATCTAAATAATGTAATATTAAAATATTTTAACAAAAGTATAGATTTTTTTTCTGAACAAATGTTTCTGAAACATGTATTACATATTCGTCAATTGAATATATACAGATCTTCAAGCAATGCAGGATGAAATAGGATTTGATTAAGGTAGTTGATCTGCCAGCTCCTGGGGTACACAAATACATAGTTACTGGCACACAAGAATTCAATTCATAGCAGCAATTTCGTTTGACTGATGTCAGACACTTTTTTATAGGTCCTAATTAAAGGAACAGCAAGTTTGCCAGGAAAAAGCAAACTACCTACGACGACCTGCCATTTACTAAACAAAAAGCTTCTTAGTAACACCATGTTGGCAGCATTGACAAAAAATACAAAGTCCAAGTCAACAATTGTTAGAAAGCCTTAGAGTACAGTCACACATGGAACGTTTGCTGTGGTCTACCGCCATTATTCTGCAGCAGCCAAATTCTCACAAAATGGTGCAAATTTTTGTACTTGAAATGATTACATATATGCGACCGGATTGCCACCGATATTGCACTCTGCATTGCAAAGAGTGAAATCTGCATAAGATATCTGCAACATAAATTGACACGCTGTAGATTTAAAATCTGTGCAACATATCAAGTTATGTAAACATAACGTAAGCAGCAGAGGACCCTCTGCAATCCCTGTAGTGATGTCACTGGGAAAATCAGCCCATTCTGTGCAGTACAGAGAGACAGACCATGATAATAGTAAATATGGCATACTTTTGTGCTGTGTACCTACATCTCTCTTGCTCAGCCTCCATATCTTGTTAAATTTCTGAGTGCCCCCCCTCCCTTTCCCACATTCATAGACATGTGCACACATCCCAGGAACCAGCTTGCTTTGAGTGAGCTAATCAATTTGTTAGCAAACCTGAAAAGCTTCAGGTTTGCTTTGGCCAAATCCAGTACACTCTTCCAGTGTAACAGGGACAGTGTAGGGAAAGAATAAAAACAAATATTTGAGGGACTTGATTAGATAAAAGCAGTTTGAGGCAGCGAAAGGCTGGGACACAGTGCTTAATAATATAGCAGCTTCAGAGCATCATTCTTGCTGTTTTGTGCTACAAAACCCAGCCACCAACAAGAAAAAATAAAAATAAAAGTTCTCATTTAAGCATAGAAACAGGTGTTTTTCCCCCCAAAATATCACATTTCTACATACTATTATTGCCAGTGCAACAACCCAATAACATTCTGCTGCTAAGCAATTGTACTTTTCTTCAGGGAATTATATCTGTCCAGCATTATTAAATGTCTTGCATTATAGCAAAATCTTTTTTTTTTTGCAATAATCCTGTCATGGTCCCTCAGGTGACTGATGTCAGGAGATCAAGGAGACTGGCTGAACATGGAGGAATCTAACAGCCTCCTTGATTTCTCTTGATTCAGTGTTGATAGGGTTAATGACCACTTCCCTTGTCTCAGCTGTTGCTCAGTGGTCATCACTTCTAACCTTTATAGTCTGAGACCACCCTTCTGACTATGCGGTAGATTGCTTCATTTGGTTTTGGAAAAAGCTGGAGTGTGCTTCTCCCTGAGTTCCTGCTCATCCTTCTACAACAGAAGCTAAGAGCTTCTGTTGATGCCCAGTCATGTGCTTTTTCTCTGCCGACCGGATCACCGTCCCTCCAGTCAGTAGATTAATTTTTTAGAGCCTTGGGTCTTATTTACGATGACCCGGATCGGATGTCTCAGGCCGAAACCAAGTTACGTGGTTTACGGCAGGGAGAGCGCGCCACGGAGATCTATTGCTCTAAATTTAGGAGATGGGCTACGGATACGGAGTGGAATGATCCTGTTCTCCGTAGCCACTTCTGTCAGGGTCTATTTGAGAGGCTGCTGGATGCGTTGGCCTTTCATGAAAATCCTGAGTCATTAGATGCAGCTATGTTCCTTGCTGTACGTCTTGATAGACCCTGAGGGAGAGATCTAGGGATCCTCACCCTCAAGATGTACTGTCAAACAAGGTGGCGGCTTCCTTTGACACTTATGGCAAAGAGACACCTGTGGTTGTGCCCTGTGATGTGTCTGTGCAGTTAAGGGGAGCTACTCTTGAGACTGCTGGCAAGAGCTTTGGTCATATGAAGGGAGTGTTTTTGTTGTGGAAAGAAGGGACATTTTGTAAATATTTGCCTGTACATTCAGTGTCAAGGTGAAAACAAAAGAAAAATGTTTAATCCCCAAATAACTATTGGTGGTGTGGGTGGCAAGAAAACTTTATTGATTCTTCACCTCTTAAACAAAAATGCCTGTCGCAGGTGGTAAATGACATACATTTAACAGTGGGTGATTTCCATCAGAAATCTATCTCATGTTATGTGTTGGAGCGTCTGCCTGATCCGATGGTTTTGGGCTTACCATGGTTAAGCAAACATAACCCTACTATCGACTGGCAAGCGAGACAGATTCTCGATTGGAGCGATTGTGTAACGGTCGCGTACACACACACACACACACAAGGGGGAGGGAAGTGACCACTGCGCTCCACCCTTACCCCTGGCCCTGCCTACTTGCCTCGCGAGTCCTAATGACAGGGGACAACTGGACGGCAATCCCTAGCTTGAACTAAGCGCAGGGATGACAGACAGACAAACAACAGAACTTGAACGGACCGAGTCAATACCAGGAAAGCTACAAAGTACAAATGGAGCAAGCAGAGAATAGTCAGGAGAAGCCAGGGTCATAAATACCAGGAGAGTCGTGAAGTACCAAAGGAGTAAGCAAAGGATCGTCAGGAGGAGGCCGGGGTCAGAATACCAGGAGAGCAGCAAAGTACACAAGGAGCAGGCAGAGGATTGTCAGGAAACAGCAGGAGGTAAGTACGCCAGGAAATACAACATCACAGGTGGAACCTAAATTAACAGGCAACCTGTGGCCAGCAGGCTGCCTGTATTTATAGTGGGGAGTGAGGGTCATGTGACGTGGCCAGCGTCACATGACCGACAGACCAACCAGTCGAGCACTGAGTGATCAGCTCGGCGCTCAAGGCAGACTTAGGAGCAGGGAACCACCCAGCTAGCAAAGCCGCCCTGGGAACGAGGTCAAGCACAGATCCTTGCTCCCGAAGCTAAGCAGCAGGTCTGCGGCTAATGGGAGCCGAGTGCACCTTTGAAACCCAGTAACAGTACCCCCCCCTTTTACGAGGGGCCACCGGACCCTAGACTTCAGGCGACCTTTCAGGGTGTTCTAAATAACATTTTCGAACAAGTCTAGGAGCATGAACCTCCCTGGCAGGTACCCAAGATCTCTCTTCAGGTCCATACCCCTTCCAGTGAATCAGGTACTGCAAGGAATTACGCACCTTCCTGACATCCACTATTTTAGACACCACATACTCTACAGCATCATTAACAAGAACCGGTGGAGGCGAGGCTTTCGATGGTACTACCGGTTCAACATATTTTTTAAGTAGAGATTTATGGAACACATTATGAATGTGGAATGACTCGGGCAGCTCCAACCTAAATGATACCGGGTTAATCACCTCCGTGATCTTATATGGTCCAATAAAACGAGGAGCAAACTTTTTAGAATCTACCTTAAGAGAGAGATTCTTGGAGGACAACCATACCTTATCCCCAATCTGAAAATTCACCCCCCTTGAACGTCTCCTATCGGCCTTGAGTTTCTGAGAACTTTGAGCCTTTTCTAAGTTCGATTGAACCCGGGCCCATACTGTGCACAGTTCAGAGGAGAGCCTATCCGCCTCAGGGTTAGAGGAGGAGGCTAATGACCCAGAATGAAAACGGGGATAGAAACAATGGTTACAAAAGAAAGGTGAAACCCCTGCAGAAGAATTGACACGGTTATTCATGCAAATTCAGCCAATGGAAGAAATTTCACCCATAATTGCTGCTCATCAGCCACATACAACCTCAAGAATTGTTCCACAGACTGATTAAGGCGTTCAGTCTGCCCATTACTCTTAGGATGGTAGGCAGAAGAAAAAGACAATAAAATTTGAAATTTTTTACAGAAGGCCCTCCAGAATTTGGACACAAACTGCACACCCCTGTCAGAAACAATATTTTCTGGGATACCATGCAATCGAACAATTTCTTTAAAAAAAATAGACGCCAGGGTTTTGGCATTCGGAAGTTTAGCCAGGGGAATGAAATGGACCATCTTGCTAAACCTATCGACCAATACCCAAACTGCAGTCTTACCCTCCGCCGGCGGTAGGTCAGTTATAAAGTCCATCGAGATATGGGACCAGGGTCTACTGGGAATGGGTAGGGGTCTTAGGTTACCAGCAGGGTGAGTCCTAGGTGTCTTGGACCTGGCACAAACCTCACAGGCTGACACGTAGGACCTGACATCCTTAGTTAGAGTGGGCCACCAATAAATTCTAGAAACCAGATCCTTAGTGCCCCCAACACCCGGATGTCCACAAAAGGCAGAATCGTGACACTCACCCAACAGCTGGAGACGAAATTGTACGGGAACAAACAACTTATCTGTTGGGGTGGATACCAGTGCCAGATGTTGTTCAGATCTAATGCGAGCTGAGATATCCTGGGTTAGAGCTGCTATGAAGATTTTTGCTGGTAGGATGGATTCAGGTGGTACCTCAGTAGGTTGAAAAGCATGGAAGCTCCGAGATAATGCGTCCGCCTTCACATTTTTACTTCCCGGCCTGAACATAATGGAAAATTCAAAACGAGTAAAAAACAGAGCCCATCTGGCTTGACGGGGATTCAACCTCTTAGCAGACTCGAGAAACATAAGGTTTTTATGGTCAGTGACAACAGTTACACAATGCCTTGCCCCCTCCAGAAAATGCCCCCACTCCTCAAATGCCCATTTAATGGCCAGCAGCTCCCTATTCCCTATGTCGTAGTTTCTCTCACTGGGAGAGAATTTCCTGGAGAAGAAGGCACATGGTCTCAGGTTAGTGAGGCTAGCAGGACCTTGTGAAAGGACTGCTCCTGCGCCGTCCTCGGACGCATCCACCTCCACAATAAAAGGTCTTGCTTGATCAGGCTGGATCAGAATGGGAGCACTACTGAATGCCTTTTTAATTTTTCAAATGAAGAAATGGCCTCAATAGACTAATTCTCCAAATCCGCCCCTTTCTTAGTAAGGTCAGTCAACGGTTTAGAAATTACGGAAAAATTCATAATAAATTTACGATAATAATTGGCGAAACCTAAGAATCGATGTAACGCCTTAAGGAGGAAGGTCTTACCCATTCCTTAATTGCTATCACCTTACCAGGATCCATCTTGAAGGCGTGAGGAGTCAGAACATGCCCTAGAAAAAGAATCTCCTGTACACCAAAGACACATTTCTCTTGCTTAGCGGATAGCTGATTCTCCCTCAACACCTTTAATACTTGTATAACATGAGACACATGGGATTCGAAGTCAGGAGAGAATATCAAAATGTCGTCAAGATAGACAATAACAAATTTACCTAAGAACTCCCTACGAATGTCGTTCATGAAGTTTTGGAACACAGCTGGGGCATTGCTGAGTCCAAAAGGCATCACCTGATATTCAAAGTGTCCTACCGGAGTATTGAACGCCGTCTTCCATTCGTCTCCCTCCTTGATTCAGATTAGATTGTATGCCCCTTTCAGGTCAATTTTGGAAAACCAGGTTGCCCCCAGAACCTGGTTAAATAAATCCGGAATAAATGGGAGGGAGTATCTATTCTGGACAGTGATTTTATTTAATCTCCAGTAATCGATACATGGCCTAAGACCACCATCTTTTTTCTTAACGAAGAAAAACCCCGCCCCCCATCGGAGAGACAGAAGGTCTAATATGCCCTTTACTAAGGCTCTCCTTAATATAATCTTCCATGGCCTTGCGTTCGGGCTTAGAAAGATTATAAATAGTGATGAGCGGCAGGTGCCATATTCGATTTCGACGAAATTCGCGAATATTCGATAGAATATTCGTTTTATATTCGTCGAAATCGAATATTCGTCATTATTCTTGTTATCGCGATTAATATGCGATTTAAATAATCGAATTTCGATTTTAACTTAAAGGCTACTCTCCTAATAGCAATGCGATTAATTCAAGTTATAATAATCGAATTTCGATTTTAACTTAGCACTGCTATATTCCATATTCGTTAATTCTAGCCTAATATGGAATATAGCAGTGCTAAGTTAAAATCGGAAATCTTAATTCTCAAATCCGACAGTACATTCTAGTATATGGAGACGTTCCCATGGTGATGGGGACGCTCCATGAGCACGGAAGTCGGCAGAAGCGGCAACGGGCACTGACTGGAGCAGCCAGGAAGCCAGTAATCCAAAGGACAGGTAAGAACAATTTTAGGGAAGTGGGAAAGAAAAAATATAACAATAAAAAAAAAAAAAAAAAAGAATATTCGAAATATCGAATTTATACCACTATATTCGAAATATTCGCGAATTAGCGAAGTGCCGATTTTCGCGAAAAAAATTCGATATTCGAATATTCGCTCTCAACACTAATTATGAATTCGCCCCTTAGGAAACTTGGCCCCCTCTACTAGCTCTATAGTACAATCATAAGGTCTATGGGGGGGTAGAACCTCCGGGGTTGGTAATGAGAATACATCAGAATACTCCCTAACAACAGTGGGTAAAGTATCTGACTTTACTGAGACCCCAGCCTGTACCACGGACAAGCATGAGTCACACTTAGGCCCCCATCTCATCAACTCCCCATTGGACCAATCTATAGTGGGGTTATGTAGTCGGAGCCAAGGCAACCCTAATACCACCTCAGCCGGTAGGTTCTCCAGGACAAAAAGGGAACATCTCTCTGAGTGACACACACCCACGGTTAGAGAAATCTCTGAGGTACATGAGCTCACCTTACCACCAATAAGAGGAGTAGCATCAATAGCCATGACATGGATAGGAGTTGGTAAAGCAAACATTGGAATACCCAATCTTACAGCATACTCAATAAAGCTGGCCGCTGAGCCAGAATCGATAATGGCCTTACCCGGCCATTTATCTACTCCCAGAGAAATCGTAATGGGTACCAAAAGCTTATATTTAGAAAAATTAGGGTGTACCTGGTCTTTAGGTTGACTTGCCTTAGGAGACTTGACAGAGAGGACCTTCTTAGGACACTGGTTGATCCAATGGTCAGGATCTCCACAGTAAAAGTATTCTCCACGTCTGTGGCGAAGATTCCCTCGGGTCATGCCAACCTGCATGGGTTCCTCGGTGGAGACCTCAGCAGCTTGTCTCTGGGATAGGCATCTGGCTGGACCACCATCTGGGAAGAAAACTGTTGTTCCTGTCGTCTCTCTCTAACTCGTCGGTCAAGTCGGACAACAAGGGTCATCATCTCCTCTAAGGTCTCTGGAGGTTGATAACTGATCAACAGATCCTTTAAATTATCAGACAGACCTGACCTGAACTGACTCTTCAGGGCTGGTTCGTTCCACATTGAGGGGACACACCACCTTCTGAATTGGGTGCAATAATCCTCCGCAGGTAGATTGCCCTGAACCAGTGCTTTTAGAGCCGTCTCGGCTACTAGAGCCCTGTCTGGTTCATCATAGAGGGTACCCAGGGCCTGAAAGAACCCCTCCACAGAAGATAAACAACTGTCGCCAGCAGGTAAAGAGAACGCCCAGTCCTGGGGATCACCCTGTAGTCAGGAAATGATAATGCCCACGCATTGACTCTCGGGCCAGAGGATTGGAGTGGAGGCCTGAGGGAATGGAAGAACCTTGCCCTAACTCAAAAGAACAGAGTTTTTCCTGCTAACTCCTGCACCATCTGCGTCAGATTAGAGACATGGTCAGTCAGGGTCACCAGAGGATTCATAATACAGTGGTTATTGGGCCTGTTAATCTGCGCTCCACTGCGCTCCACCCTTACCCCTGGCCCTGCCTACTTGCCTCGCGAGTCCTAATGACAGGGGACAACTGGACGGCAATCCCCAGCTTGAACTAAGTGCAGGGATGACAGACAAACAACGGAACGTGAACGGCCCGAGTCAATACCAGGAAAGCTACAAAGTACAAATGGAGCAAGCAGAGAATAGTCAGGAGAAGCCGGGGTCATAAATACCAGGAGAGTCGTGAAGTACCAAAGGAGTAAGCAGAGGATCGTCAGGAGGAGGCCGGGGTCAGAATACCAGGAGAGCAGCAAAGTACACAAGGAGCAGGCAGAGGATCGTCAGGAAACAGCAGGAGGTAAGTACGCCAGGAAATACAACATCACAGGTGGAACCTAAATTAACAGGCAACCTGTGGCCAGCAGGCTGCCTGTATTTATAGTTGGGTGTGAGGGTCATGTGACGTGGTCAGCGTGACATGATCGACAGACCAACCAGTCGAGCACCGAGTGATCAGCTCGGCGCTCAAGGCAGACTTAGGAGCAGGGAACCTCCCAGCTAGCAAAGCCGCCCTGGGAACGAGGTCAAGCACAGATCCTTGCTCCCGAAGCTAAGCAGCAGGTCTGCGGCTAATGGGAGACCGAGTGCACTTTCGGAACCCAGTTACAGATTGGAGTGATTTTTCCATGGACAGTATGGATTTTTGCATGGATTAATACTTATTTCTCTGTGGTCACCACTAAAACTGTACCCTTGTTCATTTCCACATTTTCTGATGTGTTTTCTGAGAGTGGTAACCAGGAGTTACCCCCGCATCGGGAGTATGATTGTCCCGTCAATTTTATTCGTGGAGCTAAACTGCCCACATCTCGGTTGTATATTCTTTCAGAAAGAAAGTCTATGCGAGAGTATATCACCGAGAGCTTGGCAAAGGGTCATATCAGACCATCCAAATCCCCAGTGGCTGCTGGGTTTTTCTTTGTAAAAGTTTTGGAAAGAGCTGGAGTGTGGTTCTCCCTGAGTTCCTGCTCATCCTTCTACAACAGAAGCTAAATGTCTCACTTGTTTGTATATTGTCTTTTCCCCTTAGTTGTGGTTACTAGGCCTCAGGGAGACACGTGTTCCTTCATCTTGGAAAAAACGGGTTGTCTCAGCCCTGCCAATATCTTTAGGGCTCCTCAGGATCTCCAGGGCTTCCAGGTTCCTGTGCATGGGCATTTCTACCTTCAAGGGATGCCCATACGGTTAGGAGTCAGTGCCAGGAGTAGGGTTCTTCAGGTGGTGACCCTTTCCCTTTCCTAGCATAGATGTCTAGTGGCTTTTTCTTTCCCTCCTGGTTGTCGGTGTGGTGCTTAATCCTTTACCTCATCCATGACAAATCACAAATTTGTATTATTAACAGAAGAAACTTGATACATTCAATGATACATGTCATTCAATTGATACATGTCAATGTACTAATCTTTACAGTGTTCTTATGAATGTCTGATAACTTCAATTAAACCGTAAACCTTTACTTTTAAAATATGCAATTTTTCACTGCACTGACGTCCGCTCCATGCACCTGTATGTCTATATCATTCTCATGTTTCCATTATACTGATTGGTTTGGTGTATTGGGGTTGTACCATTTTAGAGCAATGCATTTACATGCCATGAATAAAGATTCTTTTCAGAATGTTGTCATATAGTGATTCCAAGTATCCTCATTTAATATTTCCAACAGGCATATCTCAGGTGTCCATTACACCCCAACTGGCACCAGGATTGATAGAAAAGAGGTCACCTCCACCCAGAATGTAGCAATCAGGCCGCAGCTCCTAATCATGTGCCAGAAATCTGCCTCCACTTCTCAGCATCTAGGACAGGCCGTGGATGGTGCTCTGCCCATTCTATATAGCCTAGTTGACGTGAGATATGTTTGATGAATGATGTATAGTTGTATTATTTTATTATTGGCTGCTGGTGATACATGTAAATGCGATTCTAATAAAGTTGATATACATTCTTCCGTAATTGTGGGTATCAGTCTTTTCCATTTGTCTATAATTGCAAGAGGATATGTGCTAACCTTTCCCTGTACTAGATGTGAATATATCGCTGATACTAGCCCTCTAGGTCCTTGGGTTTTAGCAACTCCTATGAGTGGGTATTTAGAGACCGTAGTGTTGGCATTTGGGAGTTTACTCTGTATAGCTTAATGGAGTTGAAGGTATGATAAAAAATTAGTTTGAGGCATTTGATATTTCTGGGATAGTGTTTCATATGTCATTAACACTCCTCAATCATATAAATCTCTGAGGGTTTTAACCCCCATCATCTGCTATCTGTCTATCCCCATTACTCTCTGCAATTGTGGTAGCGATTAGTTGTCCCACAGGGGAATATCTGAGACAACCTCCGTAAAACGGGATAATGATTTGGCTTCTCTCCAAGATATTTGTGCCAGCCTGTGTAGTAGCAAAAATGGTTTCTTACATTTAGGGGGCATTTCCAGGACCAACCAAAGTGTATTGCAGTTGAGAAAATGTGTTAAGAAGTATTCCGAGGTGGGTAATTCCTCTGAGGAGTACCAAGCGCTAATAAGCCTCAATTATCCTGCCAAGTAATGCAAACGATAGTCCGGCAATGCCATACCTCCCTCCATTTTAGGTTGTTTTAATGTATCCATGGTTAATTTAGATCGGGATCTGCCCAAGACAAAGACTCTAGCCAGGGCATCTATTTCTGTAAAGAACGATTTGGGTATATAAGTCTCTGAGTGTTGAAGGATATAGAGGGCTTTTGTAAGTATAATCATTTTGATTAGATTGATACGTACTGCCACAGAAATGGGCAGAGTCTTCCAATTTTGAAGTTTATTCTGTATATGGCCAATTAAGGGGTAAATATTAAGTCATAAGGCCTGGGAGTGATTTTTGGTAATGTGTACTCCTAGGTATTTGAAAGTGTCCACTACTTTGAGTCTCCACATTGGATGGGCCAGTCCAATTCGCTATGCCCAGAGGTATATATACTGATTTCCCCCAGTTAATTTTTAGACCTGAAAACTCTCCAAACTAATTTATCAGCACTATTGCACCTCTAAAAGATGTGCTGGGTGAAGACAAATATAGAATCATGTCATTCGCATATAATCCTAGACTGATTTCTCTCTCTCCCATTTTCACCCCTGTAATATTATTGCTACCTCTCACTTTAATTCCCACTATATTTAATCACCGGGTTATAATGAATATATAGTGCTGAGAGCAGCCCAAACAATTCAATGTACTAAACCCACCAAAAAAAGAGCATCAAACACATGTATATATAAACATGAAAGAGTTTTTATTTAACATACATTAATTTAACATGTATAAAAATATACTTTGTAAAAACAGCAGCAAGGAAGGCGGAAACCTTCAGTGAGGAAAAAACAACCCTAGAGGAGGCCGAGGGGTCAACACACAAGGGTATATAGATTGCAGAGAGAAGCCACACACAGACATAAAAATCCTAAGTAAGACATAAACAGACTCCTCTTTTAATAGCGTCTTCCCATAATCAAATAAAGTAAAATTGGTACCAGATCTGTCCTGGAACAATGCTTTCCAATCAGGCATTTCATATCAGATCATGTGATTAAGAGGAGGGCCAAACAGGCAAAAAGGTATAGGACCTGGCATTAAGCAGAGATTATGCACTGATCACAAAGGGTACATGTGACCATTACATCAGTCTGACAGCCTTTACATGTGACCATTACATCAGTCTGACATCACCCAGGTCCTTAAACCATTATAAGTACCAGAGCATCATATTTAGTTATAAATATTTATAAAGAAAAAAAAGGCTACATGGACATTGCATTGCATCATTCATAAAGGGGTAGCAGGACAACTATATATACAGCCAATGAATACACATATAAATGTTATATACACATATGACCACAAGTTCCAAACCATAATAAAAGTAGCACACTGAATAATAAAATTGCAAACACATAGAGCACATATAATCAGCGTATTAGACGCCACATCACCTGATCCTAGAAGGCAAAGAGAAGCCACTAGTAAATAAATAAATAATTAATTGTTATTATAGTGCAAGAGAAGTGAGAGATGTGAATAGAGGGCACATTGAAAAAGAAGAAGGGAAACAAGAGGAAAAGAAAGACTTGTACAGGAAAGAAAATGCATGAATATTGTCTGCCAATATCATCCTGTATATAGCGCACATATACAACAAATATAAGTTACAATGTGTGGTCTATCATTTTCAAAAACATAATAAAAAATTATTCAAACCTATAACACACTATTGCAATATACAATACCTGAATCATATATTCAGGAAAAAAGTATTTTTTAACCTCTTGAAATTTTTCTAGAAAATTTCTTTATACACAAAATTTCTTGTAAATATCTAAATTTGGCAACGGTTTGCCTTGTTCAGGACCATCTACAATCTTTACAACCACATCTGAAAAAGTTCTAACTCTAGATAATGCAACATATATCTGACCGTGGCAGAATACTGGTTCTGGCAAGTAAATGCCAACTTTTTCTAAGGTTTGCCCCTGAGCTTTATTAATTGTCATGACAAAGGCTAATGCAACTGGAAATTGTCGTCTTCTTAAGGTAAACTGCAAATTAGTAGAGGATGGAGCTAAATCAATACGTGGAATAAAGACCATGTCCCCTTCCGCTGAACCTGTTATTACTTGAGCAATAATGAGGTTTCTTTTCAAGTCTTTAACAAAGAGGCGGGTTCCATTGCACAATCCTCTTTTAGTGTTTATATTTCTGAGGAGCATAATTATTGCTCCCTTTTTAAGGTTCAGTTTATGCCTCGGCATTCCTGTTGGAGTTAACTCATTAAGAAACTCAATTGGATAGTTCTGCATATCTTCCTCAGTTCAGTCATCAATTGAGTTTAAGCTAAGGAATGTCACAGTATCTTCTTCCAAAATGTTTAGCACCTCTTCATTTATACTATCAACATCAGAGTTCTTCGGGCAAAGAATACATTTTTTTTTTTATCTTTGAGACATCAGCAACTAAAATTCTTTCTCCCAAAAAGTTGTTGACAACATTTCCTGTACATTAAATTTTTGAAGGGATTTCAATTATCGTGGGAATTATTCCCTTATTAAATAGTTTGACCAATTACTCCATATTTGAGTGCCTGGTTTATTCTTGGTATTTCTTGGGTTTTCAATTATGTCTTCAGGCAAACCATCAATGTGTGGTGTATCACCATTGCCAACTTGGATCAACCAATTGCTGAATTCAGTATCAACTGAACGGATATTGTTTGTAAGGTTAAGCATTTGGAAGTTTTGCCACAGTTTATTATACTTTATACATGCTTCAACAATTTTTGTCCAGTCACCATGAGGAACCACTGGAAGTGTTTGCCGAAAATCTCCACCAAGTAATAAAACTTTTCCTCCAAAGGGTTTCTGGTTATCCATTATTTCTTTTAGCAGTTTCTCAACCACTGTAAGAGCAATAGACGGGGCCATTGTACACTCATCCCAAATGAGCACTGTAGATGATCTCAAATTTTCTGCATCAGCAGAATTGAGACGCATATTTGATATTGAGTTCTCAACTATCAGAACAGGTAATTTGAACTGAGAGTGGTATGTTCTTCCACCCTCAAGAAGATTGGCTGCTATACCTGTTGAGGCTACAGGGAGTGCAATGCTACCTTCTCCACGAACTGTGCTGAGAAGGGTTTTGTAAAGATACGTTTTACCATTACCTCCTGGACCATCCAAGAAAAAACTTTTGCAAAGGTTGTCATTTTTGCTTGCAGACAATATTTTTTCTTGAAGCTCTTTTTTGTTCTCTGTTTAATGTTTTCTCAATTTCTTCAGCTCTGTATTTTTGTAATTCCTTATCATACATATTCCAAAGTTGATCAGAATTTGGCATTGTGGAAGGCAATCCAAAATCTTAACAGTTTTTGCCATGTAGTACCAGAATGTTGGCGATCTAACGACAAATTGAACAATCATCATTGTGTTGTTTATGTTTGTGAACTAAATCTTCAATGAGATATTGCTCATATTTTAGAAAAAGTGCATTCATATTTTGTAATGATGCAAAAACGCAGACATATGCAAATAATTCCCTAAGTTGTTTAGGCATTGTAAAGTGGACAGCATCTTCCAGAGTGTTCTCCCACACATCGTCATCATTAATAAGTCCTTTTGCTTTTGCAGCCTCTTGGAAAGTGGGATAGACATTACCATGTACTGTCCTCAGATCTTCAAAGGATACTGCACCAGCCACATGCAGCAATAGTAGACGCAGACAGTAACGCTCTGCATCTAATATTAAGTTGACAGAATACATTCGTCCAATAATTTTTTCTGCACCACGTTGACGCAATTTCCAACAACAATTTTGAGAGTCAAACACATAGTGCAAAGGAATGTTTGAATACAATATATTCTTTGCTTCCTCTTTTTGTTGATTCCATTTGAACCAAGCTGTCAATTGAATATCACGGTTTAAAGCTCTCTGTACCGCTGTGTTAATGTTATTTGGGTTGAAAAAAACTGATTGTTCTTCAGGCAGATGCACTGCTAATCTATGGATGGTATGGGATTGATAATGCATTTCAAACCCATGCAAACGCCATGCTGCTTCTGGAGCACTGACATACCTCGAATTAATAAAGGTGTTTATTTCATCATGATTCAAAGTACCTTGTTCTTGGATGACAACATTTGCACAATCATGACCTTTGTACACATATTTAAAAAGGTATTTGACACTTTTCACTGATGCACAAACTTCCACATTAATGTGGCAATTGTACTTCAACACTAAGTAAGGATTGTATGGTACAACCCAAGAATTATCAATATTCTTTCCGTTAAGAATTATAGTTTGGCCTGTATTTCTTCTCTTGTACTTTGGATAGCCATTGCTATTAGCAATGTTTTTTTGTTGGAATTCCTTCGGAAAATCCTTACAGCATTTGTCATTTGTCATACATGGTGAATTAGGATTGAGTGCTCCACATGGTCCATGAATCATATGCTTTGTTACAATTGCATGTAAGCGAGGAGTGATTTCAATGTTAGGGATTTCAGCAGAGACAATTTTATCTATCAGTTCTTCATTTTTTTGGTTTACAGCTTTCTTTAAGAATGAGAAGTATTTGAGCATGTGGTAAACCTCTCTTTTGAAATTCTATCACGTAGGCCATTGCTTTTGGGACTCCAAAAATGTTTTTTACTGATGTCATCAATTAGAGCTTTGAGTTTTAGGTGAAATACTCTTGCACCTAAATTTGGTTGTCCATCAACAGTTTGTCCATGTTGTAGGTTATCTACAATCTCTTCCCATTTGGGATTGCATGTCATTGTAATAAAAAGATCTGGTTTTCCATATTTTCTGACAATTGCCATAGCATCTTGATAATTTTGTTGCATGTTTCTGTGGCTCCCAGCAAAAGAAGAAGGCAAAATATACATTTTTCCAGGACTCAGGCCTGCTTCATTGGCTTCATTAAACAAATGATCCATTAGTCCAGAGTATTTTTCAACACGCAATTTAGGCTGATTTTGACGTATATAATTGAGTCTGTTGGCTTCTGTTTTTACATATGCATCAACTATATATTGCTGTGTAAGACGGCCTGCATTTAAAAAGGGATTCAAATCCTCTGTAATGGAAAGACGGTAACCGCAGTATTGCAAATTGAATAATATTGAAAAATAAAAGCAACCTCATCTTGGCAGTCAACTTTCCTATATCATTGCTAGAATTAGCGAAGTTGACCAATAGGTAGCTAAAACGAAGATGCAGAATACTTCGTTATCTTCGTTTTGTGGAATATAACGAATATATTCGTCATATTCGCTAATTCTACCAAGCCATTGAAGCCAACCATATAGTAAACCAGGTCCAAGTTGAAATCGCCATGCGATTAATATAACTCGAAGGAATCGCATGGCGATTTCAACTTAGTAATGCTATATTCCATATTCGTTAATTCTGGCCTAATATGGAATATAGCAGTGCTAAGTTGAAATCGCAATTCGATTAATTCAAGTTATAATAATCGAATTGCGATTTCAACTTGGACCTGCTATATTCCATATTAGGCTGGAATTAACGAATATGGAATATAGCAGTGCTAAGTTGAAATCGAAAGTCGATTATTATAACTTGAATTAATCGCATTGCTATTACAATAGCAGAGTAGCCTTAAGTAAAAATCGCAATATGCGATTATTTAAATCGCATATTAATCGCGCTAACTAGTATAATGACGAATATTCGATTTCGACGAATATAAAACGAATATTCTATCGAATATTTGCAAATTTCGTTGAAATAGAATATGGCACCTGCCGCTCATCACTACTCCCTAAGACATATATGTCTGGAGGGAACAAGGTTACTTGATAAGGTTTCATGTCCTTGAGGCACACCTGCTATATGAAGTTCAATTTATATATTCATAATTATATTATATATAGCTCTGCATGGTATATTTAGTTTACAACATATGTTAAGCAATAATTCATATAATGTATTATCTATGTGTAACAATGTATCGATTTATATATATATGTTATACCATGTATTTATCATTTAGAAGGTATTGTAGAAGGTATAGAAACAGGTAAGTTTATGTTAATTGGATTTTCTAAGAAGAGAAAATGTTATTTCAAAACAATAGTTATTCATGGATATAGATAAGTGAAATGTACAAGTTCTGATGCCAAGCATCAAAGCCGCTATATAAAATTTTCATCAAGTCAAGCTATATTTCAAAAAGATAAGAGAAGACAGTCAACTCCAACAAGTCCAGGATGTAGTTAATTAAAAGTGTCAGGGATTTTTTAAGAAAGGTCAACAAGGTCCTGAAAACATATTATTAGATATTTAATTTTAATGCTTAAAAGTTGTGATGTTCATTTACAATACCGCAGTGCCATCTGGAGGCAGATGAACAATATTATATTATTTCATTATTTGTTCTTGGCCATATTAGGAGTTGATATGACATCATGGTATTATTAGCATGCCAGTATACCCACCTTACCTGATTGGGAATCCCTAATCCAAAGGGGATGATTCTTAGATAAGGCGGGGGGGGGGAATAATTACTCATGTGCGGGGTAGCAAGGGAGAACTAGAGAAAGAGGAAAAAAAGATCCATATATCCATTGATCCATTCATTCAATCAAAAAGAAAAACTTTATCAGAAGAAACTTGGATTATTCTTTTTGGATTACTAGGAAAGTTCTTCAGAACTGGTCCCATCTGAACTCTGTCTACCTTTGACCCGGTAACGTATATTTTGTTTACTACTCATGATATTAATAAGATATTTCTCTCGGTATATAGCCAAGAGTTCCCATACTGTGGGACTATATAGTCTTAGGTGCCTTCATAATGCTGATTATTCTCTTAGCGAAAATGCATATTGTTAATGGAAGATCTGACATTATTTGAAAAGAGGACTAATCCCTTGGAAAGTTATTCTAAGGCTACTAAGTTTTCCTAAGGCTACTTTCACACTTGCGTTCAGAGCGGATCCGTCTGAGACGGATCCGCTCATATAATGCAGACGGTGGCTCCGTTCAGAACGGATCCGTCTGCATTATATTGTTAAAAAATATTGTGTCATCTTCAAACGGATCCGTCCCCATTGACTTACATTGTAAGTCTGGACGGATCCGCTTGCCTCCGCGCGGCCAGGCGGACACCCGAACGCTGCCAGACTGATGCATTCTGAGCGGATCCGCGTCCACTCAGAATGCATTAGGGCTGGACGGATGCGTTCGGGGCCGCTTGTGAGCCCCTTCAAACGGAGCTCACAAGCGGACACCCGAACGCTAGTGTGAAAGTAGCCTTAGTCTGATTGCCTAGCTGAATATTTTATCATATTAATATCATATATTTTTGATTGGTCATAGGAAAACAGAGTCAAGGGATAATCGTTAATTTCTAACGATAATTTGTTTTCCCTTAGTCCTAACAGCAGCACAGATGGGGTTAACTGCCCCCTGTGGACTGGTAGGACCGGCGGAATTTTTAATGAGCCCAAAGATTAAACCAATAAAAGAACTTCAGCTCCCTTAAAGGGAGGGGTTCATCCCCCAGCCCACCGTGCATATCACAAGAAAAAGTACTTTAGGGCGGGAAATTTGTGTGCTGCTGTTAGGACTAAGGGAAAACAAATTATCGTTAGAAATTAACGATTCCCTTACGTCCTACCAGCAGCACAGATGGGGAGATAGCAAGAAGAATCCCCTAGGGAGGGTCCTCATGCTCGGCAGAAGTAAGGACTGTCTGCCCAAAGGCCGAGAACTCCGATATCCTAGCATCGATCCTATAATGGGAGATGAAGGTAGACTCAGAGCTCCAGGAAGCTGCCTTACAGATCAACTCTAGGGGGAGAAGATTTCTCTCCGCAACAGAGGTAGCTACGGCCCTTGTAGAATGGGCCCTCACAAACTCCGGAGGATCTAAGGCTTGGGAAATGAAGGCTTCCCTAATGGCTTCCTTAACCCAGCGACTAATAGTCGTCTTAGACGCTTTACGGCCTTTTGACTTACCGGCAAACAGGATAAAGAGATTTTCATCCATCCTGAACTCTTTGGATCTATCCACATAGATCTGAAGGCATCTAGCTATATCCAGTGGATGTCGGACTGGAACATCAGAGGAGGAGGCAGAGCACAATACAGGTAGAGAGACTACCTGATTAATATTTTGAAAGGTAGAAACCTTAGGTCTAAAATAAGGTAGAAATTTCAGAAGGACCCTATCTTGTAGAAACATGGTATAAGGGTATGACGCGGAGAAAGCTTGAAGCTCCGAAACTCTTTTGGCCGAAGTTATGGCCAGAAGAAAAACCATCTTAAGTGTTAAGAGTTTAAAACTTGCCTCCTCCAAGGGTTCAAAGGGGGGAGATGCTAGCCCCCTAAGAACAACTGACAAATCCCATTGAGGAACGGGTCTCAGTATTGTAGGCTTCAATCTTTCCGCTCCTTTAAGGAAGCACTTGATGAGCGGGTCCCGAGAATATGGTCTGTTAAGACAGGCCGAGATGGCAAATACTTGGACCTTCAGGGTAGAAGGGGAGAGACCTCTGTCTATCCCATCCTGAAGGAACTGTAAGATCGCTGCGAGGGGCGGATCTGCAAACGCCACCTGGTGGGAGCTACACCAAGAGGTGAAGATCCTCATAATCCGGGAGTAGGCCTTTCTGGTAGACTCTGCTCTGGAATGCGATAATGTTCTCAGGACCGACTCAGAGAGCCCATCCACTCTGGGAAGGGACTGGTCAACCTCCAGGCTGTCAGGTTGAATCTGTGCAGATCTGGGCAGAGATGAGTGTCCCACGACACCAAGGTCTGCTCCGGGGGGAGTCTCCAATATTGTCCCCGACTCATCTGAAGGAGCTGGGTAAACCAGGATCTCCTGGGCCAAAACGGTATGATGGCTATTACCGAGGCCTGATCCTGACGGATTTTCATCAATACCCTCGGGATCATGGAAAAAGGAGGGAAGATGTACGCCAGCCTGAACCTCCACGGTATTGTCAGAGCATCTATCGCCAGGGGGTTGTCCTCCCTGTATAGGGAACAGAACCTCTGTACCTTGGCGTTGAACTTGGTTGCCATGAGATCTACCTCTGGCATCCCCCACCTGAGGACTAATTGTTTGAAGATCTCCGGATGTAATGACCATTCTATGGTCGGTAGGCCGCGACTTAGGCGGTCCGCGATGACATTGAAAGAGCCTCTGATGTGAGTGGCGGATAGATGGGATAAGTTCAGCTCTGCCCACCGAAGAATTACCCCAATCTCTAAAAGAAGGGGTAAGGATCTTGTGCCTCCCTGCTTGTTTATATAAAGCACGGCAGTCATGTTGTCTGACTGGACTTTCACTGCTTTGCCCCAAATCCGAGGGGGCGAAGTGAAGGAGGGCTAGCACGCATCTCGCGGAGGTTTGAAGAAAGATGCCGCTCCTGAGGAGACCAGGATCCCCGAACTGGGGACCCGTCTAGATGAGCACCCCAGCCTACAAGGGACGCGTCCGTGGTCAATATGAGCCAAGCTGGTTGGGTCATAGACTTCCCTTCTGGTAGATGGAACCACCATCTGAGGGAATTCCGGGTTGGGTTGGATAGGGAGCACAGGGAATCTAGCCCCTTGGGGCTACCGTTCCATTTGCTTAAGACCTCCGATTGAAGGGGTCGGAGGTGCCATAAAGCCCAAGGGACTGCATCCGCAGCCGCTGACATGAGCCCCACCATCTTCATGAGGGTCCGTATGGAGACTCGTCGTGGTACGTAAAGGAACCTTGCTAGGTCCTGAATCCGCATTCTTCTTTCTGGTGTCAACTGGAGGGACATCTCCAGAGAGTCGATTATGAATCCCAGATAATGGATAGAAGTCGAAGGGCTCACGTTCGAACTTCGGCCAGTTGACCATCCAGCCTAGGCGGAGCAGAAAAGAAATTGCGACATGAAGATGGTGGGAAAGTAGAGGGACTGAAGGGGCTAGAAGAAGCCAGTCGTCCAGGTAAGGGACAATGGTCAGACCTTGGAGTCTCAATGCTGCCACTACCGATACTACCACCTTGGTGAAGATCAGGGGGGCAGACGAGATTCCGAAGGGAAGGGCGGCAAACTGGAAATGTTTGCACACTCCTGATATCTGGACCGCGATCCTGAGAAACTTCCGGGAGGAAGGATGGATCGGGATGTGGAGGTAAGCGTCTTTGAGGTCCAGAGTAGCCATCACATCCCCAGGGTTGAGGAGGTGGCTGACTGACCTTATGGTTTCCATGCGGAACCTGGTCCTCCTTATGAAACGATTGAGAAATCTCAAATCTATAATCATCCGAAGATCTCCCGTCTTTTTGGGTACCAGGAATACTGGAGAATAAATCCCTAGACCCTTCTCCCCTGCCGGTACCTCCTCCAGGGCTCCCTTGGAAAGGTAGTCTTGGATATAGGCTTCCAATATCCTTTGCCTGGTTGGCAAAAAACTGCGTGTGGCAATGAATCTTCCTGGGGGGGGGGGGGGAGAAATAAGGTCTATTAGATAGCCGGCGGCTACTATATTTTGGACCCAGGGGTCCGGGATTTCCTGGGCCCATACGTGTCTGAAGAAAAGAAGACGCCCCCCCACAGGGAGGTGGGGGAGGGGTACGGGAAAATCCAGAGGCGTAACGGCAGGGATAGCAGGGTTTATCCAAGAGCCTCTGAGAGGCCCATAGTCAGGAGGGCTTTGCCTCCCTGGTGGGTTTGCGGGAACGTCTAGAAAACTTTCTAGGCGCCCCCCCCCCCAATCTTTACGTCCCTGCTGTCCTGGTCGGCCCCCGCGGGCTTGTCTTCCCCTGCCTCGAAAGGGCTGTTGGGGAAGGCTCTTCCCCTTTTTGTCTGAGAGACCCTCCATAATGGTGTCTAGCTCAGATCCGAATAGGCGGCTAGGTTCAAAGGGGAGCCCACAGAGGTTATATTTGGACGCGTTATCCGCATTCCAAGGTTTGAGCCACAGAGGTCTCCTGGCGGCAGACACTAAAGCCATAGTCTTGGCCGCCAACTTTAACTGGGGTTGGGCTGTGTCACAGAGAAAATCCATGGCTAAATTGACGGATTTAAAGGCAGCGAGGATATCGTCGCGAGAGACACTTTGGTCAACATCCATCTGGATCTGGTTCAGCTTGGTTCTGAGGAAGGAGGAGACCTCTGTGGCAGCAATGGAAGTCGAGGCCGAGGCTGCGGCCGCCGAGTAACTTCTTCTGAGGGTGCACTCTGCCCTCCTATCTAGAGGGTCCTGCAGGCTAGACCCATCGTCCGCAGGGACTAGAGTGCGCCTGGACAACTTGGCAATCGCCATGTCCACCTTAGGAATGGAACCCCATGATTCCACTAAGGGTATAGCCATAGGAAACATTAATTTAAACTTCCTGGTAAGGACTGGTCCTTTTTCTGGCTTTTTCCACTCCGTGCGCATCACAGAGAGAAGGGTCTCATCTGCCTTAAAGACCCGCTGGGTCCGGCAGGCGGGATCGGAAGACTCCCCTACGTCAACATCATGGTCCCCCGACCTGATGGACCTTAGAAGCTTCTGGGTCTTTTCCGGTGGAAAGAAGCCAGAAGTCGATTCTTCCTCATCCGAGGAAGATGACCCCACAGAAAGGGGCATAGGCCTATCGGTGGGGGCGGCCACCTCCATAGGCGTTTGGGAGGGAACGGGTAGTCTCTCGTTAAGGAGACTTACGACCCCCTTAATGGAGTCGTCGACATAAGTCTTAGCCCACTGGTACATGTCCTGCATTGAAGGCTCTGTAGCAGTGGCGGAACGTCAGCTGTTGCATCTAGAAAACGGGCAGCTGTCCTCAAGAGGCGTATTGCAGTCATAGCAAGCCAGGTGTCTCCTCTTGGTGGCTGATTTCCATAGCTGATCGGGCTCTCTGGGAGAGGCCATAGCTGAAAAGGAACAAAGGGAAAGAATTTAAAACATCATAAGAACGGAAATAAGTTAAATCCCTCCATGATTTTAGCACGAACCAGAGGAGAGTACAAAGATAGCTGAACAGCAAAAAAGACCGGTCTGAAAGGCAGTATCTCACAATGGCAGGAGACTCTGGAGCTAGCTTGTTAAAGCAGCGCAGCCAGAGACCGACTGAGGGAATCAGGGAGCTTAAATAGAGTAGCTCCGCCCAGGGGAGTGGTGAAGTCCAGGTCTAAACCTCCCCCTTAATACAGCTGTCCAAACAGTCTTCCCTTGCAAAGAAAAGGGAAAAGATAGGCCTAAGCCTAAGAGAGGGTGTCCCCCACATCCACCTATTCCCCCCCGCAAAAGAAAAAGCGGCCGGACAAGACCGGCCCGCTGACGCTGGGGAACCAGAAGTGACGCCGCGGCTAGGCCCGCGTCACTTCCGGTCATGGCGGCGCCCAGGCCAAACTTAACAGCGGAGCGCCGCCAAGCTATCGCAGGGGAGATAACGGAGGGAAGGACCTGCGAGCGTGTGGAAAACCCCACCGCTGCAATGGGGCGCAAATATAAGCGCACTAAGATAAAAAAGGAACTAAAGGAGACCTCTCAGGTCAGTTCAATAAAGTCCCTAACTCCCATTTAAAAAATAAACCAGGGAGAGAAAAACTCGCCAGTCCACCTGTCCAAAGGACAGAAAAAAATACGGTGGGCTGGGGGATGAACCCCTCCCTTTAAGGGAGCTGGAGTTCTTTTATTGGTTTAATCTTTGGGCTCATTAAAAATTCCGCCGGTCCTACCAGTCCACGGGGGGCAGTTAACCCCATCTGTGCTGCTGGTAGGACGTAAGGGAACAGTTATTTTCCTGTAAATCCGTGTTTTATTGTTATAGCCTGTTTGATAACAGAAGATCCTAAGTTTCTCCTGGTATATGAGTCCGTTTGTTACAAGTATGACACTGGTTGTCATAAATCATTAAATCATACTGTGCTGATCAGATAGGGGTGTGTTAACACCACTGTGTGGTACATTTTGGGTTTTACTTTGTAACTCCATCATTTGTTTTGCAGTTGTATTGTTTTATATTCTTGGTTTTTATAATAAACGATTATATATTTTTGCATATACAATTGTTCCTTTGTTTCACTGCTTGCACAAATCAAATTAAGATACTTGATAAAAAGAACTTAGAGGTGTTTTTTTATGTCCACCTGGAGGATAATATAATTTTTTTTTTTTTTTTTTTATCCTCTCTTTTATATGAAGATTCTTTCATATAGAAGATATATGACACACTGACTGGTGGCTGATACAGCTGGCACTGACTGGTGGTGCTGAGACCACTGGCACTGTGACTGGTGGCTGATAGAGTTGGCACTAACTGGTGGTGCTGAAACCACTGTCACTGTGACTGGTGGCTAATACGCTTGGCACTGACTGGTGGTGCTGAGACTGCTGTCACTGTGACTGGTGGCTGATACGGCTGGAACTGACTGGTGGTGCTGAGACCACTGGCACTGTGACTGGTGGCTGATACAGCTGGCACTGACTGCTAGGACTGACTGGTGGTGCTGAGACTGTGGGCACTGTAACTGGTGCCTGAGATGGCTGGCACGAACTGCTGGCACTGACTGGTGGTGCTGAGACTGCAGCTGATGGCTGAAACAGCTGGAGCTGACTGGTAGCTCAGATGAATGGCAGTGCCACTTGGTGCTGAGACTGCTGGCACTGTGACTGGTGGTTGATACGGCTGGCACTGACTGGTGGTGCTGAGACCACTGGCACTGTGACTGGTTGCTGATAGAGCTGACACTGATTGGTGGTGCTAATACGGCGGGCACTGTGACTGGTGGCTGATAGAGCTAGCACTAACTGGTGGTGCAGAAACCTCTGTCACTGTGACTGGTGGCTAATACGCTTGGCACTGACTGTTGATGCTGAGACTGCTAAGTGCGTGGCGAAGTGCGTTATGCACTTTGTCCCAGGTGAAAGGAGAGGTTTGCAGCAGCTCTGTGTGAATGGGCCCTAATAGCCCTGTGTGCCTGTCCTGGTGATATGTGATCCCTATGCTAGGTGTACCTGTGAGTGGTACTTCCGGAAACACTCCCCTAAGCATAGTGCAGGGTGGTCAGGGCAGTCAGGACAGAAATAGCGGGTGTCACGCCTTATTCCACTCCTGCTACAGACACGACATCTTTTACGGGGTGACGGTTGGGTTGAGGTACCAGCAACGACATTGGGGAAATGTCGCTCGTGTAGACGGCTAACTACACTGGTGGATGGGGCCACGGAACCTCCTGGGTACAGGAGGTTCTCGATGATCTCTTCCTGAAATTTGAGGAAGGATCCTGTTCTCCCAGCCTTACTGTAGAGAACAAAACTATTATACAGAGCCAATTGAATCAAATATACAGGCACCTTCTTATACCAGCGTCTGGTTCTGCGGGAAACTAAATACGGAGACAACATCTGGTCATTGAAGTCCACCCCTCCCATGTGAAGGTTATAGTCGTGGACTGAGAGGGCCTTTTCAATGACACGGGTTGCTCGCTCAATTTGTATTGTCGTGTCTGCGTGAATGGAGGAGAGCATGTAAACGTCACGCTTGTTTCTCCATTTCACCGCGAGCAGTTCTTCGTTACACAAGGCAGCCCTCTCCCCCCTTGCAAGACGGGTGGTAACGAGCCATTGGGGGAAGCCCGCGCGACTAGTTCGCGCGGTGCCACAGCAGCCAATCTGTTCTAGAAACAAATGCCTGAAGAGGGCCGCACTTGTGTAAAAATTGTCCACATAAAGATGGTACCCCTTGCCGAATAGGGGTGACACCAAGTCCCAGACTGTCTTCCCACTGCTCCCCAGGTAGTCAGGGCAACCGACCGGCTCCAGGGTCTGATCTTTTCCCTCATAGATCCAAAATTTGTGGGTATAGCCTGTGGCCCTTTCACATAGCTTATACAATTTGACCCCATACCGGGCGCGCTTGCTTGGGATGTATTGTTTGAAGCCAAGGCGCCCGGTAAAATGTATTAGGGACTCTACGCAGATGTTTTGCTCAGGGGTATACAAATCTGCAAATTTCAGGTTGAAGTGGTCTATGAGGGGCCAAATTTTGTGGAGCCGGTCAAAAGCTGGGTGGCCTCTGGGACGGGAGGTGGTGTTGTCGCTAAAGTGCAGGAAACGCAGGATGGCCTCAAAACGTGCCCTGGACATAGCAGCAGAGAACATGGACATGTGATGAATTGGGTTCGTGGACCAATATGACCGCAATTCATGCTTTTTGGTTAGACTCATGTTGAGGAGAAGGCCCAGAAAAGTTTTAATTTCGGAAACTTGGACTGGTTTACAACGGAAAGGCTGGACATAATAGCGGTTATAAATTGTGTGGCATACCGGTTTGTTTCGGCCACGACTATGTCCAAGAGCTCCGCAGTCAAGAACAGCTCAAAAAATCCCAGGGCCGAACCGATCTGAGCTGTCTCAACCCGAACTCCAGACTTGGCGGTGAAAGGGGGAACTGCAGGTGCGGCTGAAGTTGGGGACTGCCAATCAGGATTTGCCAGCACCTCAGGGATTCTAGGGGGTCTACGGGCCTGTCTGTGCGGTGGCTGCGACGGGGTAACTATTGCACGTGCCACCGTACCAGCTTCAACTGCCCTTCTGGTGCTCGCCACTTCACCATGTTCTACGGCAGTGCTGGTACTAGGTCCAGGGAGGGCTGCGCTGCTGGTGTATGCCTCACCACGTAATCCGACAGCGCCAGCCCCACTCTGCTGCCCTTGAAGCGGATCCTGTGCAACCTGTGGTCTAGCGACATGGGGCCGGGTGCGCCTGGTGCTATCAGGGACCTCAACCTCCTCATCCGAACTTTGAGTCAGACTGCCACTGCTTTCTACAGGTTCATATTCTGACCCGCTAGATTCGTCAGATGAGGGTTCCTATTCCTCATCCAACTGGGTCAGAAGCCTGTAGGCCTCTTCAGAAGAATACCCCCTGTTTGACATTTGGGCAACTAAATTTAGGGGTATTCCCTGAGACTACCCAAGAAAAAAAGCAAGCCTGTCTTACAAATGGGAGGCTAGCGAAGTACCGGAGGCCGCAGCGCGTGTAAAGTGAATGTGCAGTGATCAAAAAATATATATTTTTTGTCACTGCGGCAGGGCGGGTGTGGGCCAACGCACGTGTGGGCGAGCGATCAGGCCTGATCGGGCAAACACTGCGTTTTGGGTGGAGGGCGAACTAAGGTGACACTAATACAATTATAGATCTGACTGTGATCAGTTTTGATCACTGACAGATACTATAAAAGTACAAATGCTGATTAGCGATACGCTAATCAGTGAATAAGGGACTGCTGTGCAGTGGGCTGAGCGCTAACCGATCGCTAAACTACCTAACCAAGGGGCCTAAACTATCCTAAAACCTAACGGTCAATACCAGTGAAAAAAAAAAGTGACAGTTTACACTGATCACTCTTTTCCTTTCACTAGTGATTGACAGGGGCGATCAAAGGGGTGATCAAAGGGTTAATTGGGGTGCAGGGGGTGATCTGGGGCTAAAGTGTGTGGTGTTTGGTGTACTCACTGTGAAACCTGCTCCTCTGCTGGATCCAACCGACCAAAAGGACCAGCAGAGGAGCAGGGAAGCCATATAACACATCATATTTACTAATATGATGTGTTATCTGGCTCCTCATTGGATTTTTTAAAAATCATCAGCTTGCCAGCCACGATCATTGGCTGGCAAGCTGATGACGCGACCCCCCTGGAAGAAATGCCGGCCCGCATTGCGCATGCGCGGGCCGGCTAAGCGCGTCATCAGCTGCCACCTCCGGACCGCGGATCTGCGTTAGGTGGTCCGGAGGCGGTTAAAGTCGTTCCTGAGAATGGTGGGCTATTATGAAGTTCGTTCCCCATTTTGCCACTTTAGCGGCTCAGTTGACAGGGCTCCTGAAGGGATGGAAGTCCGTGACGGTCCACTGGAATGAGCAGGCCGAAAAGGCTTTCTCCGCTTTGAAGTCGACCCTGTGTGGGTCCTCGGTTTTGGTGATGCCCGACTTCAAAAGGGAGTTTGTGGTACAGATCGATGACTCTGAAGTAGGCCTCAGAGCTGTACTCTCTCAGGAAATCAATGGAGAGGAACATCCCGTTGTTTTCCTGAGCCGCAAACTTACCCCAGCCCAGACTAGGTACAGTATAGTGGAGAGAGAGTGCCTGGCTATCAAGTGCAAATGCCCTGTCCCGGATACACTGTCTGACGGGTGTTCACCCCCTCAGGGTTGAAGAAAGGAGGTATGTAGGAAGGCGCAAGGGTCCGTCGTCGACAGAAGGTATGTGTCACTGAGGTTCCTGGCCTCGGTGAGGTAAGAGCCGGTAGTTTCAAGTGTCAGTGGCAGCTAGTGCTGATTGACACGGTTTGGTATGGCTGCAAAGCCAATCCGGGACGGCTCTTACTGGGAGTAGCCAAAGTGCTGGGTGGGTGGCCTCTCCCCACGCTCCAGGGAGGGTCTTGGTTTGGGATATAAAAGCACAGGCAGCACTGTGAGATGGGGTGGATTATCCTCCATCTGACATGGAGGCCGTGGAGTCTCTGTGTTTTGAGATCTAAGGATGTGTGCCGCGCTAAAGAGCTGAGAGCCGCATTGCTGGGAAGCAGGCCCCTAAAGCCTGTTGTGGACTGCTGCTGACAAAACCACTGACAAGGTGAATGTTTTTTGTTCTGTGGACTTGCCATGGTGTGAATGAAGGCCAAGACGGCAAACTGTCATTTTGTTTATGTGTGAATAAACACTGAACGGTTTAAGTTAAAGACTTTGTTTTTGCCTCTGTACTGCGTCCGCTAATATGCCTACCAGAGCGAATCCCCATACATGCTTAAGCAATACTATAATAGTGGCTTCCATAAATGATTCCGGTAAATGACCTGTTTCTAGGGCCACATGGAGGGTGGTTAGTAATTATGGAGCCAATACCTCTGCATATTTTGCATCTACTTCTTTAGGAAGTCCATCTGGACCATGTGACTTCCCATTAGTGAGGTCTGATATGGCTTGTGTTATTTTTTCTAAGCTAACTGGTTGATCTAACTGAGCATATTGTGTTGTAGTGAGCCTGGGAAGAGATATATCCTCCAGATATCTAGCTACATCTGCTTCTGAAGCTGTAATACTAGATGTATATGACTCTTGGTAAAATTGTGTAAACGTCTGTAAGATTCCATCCTGCGTGTTCAGTACTTGGCCCATAGGGTTCTGACCGATAATGTTGTTGAAGAGGGTGAGTTATGGCGAATAAGTTGGGCCAATAATTTAGCTGACTGATTACCTAGTTCAAATGCAGTCTGTTTCATAAAAAATAGTTTCCTGTTTGCCTTGTCTTTGAGTATTGTCAGGTATTTCCTACCTGCTTGGAGCCAGGCCTTTCTATTAATATCTGTCGCGTGTTGGACATATTGTTGTTCTAGTACATTACACTGAGTTTCCATTTCCATCTCCAGGCATTTGGTATCTTTTTTAATATGGGATATACTAGTGTGTAGGGACCCACGGAGGAATGCTTTTAAGGTGTCCCAAACCAGTTTTGCATTGGGCTCATCTGCATGTACTTCCAATAATTCTTTTAACTGATGTGCAGTCCCGTCTGCTGAGCCTAGCAGGCTCAGCCAGAATGGATGTATACTCATTCTGTACATTGCTGAAAATGTTCCACGCCTTATAGTGCCTAGGAATGGTCGGATATTCCTCTAACTAAATATGGAATGGAGCATAGGTTTAACATGGTCATCTCATTTCCTAGCATATAATCTATTCGGGTTAGGGAATTATGACTTCCACTATGGCAGGAATATACCCTGTCTCTAGGGTGTATAGCTCTCCAAAGGTCAAGCCATCTTAACTCAGTCAGAAACCTGTTTAATCGCGATGGATTCTTTGCTCCCAACAGGTCTGCTGCATCTAAAAAGTGATCTAACGAGGGGTCCAATGTCATGTTTAGATCTTCCATGCATATTATTCTGGAGTGTGGATAGGCAGCAGCAAGAGTGGCTCCCAAGTGTAATATTTGCATAGATCCGGGGGAAGGATTATAAATGCATAATAATGTATGCTGTACATTGTCAATTAGAGAGTCAACAAAGACATATATGCCTTCCGAATCAACGGCTAAGTCTTTTACCTCCCAACGTAATTGTTTGTGGATTAATAGGGATACCCCTCATGATGACGAGATATGATATGAATGTTCGGCCCATTGAACCTAAGGTTTATGTAGGACCCTAGAGGTGGTAGTAACAAGATGTGTTTCTTGAAGGCACAGAATTTGTGGACCAAAGTTTCCAACAAAGGCAAAAACCATGGATCTCTTCTGCGGTGTACCCAATCCCCTGACATTCCATGATAGTATTCTTAGCTCAGCCATGGATTCCGAGGCAGACATGTGTAGTCAAGCATGGAGCACAGTGCAGTGAGTTTAACAGCATGCAACAGTGCTATATAGATAACTGTATATAACCTATAGTTATATATAATAACATTATTTAGATACTATAACCACAATCAAGTCTTAACCTTTGCTATCTTTTTTTTTGTATTTATATTCTGGAGTAATATCTTACCCCAAACTGTAGGCCAGTAAGACCGGGATGCTTCTGCCTATGATGACTGTTGGCATAAGCATGCGGGCTGCAGCCACCATAATAAATTAACCATTTAACTGACTGAAAGCTAATGTTCCAGCCCTATATTTTTAAGGCCGAATGCACACGGCCGTGTTCCGCGGCCGAGAGCGGTCCGTGGTATGCCGGGCTGGATTCCTGTTCAGAGCAGCAGCGCACGGCGTCATTGGTTGCTACGACGCCGTGTGCTTCATGCCGCCTCTGCTGTACAGTAATACATTCGTATAGTGTATTACTGTACATGGAACACGGAATCACAGAAAACAAACCAGACCAGTTCGTAGTCTACAGCGAATGGCCGTATCCTGGATGCAGTTAAAGTCTCAGTGGCTTGGGGATCTTCTTCGTAGGGTCAGCCACTCTGAAGCCTCTCCAGGAGAATTAAAGAAGACTGCTCTGTCTCCGTCCACCACTCTGAGTCTTGCAGGATAGCACATGGAATACGGAATGCTTGCTTCTCTCAGGCGTCTCTTTACATCCATAAGTGTAGCGCGTTGTTTTTGCAGTTCAATAAAGAAGTCTGGAAATATGGAGTCCCTAGCACCATCGACTTTGATTTCTTGTCATCTTCTAGCCAGGGCCAGTATTTTATCCCTGTCTTTGCAGTTAGGAAACCTAGCTAGCATGAGGTGGGGCCACTGGTGGCAGGGGTTTTTCCAGTACTCTGTGTGCCCATTCTACTGCGTAGGCTGATGAGAATTCTGCCTCAGGAAAAAAATAAAATATCAACTTTTCTATGAATGCATCCGGAGCATGGCCTTCTACTCTATCAGGCAACCCAATAATTCTGATGTTATTTCTCCTGAGCCTGTTTTCCAAATCATCTGCCTTTTGTTTCCAGAGCTCTGCTTTGGTGTTTAGATCAGATATTAATCTCGGAAGCATGGCGGTAGCATCTTCTATGTGAGATATAGTGATGGCCCAAACTATTAGCCGGCGAACAGTTCCCGGCGGGCGAACATATGCAATGTTCAGTCCGCCCCCTATAAATCATCATTGAGTAAACTTTGACCCTGTACCTCACAGTCAGCAGACACATTCCAGACAATTAGCAGCAGACCCTCCCTCCCAGACCCTCCCACCTCCTGGACAGCATCCATTTTAGATTCATTCGGAAGCTGCATTCTCAGTGAGAGGAGGGACAGTGCTGCTGCTGATTCAATAGGGAAAGCGTTAACTAGGGCATTGTTCTGTGTCCACAGACTCATCTGTTGTAAGGACAGCGTCCTGACAGCACCCCAAAAAGCCCTTTTCAGGGCTGGTACATCAGTGTGCTTTATTTTTATATAAATATATATATATATATATATATATATATATTGCAGTTGCCTGGCTGCCCGTGTGTGAGAGGCTGCAGGCTCAGTCACAGACAGCACGTGCACACCATTCATACAGGGTGTGACAGAAAATACCTTGCAGACAAAAAAAAATTCTATTTAAAATTTGTCTGTGATATAATCACATTTGCAAGCCCGTGTGTGTCAGGCCCACTACACTACCTGATCGATGTTGTATCGGATCAGGTAGTGTAAGGGTTGCGCCCGCTTCACAGACATTGACAGACCAAACTCCTCTTTTAATGCACCGCAAACAACCGCAAACAGTCCATTTGCCCAACAGCAAACTTCCCATTTGCACAAGGTTGGATACCAAGCTAGCTATGTCCCGGGGATGTCATTGAAGGTTTCTTCCTCCACCTAGCCACGTACAACACCAAGAGTCCCCGAAAGGTGAATTGAATTGATTTTTCGAATGGGGAGATGGTTAAAAAGAACGCTGGCTCCCTCCCCTTTGTTTAAATCCACGCCACGGTCACTGCGTCTGCGCCGTGCAATTTACTGTCACACCCGATATGAGTGGTATTTTCTGTAGTACTATTCTCATCAGTTTAATCCCTGTTACGTGACATCCCCAATCTGGGGTCCATTTATTAAATAGATTTTTCGAACGAGGAGATGGTTAAAAAAACACTGGCTCCCTCCCCTTTGTTTGAATCCACGCCACGGTCACTGCGTCTGCGCCGTGCAATTTACTGTCACACCCGATATGAGTGGTATTTTCTGTAGTACTGTTCTCATCAGTTTAATCCCTGTTACATCCCCTATCTGGGGATGTGTGTCAAATTGATTAATCATTGTCGAATTAACGACATCCTGAAATAATTTTGTTCTGAGCTCTGTACTTGCTTTGTATTGGAATTGATGGGGATTAATTGTCTGCATTATTTCTAATAAAAAAATCATAATAAAGTCTCTTAATAGTTTATTTTATGTATTAAAAACCCATACAACTTAAAAAAAGAAAAATAAAAATTAAGTTTTTTCTATGAAAAATTATCCAGCCGATCGCTTTTAGTCTGATCATAATGAAGCAACGGCTTTACACTGCCAACACACTCATAGAGGTGATGATCACCACAACAAGGTACCGATCACGAAGGGGAATTGACACATGTATGTGCCTTTTTTTGTTTTCTTTTTGCAGCCACAGTGCAGCACTAGAGGCCAGAAAAATTTGGCATGTACACATGCCTGAAAAACTAGGTATTGTTGCAGCCGCAATTGATGTTTTCCAGGCAGAAAGGCGACTAAAACATTGCGGCTTGAACCCTAGTTGGTGGCGGAGAATTCACAAAAGTCATCCGGTATGCAGACATTAAATACAGCAGCGTGGGGACCATTCTGAGGCCAAGGCATGTCATCAGGACTTTTCTTAGTCAAATGTATCCCCCACTGTCAGTCCCTTCAGGATCCATGCCTCATTCATCTTAATGAAGGTGAGGTAATCAACACTTTTTTGACCGAGACGACTTCTTTTGTCAGTGACAATGCCTCCTGCTGCACTGAAGGTCCTTCCTGACAGGACACTTAAAGCGGGGCAGGCCAGAAGTTCTATTGAAAACTGGGATAGTTCAGGCCACAGGTCAAGCCTGCATACCCAGTAGTCAAGGGGTTCATCGCTCCTCAGAGTGTCGATATCTGCAGTTAAGGCGAGGTAGTCTGCTACCTGTCTGTCGAGTCGTTCTCTAAGGCTGGATCCCGAAGTGCTGTGGCGATGTGTAGGACTGAAAAAGCTCTGCATGTCCTCCATCAACAACACATCTTTAAAGCGTCCTGTCGTGGTAGGAGGAGGATTACTTTGCCCTCTTCCCCTGTTAGATTCCCGTTGTGCTGTGACAGCAACATAAGCTGTGTAAAGCATATTTTTTGGTTTGGTTTTGAACTGCTGCATCCTTTCTGACTTTCGGTAATTTGGTAACATTTCCGCCACTTTCTGCTTATACGGGGGTCTAGTAGCGTGGCCACCCAGAACAGGTCGTTCTCCTTCATCCTTTTTATACAAGGGTCCCTCAACAGACATAACAGCACGAAAGACCCCATTTGCACAAGGTTGGATGCCGAGCTACTCATTTCCCGTTCCTCCTCCTCACTGATGTCATTGACGGTCTGTTCTTCCCCCCAGCCACGTACAACACCACGGGTCCCAGATAGGTGACAACAAGATAGGTGACAACAATGAGCACCCTGGGATGCCTGCTGTGGTTGGTCTTCCTCCTTCTCAAAGCCACATTCCTCCTCTGACTTCTCTTCCTCATACTCCTCTTGCAGTATTGCCGCAGGTCCAGCAAGCGATGATGACAAGGCTGTTTCTGGTGGTGATGGTGACCACAACTCTTCCTCTTCACGCTCATCTGCCTGATCCAGCACTATTCGCAGGGCACGCTCCAGGAAGAAAACAAATGGGACGAGGTCGCTGATGGTACCTTCGTTGCGACTAACTAGGTTTGTTACCTCCTCAAAAGGACGCATGAGAATACAGGCATTGCGCATGAGCATCCAGTAACGTGGCAAAAAAATTCCCAGCTCCGCAGAGGCTGTCCTAGCACCCCGGTCATACAAATACTCGTTGACGGCTTTTTCTTGTTGGAGCAGGCGGTCAAACATTCGGAGTGTTGAATTCCAACGTGTCGGGCTGTCGCAAATCAAGTGCCTCACTGGCATGTTGTTTCGGCGCTGAATGTCTGAAAAGTAAGCCATGGCCGTGTAGGAACGCCTGAAATGGCCACCCACCTTCCTGACCTGCTTGAGGACGTCCTGTAAGCCTGGGTACTTAGACACAAAGCGTTGTACAATGAGATTCAACACATGTGCCATGCACGGCACATGTGACAACTTGCCCAAATTCAATGCGTCAGCCATTGATCCACCTGTGCGTTCCAGGCAGACAGGAGTGCTGGTCCGGTGTGGCTCTCTGCTTTCAGGCAAGTCAACCCCAAGACAGCGTGAAACTGTTGTATCCGGGATGTGGAATAGCCCCTGGAGAGCTGGGGGGATTCAGTTGATGTGCAGCCAGACGCCGCAGCAGAAGAGGACTCAGCCGAGGAGGCTATGGAAGAGGATGGAGTAGGAGGAGTAGACGAGGTGGCAGTAGGTCTGCCTGCAAGTCGTGGCGGTGTCACCAACTCCCCTGCAGAGCCACGTATTCCATGCTTGGCAGCCGTCAGCAGGTTGACCCAATGCGCAGTGTAGGTGATATACCTGCCCTGACTGTGCTTTGCAGACCAGGTATCAGTGGTCAGATGTACCCTTGCCCCAACACTGGGAGGTTTGGGATTGCCTTTTTTGAAAAATAATTTCATCCGGGTACCTTCCACTGTGGTGTCCCAATAGTGACAACATTTTTTGAAGGCCTCAGACTCCACCAACTGGTATGGTAAAAGCTGGAGGGCTAAGAGTTCCGTCAAGCCAGCTGTCAGACGCCGGGCAAGGGGGTGACTCTGTGACATTGGCTTCTTACGCTCAAACATTTCCTTTACAGACACCTGACTGTGGGCACATGAGATGGAACTGCTGAAGGTGAGAGGTGGAGTGGTGGGTGGTTGAGAGGGGGCAAGGAGGACAGCAGTGGTTTACGTGGCTGAAGATGCTGGACCAGGAGGAGGATGGTGGCTTTGAGCTTGTGTGCTGCTTCTACTCGTCATCATGTGTTGATCCCATAGGCGTTTGTGATGTGCGATCATGTGCCTTCGCAAAGAAGTTGTACCTAGGTGGGTGTTGGATTTCCCACGACTCAGTTTCTTTTGGCACGGGTTGCAAATGGCATCGCTGTTGTCAGAGGCAGACACACAAAAAAAATGCCACACTGCTGAGCTTTGCAATGACGGCATTCTGGTGGTGGCAACAGCATGCTTTGATTGGCGTGCTGTCTGCATGCTGTCTGACTGTGCCACTAGCTCGTGCGACGACCTCCCCCTGCTTCCAACTCGTCTCCCCCTTCTCTCTGTCTCCTCTTCTGAACTTTCCCCCTCTTCTTCTTCTCTTCGAGCATCATCAACCACTTCACTTGTATCTGACACCTCAGCAAAGGAAGCAGCAGCGGGTACAACATCATCATCATCATCATCATCATCACACTGTACGTCCATGTGTGTAATGCTGCCTAACTGAGACATATCCCTGTTATCTACATCCCCTGGCAATAATGGTTGCGCATCACTAATTTCATCCAACTGATGTGTAAATAACTCCTCTGAGGGGTCAAGTGAAGCGGCTGTGGTGGCTGTGGTGGTAATGATGGTGTTGGCGGCGGGCGGGAGAGTGGTGACCAAAGCTGAGCTGGAGGAGGATGGTGCGTCAAGGTTCTTAGCGGAAGCTGTTCAAGATTGGGTGTCCTGTGTAAGCCAGTCAACTATTTTCTCAAAATTTTTGGGGTTCAGGGTACGTGGCCTCTGAACACTGGGCATTATTCCAGGGCCAGTGGAAATCACAGCACCACGACGGCCCCTGCGGGGTGGCCTGCCTCTGCCTGACATTTTTTTTTAGATAAGTAATTTATGCGTGCAAGGTACTGTGCCACCCTATATAAGTTGTGGGCAGTGGACACAGTACAGTCTGTGTGGGCCTGACACACACGGGCTTGCAATTTGCAAAAGTGATAATATCCCAGAATTTTTTTTCATATAATTTTTTTTTATCTGCAAGGTATTTGAGTGAATGACATCTTGTAACGGTATGAGTGGAGGCCTAGCCAGTGGCCACAATACAGTCTGTGTGGGCCTGACACACACGGCCTTCCAATTTGCAAATGTGATTGTGTCTCAGAAAACATTTTTATAGATTTTTTTTTTATCTGCAAGGTATTTGAGTGTATGACACCCTGTAACGGTATGAGTGGAGGCCTAGCCAATGGCCACAATACAGTCTCTGTTGGCCTGACACACACGGCCTTGCAATTTGCGAATGTGATTATATCACAGAAAATTTTTTAATATAATTTTTTTTATCTGCAAGGTATTTGAGTGAATGACACCCTGTAACGGTATGAGTGGAGGCCTAGCCACTAGCCAGTGGCCACAATACAGTCTGTGGGCCTTGCAAATTTGATTATGTCACTGAAAAATATTAAATATATTTTTCTTTTTTATCTGCGAGGTATTTTCTGTCACACCCTGTATGAATGGTGTGCACGTGCTGTCTGTGCCTGAGCCTGCAACCTCTCGCACACAGGCAGCCAGGCAACTGCAATATATATATATATATATATATATATATTTAAAAAAACACACTGATGTACCAGCCCTGAAAAGGGCTTTTTGGGTTGCTGTCAGGATGCTGTCCTTACAGCAGATGAATCTGTGGACACAGAACAATGCCCTAGCTAACGCTTTCCCTATTGAATCAGCAGCAGCAGCACTGTCCCTACTCTCACTGTGAATGCAGCTTCCAAATGAATCTAAAATGGATGCTGTCCAGGAGGTGGGAGGGTCTGGCAGGGAGGGTCTTCTGCTGATTGGCTGGAATGTGTCTGCTGACTGTGAGGTACAGGGTCAAAGTTTACTCAATGATGATGTATAGGGGGCGGACCGAACATCGCATATGTTCGCACGCAGCGGCGAACGCGAACAAGCAATGTTCGCCGGGAACTATTCGCCGGTGAACTATTCGGGACATCCCTAGATATAATCACATTTGCAAGCCCGTGTGTGTCAGGCCCACACAGACTGTACTGTGGCCACTGGCTAGGCCTCCACTCATACCGTTACAGGGTGTCATTCACTCAAATACCTTGCAGATAAAAAAAAAATCTATTTAAAATATTTCTGTGATATAATCACATTTGCAAGCCCGTGTGTGTCAGGCCCACACAGACTGTACTGTGGCCACTGGCTAGTGGCTAGGCCTCCACTCATACCGTTACAGGGTGTCATTCACTCAAATACCTTGCAGATAAAAAAAAAATTATATTTAAAATATTTCTGTGATATAATCACATTTGCAAGCCCATGTGTGTCAGGCCCACACAGACTGTATTGTGGCCAATGGCTAGGCCTCCACTCATACCGTTACAGGGTGTCATTCACTCAAATACCTTGCAGATAAAAAAAAATATATATATAAAATATTTCTGTGATATAATCACATTTGCAAGCCCGTGTGTGTCAGGCCCACACAGACTGTACTGTGCCCACTGCCCACCACTTATATAGGGTGGCAAAGTACCTTGCACGCATAGTACCACTTATCTAAAAAAAAAAATTATAGGCAGAGGCAGGCCACCCCGAAGGGGCCGTCGTGGTGCTGTGATTTCCACTGGCCCTGGAATAATGACCAGTGTTCAGAGGCCATGTACCCTGAACCCAAAAAATTCAGAGAAAATAGTTGACTGGCTTACACAGGACACCCAATCTTCAACAGCTTCCGCTAAGAACCTTGATGCACCATCCTCCTCCAGCTCAGCTTTGGTCACCACTCTCCCGCCCGCCGCCAACACCACCACTACCATCACAGCCACCACAGCCGCTTCACTTGAGGAGTTATTTACACCTCAGTTGGATGAAATTAGTGATGCGCAACTATTATTGCCAGAGGATGTAGATAACAGGGATATGTCTCAGTCAGGCAGCATTACACACATGGATGTACAGTGTGATGATGATGATGATGTTGCACCCGCTGCTGCTTCCTTTGCTGAGGTGTCAGATACAAGTGAAGTGGTTGATGATGACGATGTGTCTGCGGATGCCACGTGGGTGCCTGCTTGAAGAGAAGAAGAAGAGGGGGAAAGTTCAGATGGGGAGACAGAGAGAAGGAGGAGATAAGTTGGAAGCAGGGGGAGGTCGCCGCAAGGAGCTAGTGGCACAGTCAGATAGCATGTATCGGCACCCGGGGTCAGCCAGACGGCACGCCAATCAACGCATGCTGTTGCCACCACAAGAATGCCGTCATTGCTAAGCTCAGCAGTGTGGCATTTTTTTTGTCTGTCTGCCTCTGACAACAGCGATGCCATTTGCAACCTGTGCCAAAAGAAACTGAGTCGTGGGAAATCGAACACCCACCTAGGTACAACTTCTTTGCAAAGGCACATGATCTCACATCACAAACGCCTATGGGATCAACACATGATGACGAGTAGAAGCAGCACACAAGCTCAAAGCCACCATCCTCCTCCTGGTCCAGCATCTTCAGCCACGTCAACCACTGCTGTCCTCCTTGCCCCCTCTCAACCTTCAGCAGTTCCATCTCATCTGCCCACAGTCAGGTGTCTGTAAAGGAAATGTTTGAGCATAAGAAGCCAATGTCACAGAGTCACCCCCTTGCCCGGCGTCTGACAGCTGGCTTGATGGAACTCTTAGCCCGCCAGCTTTAACCATACCAGCTGGTGGAGTCTGAGGCCTTCCAAAAAATTTTCGCTATTGGGACACCACAGAGGAAGGTACCCAGATGAATTTTTTTTTCAAAAAAGGCAATCCCAAACCTCTACTCAGTGATTGAAAAGGAAGTCATGGCATCTCTGGCATACAGTGTTGGGGCAAGGGTCCATCTGACCACTGATACCTGGTCTGCAAGGCACGGTCAGGGCAGGTATATCACCTACACTGCGCATTGGGTCAACCTGCTGACGGCTGCCAAGCATGGAATGCGTGGCTCTGCAGCGGAGTTGGTGACACCACCACGACTTGCAGGCAGGCCTACTGTCACCTCCTCTACTCCTCCTACTCCATCCTCTTCTATAACCTTCTCGGCTGAGTCCTCTTCTGCTGCGGCGTCTGGCTGCACATCAACTGAATCCCCCCAGCTCCCCAGGGGCAATTCCACATCCCGAATACGACAGTGTCACTCTGTCTTGGGGTTGACTTGCCTGAAAGCAGAGAGCCACACCAGACCAGCACTCCTGTCCGCCCTGAACGCACAGGTGGATCAGTGGCTGACCCAGCACCAACTGGAGATCGGCAAAGTGGTGTGTGACAATGGAAGCAATTTGTTGATGGCATTGAATTTGGGCAAGTTGTCACATGTGCCGTGCATGGCACATGTGTTGAATCTCATCGTACAACGCTTTGTGTCTAAGTACCCAGGCTTACAGGATGTCCTCAAGCAGGCCAGGAAGGTGTATGGTCATTTCAGGCGCTCCTACACGGCCATGGCGCACTTTTCAGACATTCAGCGCCGAAACAACATGCCAGTGAGGCGCTTAAAATACAACATCCCGACACGTTGGAATTCAACACTCCTAATGTTCGACCGCCTGCTCCAACAAGAAAAAGCCGTCAACGAGTATTTGTATGACCGGGGTGCTAGGACAGCCTCTGCGGAGCTGGGAATTTTTTTGCCATGTTACTGGACGCTCATGTGAAATGCCTGTAGGCTTATGCGTCCTTTTGAGGAGGTGACAAACCTAGTTAGTCGCACCGAAGGCACCATCAGCGACCTCATCCCATTTGTTTTCTTCTGGAGAGTGCCCTGCGAAGAGTGCTGGATCAGGCTGTAGATGAGCGTGAAGAGGAAGAGGAAGAGTTGTCGTCACCATCACCACCAGAAACAGCCTTGTCATCATCGCTTGCCGGACCTGCGGCAACGCTGGAAGAGGAGTATGAGGAAGAGGAGTCAGAGGAGGAATGTGGCTTTGAGGAGGAGGAAGACCAACCACAGCAGGCATCCCAGGCTGCTTGTTGTTGTCACCTATCTGGGACCCGTGGTGTTGTACGTGGCTGGGGGGAAGAACAGACCGTCAATGACATCAGTGAGGACGAGGAACGGGAAATGAGTAGCTCGGCATCCAAGCTTGTGCAAATGGGGTCTTTCATGCTGTCATGTCTGTTAAGGGACCCTCGTATAAAAAGGATGAAGGAGAACGACCTGTACTGTGTGGCCATGCTACTAGACCCCCGGTATAAGCAGAAAGTGGCGGAAATGTTACCAAATTACCGAAAGTCAGAAAGGATGCAGCAATTCAAAACCAAACTAAAAAATATGCTTTACACAGCTTATAAGGGGGATGTCACAGCACAACGGGAATCTAACAGGGGAAGAGGGGAAAGTAATCCTCCTCCTACCACGACCACGGCGGCAAGGACAGGACGCTTTACAGATGTGTTGTTGATGGAGGACATGCAGAGCTTTTTCAGTCCTACACATCGCCACAGTCCTTCAGGATCCAGCCTTAGAGAACGACTCGACTGACAGGTAGCAGACTACCTCGCCTTAACTGCAGATATCGACACTCTGAGGAGCGATGAACCCCTTGACTACAGGGTGTGCAGGCTTGACCTGTGGCCTGAACTATCCCAGTTTGCGATAGAACTTCTGGCCTGCCCCGCTTCAAGTGTCCTGTAAGAAAGGACCTTCAGTGCAGCAGGAGGCATTGTCACTTCACAAAAGAAGACGCCTTGGTCAAAAAACTGTTACCTCACCTTCATTAAGATGAATGAGGCATGGATCCCGAAGGGACTGACAGTGGGGGATACGTTTGACTAACAAAAGGCCTGATGACATGCTTTGGCCTCAAACTGGTCCCCACGCTGCTGTATTTAATGTCTGCATACAGGATGACTTTTGTGAATTCTCCACCACCAACTAGTGTTCAAGCCGCAATGTTTTAGTCACCTTTCTGCCTGGAAAACATCCATTTTTCTGGCCGCTGCTACAGCAGCGGCTGCAACAATACCTAGTTTTTCATGCATGTGTACATGCCTAATTTTTCTGGCCTCTAGTGCTGCACTGTGGCTGCATAAACAAAACAAAAAAAGGCACATACATGTGTCAATTCCCCTTCGTGATCGGTACCTTGTTGTGGTGAAGGGGCTTGCATATCACAATGAAGCGATCATCACCTCTATGAGTGTGTTGGCAATGTTGCCACACCCCAGATAAGGCCGTTGCTTCATTATGATCAGACTAAAAGAGATCGGCTGGATAATTTTTCATAGGAAAAACATTATTATTATTTTTTTTTTAAGTTGTATGGGTTTTTAATACATAAAATAAAAAAATCATTATAAATTCTCTTAATAGTTTATTAAAATAATGCTGACAATTTTAAAAATCCCCATCAATTCCAATACAAAGCAAGTACAGAGCTCAGAACAAAATTATTTCAGGATGTCGTTAATTCGACAATGATTAATCAATTCAACACACGTCCCCGGATAGGGGACGTAACAGGGATTAAACTGATGAGAATAGTACTATAGAAAATACCACTCATATTGGGTGTGACAGTAAATTGCACGGCGCAGACGCAGTGACCGTGGTGTGGATTCAAACATAGGAGAGGGAGCCAACGTTTTTTTAACCATTTCCCCGTTTTAAAAATCAATTTAATAAATGGACCCCAGATTGGGTACGCTACGTAACAGGGATTAAACTGATAAGAATAGTACTACAGAAAATACCACTCATATCGGGTGTGACAGAAAATTGCCCGGCGCAGATGCAGTGACTGTGGCGTGGATTTAAACAAAGGGGAGGGAGCCAGCGTTTTTTTTTAACCATCTCCCCATTTGAAAAATCAATTAAATTCACCTTTCGGGGACCCTTGGTGTTGTACGTGGCTGGGTGGAGGAAGAAACCTTCAATGACATCAACGGGACATGGCTAGCTTGGTATCCAACCTTGTGCAAATGGGAAGTTTGCTGTTGGGCAAATGGACTGTTTGCGGTTGTTTGCGGTGCATTAAAAGGGGAGTTTGGTCTGTCAATGTCTGTAAAGCGGGCATAACCCTTACACTACCTGATCGATACAACATCATACCTGATCATACACACACTGGATGTTTTAAACCATGTTGTTCCAACAAATGTAGGATTGTTAGGTGATTTATGCCCTTTATGGATTAAAATCCAACTCTGCATCAACTATGCAATTTTCCATGGGAGTTTTGCCATGGATCCCCCTCCAGCATGCCACAGTCCAGGTGTTAGTCCCCTTGAAACAACTTTTCCATCACTACTGTGGCTAGAAAGAGTCCCTGTGGGTTTTAAAATTTGCCTGCCTATGGAAGTCAATGGCGGTTCGCCCGGTTCACGAACATTTGCAGAAATTTGCGTTCTCCGTTTGCGAACGGAAAATTTTATGTTTGCGACATCTCTAGTTATCACAGGTTATATTTCCCAATGTTTTGTGGTGTATCCTAATTTTAAAAATAAAATTTAAAACCAAAAAGCAGTGTAGGCTACCTCCTCCTCCACCGCCGCTTCCACCTACACTGCCACATCCACCACCTCCTTAACCTCCTACTCCATATGGACCTCGTCCTCCTAGAACAACATTATTTTTTATTTTTACGTATTTTATGTTATTTAAAGTCATTTCCCTATCCACATTTGTTTGCAGAACACTTGCCATGCTATTAACCACATTTGTATGCCATTTGCAGCCCTCTAGCCCTTTCCATGACATTTTTACAGCCATTTTAGTGCTCAAAATTTTGCGTCCCCATTGACTTCAATGGGGTTCGGGGTCAAGTTCGGGTCCCGAACGCAAACTTTTTTCTCAAGTTCGGCCAAACCCGTCGAACCCAAACATCCAAGTGTCCGCTCAACTCTAGTTATATGTTCTAAAGCCCTTTTTGTCGGGTATTAGTGGTAAAATAAAATATATTTGCCTTTTACCGGTTTAGTTATATGTTCTAAAGACCTTTTTGTTGTCTAATAGTCTCAAAATAAAAACATATTTGCCATTTAGCAGTGCAGTTATATGTTCTAAAGCCCTTTTTGTTGTGTATTAGTTTAAAAAATATATATATTTGCCGTTCAGCGGTATAGTTATATGTTCTAAAGCCCCTTTTGTCATGTATCAGTGGCAAAATAAAAATATATTTGCCGTTCAGCAGTTTTAAAGCCTTCTGTGGCATGTATAAGTGGAAAAAATAAGGGGCCTATGTGCCGTTTAGCGGTGCAGTTATGTTTTTAACACCTTTTTGTAGTGTATTAGTGCCCCAAAAAATTATATATTTTCCATTCAGTGGTGCAGTTATATGTTCTAAAGCCCTTTTTGTTGTGTATTAGTGGCAAAATAAAAATATATTTGCTGTTTAGCGGTGTAGATACATGAAAAAAGGGCTTTAGAACATATAACAGTGGTAAAAGAAAAATATATTTGCTGTTCAGCAGTGCAGTTATGTTATAAAGCCATTTTTGTTGTGTATTAGTGGCAAAATAAAAATATAATTGCCGTTTAGCGGTGCAGTTAAATGTTCTAAAGCCCTTTTTGTTGTGTATCAGTGGCAAAAGAAAAATATATTTATCGTTCAGCATTGCAGTTTTACGTTCTAAAGCCCTTTTTGTTGTGTATTAGTGGCCAAATAAAATATATTTGCCGTTCAGCAGTGCAGTTTTATGTTCTAAAGCCCTTTTTGTCGTGTAGATAGATGCCGGATGGCGGATAGATGCCGGATGACCGTCCCAGGAGCGTCTGTCGGGAGCAGTGGTTTATTTCTGAGACATCTGTATAGTGCAGGGTGAATCCGAAGACCCTCTCCATCTCTGTTCACCACAGGATATCCTACTTCCCATCCATGATAACTGGAAACTCGTGATGTTTTTCCTGATGAAGAGACCAGGGGCTGGTAGTTATGGTTTGAATCTTGATGAACTTCGCAACTATTCTGGGCTTCAAGCACTCTTGAAGCTTTGTCTTCTCATTGGCTGTAGCTACTAGAGGCCTGTTCATGCCAAGCCGGGTTCCCTAGATGAGCAGCCGATACCGCACTTGCATCAATCTTGACTGGATTTGCCTCCAGGTGGAGAGAAATTGTTTTTTGGAATGCTTTCTCCATCACATCCACGTTCTCGAATAACCAGAAGACTGTCCGATTCTCTCCTGTCTTAGGTAACACTTTATTGAGTAATTGTGGAAAGTCAAAAAACTGTTGTCCACTGCCCAAATAAAGGCCTTTTCAGTGCGGGTTAACCACAGATAAGTCATTACAAGGACTACTGCAATTATCAGATCGAATTGTCCCCGTTCTTCATTCTGTTTCCTGGTTATATTCTGCATGTCGCCCACATATACATCCTGGATGGCGTACCCGTCCTATTGTGATGGCATCCTCACAAACCTCTGATGCCATATATTTTTCAACTTTGATTCTAAGCTTTTTTGAGAACCAGTAATCCTGTCTGTCCCTTCCAACACAACCAGCACACTCCTGAAATACTCTGTGCTGCTGGGGACCCTGCTTTTTCCACCTTGTAACTCTTAGGCCCCTTTCACACGGACGAGAATTCTGCGCAACTGCAATGCGTGAGTTGATTGCATTGCACCCGCACTGAATCCCGACCCATTCATTTCTATGGGGCTGTTCACATGAGCGGTGATTTTCACGCATCACTTGTGCGTTGCGTGAAAATCGCAGCATGCTCTATTTTGTGCGTTTTTCACGTAACGCAGGCCCCATAGAAATGAATGGGGTTGCATGAAAATCTCAAGCATCCGCAAGCAAGTGCGGATGCGGTGCGATTTTCACGCACGGTTGCTAGGAGACGATCGGGATGGAAACCTGATCATTATTATTTTCCCTTATAACATGGTTATAAGGGAAAATAATAGCATTCTGAATGCATAGTAAAATAGCGCTGGAGGGGTTAAAAAAAATTAAAAATAATTTAACTCACCTTAATCCACTTGATCGCGCAGCCGGCATCTCTTCTGTTTTCTTTCTTTGCTGTGTGCAGGAACAGTACCTGTGGTGACGTCACTCCCGTCATCACATGATGGAAAAAGATCATGTGATGGATCATGTGATGACCGGAGTGAGGTCCTGCACACAGCAACGAAAGAAGACAGAAGAGATGCCGGCTGCGCGATCAAGTGGATTAAGGTGAGTTAAATTATTTAAAAAAAAAATTTAAACCCTCCAGCGCTGTTTTACTATGCATTCTGTATTCAGAATGCTATTATTTTCCCTTATAACCATGAATCCTGCTCCTTTCACTCTCAGTGTGTGATATGCAACATTTTTTTTATTAGAAATTGAAGCAATACAATTCACCCAAAACAAAATATTACTATATTCTTTTTGCCCTAATAAACCCTACCCCCCTGTTCATACCCAACCAACCCTCTCCCTTGTGATGCATCCGCCCCCCCCCCCATCAATAAGTGAAAAAGGGGGGGATAATGAGGGAGTGTAGGCAGGAAAACCTTAAAACTTCCATCCTCTCCAAATTTTTGTCCATTTTTCCTCAGTATTTCTTTGCTTATATAGAATGTTTCCATATCTCTTAATCTTATTAATCAGGTTAACCCATGAAAAAATACTTGGAGTATTTCAAGAAAACCAAACCCTAGCAATGAAAAGTCTCGCCAAGAACATTATTTTAATCAAAAGAATCCTTTTATATTTTGGATATTCTACCTTGGTGAGGTCACTCAGTACCCAACATTCCACCGTAAACGGAATCTCCACTTTTAATTCTCACATAATAAAATTATAAATTGCCCTCCAATATTGTTTCAACTCTATACATGACCAAAACATATACAAGTGATCCGCCCCAGATAAATCAGACCGTGGAAAATTAGAAGTATCCCTTAAAGGGAATCTGTCACTAGCAATTTACCTTTTTTTTTTTTCATGAATCCATGTTTAATAGAGTACCTTTTTTCCATCTGTCTTGTTCTTTTTATTGTGAGTCTTGTCATTTCTTCAAAAAAATTGATTCTTCTGATATGCAAATGACGCTGTAAAAAGCCCAGAGGGGCGTTATTCTTTCTCCACGGTGCCCAGTAACGCCCCTCTGAAGTGCCATGCCCACCTAAATTTGAAAACTAATAATGCCTGCAAGTTCATCTAAATCGCCTCCCAGAGGCGCGGCTAAGTGCTCAACACCCCCCCCAGCGCCGCGCTCTGCGGCAAACACCCCGATCCTCCTCTCGCACTGCGCCTGCGCGGGATTTGGGATGCCGGCGAGAGGAGGATCGGGGTGTTTGCTGGGGGGGGGGGTGTGTGTGTTGAGCACTTAGCCGTGCCTCTGGGAGGAGATTTAGATGAAAGTTTTCAAATTTAGGCCGGCACGGCACTTCAGAGGGGCGTTCCTGGGCACTGTGGAGAAAGAATAACGCCCCTCTGGGCTCCTTACAGCATCATTTGCATATCATAAGAATCGATTTTTTGAAGAAATGACAAGACTCACAATAAAAAGAACAAGACAGATGGAAAAAAGGTACTCTATTAAACATGGATTCATGAAAAAAAAAAAAAATAGGGTAAATTGCTAGTGACAGATTCCCTTTAAACCACATTTATTACGCCATAAAGGTGTGATATATATTCGGTGCAAAATATTAAATTGATCCAAAACGCAATCTTCAAGGAAAATTCCCAGACAATTTGCCAAGCCTTTTATCCCGGAGAATGTGTATTATTAAATCGTGTTTTAAGCAACACTTTATAACGTTGAGAAATTTTAACCTTCTGTTCCATATTCCCTATAAATGAATAGACGAAGCGGGGAGATCGAGAAAACCATTACACAGGGCATGGAGGAGGAGGGGTCAAACATGGAGGCAGAGGAGGACATGAAGCAAAATATATTCGATACTTCAAACTTCAAACCTGTAACCAGGTCCCAGCCGACACCGAAGATCCAACGAAGGAGGCGGCAGGAAGCATTGGAGACTGAAACATCAGAAGGAAGGGTGACCGCCCCGTCTGCGAGCGAGGCAGCAAGCAGACACCGCCAGACAAGGCAGACATATGCAAGGGATCCACCGAGAGTCCAGTCCAGCAGAACGCAAAGGGCCCAGAAGTGGGGGCGTCCCACATTTCAGATAGAAAGGCTCGTGTCTTGCATAGTGTGGCGGGATAGAATGGTCAGAGGGAGGAGCGACACACCAAACCTACGTCATCACTTTTTCACCCCCTCTGATGAAGGGGCTTCATGATCAGGAGAAGAGGGTGGCAGCTTGCCTGTGAGGCAGCGGGGGAGCCAGCAAGTCGCTAGCATGGCCAGGAGAGCCCGGGGTAGACCACCTGCTTGGCAGGAGCTTACCTGCCTGGGAAGTAGCGGTGCACGGGTTCACGGAGGCATCGGCAGTAGCAGTTAGTCAGTGCATAGGGTTGGGGGTAAAATCACCTACTCAGCGGTGTGGCAGTTTTTTCTTAAGCCACCGGAGGAGAACATGGCCATATGTAGAATCTGTGGGCAGAAGGTGAAGCATGGCCAAGGTGCCAGCCCTACGTCAACATATGCAGCTTCACCATAAAGTGGCCTGGGAAAACCGTGGCTCTGATGTGGTGGTCCAGCCTGCCGCAGTAACGCAGTGGCATGCAACCGATTTCAGGCAGTCAAGGCTCCACCACCTCAGCCGAAGGGAGCTGTCTGTCCTTAGCATCATCTACCGTTCCTGATGCTCCTGCTCCTCGTCCTCCTACTCGATCGATCATTGAAGCAATTGCCAAGAGACAACAGTATTTATGCACTCATCCAATGGCGCAGAAGCTGAACGTGCTCCTGGCCAAGTTGTTGGTGTTGCAGCCCCTCCCTTTTCAAGTGGTGGACTCTGCGCCTTTCAAAGAACTGATGGCTTGTGCCAAGCAGAGGTGGAGAGTACCAAGCCGTCATTTCTTTGCCAAAAAGGCAGCACCAGCCCTGCCCATGCATGTAAAACAGAAGGTGGGCAAGACTTTGAGCCTGTCGGTATCTGGCAAAGTGCACGGCAGCTCTGACGTGTGGAGCTGTAACTAGGGTCAGGGGCATTGCATGTTCTTTATGGCCCACTGGATGAATGTGGTCACAGCCACACCAGGAACTTGGCCAGGTGACGCCACTTCCACCTCAGCGTTGTCATGCCATTGGTCCTGCGACAATGTCCACCTTTGCCTCCTCATCCTCCAAAGTGTCCTCAGCCTCCACTGCAGGGACAATTCATAGTGCCCCTCCAGCATACCACATCTGCAGGGCATGGTGGTGTCACGCTGTTCTGCACCTCATTTGCTCCACGGACAGGATCCATTTTTGGGGGATTATTGTTCTGACAGATCAGAGGAGGGGCAAAAATTTCTGTGACGTCAACACAAACTTGCTTCTGACACCCTATCCACTTTGTTGGTGGCTCTACTTGTATAAGCATTTAATAGAACAAGTTCTGTAGACATCTATATGGAATCAGCTGACAACGGTATAAAAGGAGTGTGCCTCTTCTTGGCGCTAACATTGACCTGTAAGGCTGAGTTCATACTTGAGTTATTTACCTGCACGGCATCCATTCGTGTGAGAGCCTTACGACAGATAAAAATGCGGTGTTCTGAACTCACAAAATTGATTTATGTCACCGCCGCAATTAACAGACTGATTAAATCTCCTATAACAGCCAGACAGATAAAAATGTGGTGTTCTGAACCCCCAAAATTGTTTTATGTCACCAACACTATTAACAGACTGATTAAATCTCCCAAAATATCCAAGACAGATGAAAATGCAGAGTTTGGAACCCAAAAAATGGCTTTAGGTCACTCTCACAGAATTAATAGCACAATTAGGTATTTCTGGGTCACTGGTGCAAAGGAGTAGTATTGCACCGACAAAAAATCCCTACAGGTCTCCCACAGACTGAACAGCCCGAGTAAGGCTACTTTCACACTTGCGTTTGGGGTTCCGCTTGTGAGTTCCGTTTGAAGGCTCTCACAAGCGGCCCCGAATGGATCCGTACATCCCCAATGCATTCTTAGTGGATAAGGATCCGCTCAGAATGCATCAGTATCGCTCTGTTTCGCTTCCGTTCTGCTCAGGAGGCAGACACCCAAACGCAGCTTGCAGCGTTTTCGTGTCTGCCTGGCCATGCGGAGCCAAACGGATCCATCCAGACTTACAATGTAAGTCAATGGGGACGGATCCGTGTGACGTTGACACAATATGGTGCAATTTCAAGCTGATCCGTCCCCCATTGACTTTCAATGCAAAGTCAGGACGGATATGTCTGACTAACAATTAGACTTAGATGTTTTTCAGAAATATAATGCAGACGGATCCGTTCTGAATGGATACCATCGTCTGCACTATAGGAGCGGATCCGTCTGTGCAGATACCAGACAGATCCGCTCTGAACGCAAGTGTGAAAGTAGCCTAAGTATTGTATTTCTGTGTCACTGGTGCAAATGTATTGTATTGCAAGCCACATAAATGCCTATAGGTCAACCCCAGAGTTATTAAAAACAATAAAAGCGTAACACTGTCCTTCAGTGACCTGTCCTTACACTAGTTAGAGTAGAATGGCGTCACAACATGTGATCCAGCATTTATGCATGCAGGGTCACATGCGCCGGACAATCACAGCCATGCCACAACTAAATTGCGCTGCAGCCTTTCAACAAGCTTTATTTAAAATCCGAATAACCAACACGGACTTTCGCACCAATGTCTGTGTTCAAGCTCGGGCCCCGGACACTAATGTACAGTACAAACCCGAATAGTATGGTACGGCTTTACTCATTGTCTCACACGGTAAAGATACTAGGTTGTACGTTCACTTAAGAATATATACGTATTGCACTGCCTGAAGAACATATTTAAAAGAAAATAATAAAGTATTTATTAGTAACTGGTTACAATGGGAAAAATTCTGTGTATCACTTTCGTGAGTTTCAGGCACTAAACTGGACTGATGTACTCAAGGATAGGTATTGACCCGCTACATCTAACACAGACTGGACTAAATCCTAATCCTGCTAGCACGTTGATACTAATAACCTGCAGGAAAAGGAATAAGGATACGGTCCATGTGTTAAGGGTAGGCACAGGTGCGCTAAATTGCAGTCCTACCTATCTCTGTACAGCCTAGCAGCTTATAATGCATTAGAGATGGATGCCCTGTTAAGAGTCTAAGGGCTGTTTCACACGAGTGGATGCCGTGCGTGGCATCCGCTCCGTGAAAGAGTGCCAAGACCCGATGCAGACTGCAGAGGCACGGAGCATTAACATGACTGATAATGCTCCGTGCCTCTCTGTGATCTCTTTACTCCAAAAAGGGCCGCATGAACACCGAAAACATATCACAAAAGCCCCGCCTTGGGGGAGGTGTGTGCTGGTGCCACCGCGAATCAGAGAAGAGCGCGTCATCTAACATCCACCCATTAACCAGGTAAGCTAATACAGGTAAGCTAATATACTCCCTAAAGATTGCACACTGAGCGCTACTGTATTGGGGGAATCAAACTGTGGCACGTCATGTGTGGGACGTGCATGATGGGAACCCTGATGTTCTGCGGGTTCAAGGGATTGTATTGATTAATAGATCCATTTGTGGCGGAGATATTGACACACTCTTGTTGGATAACTGCCAGCTTTCCTCGATACAGTGGTTCGATATGTGTTGTAATATCTCCGACTTATTTCCCCTGATGGGTCGACACCTGTATCCACATCGGCACTAGGAGAGTGACATATCGCCGCAGTTTTCAATTCCCCCATTGCAGTAGCGCTCAGTGCGCAATCTTTAGGGAGTGTATTAGCTTACCTGGGTGCTCAATTGGTTAATGGGCGGATGTCAGATGATGCGCTCTTCTCTGATTCGCTGTGGCACCAGCACACACCTCCCCCAAGGCGGGGCTTTTGTGATATCTTTCGGCGTTCATGCGGCCGCCCACGGCCGTCATAGTGGCGGAGCCTTAACACGCATCAGTGTGGGGCACTTTTCCCTTTACAGGTTATTTAATTGAGAGACCTTTGCTCCTGATGACACGGGGCATAACATGTCACGTAGAAACGCGTTGAGCAGGGTGTATGTATGTTCTAAGGCAGCTCAACAGCTAGTCTGAATACAAGTGTGAATGCGGTCTGAAACCTAGTCCCAGTGCGGTTACACATGAGTGGGGGTGCAGATTGATGCAGCACATGGACCGTGTCCTTATTCCTTTTCCTGCAGGTTATTAGTATCAACGTGCTAGCAGGATTAGGATTTAGTCCAGATTGTTTTAGATGTAGCGGGTCAATGCCTACCCTTGACTACATCAGTCCAGTCTGGTGCCTGAAACTCACGAAAGTGATACACAGAATTTTTCCCGTTTTACCAGTTACTAATAAATACTTTATTATTTTCTTTTAAATACAGCTTCACTCATCCCTACATTTTACCTTAAGAAGAACAATTTGAATGTTAGAATTTCTGTATATGATTGGTGTTTTGTGTTGTACAGGATTAGAAAAGCAGAGTGCACTTTTTACCAGAAAAGGTGGCACCATTGTCCTTGGGATGTGTCTAATACTGTAGCTCATCCCCATCTTAGTAAATGAGGCTGAACTACAATGTCTATTCACTAGAGTAACACTATTTCTGTAAAAACAAAACAGATCATTTTTCTTATTCCTGACAAACCCATAAAAATTTTTTTTTTTTTTTAAAAGTGCACAATAACTGCACTTTAAAGTAAAAGTATTTTTTTTTATCATCTAAATCGAACATGTTAAGTTTCAACATCTACACTACACCTCAATAGTTATGTGGTTAGATATAATAGACACCATACAATTTGAAGTTGCTGAGCTATAACAAGCTGTAGCAGAGAATTAAGGACTATTTAATGGTAAATTTTTTCTCCAGTTTGGATTCTGGAACAAACTCATTAAGCTATTAGGTGTAGCTATGATGTCGTTATTGTGGGTAATGTGACTGCCATTCCAGAGACTAACAGCATTATTGAAGAATTTCCCACAGAGATGCTGATGCCATTTTCTTTATATATTGTACTGCATGCAGAAAACTCTAGCCAAACAGAAAACCTTTGTGTCCCTGTGTTATTGTGGTCTCTCTTACTTTTTCAGCTCTTGAATGCAGGTAAATAAACTCATAATGCAGATGGTCCAACAGATGTTAGCAACAGTCTGAGTAAACAGACAGTGGGCAACACTTTTAGTTTTCACTTTTAAATACTAACTAATATATAATATAAAAATCTCTGGTGAACTAAGCATCTGCTCCCTTTGGCCAGCCAAAGGTTACAGGTGTGCCTGATGTCATTTCACAGTGTGATATGAGCCGAGACTGCTAGTGAATGTACAAGCTCTAATCTTTCAAATCACCTACCAGTTTAGTCATACTGTGATTCCATTTGCTGCATCTTCTGTTTTTGTCCATACTTGCGGACTACAGTGGCCAGTGACCTCAATTCATTCTGCATGCTCCAATTATTTTTTTTTCCAGTTATTAAATTCAACAGACATTCTAAAAATTATATGTGAAACACAGCAAACATTTCAACAAATACATATTTAACACTTTTACTATTATGTATTTTATATGCACGCTTTCACTTTCACGATTTATGTTACTATTTTGATATATCGTAACAATTTTTTTTACAAATTTTTAACTAATCGATTCTAAACTAATCAGATTCGTTAGTAATTTAACCAAAAATTTCTCACCAAAAGAATTTGATGTTTTGCTGATTCATTTCGGATTAATTGCATAAAAACGAGATACAGCTTCATTCTACTATGATTATTGTGGGTAAACCAAGAAGGAGGAAGAAGATGAAAGATCACATGACACTAAGAGGAAGTGGCGGCAAAGCTTGCCTTGATTGGCTCAGAGGCTGAAAGCCAGCCACCCAGCCTGATTGTTCATTTCATCGCATTATATCTGTGTTACTGAACTTGTTGGGTATTATAGCAAGAAATGCAAATGATCATATTTAGGGAATGCATTACTGCAGCAGACCATGTAGTTTAAAGACATTTTAGACGCCAGTCTTAATAAAGCCTTAACTTCTGTGGATCTACCATCAGTTTAGGAAGAGGCACAGGCCTCCCTGTTCATAATTTTAGACCTGGCATGAGTGGGGTGAAGTTGCAGATACCAATGCAACTAACCGTTGCATCACCATCTGTGCCTGAAATGAATTTAGGCATATTTCAGCATACTCAATGGCCCCCTCTCTATCTGTAATAGTGTACACATTAATGCAAAATATTGTCTAGTTCAATACATTTTAATGCAAAAATTGCCTTCTTCATGTGTTAGTGAATGCATTACTGCATCGCATCATGAAGTTCAAAATCATTTTACTGTAAGAATTGCATTGTTATACCATTTTAGTGAATACATTACTGCAATAGACCATGTAGTTTGAACAAAGTTTTACTGCTAAAATTGCACTTATATCTGTGTCACTGAACACATTTGTAGTACCCTAGACCTGAGGGTACTACAATTGTAATGCTTTGTAATATTCATGTTATGTCAAATTTCATGAAATACACCTACTACACCAGCAGATGGGGTATAGTGGGCAGTGTTTGGCAACAGGAATGGGGCTTACCATCTCATTCCTTCCCTCTAGGTAAGAATGGGGTGGTCTAACTTCCTGCCAATGGAGGGGGAGAGCTAGTTACAAGGGTTGGAGAAAGGAGAATGAGGAGTGAGGAAGCATGCAATCCATCTCCTGCTCTGGCTCCTCCAGGCCAGAGGAGGCTCATCTAGGAGGACACCTCCCCCAGAGAGACAGCAGCATGCTACACCATGGCAGAGTTGTAAGCTATGGTGCATTAGTGTCAACAGAGTGATCTAGCAAAAAAGCTATCGACTCTGCTGCAAAGTGGATAAGACACCATAACCGTATTTCAGGGTAGGTGTAGTTTTATACAGTGGACAGCTACAGCCACTGGTGCCAGAGTACAGCCGTAGGGAAGGGAATCGGGAGAGAGAGAGACACACACATTGCCAGTTACCATACCCCATTATCTGGGAGGAGAAATTGCACTTTGTACAAACCGTTGCTGAATGTGTTGCTATCTGTTTATACACTCAGCAAAGAAAGACTTTGTTCTCCAATCTCTGTCTAACTCCATCATCAATTAAGGGTATGGCTAGTGTTAATCGAGCATCAAAGTGCTCGGGTGCTCGAGTAGAACACTTTGGGATGCTCGGATGCTCTACAGAGCAACCGAGCACAATGAAAGTCAATGGGAGAACCCGAGCATTAAACCAGGCACCCCCTGCTCTGAAGAGGGGAGGGTGTCTGGTTCACAGGAAAAGGTCAGAAATGGATGGAAACACCACTTGAATTGTTCGGGAACAGCATGGGGAGGATGTCTGGATGCATCTTGGACTCCCAGGTCGCTGCTGGGAACCATGTTGTCCGAGTAGTATGCCACTTTTACAGACTAACAATAATACGCACAAAACCAAAGATAAAATACATTTTAGAGGAAAAAAATGTACTTGTATATAAAGTGCAAGTGCTGCCAAAAATTATAATGAAAAGGCACTCCAATACGACCTGTATATCACATAATGGAGGGCCTCATTCCCATTGTGGTACAATTGTTCATGTAGTGGGATTCCTACACTCATAAAGCCTATGCACTAAGTGAAAGGGCTGCCAAAAATTACAAGGAATCAGCACTCCAATACACCCTTTATTACACATAAAGTAGGGCATCATAAACATTCTTCAAAAATGATGATTGATGGCCTGCTAGTGACCCTCAAAAGCATGTGTAGCAGGGGCCTGCTAGTGACCCTCAAAAACATTAGGGGCAAGGGCCTACTGCTGATCTGACCATCTAAAACATTAGGGGTGAGGGACTGCTGATGAGTTGGCCCTCTAAAACATTAGGGGTGAGGGTCTGCTGCTGAGCTGACCATCTAAAACATTATGGGCAAGAGCCTGCTGGTGACCATCTAAAACATTAGGGGTGGGGTCTGCTGCTGAGCTGACCCTTTAAAACATTAGGGGTGAGGGTCTGCTGCTGAGCTGACCATCTAAAACATTATGGGTGAGGGCCTGCTGGTGACCATCTAAAACATTAGGGGTGGGGTCTGTTGCTGAGCTGACCCTCTAAAACATTAGGAAGGAAAGGACGCTGAACTTTACGTTGAGCGTATGGACCACAGAGGGCGCGCACAAACACAACCGGTTGTGGGCAATGTTTCAGTTTCAGCAGTATTCAATTTATTCGTGAGCCAACGCATTTCGGGGTGCTAGAGACCCCTTCATCAAGTCTAATATGGAGGTTAATAAAAAAGAAACATATGTGGGATAAACACAAAATATGTGCTCATCTATAAAAATATATGTAACAAATATATAGTGATAAGTATGAAAATATAAATATATATTAAAAATTATATTTATATACATTAATAAAATAATAAATATATACCTATGTATAGAATGATTAATATATATATATATATATATATATATATATATATATGTGTGTAAGAAATTGTAATAGTAAAAAAAAGAGGTTTTTCCAGTGAAATTCCAGTAACACTTTATTTTTATATGAAGTTTAAAAGCATTCAGGTACAGAAAATATTGGTCTATGCGTTTCAGGCAACAAAACAGTTACAGCCCTTACTCATGACTATTAAACAGACATTACATCTACAATTATATACCAGGAGGGGACCGCACCTGACCAATCAAGATGGTCATGCAGCCACTCCCTCCCAGACAGGTGGCTAACCAATTAAAACACTAGACAAACTTAAAATAATCTCATACATAACAAATAGGGATCGTATGCTTAGCATTGAAGGATCAAGTCCAGCTTTTTGTTTAACCCTAATGGTTGGCGGCTTTCTAATCTAAAAATCCAAAAGGATTCTCTATTGAGAAGTTTTCTTCTTCTATCGCCGCCTCTTGCTGGCTTATTGACCCTTTCAATGCATTGTACAAGCATGTCTGATGTATCTCCACCATGAACAACCGCAAAATGGAGGCTGGCCGCAGAAATGTTGCGGCTTTCATGGTGCGGTACATCAGATACGTGTTTTCTTATCCAAGTTTTTTTTTTTTTTTTTTTTAATAAACTTTATTTTATTTATAATACAAAGAATAAATATCAATATAGCCTTAATAGTGTTATAAATCCTAAAGTCCGTAAATTTCTAATTTGTAAGCATAATTAGTACCGATTGCATACAAATAACCATACTTATGGAAATAAAACAAATCAAATGGAGATCTCGCTTGCTAAGAGGGGAGCGGGACTCGCAGCCACACAAAGCATCTAACTTAGCATGTTAATATCCAGAAAAAGGCAAAGGTCGGGGACCCACGGTCCGGGCAGCCACCGGGGAGCGAGCACGCGCCCCGCGCGTCCTTTCCCGAATATGGGTAGAGAGAGCGGCGGGATTAACGATCTTAAATCCATTCACCTGATACTCACATTGACCATACATAGCGGGCTTATAGCGATCTTTAATCGCAGACATTTCTTAAAGCAACCTGGGGGGGTCCAGCAGTCTTCTGTCACAGTGGAGAAAAAAAGAAACAGAAAGCCACAGCATATTTTACTGCCTCTTCCCCATATATGGTTAAGATTGAAAATTTGTGCCCAGCTCATCCATACCTCACATACAGTCACACCGGTATCTCAGGTGCGAGGGGGCTCAAACAAGTATCACTCACCGGCATTTAGAGAAAATGTGGGCAGAAACACCACCAAAAACCGGCTCTGTCCCCTAATTGCACCCATACCACATATATCGTATCGCTGCCTACAGTCCAACCATATATCGAAAAGAAAGAGCCGCATTTCAGGGCGCACCCGGTCGGAATAAAAACCCGATAGTCCCAAACCCCGGGTCCCCGCCCATAAACGCGGAGTGCCTTGTTTTAACGAGAACTTTATCCCTTATACAGTGCCTGAGAGTCCCGCCGTCCTCCAGCGTTCTAGAGATGCTCCAATATTCAGATGCGATTTCACATCCTTTCCCAATTGCACTACATAAAGAAAAACCGGACTAATAAGATCATTCCAATCAGTTGTATTGCAATTTAGGAAATATTTTATAACAAATTTTTGACCAGTAACACAGGTTTCAAAAACGTTAGATACTTTCATATATCTGGAGCAAATACATATGGAATGCCCACATTTATAACTGCCTTTTGTGGATAGCCAGGTGTTATAGAGAGGTGATGTTATTTTATTTTTTTTAAACATACTTGGGCTAACTGTATTTGCAATTATTGGAGCTCTGCATGCTGCAAATTTTATGCCTGTTAGAGTCACCTCACTCCAGTTTTTATTGCATGCTAATACTGGGAATTTTTTTTTAAATAATGTTGCAAATTTGCGCATATTCACTACTAAACTGCGTGACAAACACATTCTTTTTTATGTTATCTGTCTCGCAGTTTTTTTGAATTTTTGTAGGGTCTATAGTTATCAATTTATCCCTGCTCATGTCCAGGACTTCTTTGCTATGTTTTGTCATCAGTTTTTTCGAATAAGATCTATTTGACAGTCTGTTAATAATATCTTCCACCTCTTTTTTGTACATTTTTTTGCTCACTACAATTTCTCCTAGCTCTGATAAGTTCCCTTTTAGGTATATTACGCACTGTATGAGGGGGGTGACAAGACCTAGCATGAAGTAGTGTATTGCCTGATGTTGGTTTCCTATAGGTGTTTGTGTGAATGGAGGCTGCCGTGGAGTCCCCCCTCAGGTGGAGATCTAAAAACACAATGTGCGAGGCGTCAGATTGAACTGTGAATTGGACACCATTCACACAAGTGTTAATGTATTGGGAGAAAAGTGGTATGGCCGCCACATCTCCAGACCAGATAAGGATCAGGTCGTTGATGTAACGGCCATACCACCTGATGTTCTCCACAAATGGGTTGGTGTCGATGAGGAGAAAGCTTCTCTCCCACCATGCCATAAAAATAATGGCTATGGAGGGAGAGAACTTGGCCCCCATCGACACCCCCGATGTCAGTAGAAAGTACATCTCATGAAACATAAAAAAATTCCGCCTGAGGAGGAAGTCCACCGCAGCCACCATAAACTCAGTGAGTTTATCTGTAAAATCACCAAAGTTATTAAGAAACCACATCAGGGAAGTGATAACCAAATTGTGTGGAATACTGGGATATAGGGCAATCACATCTGCTGTCACCCATGCATAGTGATCAGACCATTTTAATTCTTTTACAGCTTGTAAGACTGCCTTAGTATCCCTTAAAAAGCCTGAAATATGGGGTATTAATGGCTGTAACAGCGAATCTACCCACTGACATAAACGTTCTGAATACGACCCAAACCCGATACAATTGGTCTAAGGGGTGGAGGAAATATCTGTTTATGTACTTTGGGAAGGGCATGTAAAATAGAAATAACAGGATGGTCAACGTAAATATAATCAAATTCTTTTGACACCAATATCTAACCCACGGAGTAATAACTCCCTGAGTTCTGATTGAAAAGAGGGGAGCGGATTGCCAGAGAGGATTCTATCAATCTTTTAATAAAAATAAGGTGCCCAAGGGGATGTAAATGGCTCCAAGCTGCCGCCCTCACCTGCTGCCATTCGTGCCCAGCGCTGCCTCATAATCTTCTGTGACGCCTCCAGCTCTCCCTCTGTAACATTGTCATGGTCTTACCTTCTCACTGTTCTCCTTCGTTTGACATGTGCTGGCGACCATCTTGGTTTCTGGGTTTCTTGTAGCCTCCCACCCTGCGGCTCCTCCTTCCCACTGGGAGGAGCTGGATGCCTAGCTCATATATATAGAAGGTCTGTGGCTTCAGTTCCTTGCTTGGTCCTCCTGTGTGCACATGCTTCAAAGACTGCTGCTGCTTCTGGTTCCTGATCCTGGCCTCGTCTGACTACCCCGTTGGTTCCCGATCCTGGCTTCGTCTGACTACCCCGTTGGTTCCTGATCCTGGCTACGTCTGACTACCCTCCTGGTTCCTGACCTCCGTCTACGCAAGACCCTGCTTCGGTTTAGCCATCCGTTTGGACTTTAGCTACGGCTTGATTTTCAATAAAGCCTTCTTATTCCACCTATCTCTGTTGTACGTCTGGTTCATGGTTCCATGACATTAGGACCAAGCCATGAATTCTGACGGTACAGGGCCATCCTCGCTACCTACGCTGGTTGCCAGACTTGATCAGCAGGATCACCTGTTGGGTCGGTTCGCTGTGGCGTTACAAACCCTGCTTGAACGCACGGCTCATTTAGCTTCCGTTGCCGATGGGTCGGTTGTCGCTCCTGGGCCCGCTCCTACTGCCGCTCCGGTTGTTGCGCCAGAGTCTACCCCGACACCTGTTGCTGCACCTGCGGTGTTTCGGGGTATGACCGGTTCTGCCCCCCTTCCACAGCGCTTTGGGGGAGAGCCAACTCAGTGCCGAGGTTTCCTTAACCAGGTGGCCATTTATTTCGAGTTGCTGCCACATGCCTTTCCTACTGAGAGATCAAAGGTGGGCTTCTTGATCTCGCTGCTCTCGGACAAGGCCTTGGCCTGGGCCAGCCCTTTATGGGAGAACAACAATCCGGTGGTTGCCGAGTTTTCCGGTTTTGTTGCTTCTCTTCGGAAGGTATTCGATGTGCCGGCTCGTGCTGCCTCTGCTGCGAAGCTCCTTATGTCCATCAGACAGGGTTCACGATCCGTAGCTGAATACGCCATTGAGTTTCGTACCCTGGCAGCAGAGGTGGGCTGGAATAATGAGGCTCTGGTCGCTGCTTTCTCTCATGGTCTCTCGGATGCCTTGAAGGATGAGATTGCAGCCAAGGACCTACCAGTGGAGCTCGAGTCCCTTATTTCTTTCCTGATTTTGATTGACACCAGACTCAGGGAGAGACCTTCCTTTAAGGAGAGCCTGCGGAGGCCTTCTAACAGATTGGCGCCTACGTTTGCTGTCCCAACCGTGCCTCCCTCTCCTCCCACGCCTCCTGGGGATGACTGGTCTGGGGGTCAACCCATGCAGCTGGGGGTTGCTCGCCTGTCCGAGGGGGAGAGGGTACTCCGGAGACGCGAGGGCCGATGCATGTACTGTGGTCTCGGTGGGCATTTTCGGTTGGCATGCCCGAACCGTCCGGGAAACGCTCGCACCTGAGATCCTGTCGGGGGCAGATCTTGGGTGGAGTCTCCTCGTCCCCGGTTTCCCGTGTTGACAAACCACTGATTACTGTTGTCCTCTCCTGGGTCGGGGGCTCGGTGACGACCCAGGCGTTGGTGGACTCTGGTGCTGGTGGCTTGTTCATTGATAGTGTGTTCGCCGCCGCCAATTCCATTCCTCTGCAGCCTCGAGGTTCCCCACTGGCTCTTGAGGCGATAGACGGCAGACCCCTTCTGCCGCCACACGTGACTCAGGAGACCCTTCCAGTGGGGATGGCCATTGGTGCCGTTCACAGAGAGTCGGTCTGTCTCCAGGTTATTTCGTCTCCACACTACTCGGTGGTCTTGGGGTACCCCTGGCTCCAGAAGCATAATCCGACTTTCGATTGGAGATCGGCCGAGATCCTCTCGTGGTCACCGCAGTGTGGGGCTAGTTGCATCCATGGGCCTGTCAAGTTGCTGTGTACTTCCTCGGACTCTCTGTTGCCTCCTGAATATGAGGAGTACCGGGATGTATTCGATAAGGTGCGCGCGGTTGCCCTACCTCCGCACCGCCCATACGATTGTGCCATAGAGTTACAATCTGGTGCCGTTCCTCCTCGTGGCAAAGTCTATCCACTGTCGGTAGCGGAGAATGAGGCCATGGAGGAGTACGTGAGGGAGGCGCTTTCACGCGGACACATTCGCAAATCCTCGTCCCCGGCAGGGGCTGGATTTTTCTTTGTGAAAAAGAAGGGCGGTGAGTTGAGGCCTTGCATCGACTACAGGGGTCTCAATCGCATCACGATCAAGAACGCTTACCCGATACCCTTGATTTCCGAGCTGTTCGATCGCCTCAAAGGGGCCACGGTCTTTACCAAACTCGACCTGAGGGCGGCATATAACCTGGTAAGGATCAAGGCGGGCGATGAGTGGAAGACCGCGTTTAACACCAGGACCGGTCATTATGAATCCTTGGTTATGCCCTTTGGGTTGTGCAATGCGCCCGCAGTCTTCCAGGAATTCATCAATGATGTTTTCCGTGACCTGTTGCAGCAGTGTGTGGTGGTCTATTTGGATGACATCTTGGTATATTCTGCATCCATGGAGGCCCACATTCTGGATGTCAGACGAGTGTTGCAACGCTTACGAGAGAACAAGCTGTTCGGTAAGCTTGAGAAATGCGAATTTCACCGATCCCAGGTAACCTTCTTAGGTTACATCATTTCCGCTGAGGGGTTCTCCATGGATCCTGAGAAGGTTTCGGCTGTCTTACAGTGGCCCCAGCCCAGTGGGCTTCGTGCCCTGCAGCGCTTTTTGGGCTTCGCCAATTATTATCGGAAGTTCATCAGGGACTTTTCCATGCTAGCCAAGCCTCTCACGGATCTGACCAGGAAGGGCAGTAATCCTCAGGTCTGGTCGCTCGAGGCCATCCGAGCTTTTGAGGCTCTAAAGTCCGCCTTTGTGTCGGCTCCGATTCTGTCGCATCCCAACCCTGGGTTGCCTTTTGTCCTCGAGGTGGACGCGTCTGAGACGGGAGTAGGCGCCCTCCTGTCTCAGCGTAGAACACCAGAGGGTCCTCTGCTTCCTTGTGGGTTTTACTCCCGGAAACTGTCTTCCGCGGAGTGCAACTATCAGATTGGTGACAGGGAGTTATTGGCCATCGTGCAGGCCCTTAAAGAATGGAGGCACTTGCTCGAGGGCTCGGTGGTTCCGGTTCTCATCCTGACGGACCACAAGAATCTGACCTACCTCTCTGAGGCCAAGAGATTGACACCACGTCAGGCCAGATGGGCTCTGTTCTTGTCACGTTTTAATTACGTGGTCTCCTACCTACCCGGCTCCAAGAACATCAGAGCGGATGCCTTATCACGGCAGTACTCCGAGCTGTCCAGGGAGGAGTCGATTCCGACTACGGTCATACCCCCGAATCAGATCCTGGCTGCTATTCGCACCAGCCTGACCTCTCCTCTGGGTGAGCAGATTTTGGCGGCTCAATCTGGTGCTCCCTCTGGGAGACCCAACGGCAGATGTTTTGTGCCTGAGGAGTTGCGCACTCGGTTGTTGCGAACCTACCATAACTCCAAGGCCGCGGGGCACCCTGGAAAGAATCAGCTGTCCTGGGCGGTTTCACGTCTGTTCTGGTGGCCTTCTCTACGTTCCGACATCGCTGCATATGTAGCGGCATGCTCCGTTTGTGCCCAGAGTAAGTCCCCTCGGCACCTTCCGTTGGGCCTTTTGCAACCCATAGCCACCGGGGAGCGTCCATGGTCACACCTGGGGATGGATTTCATTGTGGACCTTCCTGCATCCCGAGGCCATACGGTCATTCTCATGATTGTGGATCGGTTTTCCAAAATGTGCCACTGTGTTCCTCTCAAGAAGTTACCCTCTGCACAAGAGTTGGCCTCGATTTTTGCCAGGGAGGTCTTCCGGTTGCACGGTTTGCCCAAGGAGATTGTGTCGGATCGGGGGAGTCAGTTTGTGTCCAGGTTCTGGCGCGCCTTTTGCTCCCAGTTGGGGATTCATCTCTCTTTCTCCTCGGCCTACCACCCTCAGTCCAATGGGGCTGCAGAACGATCCAATCAGGCCTTGGAGCAATTCCTTCGTTGCTATGTCTCCGATCACCAAGACAATTGGGTTGACCTCCTGCCTTGGGCTGAGTTTGCCAGGAACACGGCGGTGAACTCTTCCTCTGGGACGTCTCCCTTCATGGCCAATTATGGGTTCCAACCTGCCGTGTTACCGGAGGTATTCTCTCCCCAGGATACTCCGGCTGTGGAGGATCACCTTTCCGTCCTACGTACTTCTTGGGTACAGATCCAGAGGTCCCTTGAGGTCTCTGCGCAACGCCAGAGACTCCAGGCTAATCGCAGACGAGCGCCCGCTCCTTCCTACCAGGTCGGAGACCGTGTATGGTTGTCCACCCGCAACCTCAACCTTCGAGTGCCCACTCCCAAGCTGGCGCCTCGCTTTGTTGGTCCCTTCCGAGTGCTTCACAGGGTAAACCCGGTAGCCTATGCCCTTGCGCTTCCTCCTGGCATGCGGATCTCCAACGTGTTTCATGTCTCCCTGTTGAAGCCATTGGTGTGTAATCGTTTCACTTCCTCGGTTCCTCGGCCCCGTCCGGTCCAAGTGGGCAATCGTGAGGAATATGAGGTGAGCAATATCCTGGACTCACGCCTGGTCCGCGGTCGGTTGCAGTTTTTGGTCCATTGGCGTGGTTATGGTCCAGAGGAGCGTTCCTGGGTTCCCTCCACAGATGTCCATGCTCCTGCGTTGCTCCGAGCCTTCCACGCACGCTTCCCTCTGAAACCGTTCCTTACTCCGCGGAGGAGGGGCCCTTGAGGGGGAGGTACTGTCATGGTCTTACCTTCTCACTGTTCTCCTTCGTTTGACATGTGCTGGCGGCCATCTTGGTTTCTGGGTTTCTTGTAGCCTCCCACCCTGCGGCTCCTCCTTCCCACTGGGAGGAGCTGGATGCCTAGCTCATATATATAGAAGGTCTGTGGCTTCAGTTCCTTGCTTGGTCCTCCTGTGTGCACATGCTTCAAAGACTGCTGCTGCTTCTGGTTCCTGATCCTGGCCTCGTCTGACTACCCCGTTGGTTCCCGATCCTGGCTTCGTCTGACTACCCCGTTGGTTCCTGATCCTGGCTACGTCTGACTACCCTCCTGGTTCCTGACCTCCGTCTACGCAAGACCCTGCTTCGGTTTAGCCATCCGTTTGGACTTTAGCTACGGCTTGATTTTCAATAAAGCCTTCTTATTCCACCTATCTCTGTTGTACGTCTGGTTCATGGTTCCATGACAAACATGCTGTGAAAGCCTCCTGCTCGCTCTCTCTCCCTCCCCCCTCCTCCCTCTGTAACATCTTGTGAAAGCCTCCTGCTCGCTCTCTCTCCCTCCCATCGCAATGTTACAGCAGCAGGAGGAGGGGGGAGGGAGAGCAGGAGGCTTTCACAGGATGTTACAGAGGGAGGAGGGAGGAGGGGGGAGGGAGGGAGAGAGAGAGAGAGAGCGAGCAGGAGGCTTTCACAGCATGTTACAGAGGGAGAGCTGGAGGCGTCACAGAAGATTATGAGGCGGCGCTGGGCACGAACGGCAGCAGGTGAGGGTGGCAGCTTGGAGCCATTTACATCCCCTTGTGCACCTTATTTTTATGACTGACAGGTTAGTAATAGCGTATTTTTAGCAAATTGAGCCTATAGATTACATTTATAAGACCACATTAGGAATGGTTAAAGCTCCCTGAACATAACCATATTTTTATCTGGAGGGGGTGAAACCTGGTGACAGAATCCTTTTAAAGGGGTATTACCAACTGAAATACTGTATTTTGGGCATATTGAACATACAGTATATACTATAAATGTCTAGTTACCGTTCTAGGATCCCATCTAATAGAAGAATACATGAAAGATACATGTAAGAAGACATAGACCTACATGTCTTTTTTACCAGATGTTTGGGGGCCGCACAAAATGGTATCGAGGGCCGCATGTGGCCCCCGGCCCACAGGTTGTGCACCCGTGCTATAGAGGGTCAAACTAAAAATGGGGTACAGTGACATAACACATCAAGGAATGAATTATAGTTGAACATTATAATATCCGTTATCAAGGGAGATGATGATATGTATGCACGTATAGTGTAGCTAAGAGATGCATAGGATAACAATACGTGCATTTATGATGCCTCATTGTCGAGGCATAGTTGGACATGCGGTTCTACTTTCTTTATTACTGTAGGGATGACAGGGAGGTTTCAGACGGAACAACTAAAATTAAGTTGCTTGTTCAGACCAGTGGGTGATACTGTACGCAGCCTAAAGATCCATCGGGTCTCGTGCTGCAAGAGTATGCGGTCCCAGTCACCTCCTCTTATTGGTTGTCTCACCAGTTCTATCCCGGTGGCACTTAGACATTTGGGATTCCCGTTGTGAACCTTGTGTATGTGCCTGGAGACTGCTGTATCTCTCTTATTTGCTATGTCTCCCAGGTGTTCACCTATGCGTCTTCGCAATTCCCTTTTAGTTTTTCCTATGTACTCCATTTTGCATATGCATGTTAACTTGTAAATTACGCCACGGCAAGTAATGAAGCCACGAATTTCGAATGAGCGTTGTAGGTTCGTACTCTCAAATGTCTTACAGGGTCTGAGTGTGCCACAGGCCACACAGCCACCGCCGCACCTAAAGCAACCTAATGGCCTACGATCTAGCCAAGTGCCTGTTACCGGTGCCGTAGGGAGGTGACTGTGGACCGGAGTATCCCTCAGGCTCTGTCCTTCTAAACGTGATCTGAGGATACTCATGTACAGTATCTCTGATGTCCGGGTCCATAAGGAGAATGGACCAATGTTTATGTAAAACCTCTATAACTTTGTTAGACATCCTGTCAAACATCGCAATGAGGCGAATCTTCTGATCTCCAATTGTTTTTCCCTTTGGTGACTGAAGATTGGCACGGGGTGTTGTCAAGGCTTTTTAATAGCCCTGTCGCAGCACCTTATCCGGGTAGCCTCTTGAAAGAAACCTCTGTCTGAGGTTCTTGGCCTGCCTGACAAACTCTTTGTGGTCAGAGCAGTTGCGACGTAGGCGTAAATACTGTCCGCCAGGAATGCCCATCTTCATGAGTTAGCACCTTCAATATTAATTCGGGCTATTAGTTGGGTATATAACAATTGGGTCATTGCAATAAAAGTAGTTTCCAATCGAAAATGGGACATGATCTGCCATAAGAAGGACCACTCCACCCTGTCAAATGCTTTAGCGGCATCCAAGGACAGGATGGAGCAGTCCAAACTCCCCCCTACCTGTAGATTCAAATAGACCCTATATAAATTTGATTTAATCTGTCTCCCGGGTATAAACCCTGTTTGATCGGGATGGACCAGGGGTGCAACTACCCTTTCAAGGCGATTCGCTAAAAATGTTGCGAAAATCTTATAATCTTTATTAAGGAGGGATATGGGCCAGTATAACCCAACATCGCTACCATCCTTATCTTTTTTTTTTTTTATTAAAGTGATAATTGCCTCCCTAAAAGATAGTGGAAGGGAGCCATAACTATAGGATTCATTTAGATCCCGCAGTAGAATAGGGAGTAGTGACTTAGCATGGTATCTATATAGTTCAAATGGCAGACCATCTGCCCCTGGAGAAGAGTTATATTTAACCGACGAAAGAACGGCCTGCAATTCTGCCAATCGTATAGGGTAGTTAAGTGTTTCCTTTTCCTGTACCGACAGAGAGGGAATTTCTAGTTGATCTAAATAATACTTAGTGGTAGACTGATTACATACCGTTTCAGATTTATATATAGTAGAGTAATAATTAGCGAATTCCTGTCTAATCTGGTCTGGATCATTTGCTATCTGGCCCAATGTATTTCTAATAGACCTAATTTTACTGACTCCTCTTTGATTGGCAACTAATGCAGCTAACAGTTTACCTGTTTTCCCCTCCTCGCTAAAACGTCTTGTCCTTGGAAAAAAAGTTTATGTTGGGCTTTATTTGCCAAGACGGTCTTACAGTATATTGTTGGTTCGCTTCTTTCAACTGTGTGCAAAGGGAATCACTACTCTGTTTAGTCAGGGCAACTGTCACGACCATGCTTATGGCCGTGACTCCTGGAACCGCATGCAGTTGCCTGCGGTCTGGTCTTGTTGTCAATCACAGGTGAGGGCTGTAGTTTGTTGCCTCACGTGTGGTTGCCGCTGGCAACATGATGTATTTGGCAGTATAGCAGTCTGAGCTGTTGCTAGGCAGCTTGCTGTCAAGTGCATGCGGTTGCACCAGGCAACCTGTCTTTGTATGTGTACACTTTGTCTGTTTGCTTTGCACAGGGTTTTCTGTGTGTGCATTTCCCTTTAAGTGGCTTCACTACCCTGTCTGAGGGGTACTCCAGCCTTGTGGTAAGCTGGACTCATCCTCCTGGTCTCTTATACCATCTGCCAGTGAGGGCCACCCTTCTGGTCATAAAAAGTTATGCGTGATTTTTATTTTATGTTCTTGTGGTGTCTATCCTTACTGCAGCTATGGATCGGTGTTCCTGTGTGTTTATGTGTGTGTGCTGTGTCCTTTTATGTTTCGTATGGACATTCAGCATGTGAGCATGGGATCCACTCAGTGTGTCTGTGGCAGGTAGGTGTGGAAGTGGTTTCACTCACCTGCCATATCAATAGACTGTTTATGTTTCCCCTTCCTTGCAGTTTGGCCAGTTTAGACTCCTGTTCCTCCGTGTCTAGGAGGAACAGGTTGTCTTACCCAGCTCCTTGCTCAGGGATCTGCTGAGAGCTAGTAGGGACCCGAGGTTCCCGAGTATGAGCCCTCCTATCATCTGGGTTGGCTCATACAGCTAGGAGTCAGGGTCAGAGTTAGGGACGCTGTAGGAGGTGACCTGCTCCCTAATTCTGTTGTCCTGGCCAAGCAGCTTCCACATACGTGTAACATCGCACGGCTGAGGGTTTCCCCCATCCCCAGTTGTGACAGCAACCTGCAACATCTTGATAGTCTCTATCATTAAGTTCTCTTGTTTATGAAACTCCACTAGTTGCCTTTTCATTTTACCGCAATAGAGGCCTCTAATATATGCCTTCAACGCGTCCCATACAAAATGGATGTGGGTAGAACCCACATTCCGCTGCCAGAAATCGAGAATTGATTAATTCCCGATCACTGATAACCTCCAACCAATATGGATTAAGTCTAAAGGCTCTGTTAGGACCTAAATTTAAGTCCACACCCCTGAGCAGGAACAGAACAGGAGAATGGTCGGAAATTCCATGCGGTTCGCATTTCATCTTCACAATTTGATCAATCATGGTGCAATTTGCGAATGAAAGATCAATTCATGACATTGATTTATACGTCTGGCTAAAGCATGAGTAAAAATTTTTTTCGCCATACAGATGCCACCAGATATCGACCAATGCCAACTCCCGACTGATATTACACAGGGGAGACCGGCTCTGCCTCTGCTCAGATGACGCAGACAATCTGTCCAGTTTAGGGTCCAACACAGAGTTGAAGTCACCTACCACTAACACCGGACATTGGGTTTTACTACATATAAACGTGGTTGATAAGGAGAGAACAGTGGACGCGAAGGGAGGTGGCACGTAAACAAAAGCTAAAATAGTCTCCTGTCCACTCCAAAGACCATGGAGGAAAACAAATCTGCCCTTCCTATCCACCCTAACTTCCAACGGGTGAAAATCCACCCCACGATGGATATATGCTTTCACGCCTCTCGAATATGAAGAGAGGTGCGAGTGATATTCCAGTTTTGCCCATCGCCTCTTCAATTGGGGGAGCCCATCAACCGTTGCATGAGTCTCCAATAAGGCCACTTTTGCAGGGAGGTGCCTTGCCATTACATCAAAAACCAATGTCCTTTTAATTCTATCACCCAACCCTCGCACATTCCAACACAAAACCCTGCGCGACATCATATCCTACAAAGAGCCAAAACAAAGCCGTGGTCAAATAGGGGAAGCGAGAGGGGTCACAAGGGAGCAGCGACAGCAGGCAACCCCTAACCCCATCCCACCCCCTAATTCCCCCCCTCCCATAACCAGTACCCAATCCCTCCACATGGCTCACAGGGAAAGTATTCCCCATCAACCTCTTCCACATCGCCAACCCCAACCCCGCTCCACACTCCACCACCACATGTAACCTTCTACATATAGCAACCAGAGAAAGAGAAAAACCAAAACAGGGGCTACACACCGGCCAAATCAAGCCACTGTGCAGCCTCAATGGATGTAGTAAAGAAATACACAGAACCGTAATGGAGAACCCTGAGTTTGGCAGGGTACAACATTAAATACTTCATATTAGCAGAGATTAATCTTTTTTTGACCTCATAAAGGATCGCCTTTTATTTTGTGTTTCACAACAGAAATAAGGGTATATTTGAATGTCATTACCATCAAAAACAGTTTTGAGGAGTTATCTTTTGCGTCTAAGTACCCAGTCACGGTCCTTAGAACAAACCAATCTAGCAAGTAAAGCTCTGGGGGGGGGGGGGGTTGCGCCTGGGAACCTGGAAAAAATTAAGTTAGAGTAAAGTAAACAAATGCATATACAGTAGCTACAACCACATTTCCAAAACATAATACAGGACCAAACGTTATTAGAATAGCGCAGAGGGATCAAATAACCTGTTAGGTGTTATTATGGCAGGTATGAAAGCGCAAAAATCAGTCCAGAATTTATAGAAGATTGCAAAGAAAAAGAAAGGGAAGAGAGCACAAAGCTGAACCCACCCTCATGCCCATAGAATCAACGTTAGTCTCTGTTAGTAAATAAGTTTGTATTTGAAGCTAATAGTAAAAAATGAGTCACATATCCGACACTAAAGCAGGGTAAGCCCTGCTGATCTCACCAGTCTTTGGCCCCTATTATCTGAATAGAGGAGCAGGTCTAATATTCAATGGATGAGGTTGTTAAGTTGGAGGTAAAAGAAAGATTCCATGTGTTTTATTGAGGTAGGTGACAAATGATTGAGTTTCTTCCTTGGGACCATTCCAGATCACAATAAGGTCATCTATATAACCCTTATACAAGATGATATTATTCTTCCAATAATGACTGGAGTAAGCAAACTCATCTTCAAAGCAGCCCATGTATAAATTGGCGAAATTAGGCACGAAGCGCGTCCCCATTGCGGTTCAGTTTCGTTGCCTGTAGATCTTGCCCTCGAATGTAAAGACATTGTGCGTTAGAATAAAGTGAATGGCATCCAGTATAAACTCCCTGTGTTTGCCGTAAAGACGGTCATCTTTTTCTAAAAATTGTTTTGCAGTTTTGATGTCCGCTGTGTGTGGGATGTTAGAATAAAGCGCTGCAATGTCCAGTGTCAGCCAACACAATTGAGGTTCCCAATTAATATCTGTTAGTAAACTAATTAGTTGTGTGCAATCCCTCAGATAAGATCGGAGATTTGTGACATGTCTTTGTAGAAATAGATCTACATAATGAGAAAGATTACTAGTAAGAGAGTTTATTCCCGAGATGATCGGTCTACCTGGTGGGTTCCTGGTGTTTTCATGAATTTTCGGTAGGTGATAAAACACTAGCTAATGTAATATATATATTTTTTTTAACCCCATCACGCATTCATCCACTAATTGCAGCTTTTTTGAGCTACCAGGAAATTAACACTCCCTGTCTTCTGGTGCACTAACTAATATATATATATATATAGATATAGATATAGATATAGATATCTATATCTATATATATATATATATATATATATATATATATATGTATATATTTATCTTTCAACCCCATTATGTATTCATTCAATAATCATAGCTCACTTGGAGTTTCCAGGACATTAACACCCCCTGTCTGCTAGTGTATATATCATATTATATCTGCTACAGTTTCTTATACACCCCATAGTGCCTCTCTTCACCCTTTTGAAGTTATTAACTTCATAGTTTCCATGCCCTTACATTATGGATTAGACTAAACTGGCTTTTTATATCACGAGCACACGGTACATTAGGAGGTTGTAGTTGAGCTTCATGCAAACTCATCCACATTAAAGAGCTATATCTGTATATGGTATTTTTATCCTATTGGTTTGCCTTGGTGGTATCAATATATAATATACAATATATATGTTCATCCTTTTCTTATTTTTATATTATTATATTATCTTATTGCTGTGGTATAGTACAGTCTCACAGTAGAGATACTATTATAAAGTATCAGTATAGTGTATGGACACTTCTTGTTTTATCATCCATTTCATTTTATTTTATATAATTGTTTTTCCTAATATTACAATTTCATATATATATATATATATATATATAATATTTATCATTATATACATAGGTATATATTTATTATTTTATTAATGTATGTTTATATATATATATATATATATATATATATAATTTTTTATATATATTTATATTTTCATACTTATCACTATATATTTGTTACATATATTTTTTATAGATGAGCACATATTTTATGTTTATCCCACATATGTTTCTTTTTTATTAACCTCCATTGTAGACTAAATTCTAGATAAAGTCTAGCACCCTGAAACGCTTTGTCTCACAAATAAATTAAATACTGCTGAAACTGAAACATTGCCCACGACCGGTTGTGTTTGTGCGCCCTCTATGGTCCATACACTCAACGTAAAGTTCAGCGTCATTTCCTTCCTACCATTACCCGAGTGGCATGGTGCCCCCTGCCCAAGGCGATCGGATGAATCTAGGCTGCACCAACAGTTACTCGTCTTTACTTGGCCTTCATTGCAGTTGTGTCCAATTGATGCAACCGCAATAGGTGAGCAAACCATTTCTTTTAGCAGAAATTCGACTTGCTGAACTTACTCACCCTATGAGCGCCTTTCTCTATCCTATTGGCCACCATTTCCTCTAAAACATTAGGGGAGAGGGCCTGCTGCTGATCTGACCCTCTAAAACATTAGGGGTGAGGGTATGCTGCTGAGCTGACTCTCTAAAACATTAGGGGCAAGGGCCTGCTGCTGATCTGACCAACTAAAAGATTAGGGGTGAAGGTCTGCTGCTGAGCTGACCCTCTAAAACATTAGGGGTGAAGGCCTGCTACTGATCTGACCATCTAAAACATTAGGGGTGGGGGTCTGCTGCTGAGTTGACTTTTAAAACATTAGGGGCGAGTGCCTACTGCTGATCTGACCATCTAAAACATTATGGGTGAGGGCCTGCTGGTAACCCTCTAAAACATTAGGGGTGAGGGTCTGCTGCTAGCCGAACCCAAACCCCAATGGGGAGCCGAACTTTTGAGCACTAAAATGGCTGTAAAAATGTCATGGAAAGGGCTAGAGGGCTGCAAATGGCATCAAAATGTGGTTAAGAGCATGGCAAGTGCTGTGCAAACAAATGTGAATAGGGAAATGACTTTAAATAACATAAAATACGTAAAAATACAAAATTATAATCTTGATCTAGGAGGACAAGGGCCATATGGAGTAGGAGGTTGAGGAGGCAGTGGATGTGGCGGTGTAGGTGGAAGCGGTGGTGGAGGAGGTAGCCTACACAGCTTTTTGGTTTTAAATGTATATTTATTTTTTTAAATTATGGGACACCCAAAAACATTGGGAAATATAACCTCTGATAACCCCCTCCAGTCGTGCTAAACACATGTTGAGACAATACACTGACTGCAGGGGAGGCCAGCACCTCCATAGCGTAAAGGGCAAGCTCAGGCCATGTGCCCAATTTGGAGACCCAAAAGTTGAAGGGGGCAGATCATCACTCAGTACGTGTAGGCGTGTGCACACATACCACCATGTCGCACGTCCCCGTGATGTCCACGATTCAATTCAATATCTTCTCTATCAACTTTTGATGTTCTTTTATGCGCCTACCATGGTGATCATGGGTGGCGGGGAATCAGGGTTCCAGGCCGGAGAGGGTGCCTGAGAAACGGATACCACATCCAGGGGGGGTCAATGGATGAAATTAAATGAAATCGAGTGGAAATGTGGGACAAAGTATTGAAGCATAAGCTTCCAAGTTAACGAGGGGGCACACAGCAATTACCCACTCCCGACTCGGGGAGGTAGTGACGATAAACAATACAGGACTGTTAAAATGCCCTGTTATTGGAATTATTAATACAAATTTATAGGGAATGTCACTGGGGTATTTTGGATTTGGAAACCTTAGCCATGAGAGGCCCTGCTGCCGCTTTGTTGATTCTAGATAACTTCTTCCTGATAGCACGTCCCTGTGACGTCCACGATCCATTTGGATATCTTCTCTATCAACTTTCAATGTTCTTTTCTGAGCAGAAGGATCGAATAAAAGGGCCAATTAAAGACGAATTTTAGAAATTTAAGTCCCTATCACCTATAAAGAGCAGAGTTTTTTCATCGCCAGAAATAAGTTAATGTCACCCACCAATGGAACAGATTATTTTTAAAAATGTTGGTCCCTGTCACCTATGCGGTTTATTCACGGCAAAAATTGTAAAATGTCAACCCAAGAATGTAACAGAAAAATTTGTGAAATGTATTAACCTGTCTACTAGGTATAGCAGTGGTATATCACACCCAACAATTGGTGAATTTCACCCGGAAATGTAACAGACAAAATGTAACAGACAAATTTGTGATTTTTTTTTTTACCTGTCTACTAGGTAGAGCAGTGGCATATCACACCCAAAAATTGCTGAATTTCACCCTAAAATGTAACAGACAAATTAGTGATTTTTTTTAACTGTCTTCTAGGTATAGCAGTGATATATCACACCCAAAAATTGGTGAATTTCAATGCTGAGACTTTTGCCAATATATTCCTGTCATTTTCATCTGCACAATGCTCCGTTTTGTGTAGGATGCCTTTGTGGTGCATGTGGACCGCGCCGGCATCCTCCATTGTACGCATTTTTTGCTGGGGATGGTTGTTTGCTGCGGTCCACATGCGGTGGGACTGCTTCCCCAATGAGAAACACGCTACAGTGTTTGGGGTTTGAGCAGTTCCCCCATATTTGCCACTATATTTCTGTGATTTTGTTTTATATGTATTGAATGTGCCTTTACCTGGCATTTAAACATTCCTTTGCACCTGGTATCCTCCATCACACGGTTTGATATGGGTGTGGCTTACAGTCTTGCTTTATTCGCATTGCATTAGTTGCCCTGATATGCGGTTGTGTGGAAGCTTGGCTGTAAGCTGGATTTCATCACCTTCAGACCGTGTTCTCACCATAGTTAGCGTAGTGGTAGGACCCTTGCCATGCTGAGAAACCATGACGTGGTGCATGATGGGCTCCGATGTGTTCCTGACAGGAATATATTGGCAAAAGTCTCAGCTTTTAATATCTGCTTGTATGACTAGCTAGTATAGTCAGTGGCATATCCATTTGGTGCATTTTTTTCTGTGATTTATACACTCGGAAAGAGTGTGAAATATCCAAAATACAAGAATGAGCAATTGCGCTGTAGTATAACAATGGCTGGTTAAGGTCAGTATACATGTCTATTCTGCACAAGGTACGGACAAGTCCTGTGGGATCCATGCCTGGTTTATATTAATAAACGTGAGCTTGTCCACATTGGCTGTGGACAGGCGGCTGCGGTTGTCTGTGATAACGCCCCCTGCCGTGCTAAACACACATTCAGATAATACACTGGCTGCAGGGCAGGCCAGCACCTCCAATGCATAAAGGGCAAGCTCAGGCCATGTGCCCAAATTAGAGAACCAGAAGTTTAAGGGGGCAGACCCGTCATTCAGTATGCTTAGGCGTGTGCACACATACTGCTCCACCATGTTGGTGAAATGCTGCCTCCTGCTAAGACGTTCCATATCAGCTGGTGGTGCTGGTTGTTGTGGCATGCTGACAAAGTTTTTCCACATTTCGGCCATGCTTTTTTTTTTTTTTTGAACAATAGTTTTTTATTAAGATTTACATAAAATAAAAAAAATAGGTTACAATTGCATGAATACAATCACATGAATACATCCTTAGCAGAGGTATTTTTAGGCACTTGTGAAACTTCTTTTAGAAAATTAGAAATTACACTTCATAAGACAGATAAACTAATACCAGTAATAAGAAATGACATCACAGGTACTTCACATAACAAAATATTAGTGTACAGGTAACGCAACACGATTGAAGCGTTATAACCTAATAGACGCATTGGGAGGTATCTTGCACTTATTGTCGTTCAACCACATATCCCAGTTCTTCAGAAAGGTAAGCTTCGAGTTCCTAGATGACGCCCAAATTCCTTCATATAAACAACAATTATCTAGCGTTCTAAGAATTCTCTTGATATTGGGGAGATCACCGGCTTTCCAGCAGGCAGCAATTTTTAGGCGGGTAACAAATATTAGATGGCTAACAATGGATCTATAATGTTGAGGGAGTTCAATAAGGCCTACAGATAAAAGAGCCATCTTAGGAGAGGGAGTGATTTGGGAGCCTGCTAGATGAGATATTAATTCAAAAATTGAGATCCATAAACAATTAACTGATGGGCAGTCCCACCACATGTGTAGGTATGTACCAGGGGCATTACCACATCTCCAACATGCTTGCGACATTTCAGGAAATATTTTATTCAAGTACATAGGGGTTCTGTACCATCTATATAGTATTTTTCTCGCTCCTTCTAAATGGTCTGAGCATTTGGAAAGCTTAGATACAGAGTTGAAGGCTTCCCCCCATTCCGCTTCTGTGAGAACAGAGCCCAACTCAGAGTTCCACAAGTCCATGATGTGTTGTAATGGATTTGCGCTAGATTCTTTTAGTAATTGATATCCTTTCGTGATACCTTTATCTAGTCTATGTGTCATATGGATCCAGTCCATTAGCGAATGGTTTTGTGAGGTAAATTGAAAGTTTCTTGGGGATTGAAGTAGATGTCTTATTCTAAGGTATTTATAGAAATCTGAGTTGGGAATGCTGAATTCTCTATGAAGATAAGCAAAGTCAACAAAAACTTCATTAATTCTCAATTGACCAATATCTGTAATACCGGAGGATATCCAGTTACCAATCTGAAGGTCTGGTATGGCTAATTCACATATTTCTAGAGGTAGGGAGGAGATTGAAGAAGTAACTAATTTTTCTGTTCTAGCAATGACATACCAGATGCTAAAGATTGCATTCAGGGTTGATAGTGAAGAGACATGTTTAATACCAAAGACCGCTGTGGCTGAGAGCCATAAGTTTAAGTCATGGGCACCCATTATATTTTTCTCCAGTACAACCCATTTTTTAGAGGTATCATTTTTAATCAAGTATCTCATTTGATCAAGTATAGAAGAGGCATAGTAGTGTTTAATAGAAGGGGTGTTGAGTCCGCCTGTTTTAAGTGATCTTTGAAGGATGAGACCTTTCACTCTGGGTTTAAATTTCCCCCATATATGTCGGTTGAGTAAGGTTTGTAGTTTTGATAAATATCCTTTGGGAATGGCAATTGGAATATTACGAAACATATAAATAATTTTGGGTAATATCATCATTTTAATTGCTGCTATTCTCCCTAACCATGAAAGAGAGTCCATTCTTAGGTTGTTTAAGGAATCATTTATCTTATTATATAGTGGCCAAAAATTAACTTTGAATAATTTACTAGTAGGGAATGCAAGCTGAATGCCTAGGTATGTCAATGATTCTACAGCCCAGGGGTATTTGTATGAGTTGGAGATTAAGTTTTTGGTAGTTCTGGATAAACCCAGGTCAAGAATTTGGGACTTGTTGATATTAACTTTATAGAAGGACGCTTTGCCAAATTTAGTAATTATATTGTTAATAGCATTTAATGCAGTTGTAGGGTTTGATGTTAAGATTAACACATCATCTGCAAAAAGACCTATGCGATGATCTGTGTTCCCCACCGTTAACCCTTTAATGAGAGGGGAGGATCTAATATGTTCCGCAAAGGGTTCCATTGCAAGGGCAAATATTAAAGGGGACATGGGGCACCCTTGTCTAGTTCCATTCTTAATATTGAATGGAGCAGATAAGAAACTAGATGAGTAAATAGAGGCGCTAGGGTTGGAGTATAAGGACATTACCGCAGACAGGAAAAAATCACCAAATCCAAATTTTTTCAAGGTTGCATGAATGTATTTCCAATGTATCCTATCAAACGCCTTCTCCGCGTCCAAGGAGAGGAGCAGAGAAGGCGTTTGTGTAGAGTGTGCTACATCTAAAAGGTCTATGAACCTCCTAGTGCCATCTGATGATTGCCTGTTGGGGACAAAACCAATTTGGTCATTAGCTATTAATGTAGGAAGGATACCAGATAATCTTTTTGCCAGAATTTTCGCAAAAATCTTTATATCTGAGTTTAGTAGCGATATAGGCCTGAAGTTAGCCGGCTTGTCTGCAGATTTACCAGGTTTGGGGAGCGTAATTATCAGTGCGTTTAACATATCTTTGGGGATCGACTCCTGTTCTGCTATTAAGTTGAAGGATCTATTCAAAAAAGGGTTTAGAATGTGTGAGAAAATTTTATAATATTCATTTGTAAGTCCGTCCGGACCAGGAGATTTATTGTTTTTGAGGGAATGTATTGCTTCAGAAATTTCCTGATGTGTGATTTTAGAGTTAAGGGATTGGTTTTGGGCTGGAGTTATAGAAGGAAGTGATATACCAGTAAGGAAATCATTAATATATTCAGTAGTCGGTTGGACAATGTCAGGCGCTTTCTCCAGATTATATAAATTTTCATAATATTTGGCGAATTCCTCTGCTATATGCTTGGGATTATATAATTTTTGGTCCTGACTGTCGTATAAGAAGGGGATTCTTGATTTAATTTCTCTTTTTTTAATTCTATTAGCTAAAATTTTTGACGCTTTATTACCTTGAGAGTAGTGGTCTGAATTGAGTTTACGCAGGTGGAATTCATGTTTTTCGTGTAAATGAAGATATAAATGATGTCTGGCTGTTTTTAATTTGCTGATAATTTTAGGGTCTAACGAAATCTTAGAAGAATCCTCTAGGTTTTTGATATCAGCTAGTAATTTATCAAGAGTTTTCCGTCTATTCTTCTTTTGGATAGCCGCATGTTTTAACAAAACACCCCTTATAAATGCCTTGTGCGCACTCCATAATGTAATATCTGAAACCAGCTTATTGTCATTGGATTTAAAATATTCATTTAATGAATTTTCTACTTCTGTACGAATAGAAGAATTTTGGAGTAAGGAGTTATTGAGTCTCCATGGGGAATATATTCTATTACTATACTTATCATCCAGAGTAAGAGTGATAAACGCATGGTCAGACCACGTTATATTAGAGATTGATACTTCTAACACTTTTTGAAGGAGCCATTTATCTGATACAAAGAGGTCAATTCTAGAGTAAGTATTGTGTGGGTGTGAAAAGAAAGTAAAATCTTTTTCATTAGCATGGTGAACCCTCCATATATCTAGAAGACCCTCTTGGAATAAGAAATCTCTGAGGTGTGAATTCTTTTGAGAGGGAAGAGGAGAGGGCAGCCTATCAATTGAGGAGTCAGGACACATGTTGAAGTCGCCACAAATCAATAGAGAGCCTTGCTTAGTATCCTGAGCTATTTTGACTGTACGTTTGATAAAATTGATCTGATCAGCATTAGGGGCATATAAATTAACTATTGTGTATCTAGAGTTGTTTATATCGCATATAATGATGATGTATCTGCCCTCTTCATCAATTATTGTATTATGACACTGGAAGGCAACAGAATTTTTAAAACCTATAATCACACCTTTTCTTTTATTTGAAGCTGATGAGAAAAAGATGTGTGGAAAGGAGGGGTGATAAAATCTGTAGGAGTCTTCCTTATTAAGGTGGGACTCTTGAATACAGATGATGTCAGCTCCTTGTTTCCTCACCTCATTCCAACATGCTGACCGCTTAAATGGGCTATTAAGACCTTTAACATTTGCAGAGAAGATTTTTATACCTTTACTAGCCATATTGATTTCTAATGCAATATGCTAATATTTCTAACCTGAGATGATTAATAATTAGTGTGTGAGTGAAATAGTGAAGTACACTTATGTTACCGTAAGGAAATTGTGGGGAACGTAGATTTGAATCTTTGACTTCCTTTGTTTGAGGTAGACCTTTTTTGTGTAACCTTATAAAACAATAAGATAAAACACGGAAAAAAAAAAGATTAATAAATAACAGAAACATAACAATGGTCTAACAGTGACCACAAGTAGTGATGTATCTCACTTAGTATGGGAGGCGTTAGGAAAACAGTGGATTAGGGAATGTGAACACAGAGATGTAATATGTGTTCTCAGAGGTAGAGCATCAGGGTGTGGAACCCCATAAGAATAGCATAATAGTAGTATAACCAAACAAGTATAACATGGAAGGATACTTATGGTATCAAGGAAACTGTCCCGCATAAGTTCACGGAGGATTTCTTCCCACTTTGGTCCATTCTGGAGTCAGGTTAAGGTGGCTTCTATCAGAGGAAGGTCTATTAGAAGGAGAGTTCATTGCTTTGTCTCTTTCTTTGTCTTTGTCTTTGGCTTTAGCGCCCTCCGGTGGCACAGAGATGTTCCATTTGGCAAAAGCTACTGACGCTTCCTGTGGAGAAACTAGGACATTTGATGAATTTTGGTATCTCACAATCAACTTGACAGGGAAACCCCATTTGTAGGGAATGTTGTTGTCCCTTAATGCTTTGGTGTATACTTGGAACTCGCGTCTCCTGCTCAGTGTCGCTGGTGATAAGTCAGTGAATAGGAGGACATTACAAAATCTTTCAGGGATATCCGTCCTCTTTTTTTGAGCTTCTCTCATTAGGGAGTCTTTTAGGTGATAAAAGTGTATTCTGGCAAGAACATCTCTGGGAATAGAGGCTGGAAGAGCTTTGGGTTTGGGAACCCGGTGAACCCGGTCTATTATCAACTCTGGCCCTGGAGTGTCTGGCAGATATGCCACTATGAGGTCCGCAATAAAGTCCTGCAACTGAGAGTCCAGAACACTTTCAGGAATGCCTCTGAATCTAATGTTGTTCCTTCTGGAGCGATCCTCCAGATCAGCGATTTTAAGTTTCATGGTGGCTATGTCATCTTCAACCGCATTATGATTATCAACTAGTGAGTTATGCGCTGAGACAAATTCCTCCATTTTTTCTTCCAAATGTGCGGTTCTTTCTCCTATAGCGACTATGTCTGCATGAATAACAGAGATTGTCTCTTTAAAGTCGCCATGAATAGATCGTTTTAGATCTGACAGCATGTCCTGCATTGCATTGACTGTTAATCCAGGATCTATGCCTGGTGACGCAGGGTAAGTATCAAGGGGAGGACTGTATGGCTGCTGTTCACTCACCCTCTTTTGTTTTTTAGGTTCCTGTGAGGAAGGAGAGTCGGATCCTGCTGAAGAGGGAGACCCTGGTGAACGCTGAATGAGCGCCGCTGCAGAGGACGGGCAAGGCGCTCCCTCCGTGTGGCGGGAACCGGCGCCATCTTGTGAAGACCCAGGAGCTGGATGGAAGAATGCCGTCATTTTCTGAGGCTGCGAACCCTTCTTCCTTCCTCTGGTCATCATCGGAAGGAGTACTGGAGCAAGGTCCGTTCTGGGGTAGGTAAGTATCTCCAAAATCTTTGAAATATAGCTGCTTTGTGCCGCTGTCGGAGTTCCACAGCCGGAGCTCTGGCACTATGCGCCCTCTCCTCCCGGCATCCGGCCACGCCCCCTCGGCCATGCTAACCCTGCCTTCTGAGGTGCTGGATGTGCCCCAGCTGCGTTGGCGACCTCTTCCTCATCCTCTGCCTTTGCCTTGTGCTTCCACTGTGCCCACGCTGTCAGGTGGGAATGCCACCAGCAGCACGTCTACCAGCGTGCGCTTGTACTCGCGCATCTTATGATCACGCTCCAATGACGGAATTAAGGACGGTATGTTGTCCTTGTAACGGGGATCCGGCGGTCGTTGCGGAGACACTGCAGCATGTAATCGCTCATGTGTGCCAGGCTGCCCAGAGGCAACAAAAAAATGAGCTGGTCTGGGTGCCACCCTGCTTTGAACATGGTTCCTCCTCCTCCATCTCCTCCTCCTCATCCTCCACCTTGTCATCCTCCTGAACTGTGCCCTGGCTGGACAATTATGTACCTTGGGCTTGTGGGTGTAGGAACCCACCCTCGGAGCCACTTGGGAATGACTGCTCGGAAACCCTACGAAATTATCCCTCTTCCTCCTCCTCCTGTGCCACATACTCTTCCATCATTGCCAGGAGCGTTTTTTCAAGGAGGCATAGAAGTGGGATAGTAATGCTGAGAACGGCGTTATCGGCACTGGCCATGTTGGTGGAGTACTCGAAATAGCGCAACAAGGAACACAGGTCTCGCATGGAGGCCCAGTCATTGGTAGTGAAGTGGTGCTGTTCCGCAGAGTGACTCACCAGTGCATGCTGCAGCTGAAACTCCACTATCGCCTGCTGCTGCTCGCACAGTCTGGCCAGCATGTGCAAGGTGGAGTTCCTACTTGTGGGCACGTCGCATATGAGGCGGAAAGCGGGAAGGCCGAAGTTATGCTGCAGCGCTGAAAGGCGAGCAGCAGCAGGGTGAGAATGCCGAAAAGCGTGCACAGACGGCCCGCACTTTATGCAGCAGCTCTGACATATCGGGGTAAGTTTTAAGGAATCTCTGCACCACCAAATTCAGCACATGCGCCAGGCAAGGGATGTGCTTCAAACCGGCTAGTCCCAGAGCTTCTACGAGATTTTGCCCATTATCGCACACCACCAGGCCGGGCTTGAGGCTGACTGGCACAAACCACTCATCGGTCTGTTGTTCAAGGCCAGTCCTCAGCTCCTGTGCAGTGTGGGATTTGTCCCCCGAAGAGATAAGTTTTAAAACTGCCTGCTGTCGTTTACCCCTGGCTGTGCTGAAGTTGCTGGTGAAGGTAATACTCTGACCGCATGAAGAGCTGGTAGAGGATGAGGAAGCAGAACAGGAGGAGGAAGCAACAGGAGGCAAACTGAAGCGCCCTGCAATCCTCGGTGGGGGAAGGACATGCACCAAACTGCTATCCGCCTCAGGCCCAGCCGCCACTGCATTTACCCAGTGTGCTGTTATGGAGATATAACGGCCCTGACCGTGCTTACTGGTCCACATATCTGTAGTCAGGTGCACCTTGCCACAGATGGCGTTGCGCAGTGCACACCTGATTTTGTCCCCTACTTGGTTGTGAAGGGAAGGGATGGCTCGCCTGGAAAAGTAGTGGCAGCTGGGCATGCCGTACTGTGGGACAGCTACCGCCATAAGACCTTTAAAACTATCCGTCTCCACCAGACGGAATTACAGCATTTCAAAGGCCAGTAATTTAGAAATGCTGGCATTCAGGGCTAAGGATCACGGGTGGGTAGGGGGGTACTTCCCCTTGCTCTCCAGCGTTTGGGAGATGGAGAGATGAACGCTTCCGTGGGACATTGTGGAGATGTTTGGTGACCCAGGTGTTGGTGTTGCTGGGAAATCCTCTGTTTGCGGGATGCCAGGTGGCACTGTCACTCCAGAGGTGGATGAAGAGGCCGTGACTGCAGCAGAAGAGGAAGCAGGAGGAGCCAGAGACCTTTGTTGGTTTTTGAGGTGTCTACTCAACTGCAGCTCGTGCTTTGCACTTAAATGCCTGATCATGCACGTTGTGCTCAGGTTGAGAACGTTTATGCTTCGCTTCAGGCTCTGATTGCACAGCGTGCAAACCACTTGTGTCTTGTCATCAGCACATTGTCTGAAGAACTGCCACGCCAGGGAACTCCTTTGAGCTGGCTTTGGTGGGCTCGGTCCCTTGCTGTGGTGAGCAGTAGTAGGTGTACTGTCTAGAGGACGGCCGCTCCGCTTTTGCACGCTGCTCCCTCTTCTGCTGTACTGGTGGCTCTGTGCGACCACTGCCTCTTCCTCTGAACTACATTGGTCACTCGCATGACCTTGATTCCATGTGGGGCCGAGGACCTCATCGTCCTCCACATCATCTTCCACCCAGTCTTCACCCCTGCCTTCCTTGTCGGTCTGCACACTTTCGAAAACCCCAGCAGTTGGCACCTGTGTTTCGTCATCATCCGAGATATGCTGCGATGGTCCTCCCATGTACTCATCTTGAAAGATAAGTGGTTGGGAACTTCCACTTCTGGGGCAGGGCTAGGTGGATGGCCCTGGGAAACCCTGCTAACAGAGTCATCAAAAAGCTGAATAGACTGCTGCATGACTTGGGGCTCAGACTGCTTCGGCTGATTTGCAAGGGGGTGAGGTGAATGACTGATGGACATCGGCTGCGGGTGCCAACTGTGGTCTTTCAGCAGGAGACTGGGTGGGAGACAATGTGAAGGAACTGGATCCACTGTAGGCAACCCAATGTACTATCGTCTGTACTTGTTCAGGCCTCACCATTCGTGAGGTTTTGTCACCTACTCGCACCTGAGGAAGGGTTTTCACTTGTGCGTGTAGCTGGCACAGATCGACCACGTCCTCTCCCTGCAACAGGAGCTCCACCAGCAGCACCACGACCTGGGCCGCGTCCCTTATTTGACGCTCTCCTCATTTTTTTCAAATTTAGGATCTTGCCCTAAATGGGTGTTTAATTAATAGTAGAATAGAAAGACAGTATGTTAAGGGTGTATCTCACACGGTCTGAACCAGTGTAGGCCTAAATTAAAGATTTCTTTGCACAAAATGGCTGTATTTCAAATGGCTGTATTTCAAATCCCTGAATCAAACCCCTGTGGGTGGAAACCACTCTGTCGGAAAGGCCTCTCCCTAACTAGATATCCCTGTCAACTTCTATATTGATAACTGCAGAATCTCTGGGTTGGGATGTAGGACAGGGCCCTGGGAGAGAGGATCTTCCCTTGGAGGAATGATCCAAGGGGGTTCCCTGGATAGGTTTATCAGGGTTGAATATCACACTCTCTTTGGCCATCTTGGGGCTACTAATATTATGGAGGCTCTTTCCCTCTGGACTTTCTTCAGGACTTGGGGAATTAGGGAAAGGGGAGTGAAGGCGTATCCGTATTCCTGATTCCAGTCTTGAGCTAGACCGTCTATAGCTGTAGGATTCTCTGAACGATTTAGCGAGAAGAATCTTTCCACCTTCCTGTTCTTCCGGGAGGCAAAGAGGTCTATTGTCGGAGACCTAAATTTGGACACAATCTGAGAGAATACTTTCTCGTTCAGACTCCATTCTGCTTGACTGAGCTTGAATCGACTTAGGAAGTCAGCTAGAATATTTTCTTTCCCCCTTAGATGGACTGCGGATAGAAAAAGGTTCCTCTCTTCTGCTACCTGAAAAATCTCCTGGCAGAGGGAGAGAAGGGATGGTACTCTTGTTTCGCCCTGGTGATTTATATAAGCCACTGTCGTTGAGTTGTCTGAGTAGAAGACCAGTCTTCTGTTTGAGACTTCCGGGATTGCAATATTTAGGGCCATCACTACAGCTTTGAGCTCCATGTAGTTTGAAGTTCATTTTCTTATTTTTAAGTCCCACCTTCCTTGCCAGTATCTTTTTTTGGTGTGTACGCCCCAGCCCCAGGGACTGGCGTCCATAGTTATCATCATGGGATCTGCAAAAGACCAAGGCATTCCCACAGAGAGGTTTTTTTGGGATGTCCACCACAGAAGGGATGATCTTGCTCTGGATGAAAGATGGAACCTTTCCTCCAGCGTTTGTGGCAGTCCATTCCAAGCCTGCAATATATCCGCCTGCAGTGGTCTCGTGTATCTGCGCAAAGGGTACAGCCGGAATCGTAGCCGTCAAATGACCCAGTACCATCATTGCTTGTCTGAAAGATCACTGGAAGGAACAAAACAGGGCCCAAACATGCGCAGGGACGAGACTATCCTTTGTGGGAGGATTGTCTTCTGGGACCTGGAGTCTAGCTGCATTCCTAAAAATGTGCAATTCTGAGGCGGGGTTAAACAAGATTTTGCATGATTTATCTTCCACCCGAGATCTTTTAACAGGGAGCATATCAGAACTAGATCTTTCTGTAATTGGTCTTCTGTGTGGGCAATGAACAAAAAGTCACATGGAAGGGCGCAGAGTCTGGCTTTAGAACCTTGATCCCCTTTCTATAACTTAAGCCAAATGGCTCTTCTAGCGGCATTCGTCATGGCCGAGGATTTGGCAGTGAAACGGATAACATCAGTAGAAGCATCCGTTAAAAAATACGCTGCCTTAGAGTATGTAGGTAAGGAGGCCAGGATTTCTTCCCTAGGTTTCTTTTCTCTAAGATGAATCTCTAGCTGGTCCAACCAGAGACGGAGGGACCTGGACACCTAGGTAGCTGCGACAGCAGGTCTGAGACAAGTGGCTGATGTCTCCCAGGCACGTTTTAAATAAATATCGACCTTTTTATCTAGTGAATCGGAAAGACAACCTAGATCATCAGTGAAGTGCTGCTTTTTTGGCTATTTTGGCGACTGGGGCGTCCACTGTAGGAGCCTTATCCCATATTGAGGATACTTCTTCATCATACATCATTTCTTTTTACTGAGGTGGAAATAAACTTCCTGTCAGGATTTTTCCACTCTTTTTTGATAAGGGCCTGTAAGTTTTTTTGTGCATAGTAAAAACCCTATGTTTTTTAGGGCCTAGAGCTTGGAAGGCTTGGTCCGCAGCAGATCTAGTCTGTTTAATATCTTCTAGCTGCATAGTGGATCTTACAGCTTTCAGTAATGGCTGTGTATCCTCAGGGGGGAAAAAGGATCTACCTGAATATTCATCATCCGAGTCGCTGGAAAACAACTGTCCTGATTCTTTATTTTCGTTATCAGGAGAGTCAAATTCCACGCTTTCATATTCTGCGGACCTATTCGGGGACCTGGTACGGCCTTTACTGAATGCTTTAAGTGAAGCCTTCACTTCTGACCTAATTAAACATTTCTTGGACCTGGTCAAACTCTGGGACTCTTCCGCCACAAGCTTATCTATGCATGCTGAACACAATGGTTTAAGATATGAGGCGGATAGGGCCACTTTACATCCTGCACATTCCTTGTGCTTGGTCTTGTTAGAAGACTTTTTAGGCGGCATTGAGGTCTACAACAATCAAATAATATATCATTAGTAAGGAAAAGAACGTTCTCACCCAGAGCGCAGAAACTTTTCCTTCCCCACTCCTTAGGACCGGTACTGGGCTTGCGGGCCTCAAGGGTTCCCGGGGTTCAGCGCGTCCATCCGAAGGTTCCATCATACTGCCGAGCTGGGAACCTCTTCAGTACAAACACTGTGTGCCTTCCATGCTGGCTGCCTGCTCCTGCAGCCGCTCTTATATTTGAAAGACGTGCCTCGGCTCCTACTTCCGGTCCCTGAAGGCCCCGCCCTCCGAAATCATCAAGTGCAGCCGCGCGTATGGGCACAAGCGATTGATGCACCCGGCTGCCATCCTTGGTACTGGCGGCGGCCCTCACGCCGGGAAAAGAGTGGGGAGCCGCCTGAACACGGCCACAGCGGCTCCCCGCAGGACCAGAAAGTAGCGCAGGAAGAGGCAGACTTGTGGGGAGTGGCTTCCGGCAGAGCCACAGAACTACCGCTCCCCAGGGAAAATGGTCTCCTATGGCAACCGGCCAAGACCCTCCCCCAGCGGCAGATGGTGATGAGGTATGTCTTAAGCAGCGGATCTCTGCTGCCCTGCTTCTCAGGGTCTCCCATCTGGAGGACAGGAAACCTGAACTGGTGGCTGGTGGGGGTGTTTTCTTTTTATCTTCTCAGGTTTCCTGTCCATATGAGAGGTCCTGAGTCGCATAGGGTGCCGTCATGGGTGAGGGGGAAAAAAGGGTTGGTCACACTGACCCAATTAACCGGCTGAATAACTATTATATATTCCCTCTGTTGGTGGCAAGTACAGTGTATTTTAAACAAATAAAAATGTAGAACACACGTACCAAATTAATCGGTTGAATATCTGTTATATATCCCTTGGAAGGTGGCAAGTACGGTGTTTTTTCAACCCAAAATAAAGGTACGGTAGGTCACACCAATCCAATTAATTAGCTGAATAAACATTTATATATCCCTTTGACAGTGGCATGTACAGTGTATTTTAAAGAAGAAAAAAATGGTTGGTCACACCGACCCAATTAACTGGCTGAATAACTATTATATATTCCCTTTGTTAGGGGCAAGTACAGTGTATTATAAACAAACAAAAAAGGCAGGTCACACCGACCCAATTCTCCGGCTGAATAACTGTTACATATTCTTTTGATGGTGGAATGTATAGTGTTTTTTCAACAATATAGGTAGGTCACTGTCACCACCAGATCTTTGAGAAGTTCTGTTAGATGTTCTTCAGTACCTTCTGCATGATCTTCTTTTGTTTTGCTTTTGTTTTGACATCTCTCCTCCCTCTCCCAGCTGTCATCTATTAGCAGTGATTGCCTCCCTATATATCTCCTTCCCATACTGCCTTACCTTGCAGTTTATACAACTTCCTAAAGTGTGCTGATGCTAGAAGCTGTTACTGCTGCATCCACAAGATAAGTCTGTTTCTTTATTTCTGTTTTCCTGTGGGCTTGATCCTAGGTGACCCTGACTCCCTCCGTATTAAGTGTTGGGAGCCAGTGGTCGTGTCCCCTCACTATTATAGGGTGTTCAGGTGTCATACAGTCGAGGAACGAGGGTATGCAATTTACTACCATTGAGATTTTTGCATAGGATGAGCAGTAAGAGAGAGAGCTAGGGCTGTTACAGAGCTTACCCTTTGGTTCCTTAGTTTTGGATCAAGTCAGTCGGATCTCATTTGTATCTTCTAGTTTTCTGTAACACCATCCGTGACATTATAAACCGCCAAAACCGTCTTAAGCATGAATCCGGTTTCAACCTTGATTGACCGCATGCAGGGTCTTTCACTGGAGGTAGCAGATCTCCGGAAAACTGTCTATCAGTTTGAGGTGACCGATTCTGCTTGCGTTCATGGAATTTGTTCTGAGCCTAAAATCTCGCTTCCGGATACGTTCTCTGGGGGTAGTGAGAATTTTGTTTGTTTTAGACAGGCTTGCAAACTCCATTTTCACCTACTTCCCCATTCCTCTGGTGAGGAGGAGCGGAGGGTGGGGATCATAGTCTCGCTAATCAGGGATAACACTCAGTCCTGGGCCTTTTCGCTGCCGGTGGGGGCACGGCCCCTCCGTTCAGTGGATGAATTTTGTTTAGCCCTGGGTCAGATATATGATGATCCGAAACGTATTTCTCTGGCGGAATCTAAACTGCGTCTTTTATGCCAGGGTAAACAGTCCGCAGAGATATACTGTTCTGAATTTCGGAGATGGGCAGCTGATACTGGTTGGAATAATGCTGCACTCAGAAGTCAATTTTGCCATGGTCTTTCAGAGGGATTGAAAGATGCATTTGCCTTTCATGAGAGACCTATCTCTTTGGAGTCTGCCATGTCTCGGGCCATTCGTATTGACAGGCATCTTAGAGAGAGAGGAGAGATCACTCCTTCCTGTCATACTCAGTCCAAGGACAGTGTGGCGGTCTCACTCAGTGCGCAGGGGTCTCAGTCTCTCTCAATCCCTTTTGCGTAGGAGCCTATGCAGCTGGGTTTGCTTGTCTCTGACAATAGAAGATTCAGCTCTCAGAGGAGGGTTTGTTTCTGTTCTGGAGGTATAAATCATTTGGCAAATGTTTGTCCCTCTAGGAGATTCAGGCAGTTTTTTGATAGTAATAAAGAAACAAAAAGAAAAAATCCTCAAAAAATGTTCCATCTGTTACTATTGGCAAGGTTGATGCGGAAATTGAAGGTTTTCCGTTTGCTTGTAGTTCCTGTTTTGTCCTACCTGCCAGGGTGGCGCTAGAGAGCAAGAACATTTTTTGTGAGATTTTTGTAGATAGTGGAGCAGCTGTCAATCTCATTGATAATCAATTTGCTATAACACATGGTTTCCAGGTATGCACTTTGGGAAAGGATATACCTGTTTTTGCTATTGATTCCACTCCACTTTCTCAGAAATCGTTAAAGGGCATACATAGTTCATCTATATCCGTTTGATTGTGAGTGATACTCATGTTTAGGATGTGTCATGTTTCGTCCTAAGCAGGTTGCCTACTCCTCTAGTGTTGGGGCTACCCTGGCTCACTAAACATAACTCCACCATTGATTGGCAAGCAAGGCAAATAAATGGTTGGAGTGACTTTTGCAGAGAGAATTGCCTCACGACATCTGTTTCAGAGGTTTCTACTAAGACTGTACCATCTTTTCTCTCTGAATTTTCGGATGTGTTTTCTGAGAGTGGTGTTCCCCTCACAGGGAGTACGATTGCCTTATTAATCTCATCCCAGGTGCCAAGCTGCCTAAATCTCGTTTATACAATCTCTCCTAACCTGAAAGGGTCGCTATGCGTGCTCTGAGAGCCTGAGAAAGGGACACATACGACCCTCGAACTCACCTTTGTTAAGAAAACAGATGGTTCTTTAAGACCATGTCTGGATTTCAGGGAGCTGAACAGTATCACAATTCGTGACCCTTATCCGCTTCCTCTGATCCCGGACCTGTTTAACCAGATTGTTGGGGCTAAAGTTTTTTCCAAGTTGGATTTAAGAGGGGCATACAACCTGGTCAGGGTCAGAGAAGGAGATGAATGGAAGACAGCCTTCAATACCCCTGAGGGCCATTTTGAGAATTTAGTTATGCCTTTTGGTTTGATGAATGCTCCAGCCGTCTTTCAGCATTTTGTGAACAGCATTTTTTATCATTTAATGGGGAAATTTGTACTAGTGTATCTAGATGACATTTAGATTTTTTCTCCTGATTTCAAAACTCATAAGGACCACCAGGTCAGGTCTTGCTCATCCTGCGGGAGAATAAATTGTATGCTAAACTGGAAAAATGTGTGTTTGCGGTTCCAGAAATTCAATTTCTGGTGTTTCTTCTCTCCGCTTCTGGTTTTCGCATGGACCCCGAGAAGGTCCGCGCTGTGCTCGAGTGGGAGCTTCCTGAGAATCAGAAGGCGCCGATGCGTTTTTGGGGTTTTGCCAATTATTGCAGGAAGTTTATTTTGAATTATTCCTCTGTTGTTAAACCACTCACTGATATGACTAGAAAGGGGGTAAATTTTTCCTCCTGGACGGTAGAGGCGCGTAAGGCCTTTTCTAGTATCAAGGAGAGTTTTGCTTCCGCTCCCATCTTGGTACAACCTGATATCTCTCTGCCCTTCATAGTTGAGGTGGACGCTTCTGAGGTGGGTGTGGGTGCGGTCTTGTCTCAGGGTCCTTCTCCTGCCAAATGGCGACTGTGTGCCTTTTTCTCGAAGAAAATGTCCTCCGCAGAGAGAAATTACGATGTAGGAGATAGGGAGTTGTTGGCCATCAAGTTAGCTTTTGAGGAATGGCGCCATTGGCTAGAGGGAGCCAGACACCGTATTACCGTGTTTACCAACCATAAGAATCTAGCCTAGTTGGAGTCAGCCAAGCATCTGAACCCAAGACAGGCCAGATGGTCTTTGTTCTTTTCAAGGTTTAATTTTGTTAGTTTGCCCAATGCTAAAACCCTGGCGCAGGCATTTATTGATCACATTGTCAAACTGCATGGTATCCCTTCAGACATAGTCTCTGATAGGGGCACGCAGTTTGTTTCCAGATTCTGAAAGGCCTACTGTTCTCGCTTGGGGGTTCGGTTGTCATTCTCTTCTGTTTTCCACCCGCAGTCGAATGGCCAGACAGAGCGCGTCAATCAGAATCTGGAGACATATCTGCGTTGTTTTGTGGCGGAGAATCGGGAGGATTGGTGTTCTTTTCTCTCCCTTGCTGAGTTTGCTTTAAATAACCATCATCAGGAGTCCTCTGATAGGTCACCATTTTTTGGTGCATATGGGTTTCATCCGCAGTTTGGGACATTCTCTGGAGAGTGGGCTTCTGGTTTACCTGATGAGGAGAGATTCTCCTTGTCTTTGTCATCTATTTGGCAAAAGATTCAGGATAATCTAAAGAGCATGAGTGAGAGATATAAGCATTTGGCGGATAAGAGACTTGTGCCTGGTCCGGACCTGAATGTTGGTGATCTGGTATGGTTGTCTACTAAGAATATAAAATTGAAGGTTCCCTCCTGAAAGTTGGGTCCTAAGTTTATTGGGCCTTACAAAATCTTGTCTGTCATCAATCCTGTTGCCTACCATCTTGATCTTCCTCAGACTTGGAAGATCCATAATGTTTGTCACAAGTCCCTATTAAAACCTTATGTCCAACCCACTGTACCCTCCTCTTTGCCTCCTCCTCCGATTGTGGTTGATGGTAATCTTGAATTTCAGGTCTCTAGGATTGTGGACTCTCGTATTGTCCACGGTTCTCTTCAGTACCTCGTTCATTGGGAGGGTTATGGTCCTGAGAAAAGGATGTGGGTTCCAGTGGCGGACATCAAGGCCACTCGTCTTCTCAGGGCATTCCATAGGACCCATCCTGAGAAGGTGGGCTCTGAGTGTCCGGAGTACACTCGTAGAGGGAGGGGTACTGTCACCACCAGATCTTTGAGAAGTTTTGTTAGATGTTCTTCAGTACCTTCTGCATGATCTTCTTTTGTTTTGCTTTCTTTTTGACATCTCTCCTCCCTCTCCCAGCTGTCATCTATTATCAGTGATTGCCTCCCTATATATCTCCTTCCCATACTGCCTTACCTTGCGGTTTATACAACATCCTGGAGTGTGCTGATGCTAGAAGCTGTTACTGCTGCATCCACAAGATAAGTCTGTTTCTTTATTTCTGTTTTCCTGTGGGCTTGATCCTAGGTGACCCTGACTCCCTCCGTATTAAGTGTTGGGAGCCGATGGTCGTGTCCCCTCACTATTATAGGGTGTTCAGGTGTCATACAGTCGAGGAACGAGGGTATGCAATTTTCTACCATTGAGATTTTTGCATAGGCTGAGCAGTAAGGGAGAGAGCTAGGGCTGTTACAGGGCTTACCCTTTGGTTCCTTAGTTTTGGATCAAGTCAGTCAGATCTCATTTGTGTCTTGTAGTTTTCTGTGACACCATCCATGACAGTCACACTCATACAATTAGCCGACTGAATATCTGTTATATATCCCTTTGACGGTGGCACGTACAGTGTATTTCAAACAAAAAAAAAGGTAGGTCACACTGACCTAATTAACTGGCTAAATAACTATTATGTATTCACTTTGAAGGTGGCAAGTACAGTGTATTTTAAACAAAAAGGAAAGGAATGACACACCAACCCAGATAACCGCCTGAATCACTGTTCCATACCCCTTTGACGGTGGCAAGTACAGTGTATTTTAAACAAAAAAAAAAGTAGGACACACCGACCCAATTACTGGTTGAATAACTGTTATATATCCCTTTGACGGTGGCAAGTACAGTGTTTTTTCAACCCAAAATATTAGTAGGTCACACTGACCTAATTAACCAGCTGAATAACTATTATATATCCCTTTGACAGTGGCAAGTACAGTGTATTTTAAACAAAAAAAGGTAGGTCACACCGACCCAATTAACTGGCTGAATAATTATTTTATATATTACTTTTGACAATCGCAAGTACAGTGTATTTTAAACAAAAAATAAATAATGGTAGGTTATGCCGACCCAATTACCCGGCTGAATAACTGTGACATATACCTTTGACGGTGGCAAGTATAGTGTTTTTTCAACCCAAAATATAGGTAGGTCACACTACACTGATTAACTAGCTGAATAATAAGGTTTTTTCACAAAAAAATTGCTCTGTGTCACCTACACAATTAACAGACTGATTAACTATCATAGCTCCATGTCACTATTGCAAAGAAGTAGGATTGCACCGAAAAAAAAAAAATGCCAACAGGTCACCCTCAGACTGAACAGCACAATTAAATATGGTATTTCTATCTCACTAGTGCAAAGGAGCTGTATTGCACCCTTCAATAATTCTTACAGGTCACCAACACACTTTTTAAAACTAATAAAATCCTAACACTCACAGCAGCCTGCAGCCACGTCTTGTCCCTACACTAGTGAGAGTAGAATGTTGGTGCACCATGTGATCCAGCATTTATGCATGCATGGTCACATGGTGCGCTGGCCAATCACAGCCATGCCAATACTAGGCATTACTGTGATGGCTTCCAAGTGTCCACAGCTTAATCGCTTGTTGATTGGCTGCGCTGCAGCCTTTCAACAAGTTTTATTTAAAGTACGAACAACGATCTTTTATACAGACTTTGGCGCTAAAATCCAGGTTTTGGTTCGGTACACGGACACCCACGTGTCCGGCACGGTCCTGAACGTGGCGGTCCAGGTTGGCTGATCCTTATGCTGACGTGTGCACTAAAATGGTGCTATGTACCATTTTGTGGATTTTTCCGAAATGAACCTGAAACGATTCAGGTTGGTCAGCCATCTGAAAAAAAATTTGGAACTGAACTCGGTTTGGTACAAACTGGTTCACTTATCCTTAACCCTGGCCTTTGCCAGGTGATTACTGTCTTGTCTGACTCCATGGGCTTCTGGGCAGGCAGACTGGAACAGTGGCCTGAACTTGCCCAATATGCTTTCTCTGTACTCTCTTGCCCAGCCTCCAGTGTCAGGGGGTTGTCAGTATGGCAAGGAGGCATTGTGACACTAGGTCCCATTGCTGTAGAGAGACCAGGCTAAAGGCATAAGTGCAAAAATGTCATAACAAATTGCCTAGGCTAGCATGCTGACTACCACAGTGTTGCAAAGAGTGGACAGCTATATAACCTATACTATTAACAATGTCCCAAACATGGTACTACTCAAATGCATCTGAGTCAGGTAAGGTGCTTAAATGTTGCAGTGAACAATAGGTCCCACACTTATGGCTCTTGACATCGAGTCAGAGTAACACAAATGATGGGCGTAAGGAGCTCTGGATAGATGGACCAAAGACCTGAGAAAGAGTGGGGAACTGCACAATAGGTGCAACTAGGTAATGAAAGAGGAGTCCTGTATGGCATAAGAATTGAGGGTAGCAAACTAAGGCTTGTTAAACAAAGACAAACAGGGGCCAGTTCCATATATATCACCCTCTTATGTCTCCTTGGGCTTCAAGAAGCTTCAGGCCGGGTCGGAACACACAGCCGCTGGCTTCTTGGCTTCTGGATCCTTGATGTTAGCCCCATAGGCTGGGTATCCTGGATGCCTATACTGTCGGCAGGAACCCCATGGATGGTCCTATGATATGGCTGAATCTGGAACTGCAGGATCAGGATTTTCTGAAAGGTCTTCTGTAGGCCTTTGATATTTCCTCATAGGAGACAGATTCTCTGAACAACAGTAGGAAATGGCTCCAAGATATTTTTTGGCAAGGAGTTTATCACTTGGTGGTGGCTTCCAAGTGCATGGGCCAGTATCTGTTGACTCATCACTAGTAGATTGGTCACTTTCTGATGTTAGAAGATCCAGTAGTGCATTATTATTTGCAGGTGGGTGTGGGGAGGTCATGGAAATAGTCAACTGGCACTGGATGTCACACTGGACTTGTACAGACTCTTCTTGAGCTCTGGCCAGCTCATTAGTTTCACATTGTAGTAGATTTTGCTTTTTCCTGTAAATTTTAAAGTCAGTACACCTCAACCTCAGTATGTGGGAAAGGTAATCTAGTTGTGACACAGCAGGTTCAGTTCACTCAGCTCTGCGGGCTCCCACTGGGCAGTCCTTCTTTTTCCCACCTGAGTGAGAGTGGTGCCTCTTCTTGGCAAGCTTAGGTTGTACTGTAGTAGTAGGCCCCCTAGTTACAATAGTGGCAATAATAATGATGACCACACATCAGTTCTTCTCTGGTTCTGTTGTTGATTAGTCAGAGGTACTTGTGGTACATGCTTACCAGACGGCCCAGGTTGAGTCAAAATTGGTGCTGGTCTTGTGAGTTCAATAGGAATTCAGTTTCCAACCCCTCACGGTATCCAAATATATACACATCTTCATTAGCATCCACAATAGGCTGGTGGCCACACACATATTTCACTCCAGTGGTACAATTTAGAATTAGTGCCAGCAAATTTAGGTTGTAGGTTGCCATAGGCAACTATAGCAGGAATGGTTTGGGGCTACTTTAAATAATTTAACAGCGCAAATGCAGCTGAAGGGCACCTATTTTTTTTTTTTTGTTCCCCTCAGAAACTTGAAGCGAGCACTCCGGGAAGAAAGGTTCCTCTGTGTAGCTGGGCCATTTTTTTTCACTGCTGGGTGGAACAGTCTTTTCCTGCTCTGGGGGCAGGTCTTCACTACCTAAGGCACAAATCCAAGATAGCCAATTAACCCCTATTTTGCCACAGTACCACAACTGGTGCAGTTTCACACTTTGCTGCAGCAGTAAAGTCCCTTTTAGGGGTTTTACACATCAATCAGCAAAAACAAGAAATGGATCCAGCAAATAAAATTTAAATATGCTTTATTTCTTCTTTTAAAACGTTGGTATGGTGTAAATCTCCATGTTCCCCCTTAAGGACAAATTAACATTTGTTTGTGTCTAATTTTATAACACGCTGTTTGTTAACACTGTCAAACATCTACCCATAGTTATATATGTCTCTGCTGCCATTGGAGACAGGAGGAGAAGGAAGGAAGACAATAAGCTAGCCAACTCTAATAAGTGGTACTGCAGAGACTGCACCATCAGCAACTTTGCCAGGTGGGAGTTAAGCCTATGCACCAGCGGATTTCTAGGCATGTTGAGTTGTTTCCTGGCCGCATATTCCGTTATTGATGGCTGATGATGGAGCAAAGGAGGATGAGTAGTCTTAGTGGGAGAAGCAGTAAGCATTAGTAGTATCAGTGGCATCACCAGTTCTCAAAGAAGATCTGACTCTAGCAGTGCTTTAGGAGTCTCTGGCCATACACTGCCTCTGCTCTTTATTGCTGTCGCTGACACCCCCCTCCTTCTCTGATGTTACTCTGATAATCTCTCTCAGCACCGCTATCCAGCTTCCAGTTCCTCTCCATCACACAATGATCATCAGAGTCCTCATCTTCTCTGACACTTTTCTCAGACTGTTAAATTTGGAGTACCGCACACCGTTGATTGCTGGTGACAACAAGAACTTGTTTAGTCGTGATCAAGTAGTAGAAAATTGCAGCACACAGTATTTTTCTTTGCTTGTTAAATTTTAATCTTGTATCATCATATGATCATCATGATCCAGTGCAATTACAGGGCATATAGGGCAGGCATGTGCAAATCAGTATAGCGACCAGACATTTCGGCCTGTCAGCGCCTTCTTCAGCGATCTTAATCTGTAGCTGTGCCCCTGTAGTGTGTGGCGCTGGATGCAGGCTTTTCTCAGACTGTGATATGTCATCATGAGCACCTTGGCCCCTCCTTCCGATTCCCTGCTCTGTATTTGCCCATAGTGCCATTGTTGCTAACACTGCCCCATGTGGCTGTAGGCTACAGCTGCCACCAATGCCATGACTAACAGCTATGCATCTAATCCCCCTCATGGCAGTCCAAATGATAAAAGTTCTTACACAGCTCATCTACAGGGAGACTCTCTAGACTACCTCCAGTAGAGCATGGTGGGGTTTTGATGCCTCTTTTTAGGAAAAAAAGACTCCACACTAGGCAGGGGCAGTGATGACAGAGAGGATACAATTGAAAAGCTTCTCTGGGGTTGCAATGAGGAGGAGCTGTACAAATGCTGGGACTGCTGCCTACAAGACACTTCTTCTTCCTTCTTCATGGTATTTCTCTGCCAATTCTCACAGTAAACTGGGACTATGTGCTGTTTTATGAAATTTCTCTGACTCAAATCGCAAAAGCTTATGATTCATTTGGGGGGGGGGGGGGAATTGTTTCATAATAAACTGATACAAGTCAATTAGCTCATCTTATATACAGTGTCTCACAAAAATGAGTACACCCCTCACATTTTTGAAAATACTTTATTAGATCTTTTCATGGGACAGCACTGAAGATATGACACTTTGATACAATTTAACGTAGTCAGTGTACAGCTTATATAACAGTGCAAATTTGGTGTGCCCTCAAAATAATTCAACACACAGCCATTAATGTCTAAACCACTGTGAAAATGGCCAAATTGTACCCAAAGTGTCAATATTATGTGTGTCCACTAGTGTTGGTCAAGCATGTTGTAGAAATTCGCTTGCATCAGAAGTGTGCTGAAGTACACCAACGACAAAGAATTTCCCCGTGCTTAAAAGCACGTGTATCAAGCTCTTTTGTGTAAGGAAAGTTAACCCTCATTAAGAGTCAGACAAAGTGTTTCATCCTGAGTTTCTGTTGAGCACTCCTCCTCCTCCTGCCCAGTCTCTTCACTTTGATTTCATAGCCAACAAAGGGGTAACACTAGAAAGGGGCAGGCCCGTCACCCGACTACTTCCTTCATGTACAGTAACAAACATAGAGGAAGTGATGATACAGGAAGATGAGAAACCACCATCACTTCTTCAATACACTAAAATAACATAGCCAGCTAACAAAACACATGTATACAATAATCTCCCATTACCACTGCAGTGAACTTTATCCAGCCTTGCTCAGTGAACAATGCCCAATAAAGTTACTATGATTCTCATGCATGCTTATTTACAGGAAAAACGTCATTATCTATTCTCCAGCGGTTGATCAGGCGCACTACAGACAACAAACACACGTTCCTTTCATATGAGCTGTTCTCTTAATAAATGCATCCACGCCAAGGCAATAAATCCGCGTCTTGCGAGGGGGCCCTAGCCAGCGTCCATACATTCCCCAAGAAAACACTGCATGTCTGGGGCCATTACCCCACCTTGCTGAATAAAGCACTTTACTTCTAGGTGTGGTTCTGGGGTACTTAACATACCTGTGTCTGTTGCCATTAGCGACGTCACAATATCTTGCAATGTGCAAAAATTCCCTGCATGCAAAACAACGAATAGCTTGTCTGCCTGCACAATACCTTCTCTGGGCACATGGTGATCTGCCTTGCTGCACAACATTAGCCATCCTAGTATGACTAGATCCCACACTACCATCTGTATTGAGTCCTCTTACCATGGATTCATCTGAGGAATCTTCTGCCATTTTGTTAATACTTCCAACTCCAGGGTCAGACAAATTGTCCATCTCATCCCTGAGTCGGTTCCAGTATCTGACCCACAGTCCTCAGACTTCTCCATACTTACAGCCCATACATTGCCTCTCACCCCAGAAACATTACTCTCTAACAGTTGTTTCAATGACTCTGGCTGCACTAAGCACTGAGAATGTTCAACATCTGTCCTCCTGCAGAGAGCAGACAATTCTCTTACAGCACCCTCTGCGTGCTTCAGGCTTTCAGATAAACATCTTGAAGAATGGTCGCCGTGTTCTTCAACTTTGCAACTTCTTTAAAAATGCTTTCCATTGTACAGGAATACAAACACCACAATGGTTTCTACAAAAAAAAACAAAAAAACACTGCTACCGATTTCTAGGAGTTGTCCCAATACTTTTGGCAGAGAACTACAAAGCACCTTCTTTCTACACTGTAGTGCCCATATTAACTATGCCAAACAATTCTTCAATTCAGTGTAACAGCCACAGATATACAAACATTAAGCAGAATCATCAACTATAGGACAATTTCACCGCTAAACTGCCATTAATGTTTACACAATAATTCCTGTATCAGACTGGTCACTGAGCTATACCATAACCGAACACTCAACCTATATCCAGCACAAACCTTACCAAAACAAAATCAAACTCTGCACAGAAATGTTACAGAAAGGTTACAAAAATACAAAATGACTATTCTGGACAAAACTGACATTTGAGGAAAAAACAAACAAATCGCTTTGCATAGACACCAAAACGAAATACTTAAAGTGAACCAGCTCAAACTAAAATAAATTTCTTGTTAAAACCTGCAGCACCAAACTAACCAAGATGTCTGCCAAAGCTACATGGTCTTCACACAAAGGAAATCAAAGATGGCCGACAAAACCACATGGCTTGACACACAAAGGAAGACAAGATGGTGTCTACAAAATCCAGCAATAGAAAACTAAATTAAACAAAACAGTTTCTCTGTTCCCTGTGCCCCACCCCCGAAACCAGAGCAAACCTCCACCCTGGGGCTGATTTACAGGCTAACAATATAAAAATCCTCTCGAAATGGTGTCTCTCCTGTACAAACACTAAAAATAATTTAGGGGCGAGGGCCTGCTGCTGATATGACCATCTAAAACATTAGGGGTTAGTGTATGCTGCTGAGCTGACCATCTAAATCATTAGGGGCGAGTGCCTGCTGCTGATCTGACCATCTAGCGACCATCAAAACATTATGAACAAGGGCCTGCTGGTGACCCTCTAAAACAGGCATCCTCAAACTGCGGCCCTCCAGCTTTTGTAAAACTACAACTCCCACAATGCCCTGCTGTAGGCTGATATCTGTAGGCTGTTCGGGCATGCTGGGAGTTGTAGTTTTGCAACAGCTGGAGGGCCGCAGTTTGAGAATGCCTGCTCTAAAACATTATGGGCGAGTGCCTGCTGGTGACCCTCAAAAACATTATGGGTGAGGGCCTTCTGGTGACTCTTTAAAATATGGTTGAAGGCCTGCTGGTGACTCTCAAAAACAGGGCTTTGAGGGCCTGCTGGTAACCCTCAAAACATTATGGGCGAAGACCTGCTGGTGACCCACTAAAACATTATGGGTGAGGGCCTGCTGCTGAGCTGACCCTCTATAACATTAGGAGCAAAGGCAGCCTAATAAGCATGTTGATATGATGGAGTAGGAGGAGGAGGAGGACGAGAAAAGGGAGATTGAACCATATACCCTTTTTAGTGGTGAAAGGGGTGCATGGGAATATAGTGTAGTCAATGAACCATAAAAGCCACATTTAGAGTGCCTTTGTGTTCAGCCGCTTTCCTCTGGTGGAGTAGAGAAGTCAGGGGCAATCCAGGCCTTGTTCATTTTTATAAGAGTCTACCGGTCAGCATTTTCAGTTGACAGACGGATGCGCTTATCAGTTATTATGCCCCCAGCAGCACTAAATACGCGCTCTGACAAAATGCTGGCGGCGGGGCAGGCCAGCACCTCCAAGGCGTGGAGCGCCAGTTCATGCCACATGTCCATCTTGGACTCCCAAGAGTTGTAAGGCACAGAGGGATCACTGAGGATGCTGACACGGTCTGCTCCGTACTCCTTCACCGTGTTCCAAAATGTTTTCCTCCTTGTGACACTAGGCCGTGAATCAGGTTGAGGGTGCTGGCGGGGTGTCATAAAACTGTCCCAGGCCTTGGAGAGTGTTGCCCTGCCTCTGTTGGAACTGCTGTGTGTTCCTGTCACCGCCAGACATCTGAGAAGCTCTGACAGACGTTCTTCAGAACCTCCTGTCTGAGGTTCTTTTGTTTTGCTTTTGTTTTGTCATCTAGTTTTCCTCTCTCAGCTGTCATCTAGTTGCAATGATTGCTTCCCTTTAAATCCCCTCCCATACTGCATCACTTTGCGGTTTATACAACTTCCTGGAGTGTGCTGATGCTAGAAGCTGTTACTGCTGCATCCACAAGATAAGTCTGTTTTCTTTATTTCTGTTTGCCTGTGGGCTTGATCCTAGGTGACCCTGACTCCCTCCGTATTAAGTGTAGGGAGCCAGTGGTCGTGTCCCCTCACTATTATAGGGTGTTCAGGTGTCATACAGTCGAGGAACGAGGGTATCCAATTTTCTACCATTGAGATTTTTGCATAGTCTGAGCAGTAAGGGAGAGAGCTAGGGCTCTTACAGGGCTTACCCTTTTGTTCCTTAGTTTTGTATCAAGTCAGTCGGATCTTCATTTGTGTCTTCTAGTTTTCTGTAACACCATCCGTGACATTATAAACCGCCAAAACCGTCTCAAGCATAGATCCGGATTCACTTTTGACTGAACGCATGCAGGGTCTTTCATTGGAGGTAGCAGATCTCCGTAAAACTGTATATCAGTTTCAGGCGACCGGTTCAGCTTGCGTTCATGGAGTTTGTTCTGAGCCTAAGATCTCGCTCCCGGATACGTTCTCTGGGGGTAGTGAGAATTTTGTTTGTTTTAGAGAGGCTTGCAAACTCCATTTTCGCCTACTTCCCCATTCCTCTGGTCATGAGGAGCAGAGGGTGGGGATCATCATCTCGCTGCTCAGGGATAACGCTCAGTCTTGGGCCTTTTCGCTGCCGGTGAGGTCATATTGCTCTGGCTGAGTCTAGACTACGTCTTTTATGCCAGGGTAAACAGTCCGCAGAGATATACTGTTCAGAATTTCGGAGATGGGCAGCTGATACTGGTTGGAATGATGCTGCACTCCGAAGTCAATTTTGCCATGGTCTTTCAAAGGGATTGAAAGATGCATTTGCCATTCATGAGAGACCTATTTCTTTGGAGTCTGCCATGTCTCGGGCCGTTCGTATTGACAGGCGTCTTAGAGAGAGAGGAGAGATCACTCCTTCCTGTCATACTCAGTCCAAGGACAGTGCGGTGTTCTCATTCAGTGCGCAGGGGTCACAGTCTCTCTCAATCCCTTCTGAGCAGGAGCCCATACAGCTGGGTTTGCTTGCCTCTGACAATAGACGATTCAGCTCTCAGAGGAGGGTTTGTTTTTGTTGTGGAGGTATAAATCATTTGGCAAATGTTTGTCCCTCTAGGAGATTCAGGCAGTTTTTTTATAGTAATAAAGAAACAAAAAGAAAAAAAAACGTTCCATCTGTTACTATTGGCAAGGTTGATGTGGAAATTGAAGGTTTTCCGTTTGCTTGCAGTTCCCGTTTTTTCCTACCTGCCAGGGTAGGAAAAAGCGCTAGAGAGCAAGAACATTTTTTGTGAGATTTTTGTAGATAGTGGAGCAGCTGTCAATCTCATTGATAATCAATTTGCTATAACACATGGTTTCCAGGTAGGCACTTTGGGAAAGGATATACCTGTTTTTGCTATTGATTCCGCTCCACTCCAGAAATCGTTAAGGGGCATAGTTCACAATATCCGTTTGATTGTGAACTGTATAGTTCGGGTTCGTACCGAATTTTGGGGTGTCCGTGACACGGACCCGAACCCGGACATTTTCGTAAAAGTCTGGGTTCGGTGTTCGTCGCTTTCTTGGCGCTTTTGTGACGCTTTCTTGGCGCTTTTTGAAAGGCTGCAAAGCAGCCAATCAACAAGCGTCATACTACTTGCCCCAAGAGGCCGTCACAGCCATGCCTACTATTGGCATGGCTGTGATTGGCCAGAGCACCATGTGACCCAGCCTCTATTTAAGCTGGAGTCACATAGCGCCGCCCGTCACTCTGCTCTGATTAGCGTAGGGAGAGGTTGCGGCTGCGACAGTAGGGCGAGATTAGGCAGATTAACTCCTCCAAAGGACTTGATTAATCGATCGATCTGCAGCTGTGCATCATTGAGCTGCTGAAATTCAATTGCTCACTGTTTTTAGGCTGCCCAGACCGTTTGTCAGTCACTTTTTTCTGGGGTGATCGGCGGCCATTTTGTGTCTTGTGGTGCGCCAGCACAAGCTGCGACCAAGTGCATTTAACCCTCAATGGTGTGGTTGTTTTTTGGCTAAAGCCTACATCAGGGTGAAGCTGTCACACCAAGTGCATTTAACCAGCAATAGTCTGTTTATTTTTTGGCCATATACTACATCAGGGGCAAGCTGCGCCCGTCACCAAGTGCATTTAACCCTCAGTAGTGTGGTTGGTCAAGCTGTCACACCAAGTGCATTTAACCAGCAATAGTCTGTTCATTTTTTGGCCATATACTACATCAGGGGCAAGCTGCGCCTGTCACCAAGTGCATTTAACCCTCAATGGTGTGGTTGTTTTTTGGCTAAAGCCTACATCAGGGTGAAGCTGTCACACCAAGTGCATTTAACCAGCAATAGTCTGTTTATTTTTTGTCTATATACTACATCAGGGGCAAACTGCGCCCGTCACCAAGTGCATTTAACCCTCAGTAGTGTGGTTGGTCAAGCTGTCACACCAAGTGCATTTAACCAGCAATAGTCTGTTAATTTTTTGGCCATATACTACATCAGGGGCAAGCTGCGCCTGTCACCAAGTGCATTTAACCCTCAATGGTGTGGTTGTTTTTTGGCTAAAGCCTACATCAGGGTGAAGCTGTCACACCAAGTGCATTTAACCAGCAATAGTCTGTTTATTTTTTGGCCATATACTACATCAGGGGCAAGCTGCGCCCGTCACCAAGTGCATTTAACCCTCAGTAGTGTGGTTGGTCAAGCTGTCACACCAAGTGCATTTAACCAGCAATAGTCTGTTCATTTTTTGGCCATATACTACATCAGGGGCAAGCTGCGCCTGTCACCAAGTGCATTTAACCCTCAGTAGTGTGGTTGGTCAAGCTGTCACACCAAGTGCATTTAAACAGCAATAGTGTGGTTATTTTTTGGCCATATCCCAGTCTAATTCTGTCAGTAAATCCATACCGGTCACCCAGCGCCTAAATACTAGGCCTCAAATTTATATCCCGCTAAATCTGTCGTTACCGCTGTACTGTTCTGGCTGGGCAAGTTATTTAGTGTCCGTCAAAGCACATTTTTTGTTCTGGGTTGAAAAACAATTCCCAATTTAATAATTTCATAATTTAGTGGTTTCTGCTATATCAGAGCTATTTGAAATCTATCCCTAAAAGGGTATATAATATTCAAGGTGCACATAGGGTCATTCAGAATAACTTCACACACACACTACTGTGCATTTCCAAGTCTAATTCTGTCAGTAAATCCATACCGGTCACCCAGCGCCTAAATACTAGGCCTCAAATTTATATCCCGCTAAATCTGTCTTTACCGCTGTACTGTTCTGGCTGGGCAAGTTATTTAGTGTCCGTCAAAGCAAATTTTTTGTTCTGGGTTGAAATACAATTCCCAATTTAGCAATTTCATAATTTAGTGGTTTCTGCTGTATCAGAGCTATTTGAAATCTATCCCTAAAAGGGTATATAATATTCAAGGTGCACATAGGGTCATTCAGAATAACTTCACACACCCGCTACTGTGCATTTCCAAGTCTAATTCTGTCAGTAAATCCATACCGGTCACCCAGCGCCTAAATACTAGGCCTCAAATTTATATCCCGCTAAATCTGTCTTTACCGCTGTACTGTTCTGGCTGGGCAAGTTATTTAGTGTCCGTCAAAGCACATTTTTTGTTCTGGGTTGAAATACAATTCCCAATTTAGCAATTTCATAATTTAGTGGTTTCTGCTGTATCAGAGCTATTTGAAATCTATCCCTAAAAGGGTATATAATATTCAAGGTGCACATAGGGTCATTCAGAATAACTTCACACACACGCTACTGTGTATTTCCAAGTCTAATTCTGTCAGTAAATCCATACCGGTCACCCAGCGCCTAAATACTAGGCCTCAAATTTATATCCCGCTAAATCTGTCTTTACCGCTGTACTGTTCTGGCTGGGCAAGTTATTTAGTGTCCGTCAAAGCACATTTTTTGTTCTAGGTTGAAAAACAATTCCCAATTTAGCAATTTCCTAATTTAGTGGTTTCTGCTGTATCAGAGCTATTTGAAATCTATCCCTAAAAGGGTATATAATATTCAAGGTGCACATAGGGTCATTCAGAATAACTTCACACACACACGCTACTGTGCATTTCCAAGTCTAATTCTGTCAGTAAATCCATACCGTTCACCCAGCGCCTAAATACTAGGCCTCAAATTTATATTCAGCTGAATTTGAATACAATACATTGGGCCAAATAATATTTTTGTTGTTGTGATGAACGATAACAATGAGGAAAACATCTAGTAAGGGACGCGGACGTGGACATGGTCGTGGTGGTTTTAGTGGACCCTCTGGTGCTGGGAGAGGACGTGGCCGTTCTGCCACATCCACACGTCCTAGTGTACCAACTACCTCAGGTCCCAGTAGCCGCCAGAATTTACAGCGATATATGGTGGGGCCCAATGCCGTTCTAAGGATGGTAAGGCCTGAGCAGGTACAGGCATTAGTCAATTGGGTGGCAAACAGTGGATCCAGCACGTTCACATTATCTCCCACCCAGTCTTCTGCAGAAAGCGCACAGATGGCGCCTGAAAACCAACCCCATCAGTCTGTCACATCACCCCCATGCATACCAGGGAAACTGTCTCAGCCTCAAGTTATGCAGCAGTCTCTTATGCTTTTTGAAGACTCCGCTGGCAGGGTTTCCCAAGGGCATCCACCTAGCCCTTCCCCAGCGGTGAAAGACATAGAATGCACTGACGCACAACCACTTATGTTTCCTGATGATGAGGACATGGGAATACCACCTCAGCATGTCTCTGATGATGACGAAACACAGGTGCCAACTTCTGCATCTTTCTGCAGTGTGCAGACTGAACAGGAGGTCAGGGATCAAGACTGGGTGGAAGACGATGCAGGGGACGATGAGGTCCTAGACCCCACATGGAATGAAGGTCGTGCCACTGACTTTCACAGTTCGGAGGAAGAGGCAGTGGTGAGACCGAGCCAACAGCGTAGCAAAAGAGGGAGCAGTGGGCAAAAGCAGAACACCCACCGCCAAGAGACTCCGCCTGCTACTGACCGCCGCCATCTGGGACCGAGCACCCCAAAGGCAGCTTCAAGGAGTTCCCTGGCATGGCACTTCTTCAAACAATGTGCTGACGACAAGACCCGAGTGGTTTGCACGCTGTGCCATCAGAGCCTGAAGCGAGGCATTAACGTTCTGAACCTGAGCACAACCTGCATGACCAGGCACCTGCATGCAAAGCATGAACTGCAGTGGAGTAAACACCTTAAAACCAAGGAAGTCACTCAGGCTCCCCCTGCTACCTCTTCTGCTGCTGCCGCCTCGGCCTATTCTGCTGCTGCCGCCTCGGCCTCTTCCTCCGCCTCTGGAGGAACGTTGGCACCTGCCGCCCAGCAAACAGGGGATGTACCACCAACACCACCACCACCACCTCCGTCACCAAGCGTCTCAACCATGTCACACGCCAGCGTTCAGCTCTCCATCTCACAAACATTTGATAGAAAGCGTAAATTCCCACCTAGCCACCCTCGATCCCTGGCCCTGAATGCCAGCATTTCTAAACTACTGGCCTATGAAATGCTGTCATTTAGGCTGGTGGACACAGACAGCTTCAAACAGCTCATGTCGCTTGCTGTCCCACAGTATGTTGTTCCCAGCCGGCACTACTTCTCCAAGAGAGCCGTGCCTTCCCTGCACAACCAAGTATCCGATAAAATCAAGTGTGCACTGCGCAACGCCATCTGTGGCAAGGTCCACCTAACCACAGATACGTGGACCAGTAAGCACGGCCAGGGACGCTATATCTCCCTAACTGCACACTGGGTAAATGTAGTGGCAGCTGGGCCCCAGGCGGAGAGCTGTTTGGCGCACGTCCTTCCGCCGCCAAGGATCGCAGGGCAACATTCTTTGCCTCCTGTTGCCACCTCCTCCTTCTCGGCTTCCTCCTCCTCTTCTTCCACCTGCTCATCCAGTCAGCCACACACCTTCACCACCAACTTCAGCACAGCCCGGGGTAAACGTCAGCAGGCCATTCTGAAACTCATATGTTTGGGGGACAGGCCCCACACCGCACAGGAGTTGTGGCGGGGTATAGAACAACAGACCGACGAGTGGTTGCTGCCGGTGAGCCTCAAGCCCGGCCTGGTGGTGTGTGATAATGGGCGAAATCTCGTTGCAGCTCTGGGACTAGCCAATTTGACGCACATCCCTTGCTTGGCGCATGTGCTGAATTTGGTGGTGCAGAAGTTCATTCACAACTACCCCGACATGTCAGAGCTGCTGCATAAAGTGCGGGCCGTCTGTTCGCGCTTCCGGCGTTCACATCCTGCTGCTGCTCGCCTGTCTGCGCTACAGCGTAACTTCGGCCTTCCCGCTCACCGCCTCATATGCGACGTGCCCACCAGGTGGAACTCCACCTTGCACATGCTGGACAGACTGTGCGAGCAGCAGCAGGCCATAGTGGAGTTTCAGCTGCAGCACGCACGGGTCAGTCGCACTACAGAACAGCACCACTTCACCACCAATGACTGGGCCTCCATGCGAGACCTGTGTGCCCTGTTGCGCTGTTTCGAGTACTCCACCAACATGGCCAGTGGCGATGACGCCGTTATCAGCATTACAATACCACTTCTATGTCTCCTTGAGAAAACACTTAGGGCGATGATGGAAGAGGAGGTGGCCCAGGAGGAGGAGGAGGAGGAGGAGGAGGAAGAGGGGTCATTTTTAGCACTTTCAGGCCAGTCTCTTCGAAGTGACTCAGAGGGAGGTTTTTGGCAACAGCAGAGGCCAGGTACAAATGTGGCCAGCCAGGGTCCACTACTGGAGGATGAGGAGGACGAGGATGAGGAGGAGGTGGAGGAGGATGAGGATGAAGCATGGTCACAGCGGGGTGGCACCCAACGCAGCTCGGGTCCATCACTGGTGCGTGGCTGGGGGGAAAGGCAGGACGATCACGATACGCCTCCCACAGAGGACAGCTTGTCCTTACCCCTGGGCAGCCTGGCACACATGAGCGACTACATGCTGCAGTGCCTGCGCAACGACAGCAGAGTTGCCCACATTTTAACGTGTGCGGACTACTGGGTTGCCACCCTGCTGAATCCACGCTACAAAGACAATGTGCCCACCTTACTTCCTGCACTGGAGCGCGATAGGAAGATGCGCGAGTACAAGCGCACGTTGGTAGACGCGCTACTGAGAGAATTCCCAAATGTCACAGGGGAACAAGTGGAAGCCCAAGGCCAAGGCAGAGGAGGAGCAAGAGGTCGCCAAGGCAGCTGTGTCACGGCCAGCTCCTCTGAGGGCAGGGTTAGCATGGCAGAGATGTGGAAAAGTTTTGTCAACACGCCACAGCTAACTGCACCACCACCTGATACGCAACGTGTTAGCAGGAGGCAACATTTCACTAACATGGTGGAACAGTACGTGTGCACACCCCTCCACGTACTGACTGATGGTTCGGCCCCATTCAACTACTGGGTCTCTAAATTGTCCACGTGGCCAGAGCTAGCCTTTTATGCCTTGGAGGTGCTGGCCTGCCCGGCGGCCAGCATTTTGTCTGAACGTGTATTCAGCACGGCAGGGGGTGTCATTACAGACAAACGCAGCCGCCTGTCTACAGCCAATGTGGACAAGCTGACGTTCATAAAAATGAACCAGGCATGGATCCCACAGGCCCTGTCCATCCCTTGTCCAGATTAGACATTAACTACCTCCCCTTAACCATATATTATTGTACTCCAGGGCACTTCCTTATTCAATCCTATTTTTATTTTTATTTTACCATTATATTGCGAGGCTACCCAAATTTGAATGAACCTCTCCTCTGTCTGGGTGCCGGGGCCTAAATATATGCCAATGGACTGTTCCAATGTTGGGTGACGTGAAGCCTGATTCTCTGCTATGACATGCAGACTAATTCTCTGCTGACATGAAGCCAGATTCTCTGTTACGGGACCTCTCTCCTCTGCCTGGGTGCTGGGCCTAAATATATGCCAATGGACTGTTGCACTGGTGGCTGACGTGAAGCCTGATTGTCTGTTACGGGACCTCTCTCCTCTGCCTGGGTGCTGGGCCTAAATATCTGACAATGGACTGTTGCATTGGTAGCTGACGTGAAGCCTGATTCTCTGCTATGATATGAAGACTGATTCTCTGCTGACATGAAGCCAGATTGTCTGTTACGGGACCTCTCTCCTCTGCCTGGGTGCTTGGCCTTAATTTATGACAATGGACTGTTGCAGTGGTGGCTGACGTGAAGCCTGATTCTCTGCTATGACATGCAGACTGATTCTCTGCTGACATGAAGCCAGATTCTCTGTTACGGGACCTCTCTCCTCTGCCTGGGTGCTGGGCCTAAATTTATGAAAATGGACTCTTACAGTGGTGGGTGACGTGAAGCCTGATTCTCTGCTATGATATGAAGACTGATTCTCTGCTGACATGAAGCCAGATTGTCTGTTACGGGACCTCTCTCCTCTGCCTGGGTGCTGGGCCTAAATTTATGAAAATGGACTCTTACAGTGGTGGGTGACGTGAAGCCTGATTCTCTGCTATGATATGAAGACTGATTCTCTGCTGACATGAAGCCAGATTGTCTGTTACGGGACCTCTCTCCTCTGCCTGGGTGCTGGGCCTAAATTTATGAAAATGGACTCTTACAGTGGTGGGTGACGTGAAGCCTGATTCTCTGCTATGATATGAAGACTGATTCTCTGCTGACATGAAGCCAGATTGTCTGTTACGGGACCTCTCTCCTCTGCCTGGGTGCTTGGCCTTAATTTATGACAATGGACTGTTGCAGTGGTGGCTGACGTGAAGCCTGATTCTCTGCTATGACATGCAGACTGATTCTCTGCTGACATGAAGCCAGATTCTCTGTTACGGGACCTCTCTCCTCTGCCTGGGTGCTGGGCCTAAATATATGCCAATGGACTGTTGCACTGGTGGCTGACGTGAAGCCTGATTGTCTGTTACGGGACCTCTCTCCTCTGCCTGGGTGCTGGGCCTAAATATCTGACAATGGACTGTTGCATTGGTGGCTGACGTGAAGCCTGATTCTCTGCTATGATATGAAGACTGATTCTCTGCTGACATGAAGCCAGATTGTCTGTTACGGGACCTCTCTCCTCTGCCTGGGTGCTGGGCCTAAATTTATGAAAATGGACTCTTACAGTGGTGGGTGACGTGAAGCCTGATTCTCTGCTATGATATGAAGACTGATTCTCTGCTGACACGAAGCCAGATTGTCTGTTACGGGACCTCTCTCCTCTGCCTGGGTGCTTGGCCTAAATTTATGACAATGGACTGTTGCAGTGGTGGCTGACGTGAAGCCTGATTCTCTGCTATGACATGCAGACTGATTCTCTGCTGACATGAAGCCAGATTCTCTGTTACGGGACCTCTCTCCTCTGCCTGGGTGCTGGGCCTAAATTTATGAAAATGGACTCTTACAGTGGTGGGTGACGTGAAGCCTGATTCTCTGCTATGATATGAAGACTGATTCTCTGCTGACATGAAGCCAGATTGTCTGTTACGGGACCTCTCTCCTCTGCCTGGGTGCTGGGCCTAAATTTATGACAATGGACTGTTGCAGTGGTGGCTGACGTGAAGCCTGATTCTCTGCTATGACATGCAGACTGATTCTCTGCTGACATGAAGACAGATTCTCTGTTACGGGACCTCTCTCCTCTGCCTGGGTGCCGGGGCCTAAATATCTGAGAATGGACTGTTCCAGTGGTGGGTGACGTGAAGCCAGATTCTCTGCTATGGGACCTCTCTCCAATTGATTTTGGTTAATTTTTATTTATTTAATTTTTATTTTAATTCATTTCCCTATCCACACTTGTTTGCAGGGGATTTACCTACATGGTACTGCCTTTTGCAGCCCTCTAGCCCTTTCCTGGGCTGTTTTACAGCCTTTTTAGTACCGAAAAGTTCGGGTCCCCATTGACTTCAATGGGGTTCGGGTTCGGGACGAAGTTCGGATCGGGTTCGGATCCCGAACCTGAACATTTCCGGGAAGTTCGGCCGAACTTCTCGAACCCGAACATCCAGGTGTTCGCTCAACTCTAATTGTGAGTGATACTCATGTTGAGGATGTGTCATGTTTCGTCCTAAGCGGGTTGCCTACTCCTCTAGTGTTGGGCCTAGCCTGGTTCACTAAACATAACCCCACCATTGATCGGCAAGCGAGGCAAATAAATGGTTGGAGTGAATTTTGCAGAGAGAATTGCCTCATGACATCTGTTTCAGAGGTTTTTACTAAGACTGTACCATCTTTTCTCTCTGAATTTTTGGATGTGTTTTCTGAGAGTGGTGTTCAGGAGCTGCCCCCTCACAGGGTGTACGATTGCCCTATTAATCTCATCCCAGGTGCCAAGCTGCCTAAATCTCGTTTATACAATCTCTCCCAACCTGAAAGGGTCGCTATGCATGCTTATATCTCTGAGAGCCTGAGAAAGGGACACATACAACCCTCAAAGTCACCTGTTGCTGCTGTTTTTTTCTTTGTTAAGAAAAAAGATGGTTCTTTAAGACCATGTCTGGATTTCAGGGAGCTGAACAGTATCACAATTCGTGACCCTTATCCGCTTCCTCTGATCCCGGAACTGTTTAACCAGATTGTTGAGGCTAAAGTTTTTTCCAAGTTGGACTTAAGAGGGGCATACAACCTGGTCAGGGTCAGAGAAGGAGACGGATGGAAGACGGCCTTCAATACCCCTGAGGGCCATTTTGAGAATTTGGTTATGCCTTTTGGTTTGATGAATGCTCCAGCCGTCTTTCAGCATTTTGTGAACAGCATTTTTTATCATTTAATGGGGAAATTTGTACTAGTGTATCTAGGTTACATTTAGATTTTTTCTCCTGATTTCAAAACTTATAAGGACCTCCTACGTCAGTTCTTGCTCATCCTGCGGGAGAATAAATTGTATGCTAAACTGGAAAAATGTGTGTTTGCGGTTCCAGAAATTCAATTTCTGGGGTTTCTTCTCTCCACTTCTGGTTTTCGCATGGACCCCGAGAAGGTCCGGGCTGTGCTTGATTGGAAGCTTCCTGAGAATCAGAAGGCGCTGATGCGTTTTTGGGGTTTTGCCAATTATTACAGGAAGTTTATTTTGAATTATTCCTCTGTTGTTAAACCACTCACTGATATGACTAGAAAGGGGGTAGATTTTTCCTCCTGGTTGGTTGAGGCGCGTAAGGCCTTTTCTAGTATCAAGGAGAGTTTTGCTTCCGCTCCCATCTTGGTACAACCTGATATCTCTCTGCCCTTCATAGTTGAGGTGGATGCTTCTGAGGTGGGTGTGGGTGCGGTCTTGTCTCAGGGTCCTTCTCCTGCCAAATGGCGACCGTGTGCCTTTTTCTCAAAGAAACTCTCCTCCGCAGAGAGAAATTACGATGTGGGAGATAGGGAGTTGTTGGCCATCAAGTTAGCTTTTGAGGAATGGCGCCATTGGCTAGAGGGTGCCAGACACTCTATTACCGTGTTTACCGACCAAAAGAATCTGGCCTACTTGGAGTCAGCCAAGCGTCTGAACCCGAGACAGGCCAGATGGTCTTTGTTATTTTCAAGGTTTAATTTTGTTGTCACGTTCCGCCCTGGGGTTAAAAATGTGAAGGTGGATGCCCTATCACGCTGTTTTCCGGGAGGGGGGAACTTTGAAGACCCGGGTCCATTTTAGCTAAAGGGGTGGTTGTGTCTGCTCTTTATCCTGAATTGAAGGCAGAGGTTCAGGCAGCCCAGGCAGAGGCTCCTGATCTTTGTCCTCCTGGGAGGTTGTTTGTGCCTCTCACTTTACGACACAAGGTTTTTAAGGAGCACCACGATACTGTACTTGCTGGGCACCCGGTGGGTAGAGCCACAGTGGATCTCATTGCTCGGAGATTCTGGTGGCCGGCTCTTCGTAAGTCAGTTGAGGGTTTTGTGGCAGCCTGTGAGACCTGCGCTCGTGCCAAAGTCCCTCATTCACGGCCATCGGGTCCTCTCCTTCAGTTACCCATTCCTTCCCGTCCTTGGACATATCTGTCCATGGATTTCATTACAGACCTGCCTCGTTCCTCGGGGAAGACTGTGATTCTGGTGGTGGTGGAGCGTTTTATCAAAATGGCGCATTTTGTTCCTTTTCCTGGCTTGCCCAATGCTAAAACGCTGGCGCAGGCATTTATTGATCACATTGTCAAACTGCATGGTATCCCTTCAGACATAGTCTCTGATAGGGGCACGCAGTTTGTTTCCAGATTCTGGAAGGCCTTCTGTTCTCGCTTGGGGGTTCAGTTGTCATTCTCTTCTGCTTTCCACCCGCAGTCAAATGGCCAGACAGAGCGCGTCAATCAGAATCTGGAGACAAATCTGCGTTGTTTTGTGGCGGAGAATCAGGTGGATTGGTGTTATTTTCTCTCCCTTGCTGAGTTTGTTTTAAATAACCGTCGTCAGGAGTCCTCTGATAGGTCACCATTTTTTGGTGCATATGGGTTTCATCCGCAGTTTGGGACATTCTCTGGAGAGGGGGCTTCTGGTTTACCTGATGAGGAGAGATTCTCCTCGTCTTTGTCATCTATTTGGCAAAATATTCAGGATAATCTAAAGAGCATGAGTGAGAGATATAAGCGCGTGGCGGATAAGAGACGTGTGCCTGGTCCGGACATGAATGTTGGTGATCTGGTATGGTTGTCTACTAAGAATTTCAAATTGAAGGTTCCCACCTGGAAGTTGGGTCCTAAGTTTATTGGGCCTTACAAAATCTTGTCCGTCATCAATCCCGTTGCCTACCGTCTTGACCTTCCTCAGACTTGGAAGATCCATAATGTTTTTCACAAGTCCCTATTAAAACCTTATGTCCAACCCACTGTACCCTCCTCTTTGCCTCCTCCTCCGATTGTGGTTGATGGTAATCTTGAATTTCAGGTCTCTAGGATTGTGGATTCCCGTGTTGTCCGCGGTTCTCTTCAGTACCTTGTTCATTGGGAGGGTTATGGTCCTGAGGAGAGGATATGGGTCCCAGTGACGGAGATTAAGGCCACTCGTCTCATCAGGGCTTTCCATAGGTCCCATCCTGAGAAGGTGGGCTCTCAGTGTCCGGAGTCCACTCATAGAAGGAGTGGTACTGTCACCGCCAGATATCTGAGAAGCTCTGACAGACGTTCTTCAGAACCTCCTGTCTGAGGTTCTTTTGTTTTGCTTTTGTTTTGTCATCTTGTTTCCCTCTCTCAGCTGTCATCTAGTTGCACTGATTGCTTCCCTTTAAATCCCTTCCCATACTGCATCACTTTGCGGTTTATACAACTTCCTGGAGTGTGCTGATGCTAGAAGCTGTTTCTGCTGCATCCACAAGATAAGTCTGTTTTCTTTATTTCTGTTTGCCTGTGGGCTTGATCCTAGGTGACCCCGACTCCCTCTGTATTAAGTGTAGGGAGCCGGTGGTCGTGTCCCCTCACTATTATAGGGTGTTCAGATGTCCTACAGTCGAGGAACGAGGGTATGCAATTTTCTACTATTGAGATTTTTGCATAGGCTGAGCAGTAAGGGAGAGAGCTAGGGCTCTTACAGGGCTTACCCTTTTGTTGCTTAGTTTTGGATCAAGTCAGTCGGATCTTCATTTGTGTCTTCTAGTTTTCTGTAACACCATCCGTGACAGTTCCCCTCGTCTCGCCTCCTTGTTTGGCCAAGGAACTAGGTACTCTGCAGTCATTGTTGTCAGCTGGAAATTTTTGAAACAATTTTTCCACAAGGACCTTCTGATATTGCACCATTTTGCTCATCCTCTCCACCACTAGGAATGAGAGCAGGGGTTGAGAAGGGTGAACAACCAGTAATCGGTGTTGGCCAAAATGTGTACAACGCGAGGGTAACGGGAAAGGCAGCCTAACATAAAGTCAGCCAGGTGTGTCAGAGTCCCAACAGACAAGACTTCGCTGTCCTCATCAGGAGGATGACTCTTCTCTTCATCCTCTTCCTCCTCTTCTACCCATCCACACTGAACAGATGGAATTAAAATTCCATGGGTACTACCCTCTATAGCGGAGGCAACTGTCTCCTGCTCCTCCATCTCCTCCTCATCATCCAATTCGCGCTGAGAAGACGATCTGAGGGTGGTCTAGCTTTCAGCCTGTGTACTGTCTTCCCCCATTTCCACCTCTTCCATATGCAAAGCGTCCGCCTTATTTGTGAGCAGTGAGCGTTTGAGTAGACACAAAAGTGGGATGGTTACGCTGATAATAGCGTTATCGCCGGTAACCATCTGTGTTGATTCCTCAAAGTTGCGTAAAACCTCACAGAGGTCAGACATCAATGCCCACTCATCGCTTGTGAAGAGCGGAAGCTGACTGGAAAGGTGACGACCATGTTGCAGCTGGTATTCCACTACTGCCCTCTGCTGCTCACAAAGCCTGGCCAACATGTGGAACGTCGAGTTCCAGCGCGTGCTCACGTCGCACAAGAGTCAGTGAGCTGGCAATTGCAAGCGCTGCTGCAGCGTTGCCAGACCAGCAGAAATGGGCACACACATAGCACACCTTCACCAGTAGCTCTGGCAAGTTGGGGTAGGTTTTGAGAAACCGCTGAACCACTAAGTTGAACACGTGGGCTAGGCTTGCCGAGCTCCAAAGCCACCACCAAGTTAAGGCTATTATCAGACACAACCATGCCTGGTTCTAGGTTGAGTGGCAAGAGCCACAGTTCAGTCTGGTCTATTATCCCCTGCCACAGCCCTGCGGCTGTGTGCTGTTTGTCACCTAAGCAGATCAGTTTAAGCACAACCTGTTTCTGTTTTCCCACTGCAGTGCTACACTGCTTCCAGCTACTCACTGGTGCTGCAAGATGATAATTCAGAGATGGAAGAGGAGAAGGGGGGGTTGCAGCCACTAACGTAGGTGGTGGCTGAAACCCTGATGGAAGTAGGGCCCGCAATCCTTGGCGTCGGTAGTACCTGTGCCATACCAGGGTATGACTCACTCCCGGCCTTCACAACATTCACCCAGTGTGCCGTCAGGGAAATGTAGCGTCCCTGGCCAAAAGCACTTGTCCATGTGTCAGTCATTAAGTGTACATTCCCAATAAATGCGTTGGTCAGGGCATGGGTGATGTTACGGGACACATGCTGGTGTAATGCTGGGACTGCACACCGTGAAAAATATTGGCGGCTGTGGACAGAGTACCGCGGGACAGCCACCGCCATCAGGCTGTAGAAAGCCTCAGTATTCATAAGCCTAAATGGCAACATTTCCAGGGCCAGCTATTTGGAAAGGTGTGCATTTAGTGCTATGGCCCATGGGTGGGTGGCTGGGTATTTGCGCTTTAATTCAAAGGCATCTGTATAGACATCTGTACGCTGCGCTGGGACACAGAAGTGGATGTGCTAGCTGATGGTGCTTGCGAAGGTCTAGGTGCATGGCGGGAGGCATCCGGGCCTGCATCTTGTACAGGGATGGGCCAGCACGTAACACAGGGAAAGAGGAGGTAGTGGTGTGACCCGCAGACACTGATTGTGGACCCAAGCGTTCGGCCCACCTATTGAGGTGCTTTGATGCCATATGGCGGATCATGCTGGTGGTGGTGTGGTTGCTAGTGTTCACACCCCTGCTCATTTTGGTACTGCACAAGTTGCAAATGACAATTATTTTATTGTCCGCACTTTTCTCAAGGGAGATTTCCACAAGGGGTTGCTCCAGGGAACAGTTGCAGGTGTGGCCTGCCTTCTCCCTTTTTCCACCCCACTGCCTCTTCCAGTCTGTTGCGGTGCTGCTGATCCCTCCCCCTCTGTACTGCTGTCCTCGCTCGGCTTGTCACCTTCCCAGGTTGGGTCAGTGAATTCATCGTCGACCACCTCTTCCTCACTCTGGCTATCCTCCTGACTTGTTGACCTAACAACAACCGCAGTTATTGACAACTGTGTCTCATCCTCATCATGAACCTCTTGAGACACTAATTGCGGTTGACTTATTAGCAACTGTGTCTCATCATCATCATCCACCTCGTGAAACACTAATTGCCATTCCCCACAGTCATCTTCTTGTGATTGTGGATGCTCAAGAGTTTGGGAAACAGGGCACAATATCTCCTCATGTCCCTCTTCAAGCGGGCTTGTCGAGAGGCCCAAATCAAGGAATGGCGATGAAAAGAGCTCCTCGGAATATCAGAGTGTGGGATCACTTGTTTGCAAAGACTCTCCATGGTGGGAGGAAGGAGTATTAGGGTGAGGATTCTGTTGACTAGACTCTTGGCTACTGAGACTGGACTTTATGGAAGACAGGGTGGTGCTTAACCAACTGGAAGCATTATCTGCTGCAATCCAACCGACCACCTGGTCGCACTGGTCTGACTGCGAGAGTGGTGTCCTGCGCCTCCCTGCAAACTGGGACATAAAGCTAGGTATCGTGGATGAGTGTGTTTCTTGTGCTCTGGCAGCAGTTTCACGACGCCCAGAGCCACGGCCTCTGCATGCCATCAGCAGCACAGCCACTGCCCTGTCCCTTACTGCTCACCTTGCGCATATAAATGGTATATATGCTTGCAAATATATCACACGTACAGTAGTGCAGGTTTTGTAAGTGTATGCGCAAAAATGTACACAGAATGTCACAGATATTTTTATAATGCGCACACGTTAAACAGGAGATGTAGCACAGATAATGGCTCTCTCTGCAGCGTCTATTAAAAAAAGTACACTGAATGTCACAGATAATTTTAGGATGCGCAAACGTTTTACAGGAGGTATAGCGCAAGTAATGTCGCTGTCACCAGCGGCTAATAAAAAATTACACTGAATTAATATCACTGATATTTAGGATGCACAAATGTTATACAGGAGATGTAGCGCTGGTAATTTCGCTGTCATCAGCGGCCAAACAATTGCACTGAATGTCACAGATATTTAGGCTGCGCAAATGTAAAATAAAAAATGTAGCAGAGGTTGTGTCACTATCAGAAGCTACACCAGAAGCTGCACTAACGATTGCACGCAATTTAGCACAGGTTGCGCTAATAATATATATTGCAGCCAGATACAACAATTGTCCTTTAAAGGACTTTTGCATCTCTAACAATTCCACGGGAATTTAGCGCAGGTTGCGCTAATAATTATATTGCTGCCAGATACAATAGTCCTTAAAAGGACTTTTGCGTTTCTCTAACAATTCCACGCAATTTAGCGCAGGTTGCGCTAATAATTATATTGCTGCCAGATAGAACAATAGTCCTTAAAAGGACTTTTGGGTCTCTAACAAGTTTTTTCACTAAAATATTACCATTTCACTCCCTACACTATCTTCAGCACAGCTCTCCCTGACTAAGACTGAGCCGGACACGTGTCATCAGGTGCTATACAGGGTGTCACTAGAATCCTCTTCCACTCCTCCATGACAACATCACAGAGCTGGTGGATGTTAGAGACCTTGCGCCCCTTCACCTTCTGTTCGAGGATGCCCCACAGATACTCACTAGGGTTTAGGTCTGGAGACATGCTTGGCCAGTCCAGCCCCTTTATTCTCTGTTTCTTTAGCAAGGCAGTGGTTGTCTTGGAGGTGTGTTTGTGGTCATTGTCATGTTAGAATACTGCTCTGCGACCCAGTTTCCAAAGGGAGGGATAGTGCTCTGCTTCAGTATGTCACAGTACATGATGGCATTCATGGTTCCCTCAGTGAACTGTAGCTCCCCACAGCCAGTAGCACTCATGCAGCCCAAAACCATGACACTCTACATGCTTGACTGTAGGCAAGACACACTTGTCTTTGTAGTCCACACGTGGTTGCCGCCACACACGCTTGACACTATCTGAACCAAATAAGTTTATCTTGGTCTCATCAGACCACAGGACATGGTTCCAGTAATCCATGTCCTTAGTCTGCTTGTCTTCAGCAAACTGTCTGTGGGATTTCTTGTGTATCATATTTAGAAGAGGCTTCCTTCTGGGACGACAGCCATGCAGACCAATTTGATGCAGTGTGCAGCATATGGTTTAAGCACTGAAAGTCTGACCCCTCACGACTTTAACCTCTGCACTCATACGCCTATTTTTAAAACACAACCTCTGGATATGACGCTGAGCATGTGCACTCAACTTCTTTGGTCGACCATGGCGAAGCCTGTTCTGGGTGGAACCTGTCTTGTTAAACTGCTGTATGGTCATGCTGCTACTCAGTTTCAGGGTGCTGGCTTTCTTCTTATAGTCTCGGCCATCTTTATTTAGAGCAACAATTCTCAGAGAGTACTTTGCCGTGAGGTGCCATGTTGAACTTCCAGTGACAAGTATGAGAGACTGTCAGAGTGATAACACCAAATTTGACACTTTTGCTCCCCATTCACACTTGAGACCTTGTAACACTACCGAGTCATATGACACCGGGGAGAAAAAATGGCTAATTGGGCACAATTTGGACATTTTCACTTAGGGGTGTACTGAGTTTTGTTGCCAGCGGTTTGGACATTAATGGCTGTGTACTGAGTTATATTGAGGGCATACCAAATTTACTGTATTTACAAGCTGTACACTGAAAACGTTACATTGTATCAAAGTGTCATATCTTCAGTATTGTTTCATAAACAAAATATTTACAAAAATGTGAAGGGTATACTCACTTTTGTGATATACTGTAGAGAGAGAGAGAGAGAGAGAGAGAGAGAGAGAGTTTTAAATAATTTATCAGTATAGTCGAGATATTTCAAGATTTATAAAAAGTGGAATGTTAAAGAAAACTATGAAGCGAAAACAAAGAAAAAACACCTGAATTACTTCTAAATAGCTATTTCTTTTAGCTAATAGCTAGCTATCTCATAGCTGTTTCCCAGCTTATATATAGAAATCTCATAGTAGCCAGAATCTTCCTTTATATGACACATCAGGTAGTCGTGCCTCTGAGACATTTATTTTTAACCATGCTAACAGGAGGTTACTGAAATGTTAAACTACATTCTTCAATTCTGTGGGCAATACAGTTTTGTAAATTAAATGTTGATTGGGCCGCAAAGCATTGTTCCTTTTAAAGCATACTGTGCCTTTTTAACAAATAAAGGAACTTGCATATGCTGTTAATTAACATGTAATATGTTTGTTCATTTTATTTAAATTCAATTCACATGAAAATGTAAGGTTTGGCTTGCTAGGGAGTAAATGTTTGTAATCTTCCCATACTAAGTGCTTTAATGGTTGATTGTTTTTTTGTTAAAGTAAGCTATTTTATTGTTCGTCGGGCCAAGTTTTTTTTTAACAGGTGCCAAAATAAATAGCATTTGGATTTCATGTGATGCTTGTTTGCTTTCTTTTACAAGGGCAAGAAAAAGATATTGTATAGAACACTTCACCCAATGGCATAAGTAGAGAGAATTCATGCTATATGTGAAAATGTTTATCCTTTTTTTAAACTTGAATAATGATTGTTGAAAAAGTACAGGTAGAGAAATTACATAAAACATAAATCCCAGCAAATCCTATATTAGGTCTCTTTCACACAAGTGATATTGATTGTTTGAAGGCCTGTTTGGGAATAAACTGATGGTTTTGCATGCAAGTTTAATCAGTTTTGTCTGCGATTGCATTCAATGTTTTTTTGTTTTATTTCCGGGTAAAAAAAAAAAATATATTTAAGAATAATAATCTATATCTCATAGAAACCATCGGTGAAAAACTTATTACATTCAGATTGAATATGAATGCGATCCATTTTAATTCAAGCCCATCCACTTCTATGGACCCAGGCCTGCGTGAAAAACTGATAATATACAACATGTTGCAATTTTTCCTGAATGCAGAAAAAACTAATATATACAGACCAATTTAAATTAACGGCTCAGGATTCAGTCCTGATGCTATGCGTTCACTACATGAATTGCATCCGATTGGAAAACTTGCTCATGTGATAAAGCCCTTAGGGCCTTTAGGACACAACTTTTTGGGCGCTGTTTTTCACAGGTTTTTCACCAGGAATCCATGCCAAAAACGCCTCTAAAAAGATCCCCATTTATTTCAATTGAAGGCTGAAAAAAACAGTGCGGAAAAAAGAAGCAGCATGCTCTATCTTGGAGCAGAATCTGCACTGATCTCCCTTTGAAAAGAATGGGAAGCTGCAAAATAGGAAGCTGAAAAAAAAAAAAACATGCAGAAAATCAGCTTGCTTTCAAAATCCATTGTGTGGTGTATCCAAAGAATAGGCAGCACTCCAAATGTGATAAAAGGTGATGACCCGTTTATTCCCAGGCAAGGTTTCAGCCCACACACTGGGGCCTTTGTCAAGCAATTACAATAGTGTCACACATGGGTATAAATACCCGGATACCGTCATGTGATAAAGATGTGTCGTTTTAACCATTCAGAGTCTCTGTGATCACAAAATATAATAATGCAATCCATCATAACAAATAATGTGAAAGTGCATGATTACAATGTATACATACAGTGTCTCCATGATTACAAACATGATTAAATACATATATCATGTCAATATTAATATAAACATATAAAGTGCTAGTGCATCAAGTAAGTGAAGGGTTAAAAAGAGGATAGGCTCAGCTGAACATACGCAGCTGACCTATATTCAGTATAAAGCAATACCAAATCAGCGTACCGTTAGAGGATCGATGTGTCCGCCTGGAATCGGCATTCCCCTGTAGCCACTGTGCAGGCACAGAGTCAATAGGATCAATCCCCTCCCACGGACGCCGCAGCGCCCACATGACAGAGGAACGAACTATCGCATGTTAGAAAATAAAGCAACCTTTCCTTCTGGTGCCTATGTATGTTTGACTAGGACCTCTGGATGTCATTTCAGTTTTGACAAGTTTATCCCTTAGATTCGAAGATCTCCTATACGACATAAGGGGAGGGGCCTGTAATTCTTTCACAGAGTGTAAATTACTGCGCAAAATGGGCCAATGCCTCTTGATGACCGCAGCTATTTGACCGCTAATAAAGGGTATGCGTGTCTCAACCTCCCTTTTGGTTATTGGATTAACCGTTCCCATCTTATCTAAGTGTGTTTGGATCAACTGTCGGGAGTATCCCCTACGTATAAATTTGCTAGCCATATCTTGAAATCTCTTCGTTTGCGTGGCAGGATCTTTCACGATCCGCTGTATGCGTAGAAGTTGACATCTTGGGAGGGACTTAACCATTGCCCGTGGATGACAGCTATCAAAGTGTAGCATAGTATTACAATCTGTCGGTTTAATGAACAGATCCGTGGTCAGGGATCCCCCTTGTATCTTAACCATAGTGTCAAGAAACTGAACTTGCTGAGTGGAATAGGTGAGAGTAAACCTGATTTCAGGGTCCATAGTATTGAGGAAGCAATATGTATTTTATCACGTTTGTAATCATGGAAATACTGTATGTATACATTGTAAGCATGCACTTTCACATTATTTGTTATGATGGATTATATTATTATATATTGTGATCACAGAGACTCTGAATGGTTACGACGTTGGAAACGACACATCTTTATCACATGACTGTGTCCGGGTATTTATAACAATGTGTGACACTATTGTATATGCTTCATAAAGGCCCCAGTGTATGGGCTGAAACATTGCCTGGGAATAAACAAGTCATCACCCTTTATCACATTTGGAGTGCTGCCTATTCTTTGGATACACTATACTGGAGGAAAGGTTGTCCACCTTTTCAAAGGATTTTGCACCCTAACTACTTTTTGTACACTGTGCTGCTGTTACTATCTGTTTTTTGTAAATCCATTGTGTGAAATCCCCTTAGTTTGGATGCACACATACCATTTTACTGCATTTTTAGTGTTTTCTGCTGTCAGATGTTATTTTAATTCCTTAAAAAGGCAATGTGTCATCAGAAAATGACCTACTGTTTAACCCCTTAAGGACACAGCATTATTTCACCTTTCAGGACCAGGCCATTTTTTGAAAATCTGATAACTTTAAAACATTTTGACTTATCCAGGCCATTCTGAGATAATTTTTTCGTCACATATTGTACTTCATGACACTGGTAAAATGAAGTTAAAACAATTCATTTTTATTTATAAAAAAATACCAAATTTACCAAAAATTTGTAAAAAATAGCAAATTTCCAAGTTTCAATTTCTCTACTTTTATAATACATAGTAATACCTACAAAAATAGTTATTACTTTACATTCCCCATATGTCTACTTCATGTTTGTATCAATTTGGGAATGATATTTTATTTTTGGGGGATGTTACAAGGCTTAGAAGTTTAGAAGAAAATCTTTTCAAAAACCCACTTTTTAGGGACCAGTTCAGGTCGGAAGTCACTTTGTGAGGCTTACATAATAGAAACCACCTAAAAATGACCCCATTCTAGAAATTACATCCCTCAAGGTATTCAAAACTAATTTTATAAACATTGTTAACCCTTTAAGTGTTCCACAAGAGTTAATCGCAAATGGTGATAAAATTTCAGAATTTAGATTTTTGGGCAAATTTTCAATTTTAATAAATTTTTTACAGTAACAAAGCAAGGGTTAACAGCCAAACAAAATGCTATATTTATTGCCTCGATTCTGTAGTTTGCAGAAACACCCCATATGTGGCCGTAAACTACTGTACGGGCACACAGTAGACCGTAGAGGGAAAGGTGCGCCGTATGGTTTTTGGAAGGCAGATTTTGCTGGGCTGGTTTATTTACACCATGTCCCATTTGAAGCCCCCCTGATGCACCCCTAGAGTATAAACTCCATAAAAGTGACCCCATCTAAGAAACTACACCCCTCAAAGTATTCAAAACTTATTTTACAAACTTTGTTAACCCTTTAGGTGTTGCACAAGATTTTATGGAAAATAGAGATACAATTCCAAAATTTCACTTTTTTGGCAGATTTTCCATTTTAATATTTATTTTCCAGTTACAAAGCAAGGGTTAACAGCCGAACAAAACTCATTATTTATGGCCCTGATTCTGTAGTTTACAGAAACACCCCATATGTGGTTGTAAACTGCTGTACAGGCACACGGTAGGGCGCAGAAGGAAAGGAATGCCATACGGTTTTTGGAAGGCAGATTTTGCTAGACTGTTTTTTTGGATACCATGTCCCATTTGAAGCCCCACTGATGCACCCCTAGAGTAGAAACTCCAAAAAAGTGACCCCATTTTAGAAACTACGGGATAGGGTGGAAGTTTTGTTGGTACTAGTTTAGGGTACATATGATTTTTGGTTGCTCTATATTACACTTTTTGTGAGGCAAGGTAACAAGAAATTGCTTTTTTTGGCACAGTTTTTTTTTGTTGTTATTTACAACATTCATCTGACAGGTTAGCTCATGTGGTATTTTTATAGAGTAGGTTGTCATGGACGCAGCGATACCTAATATGCATACAATTTTTTTTATTTATGTAAGTTTTACACAATGATCTAATTTTTTAAACAAAAAAAATTATGTTTTAGTGTCTCCATAGTCTGAGAGCCATAGTTTTTTCAGTTTTTGGACGATTATCTTAGGTAGGGTCTCATTTTTTTGTGGGATGAGATGACGGTTTGATTAGCACTATTTTGGGGTGCTTTTTTTACACCGTTTTTATTTCTATTTTTCTACGGTGTTCACCTGAGGGGTTAGGTCATGTGATATTTTTATAGAGTCTTATCAATAAACTGCAGTCATTGAGCATGGACTCCCATATTGTTGAGTGGATTAGGCAGTGGCTGAGTGACAGACAACAGAGGGTTGTAGTCAATGGAGAACATTCAAAACAAGGTCATGTTACCAGTGGGGTTCCACAGGGATCTGTACTGGGACCAATTTTGTTTAATATCTTCATAAGTGATATTGCAAAAGGCCTCGATGGTAAGGTTTGTCTTTTTGCTGATGACACAAAGATATGTAACAGGGTTGATGTTCCTGGAGGGAAACGCCAAATGGAAAAGGATTTAGGAAAACTAGAAGAATGGTCAGAACTCTGGCAACTGAAATTTAATGTGGATAAGTGCAAGATAATGCACCTGGGGCGTAAAAACCCAAGGGCAGAATATAGAATATTTGACACAGTCCTGACCTCAGTATCTGAGGAAAGGGATTTAGGAGTAATTATTTCAGAAGACTTAAAGGTGGGAAGACAATGTAATAGAGCAGCACGAAATGCCAGCAGAATGCTTGGATGTATAGGGAGAGGTATAAGCAGTAGAAAGAGTGAAGTGCTTATGCCGCTGTACAGAACACTGGTGAGACCTCACTTGGAGTATTGTGCGCAGTACTGGAGGCCATATCTCCAGAAGGATATAGATACTCTAGAGAGAGTTCAGAGAAGAGCTACTAAACTAGTACATGGATTGCAGGATAAAACTTACCAGGAAAGGTTAAAAGACCTTAATATGTATAGCTTGGAAGAAAGAAGAGACAGAGGGGATATGATAGAAACTTTTAAATACATAAAGGGAATCAACTCGGTAACGGAGGAGAGCATATTTAAAAGAAGAAAAACTACCACAAGAGGACACAGTTTTAAATTAGAGGGGCAAAGGTTTAAAAGTAATATAAGGAAGTATTACTTTACTGAGAGAGTAGAGGATGCATGGAATAGCCTTCCTGCAGAAGTGGTAGCTGCAAATACAGTGAAGCATGCATGCGATAGGCATAAGGCTATCCTTCATATAAGATAGGGCCAGGGACTATTCATAGGATTCAGATATATTGGGCAGACTAGATGGGCCAAATGGTTCTTATCTACCGACACATTCTATGTTTCTATGTTTCTATGAGTCTGTCGATACGGACGCGGCGATACCTAATATGTATACTTTTTTTTATTTATGTAAGTTTTACACAATGATTTCATTTTTTAAACAAAAAAATCATGTATTAGTGTTTCCATAGTTTTTTTTTCAGTTTTTGGGCGATTATCTTGGTTAGGGTATGATTTTTGCGGGATGAGATGACGGTTTGATTGGTACTATTTTGGCGTACATGTGATTTTTTTGATCACCTTTATTACCTTTTTTGGGAAGTAAGGTGGGCAAAATTTCAATTTCCTCATAGTTTTTATTTTTTTTATTTTTATGGCGTTCACCGTGCGGGGAAAGTAACATGACCGGTTTATAGATCAGGTCGTTACAGACGCGACGATACCTAATATGTGTAGTGTATTTTATTTTTGTCATTTTTATTCAGTGATAAATGTGGTTTTTTTTATATTTACTTTTTTCAATTTTTTTGGACCCAGACCCACTTGGTTCTTGAAGATCCAGTCGGTCTGATGTCTGTATAATACAGTACAGTACACTATATAGTGTATTGTACTGTATTTTACTTACACATTGTCTGAACAGATCTATGCCTTTAGCACAGATCTGTTCAGCACCATGGACAGCAGGATGCCTGAGAAGACGTCCTGTTGCCATGGGAACCTTCCCGTCTGCCACAACTGAGCAGACAGGGAAGGGGAAGGAGGGGGGCTCCCTCCCTCTGTGACCCCATCCTGACTGGGGGCTGCAAAGGTACAGCAGCCCCCCAATGGGAGAGGGAGGGAGCTCCCTGACTGTTACCCCTTTCCATACTGCGGTCCGTACAGACCGCGGTATGGAAAGGGTTAAACGGCTGACATCACAGCACAGAGGTGAGCCATTTATACCAGAGTGTCAGCATTGCTGACACTCTGGTATACCCACTGGACACCAATGAATATTCAAGAGGAGGCGGGCGATCCCGCATGCCGCACCGCCCGCCTCCCGCACCGCCTGCAACCCCCCCCCTTCTGCACCAACTGCCGGCATAAAATCATTCAGGGGTAAATCTTTATTTTAGGCATTTTAAAGTTTCTGATCCCCGCGGTCAGGGACCGCAGGGATCAGAAACTGCAGAAAACGCTGCAAACCGCAGGTCTGAATTGACCTGCGGTTTGCTGCGATTGCTGATACGGGGGGTCATATGACCCCCCCGGCGTTGTGACAGGATGCCCGCTGAATGATTTCAGCGGGCATCCTGTTACGATCAACCCCCGCAGCGCTGCAATCGCATTTTAAACTCATGACGTATCGGTACGTCATGTGTCCTTAAGGGGTTAAAGAGCATCAGCATGATTACTAGTGATGACGGGTTGAGCCTGAACACTAAACCCCATTGAAGTAAATGGGGGCCCGAACCTTTGGGCTGAAAAATGGCTCTAAAAAATTCATAGAAAAGACTAAAGGGCTGCAAAATGATCCAAATTTGGGGTAAGAGCAGTACAATTGCCCTGTAAACAAATGTTTATAGGAAAATTACTTAAAGTAACATGAAATACATACAAAAATAAAATAATCGTGAACCATTTGGCGGAGGTCCAAGTGGAATAGAAAGTTGAGGAGTTGTGGAATTATTTTTGTGGGGTTTTTTGTTTGTTTTTTATTTGTTTGTTTAGAGGTCAGAGTGGAGGAGGAGGGGGACGTGGCGGTGCAGGCGAAGAAGGCGGATGTGGAAGTGCAGGCGGAAGAGGAGAAGTAGGTAGTCAACATTTTTTTATATTTTGCTTTAAATTTTTGTAAAAATTTTACATCATCTTCAGCTGATTCCACATAGATTTCTATGGAGCTAGTGGCAATTTATGGGCCTTTCTTTTGCGCAAAGGCATGGGGTTAAATTTCAGAAAAAACTCTTACCTGTGGTAATGGATACCGTTGATGGATCCCCACTGAGCTCAGGGCCGGTGGATCAAGAGACGGAACCACTTGAAATCATTATAATACATTATCACCATGAAATCCTATCGTTTCTATTGATCTCTTCTCCACATTTCCATGTTATTCTTGGCCTACCCGGGTTGCAAGCACAGAACCCTGTTATCAATTGGGAGACCAAAGAAATAAGCTTCCCAGCCAAGGATGTTCTTGTGACAGCTCAGTCTGAACAAGGCTTGGAAAATCCGGCTCAAGATAACAAGGCAGTAGAGTTACCCTCTGCATATAAGGAATTTGCGGACGTTTGCGATAAACAAAATGCTGACAAGCTCCCCCCACACCAACCCTACAATTGTCCTATAGAATTACTTCCTGGTGCACCTATACCTTTTGGAAACATCTAACCTTTAGCCGGCCCTGAACTAAAAGCCCTCAAGGACTACATAGAAGAAAATCGGGCTAAGGGGTTTATCCGCTCATCTTCCTCACCGGCCGGGGCTCCCATATTCTTTGTTAAGAAGAAGGACGGTTCTCTAAGACCTTGCATTGACTACCGAGAACTTAACAAAATTATGATAAAAAAAATCGTTATCCTTTACCATTGATTCCTGAGCTTTTGGAGAGAGTGCAACATGCAAAAATATTTTGCCAAGTTAGACCTGCGAGGCACCTATAACCTGGTCCGTATCAGATCTGGAGACAAATGGAAGACAACTTTTAGGTCACGATATGGACATTTCAAATATCTCGTTATGCCTTTTGGTCTTTGCAATTCCCCAGCCACTTTTCAACATCTTGCCACTGATATCTTCAGAGATCTTCTGGACCAGTTCGTAGTCATCTATTTGGACGATATCTTGATCTTCTCTAACTCTATGGAAGAACATCAGAGACATGTGAGACTTATTTTGGAATGTCTAAGGAAGAATCAACTTTACATTTAGATTGAAAAATGTGAATTTCACCAGACCTGAGATCCAATTCCTTGGCTATATAATTTCACCTCATGGTCTACACATGGACTCTAGCAAAATTAAAGCAATAGTAGACTGGCCTACCCCAAGGAGCATAAAAGATGTTCAACGTTTCATAGGATTTGCCAATTTTTATAGACGCTTCATTAAAAATTTCTCAGGAATAATTACTGCTATTACACAGAATGCTTTTGTCTGGTCTCCCCAAGAACAGGAATTCTTTTGTCTCCTAAAATCCAAGTTCACTACAGCCCCTATATTAGTTCATCCTGACCCAGAACTCGCCTTCATTGTGGAAGTAGATGCTTCAGACTATGCTATAGGGGCTATTCTGTCTCAAAGAACCAGAGAGAAGGGTTTATTGCATCCGTGTGCTTTTTTCTCCCAACGTTTATCCCCTGCTGAGAAGAATTATGATGTGGGGAATAAAGAACTGCTAGCTATCATTGCAGCTTTTAAGGAATGGAGACATCATCTTCAAGGAACCTCACAGCAAATAATAGTTTTGACTGATCACCGTAATTTGGAATTCGTTAGATCTAAAATTTTTATCCCCTCACCAAGTTCGTTGGAGTCTCTTCCTCAATCAATTCAACTTCGTAATCTCGTACAGGTCCGGTTCCCGTAACGGCAAGGCAGATGCCCTATCTAGAATCTTTTCCAATGATTCCACTTCTACGATTCTGCCCAAAACCATTGTTCCTAGGTCAAATTTTGTAGGAGTAATCCATAATAAGGACTTGCTTGAAGAGATAAAAGAGGCTTATGACACCGACTCCTTGCTGTCTCGACCAACTGATGATGTGCATTTGGTGCGTAAGAACAAGGTGTGGACCAATGGGCAGCAGCTATATATACCCAAAACAATAAGACTGAAAATTCTAAAATTAGTCCATGATTCTAACATTGTGGGCCACAAAGGAGTGCAGAAGACACAGGAATTTGTATCCCGTTTCTTTTGGTGGCCCAGTTATCAACAGGATGTAAAGAAATATGTAATGTCATGTGATGTTTGTGCTAGATGTAAGACTCCACGTTCTTAACCCATGGGTTTATTGCAGCCTTTGTCGGTCCACTTTCATCCCTGGGGTTCTATTTCCATGGACTTTATCGTAGATCGTAGGAAAAAAACACAATTTTGGTAGTAGTTGACTGGCTCACCAAGGCTGCACATTTCATTCCATGTACCTGCCTACCCTCTGCAAAAGATACTGCTGACCTTGTAGTTCAGAATGTGTTTCGTTTTCATGGAGTCCCTGATGAAGTAATCTCAGATTGTGAGGTGCAGTTTACATCAAAATTTTGATCTTGAGATTGATATTGATCTATCAACCGCCTTTCACCCACAATCTAATGGGCAAACTGAATGCACAAATCAGACTCTGGAACAGTATCTTTGACGCTATATTTGCCATTTACAAGATGATCGGGTCTCTCTGGTTCCTGTGGCTGAGTTCTCTTACAATAACTCCCAAAATACTTCCACCAAGCAAACTCCTTTCTTTGCAAATTTAGGGTATCATCCAAATATTCTTCCCAAATTCCCAGCTGTTTCACCTATTCCAGCAGTCGCGAAAAGATCTCTGCATTACAACATTTAGAGCTACTAAACGGAGCATTAGAGAGGGCTCAAGAAAATTACAAGAAGGTGGCAGGAAAATTTCGTAGACCAGCACCAATGTTTAAAATAGGTGATAAAGTATGGCTTTCCACTAGGAATTTGAAACTTAAGGTTCCTTCACCAAAACTTGGACAGAAATTTATTGGGCCTTATAAGATCATCGGGATAATTAGTCCAGTAGCTGTTCGGCTCAAGCTTCCATAATCTATGAAGCCTCATCCTGTTTTTCATGTGTCCCTACTTAAGCTTGCCATACCCAATCCTTTCCTGGAACGTATCCGTCTTCCTCCCGATGCTGTGGAGATAGATGGGCAAGAACAATTTGTTATAGAGAAAATCCTGGACTCTAGAATTTTCTGGAACCATCTATAATACCTCATTAAGTGGCAGGGTTATGGGTCGGGAACCGGTGGATAATATTAATGCTCCCCGACTGATCAAACTGTTTCATCAAGGACATCCTGGGGGACCAAGTCAGGTCTCGTCCAGAGGCCGCTATTGAGGTGGGGTAATGTCAGGAATCATCCTGCTATTTCTGTTTAGTTCAGATTGTCTTGCCCTCAAGTTCTCCCTCAGTTTAGATGGTGGATTGTGTCTCAGCTGGGTGCCATCTTACTTCCTGTTTCATATTTAAACCTCTCAAGCCTGTTACTAATTGCTTGAGTATTGTGTCTAGCTTCTGCTCGTGCAGTCCTCTTGCTTGGAACTAGCTCTCTGGTTTGTTCCTCCTACTTGCGGTTTACCCTGCTACTTTGTGACATCCTGCTACCTCCCGTTGCCGACCCGGATTGCTTGACTACGTTCCTTCGGTCCTGCACCTTTGCTACTGGTAACGGCTCTGCCTTTCTGGCTCTGCTGCATTCTTCAGTCCTGCACTGTTTCTACCGGTAACGGCTCCACCTGCCTGGCTCTGCTGCATCCTTCAGTCCTGCACCGTTGCTACTGGTAACAGCTCCGCCTGTCTGGCTCTGCTGCATCCTTCAGTCCTGCAACCTCCTATTTAAGATTCCAGTGTTCCCTATATACAGGCCTTGTCCCTGCCATTGGATTCGAGCAGAATTCCACTAGTATCGTGACAGGGTCATTTTTTAAACTCAGAATATTATTGCAGTATATCAAGCTTGTATTCCTCCACAGTGACAAATGTAGCAAAGGCCCCAGGTATAAGGTATTGCCAAAAATTGGTGTTTTTTTAAACCCAGAATATTATTGCAGTATTTCAAGCTTGTATTTCACAGTGACAAATGCAGCAAAGGCTGCAAATGTATTATCTTGCCCAAAATGGGTGTTTTTTTAATAACAGAATATACCAGCAGTATCTAACGCTTGTATTTCACTGTGACAAATGCAGTAAAGGCCGCAAATTTATTATATTGCCAAAAATGGGTGTTTTTTAAACCCATAATATTATTGTAGTATTTCAAACTTGTATGTCACAGTGACAATTGCAGCAAAGGCCCCAGATGTAGGTTATTGCCAAAAATTGGTGTTTTTTTAAATCCAGAATATTATTGCGGTATTTCAAGCTTGTTCAGGTCCTTCTCAAAAAATTAGCATATTGTGATAAAGTTCATTATTTTCTGTAATGTACTGATAAACATTAGACTTTCATATATTTTAGATTAATTACACACCAACTGAAGTAGTTCAAGCCTTTTATTGTTTTAATATTGATGATTTTGGCATACAGCTCGTGAAAACCCAAAATTCCTATCTAAAAAAATTAGCATATCATGAAAAGGTTCTCTAAACGAGCTATTAACCTAATCATCTGAATCAACTAATTAACTCTAAACACCTGCAAAAGATTCTTGAGGCTTTTAAAAACTCCCAGCCTGGTTCATTACTCAAAACCGCAATCATGGGTAAGACTGCCGACCTGACTGCTGTCCAGAAGGCCATCATTGACACCCTCAAGCAAGAGGGTAAGACGCAGAAAGAAATTTCTGAACAAATAGGCTGTTCCCAGAGTGCTGTATCAAGGCACCTCAGTGGGAAGTCTGTGGGAAGGAAAAAGTGTGGCAGAAAACGCTGCACAACGAGAAGAGGTGACCGGACCCTGAGGAAGATTGTGGAGAAGGACCGATTCCAGACCTTGGGGGACCTGCGTAAGCAGTGGACTGAGTCTGGAGTAGAAACATCCAGAGCCACCGTGTACAGGCGTGTGCAGGAAATGGGCTACAGGTGCCGCATTCCCCAGGTCAAGCCACTTTTGAACCAGAAACAGCGGCAGAAGCGCCTGACCTGGGCTACAGAGAAGCAGCACTGGACTGTTGCATGTCATTCGGAAATCAAGGTGCCAGAGTCTGGAGGAAGACTGGGGAGAAGGAAATGCCAAAATGCCTGAAGTCCAGTGTCAAGTACCCACAGTCAGTGATGGTCTGGGGTGCCATGTCAGCTGCTGGTGTTGGTCCACTGTGTTTTATCAAGGGCAGGGTCAATGCAGCTAGCTATCAGGAGATTTTGGAGCACTTCATGCTTCCATCTGCTGAAAAGCTTTATGGAGATGAAGATTTCATTTTTCAGCACGATCTGGCACCTGCTCACAGTGCCAAAACCACTGGTAAATGGTTTACTGACCATGGTATTACTGTGCTCAATTGGCCTGCCAACTCTCCTGACCTGAACCCCATAGAGAATCTGTGGGATATTGGGAAGAGAAAGTTGAGAGATGCAAGACCCAACACTCTGGATGAGCTTAAGGCCGCTATCGAAGCATCCTGGGCCTCCATAACACCTCAGCAGTGCCACAGGCTGATTGCCTTCATGCCACGCCGCATTGAAGCAGTCATTTCTGCAAAAGGATTCCCGACCAAGTATTGAGTGCATAACTGAACATAATTATTTGAAGGTTGACTTTTTTTGTATTAAAAACACTTTTCTTTTATTGGTCGGATGAAATATGCTAATTTTTTGAGATAGGAAATATGGGTTTTCATGAGCTGTATGCCAAAATCATCAATATTAAAACAATAAAAGGCTTGAACTACTTCAGTTGGTGTGTAATGAATCTAAAATATATGAAAGTCTAATGTTTATCAGTACATTACAGAAAATAATGAACTTTATCACAATATGCTAATTTTTTGAGAAGGACCTGTATTTCGCAGTGACAAATGCAGCACAGGCCCCAGATGTAGGGTATTGCCAAAAATGGTGTTTTTTAAACCCAGAATATTATTGCAGTATTTCAAGCTTATATTTCACTGTGACAAATGCAGCAAAGACCCCAGATGTAGGGTCTTACAAAAAATGGGTGATTTTTTTAAACCTATAATATAATTGCAGTATTTCAAGCTTGTACTTGACTGTCACAAATGCTCATATGCTGTGCTGATGCACTGAACTTGCAGAAAATGGCCGCTGACGCCCACCTAACTAACAGATGGATAAAAGTTTTTTTTATGTGTCACTGGGCTCAGGGCAGGGTAAAAAAATTGTGCACTGCACCCACAAAACTAAATCGCTGTAGATCGCTGAGTTAACATGCACTCCTGATAAAAGATTCTTACCTATTCTCTCCCTCACAGCAGCAGCAGCATCCTATCCCTACACTAATAAGAGCAGAGTGGCGTGCAGCGCTACGTGACTCCAGCTTATATAGAGCCTGGGTCACATGCTCCACTGGCCAATCACCGCCATGCCATTAGTAGGCAAGGCTGAGATGACTTCTAAGGGCACAGAGTTAAACGCTTTTTGATTGGCTGCTCTGCAGCCTTTCAAAAATTGCCATTAACTCGCCGAACACTGAACCCGAGCCTGAACTTTTACAGAAAAGCTTGGTTTCGGGGTCCAAAAATCCCAAAGTTCGGTATGAACCCAAACTTTACAGTTCGGGTTCGCTCAACCCTACACAGGATATGTAGCACAGCTAATGTCACTGTCCGCAGCGGACATCGTCTACAGAAATAGTACACTGGATGTCACAGATATATTTGGGATGCGCACACGTTACACAGGCGATGTAGCACAAATAATGTCGCCGTCTGCAGCGGCTTAAAATAGATATTGCTGCCACACACAATAGTCCTTCAAAGGACTTTTGGGTCTGTAAAGTTTTAGCAATTTAGCGCAGGTCGTGCTAAAAAAAATGTGCTGCCCATTGTGTTGGATTGTCAATGCAACCCTCTTCTCCAACTGTTCACACACTGATGATGTGTTTCCCTCTTTATGCACTGAAGCTGGCACGTTCCCTGAGTTTTTCCAGCAAGATGGTGCACCACCACATTATGGGTGTCAGGTCCGAGCATTCCTAGATAAACAGTTTCCTGGAAAGTGGATTGGTCGTCGTGGGCCAGTTGGTCGTCGTGGGCCTCCCGATCTGACCCCCTTAGACTTTTATCTTTGGGGTCATCTGAAGCCAATTGTCTATGCTGTGAAGATACGAGATGTGCAGCACCTGAAACTACGGATACTGGAAGCCTGTGCTAGCATTTCTCCTGCGGTGTTGAGCGGTGTTGGGGGCCGTTCAACTGGCCCACGACGACCAATCCACTTTCCAGGAAACTGTTTATCTAGGAATGCTCGGACCTGGTGGTGCACCATCTTGCTGGAAAAACTCAGGGAACGTGCCAGCTTCAGTGCATAAAGAGGGAAACACATCATCAGTGTGTGAAGAGTGGGAGAAGAGGGTTGCATTGACAATCCAACACAATGGGCAGCACATTGAACACATTTTATAAGTGGTCAGAAACTTGTAAATAACTCATGAAAGAATACATTTATGTTAAAACCAAGCACACCATTGTTTTTCTTGTGAAATTCTCAATTAGTTTGATGTGTCACATGACCCTCTTCCTATTGAAAAAACAAATGTTGGATTCAAAATGGCTGACTTCAAAATGGCCCCCATGGTCACCACCAATCTTGAAAAGTTTCCCCCCTCACATATACTAATGTGCCACAAACAGGAAGTTAATATCACCAACCATTCCCATTTTATTAAGGTGAAGAGGAGTGTAGCAGCTCTCACCTGCCCTTCCTTTGATTGTGAGCATGGACAGCCCGTGTCAGGTGCGGGCGGCAATGAAAAAAAGAAGTTGAGAAAATCCAGCTCCACTTAGATAAAGGAATATGCGTTTATTCAGCTTGCGGTTAAAAACTCATCCACGGATTACAAAATAGCAGTCTTGTCTAAGCTTTTCGGGCTACCAGAGACAATTCCAGCCCTTCTTCATGACACTGTGTCATGAAGAAGGGCTGGAATTGTCTCTGGTAGCCCGAAAAGCTTAGACAAGACTGCTATTTTGTAATCCGTGGATGAGTTTTTAACCGCAAGCTGAATAAACGCATATTCCTTTATCTAAGTGGAGCTGGATTTTCTCAACTTCTTTTTTCCATTTTATTAAGGTGTATCCATATAAATGGCCCACCCTGTATATGCATATACTGTATATTGGCCCTGTATGGCCAGTGGGGACATATGGGTCCCCTGTATGTGGGCCCAGTATATGGGTATATATGTGGGCTTATATTTGCCTATTTATGCCGCAGGTTTATATCATGTAGGAAAATCCCATTGAGAGGATTGAAACGTCGCATGCTTGGTGAATAAAGTCTTTTTTTACTTTCTTACAACCTGGATGTGCTGCGGAATTTCTTATTTTTATACATTTGGAGGTGGATCGCCTACCCAGCCGCTGGCACTCCGCATATACCTTACAGATAGTGGTGCTGCCCACACTTTCTCTCTCTCTCTCTCTATATATATATATATATATATACACACAGTGGGATGCAAAAGTTTTGTCAACCTTGTTAATCCTCATGATTTTCCTGTATAAATCATTGGTTTTTGCGATAAAAAATGTCAGTTAAATATATCATATAGGAGACACACACAGTGATATTTGAGAAGTGAAATGAAGTTTATTAGATTTACAGAAAGTGTGCTATAATTGTTTAAACAAAATTTGGCAGGTGCATAAATTTGGGCACTGTTGTCATTTTATTGATTCCAAAACCTTCAGAACTAATTATTGGAACTCAAATTGGCTTGGTAAGCTCAGTGACCCCTGACCTACATACATAGGTGAATCCAATTATATGAAAGAGTATTTAAGGGGGTCAATTGTTAGGGCTGTTTCACACGAGCGGATGCCGTGCGTGGCATCCGCTCCGTGAAAGAGTGCCAAGACCCGATGCAGACTGCAGAGGCATGGAGCATTAACATGACTGATAATGCTCCGTGCCTCTCTGTGATCTCTTTACTACGAAATCACAGTGACAACTGTGATTTCGTAGTAAAGAGATCACAGAGAGGCACGGAGCATTATCAGTCATGTTAATGCTCCATGCCTCTGCAGTCTGCATCGGGTCTTGGCACTCTTTCACGGAGCGGATGCCACGCACGGCATCCGCTCGTGTGAAACAGCCCTAAGTCTCCCTCCCCTTTTAATTTTCTCGGAAGAGTAGAACATGGGGGTCTCAAAACAACTCTCAAATGACCTGAAGACAAAGATTGTTCACCATCATGGTTTAGGGGAAGGATACAGAAAGCTGTCTCAGAGATTTCAGCTGTCTGTTTCCACAGTTAGGAACATATTGAGGAAATGGAAGACCACAGGCTCAGTTCAAATTAAGGTTCGAAGTGGCAGACCAAGAAAAATCTCGGATAGACAGAAGCCACGAATGGTGAGAACAGTCAGAGTCAACCCACAGACCAGCACCAAAGACCTACAACATCATCTTGCTGCAGATGGAGTCACTGTGCATCGTTCAACCATTCGGCGCACTTCACACAAGGAGATGCTGTATGCGGGAGTGATGCAGAGAAAGCCTTTTCTCCGCCACCAGCACAAAAAGTGCCGCTTGAGGTGGGCTAAAGCACATTTGGACAAGCCAGCTTCATTTTGGAATAAGGTGCTGTGGACTGATGAAACTAAAATTGAGTTATTTGGTCATAACAAGGGGCGTTATGCATGGAGGAAAAAGAACACAGCATTCCAAGAAAAACACCTGCTACCTACAGTAAAATATGGTGGTGGTTCCATCATGCTGTGGGGCTGTGTGCCAGTGCAGGGACTGGGAATCTTGTCAAAGTTGAGGGACGCATGGATTCCACTCAGTATCAGCAGATTCTGGAGACCAATGTCCAGGAATCAGTGACAAAGCTGAAGCTGCGCCAGGGCTGGATCTTTCAACAAGACAACGACCCTAAACACTGCTCAAAATCCACTAAGGCATTTATGCAGAGGAACAAGTACAACGTTCTGGAATGGCCATCTCAGTCCCCAGACCTGAATATAATTGAAAATCTGTGGTGTGAGTTAAGACAGCTGTCCATGCTCGGAAGCCATCAAACCTCAATGAACTAAAGATGTTTTGTAAAGAGGAATGGTCCAAAATACCTTCAACCAGAATCCAGACTCTTATTGGAACCTACAGGAAGCGTTTAGAGGCTGTAATTTCTGCAAACGGATGATCTACTAAATATTGATTTCATTTCTTTTTTGTGGTGCCCAAATTTATGCACCTGCCTAATTTTGTTTAAACAATTATAGCACACTTTCTGTAAATCCAATAAACTTCATTTCTCAAATATCACTGTGTGTGTCTCCTATATGATATATTTAACTGACATTTTTTATCGTAACAACCAACGATTTATACAGGAAAATCATGACGATTAACAAGGTTGCCCAAACTTTCGCATCCCACTGTATATACGTATATACAGTAGATATGCCCCAAGTATATATATATATATATATATATATATATACTTATGTTATGTGGCTAAGCCCCCCTCCCGAGTTGAGGGGAGGCCGACAACTGGACAATTATGTCCAGTTTTGGCCACTTCAAAGGACAGAGAATCAATTTAGATCCTCTGTCCTTTGATAACATCTCCAGCAAGGCAAGAGGTGTTCTGCACTACAAAGGTGGGGATCAAATAACTCCCCTGCCCCTGTAGGTCGCATACCTCCGATACTGTAATTACAGCAGCAGGAGGTATGCAGGCGCTTCACAGGCAGGAGATTCAAATAATCCCCCGCCTGGAAGTGCACGCCAGGGCGTGCGGGCTGGTGCGGTGATGTCATATCACCTCGCCAGCCCACCTGTACTCAGCTGCAGGCATGTTTGCATGCCTGCAGCGTGGGAAAATGGGTGTGAGCAAAGCCGGGTTTAAATATCCCGGCAGCGCTACGCTCAGGGATTCCCCACACTCCTCCAGATAGAAGTAAGGCGCTGCGATACACTAGCAGAATGCGGTCAACACCCCCAAAGAAGAAGAGCATATGCAGCGCTCATAGAATCCCGGTCACCCCCTAGATGTAGGAGAGCGTGTGCGGCGCTCAGAAGAGCAGACCGCCCCCCCCCCTCATGGAAGTAGGAAAGCGCAACTAGCGCTCAAGAACCCCGACCAGAGGAAGAGCGCAGGCAGCACTCGCAGGCTGCGCTGTTTTAGAGGCAGGATCCCCACGAGCCCCAGAAGAGAGGAGAGCAGGAAGGGAAGACCGAGCAGCCGAGCTGCTCCATTGAAGAGCGCAAGAATAAGGGAGGAGGAGGGAGGCAGAGACCAAGCAGCCCCAATGACGATCAGCTGACTGAGTCCTGCAGTAACCCTGGATGGCTAAGTAGCATTGTCCATCAAACCCTTATGCCCAAATCCTTAACCCTTGCTGCCTCAGCCTTGTACCAGCCCCAGCTTTCCACAGGACCCCTGCTAAGGTTGTCTTGGATGTGGGGAGTGGATCAGAGATATTAACCTCTGCATTGCCCTGTCTCCCTGCAGAGCATTCCCTGCCCTGCAGAGCATTAACCCCTGCAATCCCTACACCCCAGTTCTCCTGCCTTCCCAGCAGCCCCAGCATTAACCCTAACCCAGGGTTAACCCTTTCTTACCCTTGTAGTGCTACTTAACGCCTTATTTACACCATAGAGACAGAGTGTGTAGCCACGTTAGGTGGGCTGCTGGTATAAGTATGTGTGTATGTAAATGTATTTTTAGGTAGATTTGTGAGGTGGAATTCTAAGATATTGTACTATGCGTAGCGTAGTTTAGGTGTATTATTAGTGTTGTTATATATTACTGTGTGCGACTATAATTATATATATTTATATGTTCTTTGATATAAATATATATAATTATAGCACTAATTAGACTGTAAACTCGTTGTTGTGTTAATAAATTCATTTATTATTCATAACGCAGTGTATAGTCATTTATAGTTGCCGCCGCAGTAGTAAGTCGCATGTAGTTCAGTGTAGAGTGAAGCAACATAGTTAGTCATATTTAAGCTATAAATAGGCGGAGTCATCAACAGACAACTCACGCCTATTTATGAATATTAATTATTGAGATTACCCAAAATATCAGTAATTAACATCCCCTTTAAGGCTACTTTCACACTAGCGTTCGATCGGATCCGTCTGCATTATATCGGCAAAAAAAAGCTAAGTGTGAAATTAGCCTGAGCGGATCCGTCCAGACTTTTACATTGAAAGTCAATGGGGGACGGATCCGCTTGAAGATTGAGCCATATTGTGGCATCTTCAAACGGATCCGTCCCCATTGACTTACATTGTAAGTCTGGACGGATCCGCACGCCTCCGCACGGCCAGGCGGACACCCGAACTCTGCAAGCAGCGTTCAGGTGTCCGCCTGCTGAGCGGAGCGGAGGCTGAACGCCGCCAGACTGATGCAGTCTGAGCGGATCTGCATCCATTCAGACTGCATCAGGGCTGGACGGAAGCGTTCGGGTCCGCTCGTGAGCCCCTTCAAACGGAGCTCACGAGTGGACAGCAGAACGCTAGTGTGAAACTAGCCTTACAAAAACCATCAGTGGCTCATCCTGCCATGGACTAGTAATCTTGTGATGAGTTAAAATCTTTCGGCTTTATCTTCAGTTCCATCTTCTCTAAGTGCAGACTGTATCTGTTTAGCAGAGCCTGGACTGACAACCTCAGCAGTGCCCAGGTACTGCCCAATTTAATGACCAGGTGTGGTAAGACACAGGTTTAAGTGACCTACCTGCCACCCAACAAGAACTTTAACCACCGATCTGCCATGTTGAGAAAATACCTTGCTGCTTGCACTGCTGTTGTCCAGGGGTGGACTGCAAAAGGTAATTGTCTGCCCAAGACTTCTTGCAGTACACCAACCAGCAGGGCTGATGGCTGTGCACAAAGACCTGCATACCAGTGAGGGGAGGAGGCACCAGTGTCAAAGCGGTTCCACCAGACAACGTTATGGATTGTCCACTCAGGATTGTGACTACACCTGCAATCCCCTCATACATTATAAGGAGGAGTAAGTGACAGTACTAAGAGAAAAAGTTGTAAAGAGCTGAAAACAACTTTTGTGTTGCGGAAAAAGAGGGCCTGCAGTAAGGTGCACAAAATATCAAGAAATTAACAATTGACTTTGCACCAGAGACTTTGTATCCAAGATCAGAAGTGAAGAAGACCTCTGTGAAAGACCCTTCTTGTTAGTCCAATGCAAAGTTTTTATGATTTTTTTTTTTAGAAGCCCAATGGTTCCAAAGTAGTTTTCTGTTAAATGACTAGGGTTTATATTATGTTATATAAAATAATTCATGATGTTTTTTGCTTTATTTTGGGATGGGTGAAAATGAGCTAAAGTGGAAGATCCAGGGGTCGAATGGGGTATTTTACATACAGAATGAAGTACTGATTGGTTCTGTCCCCTTTAATATTCTGTATAATTATATTCCTTGTAACATAAGGAATTAGGTACATACACAAACCCCCCCCAACCCCTATTAAATCCTGATTGGTTATCTCAGAGACATGCATGCTACACACTGGACATCTTTGAGAGGAGGTCTGAAAGGGTATATGTACACTTGGCTGCACTCAGACAGGCAATGGGCATTCCATTAAGGCTAGTTTCACACTTGCGGCAGGACGGATCCGACAGGCTGTTCACCATGTCGGATCCGTCCTGCGGCTATTTCGCCGTGCCCGCGGACCGCCGCTCCGTCCCCATTGACTATAATGGGGACGGGGGCGGAGCTCCGGCGCAGCACGGCGGTGCACGGAGAAAGCCGCCGGACTAAAAAGCCTGACATGCAGTAATTTTAGTCCGGCGGCCTTTCTCAGTGCACCGCCGTGCTGCGCCGGAGCTCCGCCCCCGTCCCCATTATAGTCAATGGGGACGGAGCGGCGGTCCGCGGGCACGGCGAAATAGCCGCAGGACGGATCCGACATGGTGAACAGCCTGTCGGATCCGTCCTGCCGCAAGTGTGAAAGTACCCTAAGGAACTTCATCCAGGTAGGATAAATCAATTGAATTGATCTATTACTTTCTTGTATCACCCTGGGGTGTCATCCATTTGTTATGACATGGTGACTGGAGTCCCACCCCATATTGTATGTGTAGGCCAGTATTGATTATTAACGTTTTACTACTCTATATGTGATTTGTCTTTTTCCTTATATTTAATCACACTTAGTAAATATATGTATTCACTTGCCCTGCGTAAGTTTATTCATTCTCAAATATTTTGAATTCAAATTTTAAAACACATATTTTTCAAAACAGTACATTACAGCTCCAGCTTGTAATGGAAAAGCACCAATATGATGTAAATGATATTTAAGTGGCAGGCTCATGTCTTGACAGCCACTGTGATGGCAACAAAAATAATGAGTCTCTTTATATACCAATTACTCGTAATTCATCTGCATTTAATATAATAATTTTATCATTGTAAAGGAAAAATTGTTTTTCAAATTAAAAATAAAATACACCTATATACTGTTTTCACCAATAGTCATGCATAAAATAGGTTTTGGCATGGAACACTCAATCACAGAGACCCAGACAAATATTTTTTACAAAGTTAAATAATTTAACAGCTTGGAAGAAATACAAAACAATTAAGAAATAGCAGGTGGTGGACAACCATTGAAGACATTACCTCAAGAAAGACTGACAAATTTTATTACTTGTTAAGCCCATTGTTTCTAATTTTGCTTGATTATGACAAACTGCTCTTTTCTTTTATGTTCAAGAACATTTATGTTTTTGTTCTTTTTCCATAATGTGCTGTAAATCTCAAATTATAGTTCAGTGTTGTATAAAATTGATAATTGAAAGTTCATTTTATTATAGTGGACAACTATAAGTGTTTAAGCAGCAAAAGATGTAAAAATGGCTCCAAAAAACATTAGCTATGATTTTTCAAAGATGAAAAAGTGATTGTCATATACATATTTTTTAGCACATTTATTAAAACTAAAAGAAAGGATGAACAAATCAATTCTTATCCAGGAGGAGAAAGAGGATGAGATTGTGCATTGGATGGCTCACTCCTCCTCTCAGTCGCAGCAGGATTATGTGAAGATGACTTTAGAGTTTGATACCGTGCTATGGAGCCAGGGGGTCACAGTGTTTCACTTGCTCCTCCTTCTTGCAGCCCCAAAGAAGGCTTTCAGTGGAGTCCTCTGTCTTCACGGCCCATTCCTAGAGGGGTGTCTTCCTTTTTCCTAAGAAGTTGCAAGAAAACCCCACCATGCCCTATTGCAGATAGTCCACAGAGTCTCCTTGTTGTCGACTTGTGTGAAAGAAGTCAGCATTTGTACTGCCCTGAGTTGGAGGAAGACACTGCGGACCCCAGGCTTAGCCATGTTGGTGGTGGTAGTAGTGGCCCCTGTAGCCGTGGTCTTGGTGTGGGGGGCAGTGACAGTGGGGAGAAAGCAGGGTAGAGAGGCCAAATAACCCACCATGATATCCCATAGTCTGATAGAAATGGAAGGGAGGCTGAGGACTTCTATGACGATTGTGTGCTGGACAGGTCCTGGCAGCCAGTTTGGGATGCTGAGGAGGAGGGTGGAAAATTAAGAGCAGAGGCCACATACCTCCCAAAGAACAGCCAGTGCCACTTCTGCTTTTGGATCTGGTGAGGCCACTAATGTTGTGGGTGGGTTAGGCCCAAAACATGTCAGAGCTAAGCTGAGCTTGGCTGCCTCTGCCTCTGCTGCGCAAGTATCTCCTGTCTGGCATTGTTTATCCACGCTGCCTGAAGATTAAAGCATTGCCTTGTTCAAATTAAGATGTAGACAGACACCACAGCTGTATTGAACCACATAAAGTGGCATCACCTCATCCTGTGAGCAAACAGATGTGGGAGCCAGCCACTGTGGCAGGAGTTCTCCCCTCTCCCAGCCGTCCCAAAAGCAGAAGGGCACAGGGTTGCTCTCACTACCCCTCCTTTCTTATCACATGTGTCAGGTCAAGCGTTGCCATGCTATGTTGGAGCTAATTGGCCTGGCAGAAAGTAGCCACACCAGTGAACAGTTGCTGAAGTATATCAAGCAGTAAACATCCTACTGGTCATCAACCCACTGACTCAAACTTGGGAACGTGGTCAGTGGCAATATGTGCATCATCCTGGCTGCCCTAAACCTAGGCGAAATAACACTTGCTCCCAGCACGGCGCATGTTATCAACCTAGTGGTGCAGCGCTTTCTAAATCCATACACTGGCTTGCACAAGGTGCTGGCAAAGTCCAGGAGACCGTCCAAGCATTTCAGTCACTGTTATATTCCTGGACCTGCAGTGAGAGAATTACCTGCCACTACACTGTTTAATCCGGAATGTTCCAAATCTCTGGAATTCAACATTGAACATGCTTTAGCATCTGTATGAGCAGAGAAAAGCTGTGAATGATTGTATCATGCACCAGACAGCCTCAGCAGCAGGGTGCATGCATTGCTTCGAGGTTAGCTCATCCGAGACCCCTGTCGGGTGCTGAAGCCCCTTTTTTTTTATCCAGAGGAAACAAAACGAGCTCCATTTATATAAGCAGGAATATAACGCGAGTTTGCGCGTCGCGTGTTTGATTTAAGTGTGTGTTTGTATAAGTGTGCGACTTTACATTAAGCGACTTCAGATTCAGGGACTTCAGTAAATCAGTTTCTTATCACTGCATTATATTGTATTTTTTGCTTTCATTGTGTAATCCCCATTACAATGTGTTCCATAATTGACAGCACAGTCCAGTGCACATCTTGTCTGATGTATGCAGTCCTGGAACAGCCATTCGAGGGTGTATATCATTGTACAAAATGTGAGCAAATTACCTGTTTTGAATCACAAATTGAGTATCTAAACGGGCGAGTTTCAACACTGAGAGGCGTTAACAATTTGGAAAAGCGTTTGCTTCTCACTGAGCAAGCTCTCTATGGGGTATTTGAGGGGGAGGGTGAAAGCGAGGAGGCTGAGGAAAGTCGGGTAGCTAGGTGGGTAACAGTTAGAAAGCAGGGTAGAGGGAAGAGTGCAAGAGGGGCTAGCCCTGATCTGTCACACCCCAACAAGTTTGCACGGTTGGCAGATGAGGGGAATGTCTGTTCAGGGAGAGCACTGCTAAAGCCGGACACTTCCTCAGTCAGGGGAATGTCAGCTCCAGTAAGCAGGGAACCAGGAGAGCAGGGCAGGCCAGACAGGTGCTGGTAGTGGGAGAATCTATTATTAGGGGTGCAGAAAGGGCAATCTGTCACAAAGACCGTGATCGCCGAACGGTGTGTTGTCTTCCTGGCACTAGTTCAACACATCGGGTTGACAGATTACTGGGAAGGGCTGGAGAAGACCCAGCGGTCTTAGTCCATATTGGAACCAATGACAAAGTTAGAGGAAGGTGGAGAGTCCTTAAAAATGATTTTAGGGATTTAGGTCAAAAGCTTATGGCAAGAACCTCAAAGGTAGTGTTTTTTCAAAATACTGCCTGTACTACGAGCCACACAAGAAAGGCAGCCGGAGATTAGGGAGGTTAACAAGTGGCTCAAGAACTGGTGTAGGAAGGAGGGATTTGGGTTCTGGGAGAACTGGGCCGACTTCTCTGTCAACTACAGGCTCTATCGTAGGGATGGGCTGCACCTCAATGGGGAAGGGGCAGCTGTGTTGGGGGGAAAGATGGCTAGAAGGTTGGAGGAGTGGGGGGAGGGTAATTATGTTATAGGATGGGAAGATAGTGCAGATAGAGACCGGGGCAAGGTAGTGGGACTGGGGGAGGAATGGAAGGAGGGACTAGAACAGTTCAGAAGGAAAGGTGTAGGGTAAAAAATATACATAAACCTCTTAATTGTATGTAAACTAACTCCAGAAGCCTGACTAATAAAACTGGTGAACTGGAATTGGGTATGTGTAAGGAGGACTATGACATAGTGGGAATAACTGAGACATGACTGGGCAGTTAATGTACAAGGTTAGAGTCTGTTTAGAAAGGATAATCAAAACTGGAGAGAGGGAGAGATCTGCCTTTATGTAAAGTCCTGTCTAAAGGCCACAGTCCGAGAAGATATAAGTGAGAGACATGAACATGTGGAGTCACTGTGGGTAGAAATATATGGAGGCAAAAATAATAATAAATTACTAATAGGAGTTAGTACACAGAAAATCTACTACTAAACATGATAGACAAGGCGGCAAATCATAATGAGGTGGTTATTATGGGGGACTTCAACTACCCAGATATAGACTGGGAAACTGAAAGCTGTACATCTCATAAAGGAAACAGGTTCTTGGCAATAACCAAAGACAATTACCTTTCCCCAACTGGTTCAGGACCCGACTAGAGGGACGGCCATACTGAACTTAGTATTAACCAATAGACCTGACAGAACAACAGATGTGCAGGTTGGGGGACACCTGGGAAATAGTGATTATAAAGTAATAACCTTCCAATTATCCTTAAAACGAGTGTTTCTACAGGGAGGAACAAAAATACCAAACTTGAAAAAAGCAAACTTTAGCCAACTAAGAGAGGCCATAGGCCTAACTAACTGGGACAAAGTCCTCAAAAATAAAAATACAGCGACTAAATGGGATATTTTTAAATGCATCCTAAAATCTAATTGTGAGAGCTACATACCTTTTATGGGAGTAAAAGGGTTAAGGAGAAACCAATGTGGATAAATAGAACTGTAAAGAAGGCAAAAAATTACAAAAAGAAAGCATTTCAATCACTAAAACAGGAGGGTAGCAAGGAAGCACTGAAAAACTATGAGGAAAAAAATAGAATATGTAAAAAACAAATAAAAGCCACCAAACTAGAGACCGAGAGATTAATTGACAAAGAGAGCAAAACTAACCCTAAAATGGTAAAAAGTATAAATCTAAAGGTGTCGGCCCTCTACAGAGCAATGAGGGGGGAGTTGCAGAGAGCGATGAGGAGCAAGCGAAGCTGTTATATATTTTTTACTCCACTGTATTCACTGGGGAAAAAAAACTGTTAGATGAAATGCAGAATGTAAAAGTAAATTCCCCATTAAAAGTGCCATGTCTGACCCAGTGCAACAGTGACTTAAAAAGAATAAAATAGACAAATTGCCAGGGCCAGATGGCATTCACCCCCGTATCCTAAGAGAATTAAGTAATGTCATAGCCAGACCTTTATTTCTGATATTTACAGACTCTATACTGACAGGGAGTGTTCCACAGGATTGGCGCATAGCAAATGTGGTGCCAATATTCAAAAAGGGTGCAAAAACAGACCCTGGAAACTATAGGCCGGTAAGTTTAACATCTGTTGTGGGTAAACTGTTTGAAGGTTTTCTAAGAGATGCTATCTTGGGGGATCTCAATGAAAACAAGCAAATAACATCATATCAGCATGGCTTCATGAGGGATTCGTCATGTCAAACTAATTTAATCAATTTCTGTGAGGAGGTATGTTCTAGACTTGACAGCGGCGAATCAATGGATGTCGTATATCTGGACTTCTCCAAAGCATTTGACACTGTACCACATAAAAGGTTAGTAAATAAAATGAGAATGCTCGGACTGGAAGAAAACGTATGTATGTGGGTAAGTAACTGGCTCAATGATAGAAAACAGAGGGTGGTTATTAATGGTACACACTCAAATTGGGTCACTGTCACTAGCGGAGTACCTCAGGGGTCAGTATTGGGCTCTATTCTCTTCAATATATTTATTAATGATCTTGTAGAAGGCTTGCACAGTAAAATATCAATTTTTGAAGATGACACTAAACTATGTAAAGTAATTAACACTGAAGTGGACACTATACAGTTACAGATGGATCTGGATAGATTAGAGGCTTGGGCAGAGAAGTGGCAGATGAGGTTTAACACTGACAAAGGTAAGGTTATGCACATGGGAAGGAATAATGCAAATCACCCATACATACTAAATGGTAAAGCACTGGGTAACACTGACATGGAAAAGGACCTAAAATTTTAATAAACAGCAAACTAAGCAGTAAAAAATAGTGTCAGGCAGCTGCTGCCAAGGCCAATAAGATAATAGGTTGCATCAAAAGGGGCATAGAAGCCCGTGATGATAATATAGTCCTACCACTTTACAAATCACTAATCAGACCATACATGGAGTACTGTGTACAGTTCTGGGCTCCTGTGAACAAGGCAGACATAGCAGAGCTGGAGAGGGTTCAGAGGAAGGCAACTAAAGTAATAACTGGAATGGGGCAACTACAGTACCCTGAAAGATTATCAACATTAGGGTTATTTACTTTAGAAAAAAGACGACTGAGGGAAAATGTAATTACTATGTATAAATATATCAGGGGGCAGTACAGAGATCTCTCCCATCATCTATTTATCCCTAGGACTGTGACTGACGAGGAGATACTCTCTGCGTCTGGAGGAAAGAAGGTTTGTACACAAACATAGAAGAGGATTCTTTACTGAAAGAGCAGCGAGACTATAGAACTCTCTGCTTGAGGAGGTGGTGATGTTGAGTACAATAAAATAATTCAAGAGGGGCTTGGATGAATTTCTGGAGTGTAATAATATTACAGGCTATAGCTACTAGAGAGGGGTTGTTGATCCAGGGAGTTAATTCTGATTGCCTGATTGGAGTCAGGAAGGAATTTTTTTGCCTTTTTCGACCTTATATACTATGTTACGTTAATGTTACAAAGTTTGTCAGCAGGTGCAACTGCAGCATGAACTATGCCACCCCTCTCATATTCATCTTAGAATAGACCCTGACGCTCACGCAGCAAGGGGCCACAGCAGAAGAATAGCAGCTGGCACATTTTGCAGTCTTCTATATAGCTGTGAGGGACACACAAAGGAAATCTGCCATGGATGAAGCTGATGAAGAGGTAGATGAGGAGCTACCACTGCAAGAGGAGGAGTCAGAGGTGCAGGAGCAAGAGGATGATAATGAGGATGGCATTGGTTAACACATCCAATCATCTGTTGGTGGCGGAGCCAAAAAGAACTGGCTCTTTGGGCACTCTGGCCAGAACTGTGAACTGTATGCTCACTTGCTTACGCAGTGACAGATGAATCTTTGGCATCAATTAGTCTGATGATTACTGGATAGCCATGCTTTTAGACCCTCGCCACCATGGCAAAATGAGGAATGTTTTTTTTCTCTGAAAGGGAGGACAAATTACATTATTAACAGGAAACAGTGTGTATACAGCTTGCTGCATCTTAACGCAAGCAGATGCCAGCTGGCAGTATGTCTGAAAGGGAGACCCCTCTCCACCCCTCGCAGTCACCCCCCTCTATGAAGCCGCAGCAGCCATTTCAGTCTCCTTAACAAGATAGAGAAGTTTTTCCACATGCTGCTTCAGGCTGAGGCCAGTCAGCAAGCTGACAGCTCCTGTCTAAAAACCCAGGTTTAGGTCTACCAAAACTCTGTCCAGTCACTAGCATATATGGGTCACATACTGCACTTGGTCAATCAGAGGCTGACCCTGTATTTCTTTCATGTGAAGTAAGCAGTGGAACTCTGCATTTACACAGTTGGTTGCCAAAAAACACTGTACTATTTATGCCAGAGCACTTTTGCGTACAACGCAGTATTACATATTTGATAATTAAGTAGTAGAGTTGAGCAGACCTCTGGATGTTCGGGTTCGACCGAATTTTAGAAAGAAGTTCGAGTTTGGGACCCGAACTTGACCCCGAACCCCATTGAAGTCAATGGGGACCCAAACTTTTGAGCACTAAAATGGCTGTAAAAATGTCATGGAAAGGGCTAGAGGGCTGCAAATGGCATCAACATGTGGTTAAGAGCATGAAAAGTGCTCTGAAAACAAATGTGTATAGGGAAATTACTTTAAATAACATAAAATAGGTAAAAATAAAAATAATAATCTTGATCTAGGAGGCAGTGGCGTAGGGATCGCCATAGCAATGGCTATGGGGCCCTACGCCACTGGGGGCCCGCCGCCGACTGAGGATACAAAAAAAAAAAATAGAAATCATGTGGAGAGTGGGCCGGGGCCGGGCGTAGTGCTGTGATAGGGGGCGGTCGTACTCGGAGCCGGAGGCAGAGAGGCAGTCTGGGCTGTGGTTCGCTGGAAGTGGAGGAGGCGGAAGCGGCATGTACAAGGAAGCTGCGAGGCGAGCTGCTGGAGTGTGGGTGGCTGGCTGGCTTGGCTTCGTGCGCAGTACAGTACGGCTTCACCGTGTCAGTCGGTTCAAGTGGCTGAGGTGAGGGCTGGCTGGGGAGTGGGACTGAGTCTGTCCCTGTTGCGATGTGTGTCCGACCGAAGCGGCAGGCGGCAGCGGCAGTCAGTGAGTGGAGTCAGATGTGGAGTACTGTAACTGGAGACTAGAGTGGACAAATATTACAGACCCCTCAGATAGGATTAGGTGGCTGTGTCTTTGCCAAAATCCCACTAACCATTACCACAAATGCAGCTGCGCCTGCCAGGCTTGAGCAGGTATATGTGTGAATATGGAAGATGCTGAGATCTGGCTGTACCTCACAGTGAGGTACAGTCGGATCTCAGCATCTTCCCTAATCCATATTCACACATATACCTGCTCAAGCCTGGCAGGCGCAGCTGCATTATTTAATAGTGTGGTGTGGTAATGGTTAGTGGCATTTTGGCGAAGACACAGCCAACTCATCCTATCTGAGGGGTCTGTAACACAAGAAGGTGAAAGTACATATCGTGGGGTGTGTATGTGTATTAGACAGAAGGTAGGGATATGTATCTTGTGTAGTTTGGGTATTAGGTATAGTAAGGGGTATATATCTAGTGCTGATACAGAGCCGCTCTTCACCTACACGTGTATCAGCACTAGATATATACCCCTTACTCTTTCTAATACCCAAACTACACAAGATACATATCCCTACCTTCTGTCTAATACATATACACACCCCACGATATGTACTTTCATCTTCCTGTATTACAGACCACTGTACAATTTAACAATCTTCTTTAATACACAGACATTTAGGCTGGGTTCACACCTGAGCATTTTACAGCGCGTTCCTACGCGCTGTAAAACGCTCAACAGGCAAAAACCAATGATTCTCTATGGGCATGGTTATCACCTGAGCGTTTTACAGCACGTACGAACACGCTGTAAAACGCCCTACAGCCCAAGAAGTAAAGGAGCTTCTTTGGGGTGTATTGTCGCACGTTCCCGCACATAGACTTAGCGGGAACGAGCGACAATGGGCGTTTGCTTGTTTCCTCGCGCGTATGTAACCGCACAATAAAAACTCCTGAAAAAAGCACATACAGAGTACGCTCAGGTGTGAACCCACACTTAGATTTATACATTTCCTACACTGGTACAAATGCGTTGCCAGTGACCAACTGTCTGTGCTCAGTCCTAGGCGTAACCGTCGCAAGTGCATGAGGAGCTGCGGATGTAGCGGCAAGGTCCGAGAGGTATGTGGGAGATCCGGGACGGGGGGACCCATACATTTTTTTTTTGCTATGGGGCCCAGTCATTTCTAGCTACGCCACTGCTAGGAAGACAAGGTCCATATGGAGTAGGAGGTTCAGGAGGCGGTGTATGTGGCGGTGGAGGGGGAGGAGGTAGCCTACACTGCTTTTTGGTTTAAAATGTATTTATATTTTTGTAAATTTGGGGAAATATACCCTGTGATAACCCTGTGATAACCCCGTCCAGTCATGCTAAACACATGTTCAGACAATACACTGGCGGCAGGGCAGGCCAGCACTTCCAAGTGGTAAAGGGTGAGCTCAGGCCATGTGCCCAATTTGGAGACCCAGAAGTTGCAGGGGCTGACCCCTGTCAGTCAGTTTGTGCACACTTACTGCCCCACCATGTCGCACGTCCCCGTGATGTTCACGATCCAATTTGATATCTGCTCTAGCAACTTTCGATGTTCTTTTATGCGCCTACCATGGTAATCACAGGTGGCAGGGAATCAGGGTTCCAGGCCGGAGAGGGAGCATGAGAAAGAGAGATCACATCCAAGGGAAGATACATTTTTTAAAATGTAAAATTATAGAGCGGAAATATGGGACAAAGTATTAAAGCGGAAAAGTGGGACAACTTTTTAAAGTTTAGCATTGAATGTAAGGATGTGGCACGCATCACTTAATGAAGAATTTCTTAAATTTTATTCCCTGTCAACCATGCAGAACAGGGATTTCTATCTGGCAAAATGTGAAAAATGTCACCTGACAATGTAATTGACGATTTTATTTTATTTTATGTTCCTGTCACCTATGTAGAGGTGCCCCAGTGACATCCACCATCCATTTGGACATCTTCTCTATCAGCTTTCGATGTTCTTTTCTGAGCCTCCGAGCCGAAATATGGGAAAAGTTATTGAGGCACAAATATGGGACAAATTACAGAAGCGCAAATGTGGGAAAAGTTATTGAAGGTCAAATGTTGTACAAATTAGTAAGCGCAAATGTGGGACAAATTATTTATTCACTAATGTGGTTCAACTTGTTAAAGTTTAAGCATTGAATAAAAGGAGGTGGCGCCCACCAATTAAAGAAGAATTTCAGAAATGTTATTCCCTGTCACCTATGCAGAGCAGGGGTTTAGTCACATCTAAAATTGTAAAATGTCAACCTAAGAATGTAACAGAAAAATTACAGAAATTTATTAACCTGTCTACTTGGTAGAGCAGGGGTCTATGACAGAAAAAAATTGTTTGTCACCCGAAAAATGTAAAAGAAAAATTATCGAAATTTATTAAGCTGTCAACTAGGTAGAGGAGGGATATATTACACCCAAAAATTGGTGAATTTCACCCGAAAATGTAACTGACAATTTTTTTTTTAACCTGTCTACTAGTATAGCAGTGGTACTTCAATCCCGAAATTGTTGAATTTCAACCGAAAATTTAACTGACAATTTATTTTTTTATTTTTTTTATTTACCCGTCTAATAGGTATAGCACTGGTACATCACACCCAAAACTTGGTGAATTTCACCAGAAAATGTAACTGACAATTTTTTTTTTAAACTGTCTACTAGGTATAGCAGTGGTACTTCAAACCCTAACATTGATGAATTTCACCATAAAATGTAACTTAAAAGTAGCAAAATGACATAAAATACGTACAAATAAGAAAATAAAAATTTGATTTATGATGTGGAGTTCCATATGGAGTAGGAGTTTGAGGAGGCGGTGGACGTAGCGGTGTAGGTGGAAGCGACGGTGGAGGAGGACGAGGTAGCCAACACTGGTCTTTGATTTTATATATTTTTTTTATTAGGGTATACTCCAAAAGAGTGTGAAATATCCAAAATACAAGAATGAGCAATTGCGCTGCAGTATAACAATGACTGGTTAAGGTAGGTATACATGTCTATTCTGCGCAAGGTACGGACAAGTACTGTGGGATCCATGCCTGGTTAATTTTAATGAACGTGAGCTTGTCCACATTGGCTGTGGACAGGCGGCTGCGCTTGTCTGTGATGACACACCCTGCCATGCTAAACACACATTCAGATAAAACATTATCAGCTGGTGGTGCTGGTTGTTGTAGCATGCTGACAAAGCTTTTCCACATTTCGGCCTAGCTAACCCTGCCTTTTGAGGTGCTGGCGGTGTCCCTCTTCCTCTTCCTTCGCCTTGTGCTTCTACCAGCGTGCGCTTGTACTCGCAAATCTTACGATCACACTCCAGTGAGGAAATTAAGGACAGTACGTTGTCCTTGTAACGGGGATTCAGCAGCGTGGCCACTCAGTAATCAGCACAAGTTAGAATGCGGGCAACTCGGTGGTCGTTGCGGAGACACTGCAGCATGTAATCGCTCATGTATGCCAGGCTGCCCAGAGGCAACGAAAAGCTTGTCATCAGGACATTGTCTGAAGAACTGCCACGCCAGAGAACTCCTTGGAGCTGGTGTGCTCGGTTCCTTTGGTGCTGTCGGTAGTAGCAGGCGTACTATCTAGGGGACGGCTTCTCCGTTTTTGCACACTGCTCCCTCTTTTGCTTTGCTGGTGGCTATGTTCGACCACCGCCTCTTTCTCTGAACTATACAGGTCACTCGCATGACCTTTTGATTCCATGTGGGGTCGAGGATCTCATCGTCCTCCACATCTTCCACGCAGTCTTCACCCCTTTCCTCCTTGTCGGTCTGCACACTGCAGAAAGCCACAGCAGTTGGCACCTGTGTTTCGTCATTATCCAAGACGTGCTGCGGTGATCCTCCCATGTACTCATCCTGAAACATAAGTGGTTGGGCATTGGTGCACTCAATTTCTTCCACTTCTGGGGCAGGGCTATGTGGATGGCCCTGGGAAACCCTGCTAGTAGAGTCATCAAAAAGCAGAAGAGACTGTTGCATGACTTGGGGCTGAGACTGCTTGGCTGATTTGCAAGGGGGCGAGGTGAAAGACTGATGGCCATGGGCTAAAGGTGCCAACTCTGATCTTTCAGCAGGAGACTGGGTGGGAGACAATGTGAAGGAACTGGATCCACTGTCACGGCCTGGAGTCAGGCTCAGAGGCCAGTAGCTATAGCAGCGGAGCAGATATTCACACAGGTCACCCTGACTGATGACACGGGTTCATATGAGGTGCGGAGTCTAAGTACTAACCGGTATTCGCCAGAGCTCCTGATGGTGGAGATGGACTTTGCTGTGTGTTAGTACCAGGTCGCGGTCCTCAGGATAGCCCCACCAGGAGGTGAGCAAGCCAAGGTCCAGTAGCAGATATTGCAGGCAGGAATCAAGCAGAAGCGTGGTTGAGAAACAAGCCAAAAGTCGGTAACGAATAGTGCAGGTTGGGATTAAGCAGGAGCGTAGTCGAGGAACAAGCCAAATGTCGGTAACGAATAGTGCAGGTTGGGATTAAGCAGGAGCGTAGTAAAGGAACAAGCCAAATGTCAGTAACAGATGGTAGCAGAGATACGGTCGGCAGCAGGATAGACAGGAGCGAGATATTGGCTGGTAAAGGCACAATATTCTGGCAACCAGAAAGTGCAGAGACATGGCTTAAATCAGGAAGTTCATGGGAGGAGCAAAGAGTTCAAGGTTCAAGGCAAACAAGATTCAAGAAAAGGAACTGTCCAGCATTTCAGGTGGCTCAGCAAGTAGAGGCACAGCCTGATACAGCAGAGGTCCTGGGTTCAAGTCCAGAGCCTAACATCCACTGTCAGCAACCCAATCTACTATTGCCTGTACTTGTTCAGGCCTCACCATTCTTAGAGCCGCATTAGGCCCGACAAAATACCGCTGCAGGTTCTGCTGCCTACTCACACCCGAGGAAGGGTTTTCACTTGTGCGTGTAGCTGGCACAGATCAACCATGCCCGATCCCAACCAAACGGGCGAGACAACCACTTACCCCCGATCGAATGCAACACAGCCCATGCTCAGAAATATATGCGACATGGCAGTGGTCGGAGTTTTCCCCCTGAGCGCTTCACTGCAAATACATTTTGAGTGAATCGGCACAAGTTCGAGCTATCAATCGGACTTTACAAGATATATATTCACTCTTCTTTGCACTCTTTAACTCTGGGCCTTCACTATAGGTGTCACCGCCAGCTCTGTGAGAAGATCTGGCAGATGTTCTTCTCTACCTGTTGTATGATGTTCATTGTTTTGGTTTCACTGTCTCATCTCTTTTCCTTCTCCCAGCTGTCAGCAATTTGCACTGATTGTCTCCCTTTATATTCCCTCCCATACTGCCTCACTTTGTGGTTTATACTTCTTCCTGGATTGTGTTCACTGCTGGAGGCTGCTTCTCCTGATTCCTCAGATAAGTCTGTTTCCTTTATTTGTGTTTCCTTCCTGGCTTGATTGTAGGTGACCCTGACTCTGACCGTATTAAGTGCAGGGATCCGGTGGTTGTGTCCCCTCACTATTATAGGGTTTTCAGGTGTCACATAGTAAAAGGTACGAGGGCATGCAATCGTCTACCATTAAGACCTTTGCTTGGACATAGCAGTCAGGGACAGCTCTAGCGGTTTTATAGGGCACACCCATATGCTCCTTAGTTTGGGATCAAGCCAGTCGGATGTTTATTTATAAGTTCCAGCTTTCTGCAACACCATCCGTGACAATAGGTCACCCACAATTTTTCCAGATTTTCAAACGAAGATCTATCTCCCAAACACTATTTTAAAGGGCCCTGAGGAAGGCGATACAGATGACTATGGAGATGAGCGCTTCCACAATGGAAGCGCTCATCTCCTGTTGTGCCCTGCCACCGGTCGCACCCATTTGTCTCCAGGGCCGCGGCCTTGCAGCACTCAGGACTGCCGGCCTAACGGGAAATTTCTACATATATACACTATGTCAGATGATGAAGGGAGCTATGTAATGGTGAAAGATAGAATTGACACTCAATTATATACCCTAGTCAATATTTACGCCCCCAACATAGCACACAAAAAAATGGTTTGATAAATTTTGGCTGGCGTTTGAATCCTTCTGAGAAGAGTTAGTCATAGTAGTGGACGACCTCAAAATGACCCCTATAACACGTGTTGATTCCTCAACAGGAAAATCAGCAGTCCCAAATAAATCCCTGATTTCCATATAAAGATCCTTGCATAAAAGTTACCTAGTAGATGTGTGGAGAGCGCTTAACCCGAAAGAAAAAAGACTTCACTCACTTTTCAGCTCCACACAAATCATATCAAATATTAGACTATATCTTCTTTCCTACTACTAACCTACACCGCTGTACAGAAGTTAAAATAGGCCCCTTTATACATTCAGATCATGCACCAGTGTTCCTCACTTTCAAATCCCCTAACTAGAGTTGAGCGGACACCTGGATGTTCGGGTTCGGCAGGTTCGGACAAAATTGAAAAAAAAAGGTTCGGGTTCGGAACCCGAACTTGAACCTGAACCCATTTGAAGTCAATGGGGACCCGAACTTTTGGACACTAAAATGTCTCAAAAATTGCCCTGGAAACAGCTAGAGGGCTGCAAAGGCAGCAAAATGTGCTTAAGAGCGTGGCAAATGCTCTGCAAACAAATGTGGATAGGGAAATGAATTAAAACAACATAAAAGAACTTTAAAAAAATAAAAATTTGGAATGATGTAGGAGGAAGAGGTTAAGGAGGCGGTAAATGGGTGGATGTGGCGGTGTAGGCTCAAGTGGCGGTCTAGGTGGAAGCGGCGGCGAAGGAGGAATAGGTAGCCAACACAGATGTGTGTTATTTTGCATTTTTACATAGGGGTATCCCCCAAAATATTGGGACATATAAAAAAGAAAAAAGGAATAAGTGCACTTGAGTACAAGGATGGATGGTTGAGGCTGTTAGAACTGTCTATTCTGCACAAGGTACAGACAAGTCTTGTAAATTTTAATGAACGTGAGCTTGTCCACATTGGCTGTGGACAGGCGGCTGCGTCTGTCTGTAATGACGCCTCCTGCCGTGCTAAATACACGTTCAGAGAGCACACTAGCTGCAGGGCAGGCCAGCACCTCCAAGGCATACAGGACAAGCTCTGGCCATGTGGACAATTTGGAGACCCAGAAGCTGAATGGGGCAGAACTATCAGTCAGTACGTGTAGGCGTTTGCACAGATACTGTTCCACCACGTTGTTTAAATGCTGCTTCCTGCTAACACGCTCCATATCAGCAGTTGGGGCCGGTTGTTGCGGCGAGGTGACAAAGCTTTTCCACTAACCCTGCCTTCTGAGGTGCTGACCCTGACACAGCTGCGTTGGCGACCACTTCCTCCTCCCCTGCCTTCACCTTGTGATTCCACTTGTCCCCTGGCATCAGTCGGGAATGCTTTCGGGAGCGCCTCTACCAGTGTGCGCCTGTAGTCGGTCATCTTCCGGTCACGCTCCAGTGAGGGAATTAAGGACGTCACATTGTTTTTGTAATGGGGATCCAGCCGGGTGGCCACCCAGTAGTCAGCACACGTTAAAATGTGGGCAACTCTGCTGTCGTTGCCCAGACACTGCAGCATGTAGTCTCTCATGTGTGCCAGGCTGCCCAGAGGTAAGGACAAGCTGTCCTCTGTGGGAGGCGTATCGTCTGCGTCCTCCGTATCCCCCCAGCCATGCACCAGTGATTGGCCCGAGCTGCGTTGGGTGCCACCCCACTGTGAACATGCTTCATCCTCATCCTTCTTGTCCTCCAGTAGTGGGCCCTGGCTGGGCAAATTTGTACCTGGCCTCTGCTGTTGCAAAAAAACTCCCACTGAGCCACTTGTAAAAGACTGGCCTGAAAATGTTAGAAATGACCCCTCTTCCTCCTCGTCCTCATTCTGGGCCACATCCTCTTCCATTGTCGCCCTAAGTGTTTTCTCAAGGAGACATAGAAGTGTTATTGTAACGCTGATAACGGCGTCATCGCCCCTGGCCATGTTGGTGGAGTACTCGAAACAGCGCAACATGGCACACAGGTCTTGCATGGAGGCTCAGTCATTGGTGGTGAAGTGGTGTTGTTCCGCAGTGCGACTCACCCGTGCGTGCTGCAGCTGAAACTCAAGCTGCTCGCACAGTCTCTCCAGCATGTGCAAGGTGGAGTTCCACCTGGTGGGCATGTCGCACATGAGGCGGTGAGCGGGAAGGCCGAAGTTACGCTGAAGAGAAGACAGCCGAGCGGCGGCAGGATGAGAATGTCGGAAGCGCGCACAGACGGCCCGCACTTTATGCAGCAGCTCTGACATGTCAGGGTAGTTGTGAATGAATTTATGCACCACCAAATTCAGCACATGCGCCAGGCAAGGGATGTGCAACAAACCGGCTAGTCCCAGAGCTGCAACGAGATTTCGCCCATTATCGCACACCACCAGGACTGGCTTGAGGCTCACTGGCAGCAACCACTCGTCGGTCTGTTGTTCTGTTCCCTGCCACAACTCCGGCGCGGTGTGGGGCCTGTCCCCCAAACACATCAGTTTCAGAATGGCCTGCTGATGTTTACCCCTGGCGGTGCTGAAGTTGGTGGTGAATGTCTGTCGCTGACCGGATGAGGAGGTGGTAGAAGAGGAGGAGGAAGCAGAGTAGGAAGAGGAGGCAACAGGAAAAAAAAGAATTATGCCCTGCGATCCTTGGCGGCGGAAGGACGTGCGCCACACAGCTCTCCGTCTGGGGCCCAGCCGCCACTACATTTACCCAGTGTGCAGTTAGGGAGATATAGCGTCCCTGGCCGTGCTTGCTGGTCCACGTATCTGTGGTTAGGTGGACCTTGCCACAGATGGCATTGCACAGTGCGCATTTGATTTTATCCGATACTTGGTTGTGCAGGGAGGGCACAGCTCTCCCAGAGAAGTAGTGGCAGCTGGGAACGACGTACTGTGGGACAGCAAACGACATGAGCTGTTTGAAGCTGTCCGTCTCCACCAGCCTGAATGGCAGCATTTCAAAGGCCAGTAGTTTAGAAATGCTGGCATTCAGAGCCAGAGATAGAGAGTGGCTAGGTGGGAATTTACACTTTATCTCCAAAGTTTGTGAGATGGGAAGCTGAACGCTTCCATGTGACATGGTGGAGATGCTTCGTGACGGAGGTGGTGGTGTTGGTGGCACATCCTCTGTTTGCTGGGCGGCAGGTGCCAAACGTTCCTCCAGAGGTGGAGGAAGAGGCTGAGGCAGCAAGAGAAGAGGGAGCAGGTTTTGGTTTTGAAGGTGCTTACTCCACTGCAGCCCGTGTCTCGCATGTAGATGCCTGGTCATGCAGGTTGTGCTAAGGTTCAGAACGTTAATGCCTCGCTTCAGGCTCTGATGGCACAGCGTGCAAACAACTCAGGTCTTGTCGTCCGCACATTGTGTGAAGAAGTGCCATGCCAGGGAACTCCTTGAAGCTGCCTTTGAAGGTCCCTGGTGGCGGTGGCCAGTAGCAGGCAAACTGTTTTGTCGACGGCTGCTCTGCTATTGCACCCTGCTCTCTCTTTTGTTAAGCTGTTGGCTCGGTCTCACTACTGCCTCTTCCCCTGAACTCTGAAAGTCAGTGGCACGACCTTCATTCCATGTGGGGTCTAGGACCTCCTCGTCCCCTGCATCGTCCTCCACCCAGTCTTCCTCCCTGACCTCCTTTTTGTCCTGCACATTGCAGAAAGACCCAGCAGTTGGCACCTATGTTTCGTCATCATCAGAGACGTGCTGAGGTGGTATTCCCATATCCTCATCAGGAAACATAAGTGGTTGTGCGTCAGTGCATTCTATGTCTTCCACCCCTGGGGAAGGGCTAGGTGGATGCCCTTGGGAAACCCTGCCAGCAGAGTCTTCAAACAGTATAAGAGACTGCCGCATGACTTGAGGCACAGACAGGTTCCCCGATATGCACGGGGGTGATGTGACAGACTGATAGGCATGGGTTTCAGGCGCCACCTGTGCACTTCCTGCAGAAGACGGTGGGAGATAATGTGACCCTGCTGGATCCACTGTCGGCCACCCAATCGACTAGCGCCTGTACTTGCTCAGGCCTTACCATCCTTAGTACAGCATTAGGCCCGACCAAATATCGCTGTAAATTCTGGCAGCTACTGGGACCTGAGGTAGTAGGTTCAGTAGGACGTGTAGCTATGGCAGAACGGCCACGTCCTCTACCTGCACCAGAGGCTCCACCAATACCACCACCACGACCATGACCGCGTCCCTTATTAGATGTTTGCCTCATAGTTAGCGTTCACCAAGCAAAGTAAAAAGTGGTTGAGTCTGTTAAAAATATATATCCGCCAATAAAAACCCTGATGTAGGGTATTAAACTCAAATTTTTTTTTTTACTCTATATGACAGCGGTATTTGTGGCCTATATTTCACAGTAACTTATGCACCTCTAATCCCAGATGTACAGTATATCATAGGTTTTTTTTAACCCCAGTGAGCAAAAGCCGCATTTGTGGCCTAAATTTACAGTAATTTATGTCATTGTCCTGTTGAAAAATAAATGATGGTCCAACTAAACGCAAACTGGATGGAATAGCATGCCGCTGCAAGATGCTGTGGTAGCCATGCTGGTTCAGTATGCCTTCAATTTTGAATAAATCCCCAACAGTGTCACCAGCAAAGCACCCCCACACCATCACACCTCCTGCCTCATGCTTCACGGTGGGAACCAGGCATGTAGAGTCCATCCGTTCACCTTTTCTGCGTCTCACAAAGACACGGTGGTTGGAACCAAAGATCTCAAATTTGGACTCATCAGACCAAAGCACAGATTTCCACTGGTCAAATATCCATTCCTTGTGTTCTTTAGCCCAAACAAGTCTCTTCTGCTTGTTGCCTGTCCTTAGCAGTGGTTTCCTAGCAGATATTCTACCATGAAGGCCTGATTCACACAGTCTCCTCTTAACAGTTGTTCTAGAGATATGTCTGCTGCTAGAACTCTGTGTGGCATTGATCTGGTCTCTAATCTGAGCTGCTGCTAACCTGCGATTTCTGAGGCTGGTGACTCGGATGAACTTATCCTCCGCAGCAGAGGTGACTCTTGGTCTTCCTTACCTGGGGTGGTCCGCATGTGAGCCAGTTTCTTTGTAGCGCTTAATGGTTTTTGTGACTGCACTTGGGGACACTTTCAAAGTTTTCCCAATTTTTCGGACTGACTGACCTTCATTTCTTAAAGTAATGATGGCTACTCGTTTTTCTTTACTTAGCTGCTTTTTTCTTGCCATAATACTTTACTTAGCTGCTTCGGTTGGAGGTCGGTTAAGTTTTTTTTGGCAAACCTGGCTGCAAGAGATTCCAGACCAGTGGGTCCTAAATATAATTATGTTCGGTTACACGATAGATTTCGTGTCTCCCACTCAGGAGAAATTTGTGTTAACCTGACCTTTACCCCAAATCAAACAAAAGATTCTGGAGGACACAGTCCTCCTTTATATCCACAAAAAAGCCCTAGAGGAGGTTCCCTCCCACGAACGAGGGCGAGGGGTGTATTCCCCCATATTTCTAGTCCCAAAGCCTTCTGGAGACTGGCGCATGATAATAGATCTGTGCTACCTAAATCGCTTCATAAGACCAAAGCGCTTCAGAATGGAGACCATCCGTTCCTTAATCAACATTCTAGATCCCGGAGACCTCATGGTCACCATAGACCTAAAGGACGCTTATCTTCATCTCCCCATTCATCCAACTCACCGAAAGTTCCTAAGAGTTGCGGTCTCCATAAAAAGTGTGGTAAAGCATTACCAGTTTGCTGTCCTACCCTTGGGATCTCTTCCGCACCCCACACCTTTACCAAGGTTGTGGCTCTGGTTGTTGCCAAGCTCAGGCTTCAAGGACTAGAAATCGTGCCATATCTAGACGATTGGCTCTTAAAAACTGCGTCTATAGACGTTCTTCAGTCCCATCTTCATCTGGCTCTTCAGACTCTCCAGCGGTTGGGCTGGCTAATAAATTGGGAAAATCCCAAATCATACCTTCCACTTCCAGGGTTTTCCTGGGGTTTATAGTGGATTCTCAAAGGATGACTCTCTTTCTCTCCGCGGAAAGGAAAGATCGCGTCACAAGAGCCGCTCAGTTCCTCATGGCACCTCGTCGAGTATCCATCAGAACACTTATGAAGATGTTGGGCCACATGTCAGCATCTGCAGAGGCAGTTCCTTGGGCCCTTTGGCACCTCCGTCCACTTCAAGAAGAAGTGTTAGCTGTCTGGAACCACAACCCAAAGGGGTTGGACAAGACTCACTCCCTGTCTTTCAAAGTCCGCTCCTCATTCAAATGGTGGAGGAACCTATCAGATGGGAGGTCCTTGAGTCAACCTCGTTGGATCACGTTGACCACAGATGCCTCCCTTCTAGGTTGGGGAGCCCACCTGGAGGACAGTCCAGTACAAGGTATCTGGACTCCACAGGAGAGGCTTATCTCGTCCAATATGAGAGAACTAAGAGCCGTACGTCTAGCTCTTTATCACTTTTTTCCTCTCATCCGCGGGAAGGGCGGTGAGAGTCCGTTCGGACAGCACCACTGTAGTCGCTTACGTCAACAGACAGGGGGGTACGAGATCTCAACCTCTTCTCCACGAAGTTGGTCTAATTCTCTCTTGGGCAGAGCTCAGTTTATCCCACCTATCCGCGGTTCACATCAGGGGAGATCTCAACATAGTTGCAGATCGACTCAGTCGGGGTCTACCAGTTCCAGGCGAATGGTCACTGAACAGAGACATCTTCTCCCAGATCACTCTACGTTGGGGTACTCCAGAGATCGACTTGATGGCGACCCGGTTGAACGCGAAGATGGACAAGTTCTGCTCCCTCTACAAGGAGGATAATCCCTTGGCGATAGACGCTCTGTCCATTCCATGGAGGTTCAGGCTGGCATACATATTCCCTCCACTTTCCATGCTACCACGGGTATTTATAAAAATCAGACAAGACCAGACCCCGGTCACTGCAATAATACCATTCTGGCCGAAGAGGTCTTGGTTTACCCAGCTCATGAAGATGAGTCAGGGCACATATTGGAGACTTCCCCTAATGCAGGACCTTGTGTATCAGAACACAGGCCCCTGCCTAGATCTGAGGAAACTCAATCTGACAGCCTGGAGATTGACAGGCCCCTACTAGAAGCTAGAGGGCTTTCGGTGGAGGTCTTGAGAACTATTTCACACTCCCGTGCGGAGTCTACGAACAAGGTATACTCAAGAATTCACAAGATCTTTCTTCAGTAGTGTGCTGTTAAAGAGGTAGTACCCTCATATCCTTCTCTTTCAGCTATTTTGCAATTCCTGCAGGACGGCCTGGACAAGGGTCTAAGTCCGTCTACTCTCTCTGCCTCTTTAGGTAGACCATTATCTCAAGACCCCCTACTCAGGAGGTTCCTCAAAGGAGCCAAAAGACTAAAACCTAGAATCCTGAGACCTATTCCTAGTTGGGATTTATCCATTGTTCTAAAGGGGCTATCCTCTCCCCCATTTGAACCCTTAAAGAATGTAGACCTTAGGTTTCTGTCCTTAAAGGTCACATTTTTACTGGCCATAACATCGGCCAAAAGGATTGGATAATTACAGGCCTTAGCCACCACTGAGCCTTATACCCTCTTTTTCCAGGACTCTGTCCTGTTGAGATTTCTACTGACCTTTGCTCCTAAGGATCCTTCTTTCAGTAACCGAAATCAAACCATCTCCCTGCCGGTCCTATGTCTTATTCCATTATCTCCTGAAGAGGAAGCCCTTCACTCCTTGGACATTTCCAGAAATCTAAAGATCTACTTGGACAGGACTGCGAACTTTAGAAAATCGGAACACCTACTGCTCTCCTTTTCTGGTAAAAGCAAAGGTTTGAAAGCCTCCAAGCCCTCTCTAAGTAGATGGGTAAAGGAGGCAATCCAGGAAGCCTTTCTATCCCAAGGCTTGGCTCCTCCATCCTTTGTCACCGCCCACTCCACGAGGGCAATATCTACTTCCTTTGCGGAGAAGAATCTCGTTCCACTTGAACAGATTTGTGCTGCGGCTTCCTGGAGCTCCCACAGCACTTTCATTAGACACTATTGCCTAGACTCTAGGCGTTCAGAGGGGGTAGCATTCGGACGTACCATTCTGTCTGCCGCCCTCTCATAAAAAACAAAAACAAAAAAAACTATAGGTTTATACCTGGGAAAGCCCCTCACAATTTGTTGGGTTACTTGCTAGGTCCCCACTTGTGCTGCTGGTTAGGACGCAAGGGAAGCGTTATTTTTTTTACGTAAATTTGTTTTCCCTTAGTCCTAACAGCAGCACACAAATTTCCCACCCTTGTTTGTTTCTACTTGTTATAAAAGCACTGAATGGATGGGCAGTCTGCCCTTTATAGGGGTGCGTTTTCACTAATTATTTAATTATTACTTGGTAGGAAATTTATTGTCAACAAAAATTCCACCTGTCCTACTAGTTTCACAGGGGAGAACTCCCCACTTGTGCTGCTGTTAGGACTAAGGGAAAACAAATTTGCATAAAAAATTAACGCTTTTTCCACCCTGGTATGCGAAAGCCATATTTCTTGCCTAATATGAACAGTCCCTTATGCACCTATAATCCTAGATGTGCACTATATGAAACAGAGTTATGTTTTTTTTTTTTCACCCAGTATGCCCCAGTATACCAAAGCCGTATTTCTGGCCTAAATGTAACACTCACTTATCCCAGATGTGCAGTATATACAGAGTTTTTTTTTTTTACCCCAGTAAGCAAAAGCCGTATTTGTGGCCTAAATTTCACAGTAACTTATGCACCTATAATCACAGATGTGCAGTATATAAAACAGTGTTTTTTCCACCCCGGTATGCGAAAGCTGTATTTCAGTCCCTTATGCACCTATAATCACAGATGTGCACTATATGAAACAGATGTTTTTTTTTCACCCCAGTATGCCCCAGTATGAGAAAGCCGTATTTCTGGTCTAAATGTAACACTCACTTATGCACCTCTAATCCCAGATGTGCAGTATATCAGAGTTTTTTTTTAACCCCAGTAAGCAAAAACCGCATTTGTGGCCTAAATTTCACAGTAACTTATGCACCTCTAATCCTAGAAGTGCAGTATATCAGAGTTTTTTTTAACCCCAGTAAGCAAAAGCCGTATTTGTGGCCTAAATTTCACAGTAACTTATGCACCTCTAATCCCAGATATGCAGTATATAAAACACAGTGTTTTTTCCACCCCGGTATGCGAAAGCCGTATTTCTGGCCTAAGATGAACAGTCCCTTATGCACCTATAATCCTAGATGTGCACTATATGAAACTTTTTTTTTTTTTCACCCAGTATGCCCCAGTATGCCGAAGCCGTATTTCTGGCCTAAATGTTACACTCTCTTATGCACCTATAATCCTAGATGTGCAATATATGAAACAGAGTTGTTTTTTTCACCCAGTATGCCCCAGTATGAGAGAGCTGTATTTATGGCCTAAATTGAACAGTCATTTATGCAGCGATAATCCTAGATGTGCACTATATGAAACTGAGTTTTTTTTTAAACCCCAGTGTCTCAAAGCAGTATTTCTGGACTTGAAGATATGCAGATATCCTGTGCTGGTGCACTATCGTTGCATAAAATGGCTGCCAATTATGTATTGACTAATTGAAGGAAACAAGTTTGTTTTCAGTAGTAATTGGCTCAGGGCAGGCTCAAAACAATTGTGCACTGCACCCACAGAACACATTTGCTGTAGATTGCTGAGTAAAGAAGCAGTTCTTCGTAAGATTCCTCCCTAATCTCTCCCTCACAGCAGCTGCAGCCTATCCCTACACTAATCCGAGCAGAGTGACAGGCGGCGCTACGTGACTCCAACTTAAATAGAGGCTGGGTCACATGCTGCAGCTGGCTAATTACAGCCATGCCAATAGTAGGCATGGCTGTGATGGCCTCTTGGGGCAAGTAGTATGATGCTTATTGATTGGCTGCTTTGCAGCCTTTCAAAAAGTGCCATAAAAATCGCCGAACACCGAGCCTGAACCCGAACTTTTGCGTAATTGTTCGGGTCCAGGTGCCGAAAAAACGAAACGAAACTTTACAGTTCACGTTCGCTCAACTCTACCCCTAACTCATCACCTAAATATTTTAACTGCCGTTTGAATCAAACATTGCTTAGCTTTGCAAATATGCAAATAACCATAAATAAAAAACTAAAGGAATTTTTCATAGTCAACAATCAAGGAGAGACATCCCCACAATTTGTGTGGGAAGCACACAAAGCAGTAATCAGGCGAGAGTTCATCTCTCTTGCTTCCAACTTAAACAAAGAAAGGCAAAAAAAGACAGGTGAACTAATCTCTAAGATCTCTAAGCTACTGTGCTCCCACAAACGTCTTAAAAAGAGTGACATCCTAGATAAACTCAATATAGCTAGAGAGGAGTTGAAAACTCATCTCAATGCTCAATCGGCAAAACTATACTTGGCACTGAAACAAAAATTCTTTGCTCATGGTAATAGACCCTCCAAATTCGTACTGGCACTATTACGCCAACAAAAAACGCAAATCTAGGATCATGACTATTAGGACGAATAGAGACCAACTCTATAGAGATGATACTTCCATTGCTCAGGCTTTCCATGACTTCTACACAGAACTTTACAATATTAACGCAGCAGGGTCTGACGAGGCTAAACAGGAAAAGACTAAACTTATTTCTGATTTCCTACGGAAAAATAAATTACCAACTATTAGTGCAGATCAAGCACTCCGATTATGCACACCAATATCTGACAAAGAGGTCATGGATACCCTGAAAACAATTGCTAAGGGAAAGTCTCCAGGCCCAGACGGCCTCCCAGCCATATATTGCACAACTTTCAAAGATATACTTGTCTCTTATATGGTTCAGGTCTTTAAGAAGGAACCCCCTTCATCCCCCAAACACTAAGTGCCCATATTACACTGATCACCAAACCCCAAAAAGACCAAACTCTCTTCTCAAGTTATAGACCCATTTCCTTATTAAATCTGGATCTTAAAATCTATGCTAGAATTCTGTCAGCCAGAATAAAACCCTTGCTTCAAGACCTGATCCATTCAGACCAATCAGGTTTTGTTCCAGGCAGAGAGGGGAAAGATGGAATGTACAAAATTATTAATGCTATTGTTCTAGCCAAATGCCGTTAGACACCTATTGTACTGCTTAGGACAGATGCTAAGAAAGTGTTTGATAGAGTGGCTTGGCCCTTTATCACTAGTACCCTGCAAAAATGTGGATTCCCAGATCCATTCATTAAAGCAATCTTCTCAATGTCCGCTTTCCCATGCGCCTACATAAAGGTGAACGATACCCTGTCCCGAGCAGTACATATCAACAATGGAACTAGGCAAGGCTGCCCACTATCCCCATTATTATTCATTCTGTCATTGGAACCCTTATTACAATCTATTAGGCAGAATTCTGAGATTAATGGTCTAAGCTATTGTGACTTGGAGATAAAACAAGCTGCATATGCAAACGACCTTTTAGTGGTTGTCTCAAACCCCAAAAAGGCTTTGCCCCGCATAATTGATACCTTTGACAGGTTTGGGAAAATATCCAACTTTAAAATCAATATCTCCAAGTCACAAGCGATGGGCATACATTTTTCTCAGAAAGCGCTCAAATATCTAGAAAAAGGATCTCCCCTTTCTCCCCTTTCTCCCCTATCCTACATATCTGGTGGACATGTCCACTTATACAAACATTTTGGACCCAGATTTTTGACAACATTAACCTCATCCAAAAAAGAACATATGAGGATCCCCAGTTGCCCAAAGGTTGCCCTTCTAAACATTATACCAAACTCCCTGAACCTATCAGAAAAAAGTCTCTTAAGAATTATTTTAGCGGCAGCTAAGCTTCTCATAGCCTCTAACTGGTCCTCCGTCTGGCATACAATGGCAAGACGAAGTTGCCTCTATTTCCAGATTGGAAGAACTATCCCATTGGGAACTGAGAACACATCATAAATATAGGAAAATCTGGTCTTCATGGGTCATTTGGAGATCCTCAAAACTCAAGGCATGAGATGCTCACTCATCACATACTCAAGAACCTTATACACAACCGCTACCTATAGACTAGGAGCAGTTTAACGTTCTGCTCCGGCTCTCACATATATACATAACACATAACTTACCTTATTTCCCTCACTATGGGTACTGTCTACCCCCCCCCCTTAACCCCCCCCCCCCACCTTCTGTCCTGTTCTCTTTAGTTTATTCTTGTTTTGTTTAAATAATTACAAATAGGCATAGGCCTTATAGATTTAGTCATGACAAGTGGAGGCCTCCCCCTCCTATCCCTCCTGGCCCTCCTTTCTAAGATAGCTACCCTTAAAGGGCTGCACTGAGTTTATAACTTAAGAGGAACAGGTCATCAGGGATTTCAGGCTATGGAGGTAAACTGTCTACAGGAATCAGTACGATATATAACTTCAGTTGTAATATCTGAACACCTTTACTTAAGATACAGGTAAAGCTTGTGACATTATAGCCCTTTGTTCTGATTTTCATGAGTTTTCTCAAAAATCGATTTCGAGGGCGTAAAAGTCCCCACTCTCATTGCTATGTTCACTTTGTGAGATTACTGTACCATTGTACATTGGCCTTTAAACTGCAACTTGACTTGCTGTTATGTATTGTAACCCCCTTTCTTGAAAAATCAATAAAAAGAATTTAAAAAGAAAAAAAAAAGAAATGCAGCAAAGGCGGCAAATGTAGTATCTAGCACAAAATGGGTGTTTTTTTCAAACCGCAATATATCAGCAGTATTTAACGGCTGTATTGGACTGTCAGAAATGCAGCAAAGGCCGCAAATGTAGTACCCAGCATAAAATGGGTGTTTTTTTCCAACAAAAATGTAACACCAGTATTTAGCGCTTGTATTGGACTGTCAGAAATGCAACAAAGGCTGCAAATGTAGTATATAGCACACAATGGGTGTTTTTTTTTTAAAACCACAATATAACAGCAGTATTTAACGGCTGTATTGGACTGTCGGAAATGCAGGAAAGGCCGCAAATGTAGTATCTAGCACAAAATGGGTGTTTTTTTCCAGCAAAAATTTAACAGCAGTATTTAACGCTTGTATTGGACTGTTAGAAATGCAGCAAAGGTCGCAAAAGTAGTACTAGCACAAAACTGGTGTTTTTTTAAAACCACAATATAACAGCAGTATGTGACGGCTGTATTGGACTGTCAGAAATGCAGCAAAGGCCGCAAATGTACTTTATGGAAAAAAATGTTTTTTTTTACACAAAATGTCCCCATTGTATTCCCTGATTATTTTTCACAATCAGATTGGCAGTGCAGGCCGCAAAGGTACTTTATGGAAAAAAAATATATGATTTTTTTCACCCACAATTAAACAGATGGATTTAACCGATTTTCTTTCACTATCACAAATGCAGTGCAGGGTGCAAATGTACTTTTTAGCAAAAAATAATAATAATTTGTCCCCACAGAATCTAACAGATGGAGTTCCTTGGATTGTAATTTACAGAATTTTTTTTTAATATGTCGCCCCCTGGGTCCCTGAACTCCCAGGCGGATTACCTATTTTATTTTCCCTTCCCCTGACACATATACAGTGCAGGTGCACTTATAAAATGGGTATATGTTGCCCACTGATCTAAAAGAACAGGATTAATTTATTGTCCCTGGCACATATGCTGTGCTGGTCCACTGAACTTGCACAAAATGGCCGCCAACACCCACCTAACTAACAGATGGATAAAACGTATTTTTCTGTGTCACTGGGTTTAGGGCAGGGTACAAAAATATTGCACTGCACCCACACAAAAAAATTGCTATAGATCGCAGAGTTAACAACAAGTTCTGATATCAGATAGATTCTTTCCTATTCTCTCCCTCACAGCAGCAGCATCCTATCCCTACACTAAGCACAGCAGAGTGACGGGCGGCGCTACGTGACTCCAGCTAATAAAGAGGCTGGGTCACATTAGTAGGCATGGCTGTGCTGGCTTCTAGGGGCACACGAGTTAAACGCTTGTTGATTGGCTGCCCTGCAGCATTTCAAAAAGCGCCATTAAATCGCTGAACACCGAACTCGAACCCAAACTTTTACAGAAATGTTCGGGTTCGGGTCTGGGGTCAAAAACTCCAAAAGTTCGGGTTCACTCAACCCTATTTATAAATGCTCTTTAAGATGCACAAAATCCTCCTTTTATCATTGGGGGCATAAGATGGGAGCCATCCTAGCCAAAAGAGCCAAAAAGAAAATGACATCAGAAAAAAATCTCTATTCTGCACCACCCAAATTCCTCGATAGTGACACACCCTCAGGAAATATCAGATGTTTTTGCGGATTATTATGGAGCATTATATAACCTAAAATAAGATGCGTCAACTACTCAATAGAAATGTCCCGAACTATTCGCCGGCGAACAGTTCCCGGCGAACATTGCTTGTTCGCCGCGGCGGGCGAACATATGCTATGTTCGGTCCGCCCCCTATTCATCATCATTGAGCAAACTTTGACTCTGTACCTCACAGTCAGCAGACACATTCCAGCCAATCAGCAGCATACCCTCCCTCCCAGACCCTCCCACCTCCTGAACAGCATCCATTTTAGATTCATTCGGAAGCTGCAGTCTTAGTTAGAGGAGGAAGAGGGGGTTCAGCGGCACTCCTTGTTGGAGATTGGCAGGTGCTCAGTGGTAAGGGTTCGTACAAAATTCATCAAAAGACCACGGCACTCTGTAAATATTTTAGTTGCTTGTTTTATTTCATATCTTTCTTATATAAATTTTTTCTTTTGTATATCCATCCAAAAGTAATAGCCACTGGCCAACGTTTCGGTCTAAATATAGACCTTGTTCACGGCCTATTATATAAACAAGTACATATTTACATCAATATATATAATGATGAAGTAGAAAATAGTTGCATACATAGTATAGTATCAAATTGACAATGTATTATGTCATTATTATTGAGGGGGAGGGACACGTCAGATGTGGCCGAAAAATACATAAGGAGAATACAGAACGCAGACAAATCCTTGTTATCCGATTATGGATCTGAACTTATTTAAGGTAAACGGCAGCAAAATAATAGCATAATTATAATAGTACAAAATAGAGGACATAAAATAGAGAATGATAGTGGAGAGATTATCGATGGTAAGATGACTGTGGCGTCGACTATAGTATTGAGACAGTAGGTAGATGAAACGCCAGGTGGAGCTGACAGGGTCTGGATGTAATATCTGTGAAATCCAAATGTTATATATTTTTAGATGAAGGGTAGTTTATATAGACATTCCATAGGTATAATGGGGCAACAACCTGGATTAAATGGACAAGAGGGGCACCAGTCACTATAACATATGAGATCTGCAACTCGTATAATAAACATTAATGTTAGTCTAATGGTAAGTTATCATGGGCACTGTCTTAACATGGCTGTGCTGACGGTCCTGTCAAGTATAGCATAGTCTCGGCTGTTGCGGTTCCCTGGGTCGCAGTGGCTGTACATACCTTAGTTCTGTGGAGTAGGGAGTGAAGTGGATGGCGTCCGGATGCGGTGCACTGGTTGGATTTAAAAGGGGCCGGCCAGGATGACAGAATACGATGCGACTGGCGTCAGTCTGATGACGTCATGCACATGCGCGTGCGCAAAGTCAGTGTTGAGTGTCAGAAGCGCGATCGCAAGTGGGCGCATGCGCAGTGGTATGTCAAGGTCTACTAAGGGAACTGGCAGACTGTGTTTGTGCATAGTGAAGTAAATAATGAGGGTAAAGTAAATAATAATAAGGATGGCCATAGGAAGTCTATTTAAAGTACTAGAATGTAGTTAAAGGTGTTGGCCTAATGTATCTGGAGGGAAAAATAATTAGTATAAATTAGTCATTTATTCAGAGTCAATGATATGGACGGACCGTGGAATAATAAGTGGGATGGAAACGTTCTATCTCTATATCTGATATTAACCCATATCCCAAAGTATATCTTAGTCTTATACTATATCAATAACAGTATATTATGCTATATCTCTAACGGCATACTACTACCTATCTGATACTGGTCATTTCACCTGTAGAAAATAAAGAGGGAGGGGGGGGGGGAAGGGAAAAGAAAATTATTATTCGAAAATGGATAGATGTCACATAATAGAAATAAGAGATAGTCCGAGCTCAGTAGTATACAGACATAGGCAACATAAATTGGAAACATAAATTGGAAAATTCAAGAAATCAAGAAATGCAAAAATCAAAGTCTCTGTTTAATCCACCTGGTGTCAAAGTATTAAGTTCATAGATCCAGTATGCCTCACGTTGTTTTAACCGCGCTCTCCTGTTTCCTCCTCGCCTTGCCGATGCTACTTGTTCAAGAATTTGGAATTTTAATTGGTTAATCTGGTGATTTGCTGAAATGAAGTGATGCGGTACTGGTAACTCGGTTTTGTGGCAACGGATATCCGATTTGTGCTTGGAGATGCGGTCTCGGACACATTGGGTAGTCTCACCCACATATGCGAGGCCACAGGGACAGCGGATCAGGTAAACAACATAAGTAGATGAGCATGTGTAAAAGCCTTTCGGGTGATATATTTTGCCTGAATGAGGGTGAATAATCCTGTTACCTCTAATGACATTGTTGCATTGAGTGCAGTTGAGGCATGGGTAGGTACCTGTTTTTGATGGTGCTAATGTGGTTTGTTTTAATGAGGGTTTTAATGATCCAATATCTGCCTTCACTAGTCTGTCTCTTAAGTTTTGGGGTCTTTTGTAACACATGCGGACTGGCGACTGGAATTCAGGGATGTCTGGATAAGAATCTTTGAGAATCGACCAGTGTTTTTTTATTACAGTTTGAATTTTAGGCATGATGGGGTGATATGTTATTACTAGGGGTAGACGGGGTGATGATGAAGTAGTATTGGAAGGGGAATCTTGGTAAACAGGAAGAGTCTGCTCTCGTTTGAGTAGAGGAAGTGGATATCCTCTATCTTGAAATTTCTGAGATGTTTCTTGTAGTCTTTGTTGCTGAAGTATGGGGTCTTTGACAATACGAGCTACCCTTTGGAATTGTGAGCGGGGTAAGGATCGTTTGGTGGTGAGAGGATGGCAACTGGAATAATGTAGAAGTGTGTTTCGGTCTGTGGGTTTGCAATATAAATCTGTCGTTAGTGTGCCTGTAGGGGTTTTGATCACAACCGTATCCAAGAAGCTAATTGATTGTGCATCCGTATGTGCAGTAAATTGTAGATCAGGATCAATGATATTGATATATGACAGAAATTCGGTAAATGTATTTTGGTCACCTTGCCATATGCAGAATATATCATCGATATATCTGTGCCATGTTAGTGCATGGGTCTGGAAAAGGGCATTGGAATAGATCCAGTCTTCTTCAAATTGTGCCATGAATGCATTAGCATAGGGCGGCGCCACGTGCGCGCCCATGGCGGTCCCTTTCTTTTGAATATAGAAGTTGTCGCTGAACATAAAGAAATTGTGCTGGAGCACAAATTCTAATAGGCGTACACAGAAAGTTTGTGCTATTGGAAGGAGTTCGGAAGTGCTTAGTAGTGCGGTGAATGCTTTGATTCCTTTGTCATGAGAGATTGAAGTATATAAGCTATTGACATCTAATGTCACTAATATACTGTCTGAGGGTAGGTCCCGTAAATTGGAAATAATGGTTAGGAATTGTGAGGTATCGAGTAGGAAGGAACGTGTTTGTTTGAGGAGTGGAGTCAGAATCTTTTCAAGGAATTTAGAGAGTGGTGAGAGTAAAGAGTCCGTGGAAGCTACAATAGGCCTACCAGGTGGGTGGGTGAGATTTTTGTGTATTTTGGGCAGAATGTAAAACACTGGAAGGATAGGATTGTTGTTGAGAAGAAAAGTATGAGTAGGTTTGTCAATGATGTTGAGTTGAAGCTGATGGTCTAAGAATGTAGAAATATCCTTAGCGAGTTGGAAGGTGGGGTTGTGTTGTACTTGCTCATATGTGGTAATGTCAGATAACTGTCTCTGTATTTCCTGAATATAGTATGAGGTATCCATTACAACTATCGCTCCCCCTTTGTCGGCTGGTTTGATGGTAATTGTTCTATCCGCCTGTAGTGCATTCAAAGCCATAAGTTCCTCACTTCTTAGGTTAGAAGGAACATGAAGTTCTCCATTTTTCAGGGAACTAGTATGCCTTTTGATGTCTCGATTAATAAGGTCAATGAATGCTTCTACGCCATGATACGTTTTAGGGGGCATGTAGTTGCTTTTATTTCTCAGGCCCATTGTTGTGATAGATAGAGGAGTGGGTAATGTAATCGGAGGTGATGTTGTGATTTGTTGTGAGAAATGGGCTTTAAGTCTCAGTGTTCTATAAAATCTATTTAGTTCCTGTTCTAAAGGGAATGGTCTTAGATTGCCATATGGGCAAAATGAGAGTCCCTTTGATAGTAGGTTCAGTTCAGCAGGTGAAAGAGTTCGTGAGGAAATGTTCACTATAAGGTTCCTACCTGTGAGCGGGTCTGGATGCCTGTTGGTTTTGGGTCGGTGGGTGCCTCTTCCTCGGCGTATGTGTTTCTTCGTCGTTGTCGGTAACCGCGCCTGGGAAAAAACGTTGGGAGCGGTATGATGTGGATCTCTCGCTGCCCGAGGAGGAGGAAGCATAGCCTGTGTATTGGGTATATCCATATCCTGATCTTGTATCTTGCCATTGCCATCTGTAGACTTTGTTGAGTTGATAATCCTCCGTATCTCGGATGAATTTGGTGCGTTTTATATTCTCCAGGTATTTTCGATGTTCCTCCAATATTTTGTCTGTCTTCTTCTTTAATTCGGACCATTCGGAGGTAGAAGTTGTTGATAGTAGTTGGCTTTCAATTGCCGTAAGTTTCTCCTTGGAGTCTTGAATAGCTTTTTGCAGATATTCGATGCTGAGGATAATTATATCAAGAGAACACTTATTTAAAATATTTTCAAATTTGGTGCAGTATTCTGTATTTGAGGGAAACAATGTCGGTCGAAGTTGGACCCGTAGTCCCCTTGGGATCCTCTTGTGCTTATAGTATTCTGCAAGAGTTGCGCAGTGAAGCTCCGAAGAGATTTGTTTTTTAGACTCACGCTCCCAGTCTCGTGTACGATATTCGTTATGGGGTACGTGCAGGAAATCACTTGATACAGTGACTTTATATAAGAAAGATATGAAATAAAACAAGCAACTAAAATATTTACAGAGTGCCGTGGTCTTTTGATGAATTTTGTACGAACCCTTACCACTGAGCACCTGCCAATCTCCAACAAGGAGTGCCGCTGAACCCCCTCTTTCTCAACGTTGTTAACACTTTCAGCTGAGCACCCTCCAGATGACTACCTTCGCATATGACTCAGCAGTAGCGGAGAAGATCGTCTCTGAAGTCACTGTATCAAGTGATTTCCTAAACGTACCCCATAACGAATATCGTACACGAGACTGGGAGCGTGAGTCTAAAAAACAAATCTCTTCGGAGCTTCACTGCGCAACTCTTGCAGAATACTATAAGCACAAGAGGATCCCAAGGGGACTACGGGTCCAACTTCGACCGACATTGTTTCCCTCAAATACAGAATACTGCACCAAATTTGAAAATATTTTAAATAAGTGTTCTCTTGATATAATTATCCTCAGCATCGAATATCTGCAAAAAGCTATTCAAGACTAGAGTTGAGCGAACACCTGGATGTTCGGGTTCGAGAAGTTCGGCCGAACATCCCGGAAATGTTCGGGTTCGGGATCCGAACCCGATCCGAACTTCGTCCCGAACCCGAACCCCATTGAAGTCAATGGGGACCCGAACTTTTCGGCACTAAAACGGCTGTAAAACAGCCCAGGAAAGGGCTAGAGGGCTGCAAAAGGCAGCAACATGTAGGTAAATCCCCTGCAAACAAATGTGGATAGGGAAATTAATTAAAATAAAAATTAAATGAATAAAAATTAACCAAAATCAATTGGAGAGAGGTTCCATAGCAGAGAATCTGGCTTCCCGTCACCCACCACTGGAACAGTCCATTCTCAGATATTTAGGCCCCGGCACCCAGGCAGAGGAGAGAGGTCCCGTAACAGAGAATCTGTCTTCATGTCAGCAGAGAATTAGTCTGCATGTCATAGCAGAGAATGAGGCTTCACGTCAGCCACCACTGCAACAGTCCATTAGCATATATTTAGGCCTAGCACACAGGCAGAGGAGAGAGGTCCCGTAACAGAGAATCTGGCTTCATGTCAGCAGAGAATCAGTCTGCATGTCATAGCAGAGAATCAGGCTTCACGTCAGCCACCACTGCAACAGTCCATTGGCATATATTTAGGCCCAGCACACACACAGGCAGAGGAGAGAGGTCCCGTAACAGAGAATCTGTCTTCATGTCAGCAGAGAATTAGTCTGCATGTCATAGCAGAGAATGAGGCTTCACGTCACCCACCACTGCAACAGTCCATTGGCATATATTTAGGCCTAGCACACAGGCAGAGCAGAGAGGTCCCGTAACAGACAATCTGGCTTCATGACAGCAGAGAATCAGTCTGCATGTCATAGCAGAGAATGAGGCTTCACGTCACCCACCACTGCAACAGTCCATTGGCATATATTTAGGCCTAGCACACAGGCAGAGCAGAGAGGTCCCGTAACAGACAATCTGGCTTCATGTCAGCAGAGAATCAGTCTGCATGTCATAGCAGAGAATGAGGCTTCACGTCAGCCACCACTGCAACAGTCCATTGGCATATATTTAGGCCCAGCACCCAGGCAGAGGAGGGAGGTCCCGTAACAGAGAATCTGTCTTCATGTCAGCAGAGAATTAGTCTGCATGTCATAGCAGAGAATGAGGCTTCACGTCAGCCACCACTGCAACAGTCCATTGGCATATATTTAGGCCCAGCACACACACAGGCAGAGGAGAGAGGTCCCGTAACAGAGAATCTGGCTTCATGTCAGCAGAGAATCAGTCTGCATGTCATAGCAGAGAATGAGGCTTCACGTCAGCCACCACTGCAACAGTCCATTGGCATATATTTAGGCCCAGCACACACACAGGCAGAGGAGAGAGGTCCCGTAACAGAGAATCTGGCTTCATGTCAGCAGAGAATCAGTCTGCATGTCATAGCAGAGAATGAGGCTTCACGTCAGCCACCACTGCAACAGTCCATTGGCATATATTTAGGCCCAGCACCCAGGCAGAGGAGGGAGGTCCCGTAACAGAGAATCTGTCTTCATGTCAGCAGAGAATTAGTCTGCATGTCATAGCAGAGAATGAGGCTTCACGTCAGCCACCACTGCAACAGTCCATTGGCATATATTTAGGCCCAGCACACACACAGGCAGAGGAGAGAGGTCCCGTAACAGAGAATCTGGCTTCATGTCAGCAGAGAATCAGTCTGCATGTCATAGCAGAGAATGAGGCTTCACGTCAGCCACCACTGCAACAGTCCATTGGCATATATTTAGGCCCAGCACACACACAGGCAGAGGAGAGAGGTCCCGTAACAGAGAATCTGGCTTCATGTCAGCAGAGAATCAGTCTGCATGTCATAGCAGAGAATGAGGCTTCACGTCAGCCACCACTGCAACAGTCCATTGGCATATATTTAGGCCCAGCACACACACAGGCAGAGGAGAGAGGTCCCGTAACAGAGAATCTGGCTTCATGTCAGCAGAGAATCAGTCTGCATGTCATAGCAGAGAATGAGGCTTCACGTCAGCCACCACTGCAACAGTCCATTGGCATATATTTAGGCCCAGCACACACACAGGCAGAGGAGAGAGGTCCCGTAACAGAGAATCTGTCTTCATGTCAGCAGAGAATTAGTCTGCATGTCATAGCAGAGAATGAGGCTTCACGTCACCCACCACTGCAACAGTCCATTGGCATATATTTAGGCCTAGCACACAGGCAGAGCAGAGAGGTCCCGTAACAGACAATCTGGCTTCATGACAGCAGAGAATCAGTCTGCATGTCATAGCAGAGAATGAGGCTTCACGTCACCCACCACTGCAACAGTCCATTGGCATATATTTAGGCCTAGCACACAGGCAGAGCAGAGAGGTCCCGTAACAGACAATCTGGCTTCATGTCAGCAGAGAATCAGTCTGCATGTCATAGCAGAGAATGAGGCTTCACGTCACCCACCACTGCAACAGTCCATTGGCATATATTTAGGCCTAGCACACAGGCAGAGCAGAGAGGTCCCGTAACAGACAATCTGGCTTCATGACAGCAGAGAATCAGTCTGCATGTCATAGCAGAGAATGAGGCTTCACGTCACCCACCACTGCAACAGTCCATTGGCATATATTTAGGCCTAGCACACAGGCAGAGCAGAGAGGTCCCGTAACAGACAATCTGGCTTCATGTCAGCAGAGAATCAGTCTGCATGTCATAGCAGAGAATGAGGCTTCACGTCACCCACCACTGCAACAGTCCATTGGCATATATTTAGGCCTAGCACACAGGCAGAGCAGAGAGGTCCCGTAACAGACGATCTGGCTTCATGTCAGCAGAGAATCAGTCTGCATGCCATAGCAGAGAATCAGGCTTCACGTCAGCCACCACTGCAACAGTCCATTGTCATAAATTTAGGCCCAGCACCCAGGCAGAGGAGAGAGGTCCCGTAACAGACAATCTGGCTTCATGTCAGCAGAGAATTAGTCTGCATGTCATAGCAGAGAATCAGGCTTCATGTCAGCCACCACTGCAACAGTCCATTGGCATATATTTAGGCCTAGCACACAGGCAGAGGAGAGGTTCATTCAACTTTGGGTAGCATCGCAATATAATGGTAAAATGAAAATAAAAATAGGATTGAATGAGGAAGTGCCCTGGAGTCCAATAATATATGGTTATGGGGAGGTAGTTAATGTCTAATCTGGACAAGGGACGGACAGGTCCTGTGGGATCCATGCCTGGTTCATTTTTATGAACGTCAGCTTGTCCACATTGGCTGTAGACAGGCGGCTGCGTTTGTCTGTAATGACGCCCCCTGCCGTGCTGAATACACGTTCAGACAAAACGCTGGCTGCCGGGCAGGCCAGCACCTCCAAGGCATAAAAGGCTAGCTCTGGCCACGTGGACAATTTAGAGACCCAGAAGTTGAATGGGGCCGAACCATCAGTCAGTACGTGGAGGGGTGTGCACACGTACTGTTCCACCATGTTAGTGAAATGTTGCCTCCTGCTAACACGTTGCGTATCAGGTGGTGGTGCAGTTAGCTGTGGCGTGTTGACAAAAGTTTTCCACATCTCTGCCATGCTAACCCTGCCCTCAGAGGAGCTGGCCGTGACACAGCTGCCTTGGCGACCTCTTGCTCCTCCTCTGCCTTGGCCTTGGGCTTCCACTTGTTCCCCTGTGACATTTGGGAATGCTCTCAGTAGCGCGTCTACCAACGTGCGCTTGTACTCGCGCATCTTCCTATCACGCTCCAGTGCAGGAAGTAAGGTGGGCACATTGTCTTTGTAGCGTGGATCCAGCAGGGTGGCAACCCAGTAGTCCGCACAGGTTAAAATGTGGGCAACTCTGCTGTCGTTGCGCAGGCACTGCAGCATGTAGTCGCTCATGTGTGCCAGGCTGCCCAGGGGTAAGGACAAGCTGTCCTCTGTGGGAGGCGTATCGTCATCGTCCTGCCTTTCCCCCCAGCCACGCACCAGTGATGGACCCGAGCTGCGTTGGGTGCCACCCCGCTGTGACCATGCTTCATCCTCATCCTCCTCCACCTCCTCCTCATCCTCGTCCTCCTCGTCCTCCAGTAGTGGGCCCTGGCTGGCCACATTTGTACCTGGCCTCTGCTGTTGCAAAAAACCTCCCTCTGAGTCACTTCGAAGAGACTGGCCTGAAAGTGCTAAAAATGACCCCTCTTCCTCATCCTCCTCCTCCTCCTCCTGGGCCACCTCCTGTTCCATCATCGCCCTAAGTGTTTTCTCAAGGAGACATAGAAGTGGTATTGTAACGCTGATAACGGTGTCATCGCCACTGGCCATGTTGGTGGAGTACTCGAAACAGCGCAACAGGGCACACAGGTCTCGCATGGAGGCCCAGTCATTGGTGGTGAAGTGGTGCTGTTCTGTAGTGCGACTGACCCGTGCGTGCTGCAGCTGAAACTCCACTATGGCCTGCTGCTGCTCGCACAGTCTGTCCAGCATGTGCAAGGTGGAGTTCCACCTGGTGGGCACGTCGCATATGAGGCGGTGAGCGGGAAGGCCGAAGTTACGCTGTAGCGCAGACAGGCGAGCAGCGGCAGGATGTGAACGCCGGAAGCGCGAACAGACGGCCCGCACTTTATGCAGCAGCTCTGACATGTCGGGGTAGTTGTGAATGAACTTCTGCACCACCAAATTCAGCACATGCGCCAAGCAAGGGATGTGCGTCAAATTGGCTAGTCCCAGAGCTGCAACGAGATTTCGCCCATTATCACACACCACCAGGCCGGGCTTGAGGCTCACCGGCAGCAACCACTCGTCGGTCTGTTGTTCAATACCCCGCCACAACTCCTGTGCGGTGTGGGGCCTGTCCCCCAAACATATGAGTTTCAGAATGGCCTGCTGACGTTTACCCCGGGCTGTGCTGAAGTTGGTGGTGAAGGTGTGTGGCTGACTGGATGAGCAGGTGGAAGAAGAGGAGGAGGAAGCCGAGAAGGAGGAGGTGGCAACAGGAGGCAAAGAATGTTGCCCTGCGATCCTTGGCGGCGGCAGGACGTGCGCCAAACAGCTCTCCGCCTGGGGCCCAGCTGCCACTACATTTACCCAGTGTGCAGTTAGGGAGATATAGCGTCCCTGGCCGTGCTTACTGGTCCACGTATCTGTGGTTAGGTGGACCTTGCTACAGATGGCGTTGCGCAGTGCACACTTGATTTTATCGGATACTTGGTTGTGCAGGGAAGGCACGGCTCTCTTGGAGAAGTAGTGCCGGCTGGGAACAACATACTGTGGGACAGCAAGCGACATGAGCTGTTTGAAGCTGTCTGTGTCCACCAGCCTAAATGACAGCATTTCATAGGCCAGTAGTTTAGAAATGCTGGCATTCAGGGCCAGGGATCGAGGGTGGCTAGGTGGGAATTTACGCTTTCTATCAAATGTTTGTGAGATGGAGAGCTGAACGCTGGCGTGTGACATGGTTGAGACGCTTGGTGACGGAGGTGGTGGTGGTGGTGTTGGTGGTACATCCCCTGTTTGCTGGGCGGCAGGTGCCAACGTTCCTCCAGAGGCGGAGGAAGAGGCCGAGGCGGCAGCAGCAGAATAGGCCGAGGCGGCAGCAGCAGAAGAGGTAGCAGGGGGAGCCTGAGTGACTTCCTTGGTTTTAAGGTGTTTACTCCACTGCAGTTCATGCTTTGCATGCAGGTGCCTGGTCATGCAGGTTGTGCTCAGGTTCAGAACGTTAATGCCTCGCTTCAGGCTCTGATGGCACAGCGTGCAAACCACTCGGGTCTTGTCGTCAGCACATTGTTTGAAGAAGTGCCATGCCAGGGAACTCCTTGAAGCTGCCTTTGGGGTGCTCGGTCCCAGATGGCGGCGGTCAGTAGCAGGCGGAGTCTCTTGGCGGCGGGTGTTCTGCTTTTGCCCACTGCTCCCTCTTTTGCTACGCTGTTGGCTCGGTCTCACCACTGCCTCTTCCTCCGAACTGTGAAAGTCAGTGGCACGACCTTCATTCCATGTGGGGTCTAGGACCTCATCGTCCCCTGCATCGTCTTCCACCCAGTCTTGATCCCTGACCTCCTGTTCAGTCTGCACACTGCAGAAAGACGCAGCAGTTGGCACCTGTGTTTCGTCATCATCAGAGACATGCTGAGGTGGTATTCCCATGTCCTCATCATCAGGAAACATAAGTGGTTGTGCGTCAGTGCATTCTATGTCTTTCACCGCTGGGGAAGGGCTAGGTGGATGCCCTTGGGAAACCCTGCCAGCGGAGTCTTCAAACAGCATAAGAGACTGCTGCATAACTTGAGGCTGAGACAGTTTCCCTGGTATGCATGGGGGTGATGTGACAGACTGATGGGGTTGGTTTTCAGGCGCCATCTGTGCGCTTTCTGCAGAAGACTGGGTGGGAGATAATGTGAACGTGCTGGATCCACTGTCGGCCACCCAATTGACTAATGCCTGTACCTGCTCAGGCCTTACCATCCTTAGAACGGCATTGGGCCCCACCATATATCGCTGTAAATTCTGGCGGCTACTGGGACCTGAGGTAGTTGGTACACTAGGACGTGTGGATGTGGCAGAACGGCCACGTCCTCTCCCAGCACCAGAGGGTCCACTAACACCACCACGACCATGTCCACGTCCGCGTCCCTTACTAGATGTTTTTCTCATTGTTATGGTTCACCACAACAACAAATATATTATTTGGCCCAATGTATTGTATTCAAATTCAGCGGGATATAAATTTGAGGCCTAGTATTTAGGCGCTGGGTGACCGGTATGGATTTAGTGACAGAATTAGACTTGGAAATGCACAGAAGCGTGTGTGTGAAGTTATTCTGAATGACCCAATGTGCACCTTGAATATTATATACCCTTTTTGGGATAGATTTCAAATAGCTCTGATATAGCAGGAACCACTAAATTATGAAATTGCTAAATTGGGAATTGTACTTCAACCCAGAACAAAAAATGTGCTTTGACGGGCACTAAATAACTTTCCCAGCTACAACAGTACAGCGGTAACGAGAGATTTAGAGGGATTTAAATTTGAGGCCTAGTATTTAGGCGCTGGGTGACAGGTATGGGTTTAGTGACAGAATTAGACTTGGAAATACACAGTAGCGGGTGTGTGTGAAGTTATTCTGAATGACCCAATGTGCACCTTCAATATTATATACCCTTTTTGGGATAGATTTCAAATAGCTCTGATATAGCAGGAACCACTAAATTATGAAATTGCTAAATTGGGAATTGTACTTCAACCCAGAACAAAAAATGTGCTTTGACGGACACTAAATATCTTGCCCAGCAACAACAGTACAGCGGTGGGTAACGAGAGATTTAGAGGGATTTAAATTTGAGGCCTAGTATTTAGGCGCTGGGTCACCGGTATGGATTTAGTGACAGAATTAGACTTGGAAATGCACAGAAGCGTGTGTGTGAAGTTATTCTGAATGACCCTATGTGCACCTTCAATATTATATACCCTTTTAGGGATAGATTTCAAATAGCTCTGATATAGCAGAAACCACTAAATTATGAAATTGCTAAATTGGGAATTGTACTTCAACCCAGAACAAAAAATGTGCTTTGACGGACACTAAATATCTTGCCCAGCAACAACAGTACAGCGGTGGGTAACGAGAGATTTAGAGGGATTTAAATTTGAGGCCTAGTATTTAGGCGCTGGGTCACCGGTATGGATTTAGTGACAGAATTAGACTTGGAAATGCACAGAAGCGTGTGTGTGAAGTTATTCTGAATGACCCTATGTGCACCTTCAATATTATATACCCTTTTAGGGATAGATTTCAAATAGCTCTGATATAGCAGAAACCACTAAATTATGAAATTGCTAAATTGGGAATTGTACTTCAACCCAGAACAAAAAATGTGCTTTGACGGACACTAAATATCTTGCCCAGCAACAACAGTACAGCGGTGGGTAACGAGAGATTTAGAGGGATTTAAATTTGAGGCCTAGTATTTAGGCGCTGGGTGACAGGTATGGGTTTAGTGACAGAATTAGACTTGGAAATACACAGTAGCGGGTGTGTGTGAAGTTATTCTGAATGACCCAATGTGCACCTTCAATATTATATACCCTTTTTGGGATAGATTTCAAATAGCTCTGATATAGCAGGAACCACTAAATTATGAAATTGCTAAATTGGGAATTGTACTTCAACCCAGAACAAAAAATGTGCTTTGACGGACACTAAATATCTTGCCCAGCAACAACAGTACAGCGGTGGGTAACGAGAGATTTAGAGGGATTTAAATTTGAGGCCTAGTATTTAGGCGCTGGGTCACCGGTATGGATTTAGTGACAGAATTAGACTTGGAAATGCACAGAAGCGTGTGTGTGAAGTTATTCTGAATGACCCTATGTGCACCTTCAATATTATATACCCTTTTAGGGATAGATTTCAAATAGCTCTGATATAGCAGAAACCACTAAATTATGAAATTGCTAAATTGGGAATTGTACTTCAACCCAGAACAAAAAATGTGCTTTGACGGACACTAAATATCTTGCCCAGCAACAACAGTACAGCGGTGGGTAACGAGAGATTTAGAGGGATTTAAATTTGAGGCCTAGTATTTAGGCGCTGGGTCACCGGTATGGATTTAGTGACAGAATTAGACTTGGAAATGCACAGAAGCGTGTGTGTGAAGTTATTCTGAATGACCCTATGTGCACCTTCAATATTATATACCCTTTTAGGGATAGATTTCAAATAGCTCTGATATAGCAGAAACCACTAAATTATGAAATTGCTAAATTGGGAATTGTACTTCAACCCAGAACAAAAAATGTGCTTTGACGGACACTAAATATCTTGCCCAGCAACAACAGTACAGCGGTGGGTAACGAGAGATTTAGAGGGATTTAAATTTGAGGCCTAGTATTTAGGCGCTGGGTGACAGGTATGGGTTTAGTGACAGAATTAGACTTGGAAATACACAGTAGCGGGTGTGTGTGAAGTTATTCTGAATGACCCAATGTGCACCTTCAATATTATATACCCTTTTTGGGATAGATTTCAAATAGCTCTGATATAGCAGGAACCACTAAATTATGAAATTGCTAAATTGGGAATTGTACTTCAACCCAGAACAAAAAATGTGCTTTGACGGACACTAAATATCTTGCCCAGCAACAACAGTACAGTGGTGGGTAACGAGAGATTTAGAGGGATTTAAATTTGAGGCCTAGTATTTAGGCGCTGGGTCACCGGTATGGATTTAGTGACAGAATTAGACTTGGAAATGCACAGAAGCGTGTGTGTGAAGTTATTCTGAATGACCCTATGTGCACCTTCAATATTATATACCCTTTTAGGGATAGATTTCAAATAGCTCTGATATAGCAGAAACCACTAAATTATGAAATTGCTAAATTGGGAATTGTACTTCAACCCAGAACAAAAAATGTGCTTTGACGGACACTAAATATCTTGCCCAGCAACAACAGTACAGCGGTGGGTAACGAGAGATTTAGAGGGATTTAAATTTGAGGCCTAGTATTTAGGCGCTGGGTGACAGGTATGGGTTTAGTGACAGAATTAGACTTGGAAATACACAGTAGCGGGTGTGTGTGAAGTTATTCTGAATGACCCAATGTGCACCTTCAATATTATATACCCTTTTTGGGATAGATTTCAAATAGCTCTGATATAGCAGGAACCACTAAATTATGAAATTGCTAAATTGGGAATTGTATTTCAACCCAGAACAAGAAATGTGCTTGAACGGACACTAAATAACTCGCCCAGCTACAGCACTAGGGACAGATTTAGCTGGATATAAATTTGAGGCCTAGTATTTAGGCGCTGGGTGACCGGTATGGATTTAGTGACAGAATTAGACTGGGATATGGCCAAAAAATGAACAGACTATTGCTGGTTAAATGCACTTGGTGTGACAGCTTCACCCTGATGTAGGCTTTAGCCAAAAAACAACCACACCATTGAGGGTTAAATGCACTTGGTGACAGGCGCAGCTTGCCCCTGATTTTGTATATGGCCAAAAAATGAACAGACTATTGCTGGTTAAATGCACTTGGTGTGACAGCTTCACCCTGATGTAGGCTTTAGCCAAAAAACAACCACACCATTGAGGGTTAAATGCACTTGGTGACAGGCGCAGCTTGCCCCTGATTTTGTATATGGCCAAAAAATGAACAGACTATTGCTGGTTAAATGCACTTGGTGTGACAGCTTCACCCTGATGTAGGCTTTAGCCAAAAAACAACCACACCATTGAGGGTTAAATGCACTTGGTGACAGGCGCAGCTTGCCCCTGATTTTGTATATGGCCAAAAAATGAACAGACTATTGCTGGTTAAATGCACTTGGTGTGACAGCTTCACCCTGATGTAGGCTTTAGCCAAAAAACAACCACACCATTGAGGGTTAAATGCACTTGGTCGCAGCTTGTGCTGGCGCACCACAAGACACAAAATGGCCGCCGATCACCCCAGAAAAATGAGACTGACAAACGGTCTGTGCAGCCTAAAAACAGTGAGCAATTGAGGATCAGCAGCTCAATGATCCACAGCTGCAGATCGATCAGTTAATCAAGTCCTTTGGAGGAGTTAATCTGCCTAATCTCGCCCTACTGTCGCAGCCGCAACCTCTCCCTACGCTAATCAGAGCAGAGTGACGGGCGGCGCTATGTGACTCCAGCTTAAATAGAGGCTGGGTCACATGGTGCTCTGGCCAATCACAGCCATGCCAATAGTAGGCATGGCTGTGATGGCCTCTTGGGGCAAGTAGTATGACGCTTGTTGATTGGCTGCTTTGCAGCCTTTCAAAAAGCGCCAAGAAAGCGTCACAAAAGCGCGAAGAAAGCGACGAACACCGAACCCGAACCCGGACTTTTACGAAAATGTCCGGGTTCGGGTCCGTGTCACGGACACCCCAAAATTCGGTACGAACCCGAACTATACAGTTCGAGTTCGCTCATCCCTATTCAAGACTCCAAGGAGAAACTTACGGCAATTGAAAGCCAACTACTATCAACAACTTCTACCTCCGAATGGTCCGAATTAAAGAAGAAGACAGACAAAATATTGGAGGAACATCGAAAATACCTGGAGAATATAAAACGCACCAAATTCATCCGAGATACGGAGGATTATCAACTCAACAAAGTCTACAGATGGCAATGGCAAGATACAAGATCAGGATATGGATATACCCAATACACAGGCTATGCTTCCTCCTCCTCGGGCAGCGAGAGATCCACATCATACCGCTCCCAACGTTTTTTTCCCAGGCGTGGTTACCGACAACGACGAAGAAACACATACGCCGAGGAAGAGGCACCCACCGACCCAAAACCAACAGGCATCCAGACCCGCTCACAGGTAGGAACCTTATAGTGAACATTTCCTCACGAACTCTTTCACCTGCTGAACTGAACCTACTATCAAAGGGACTCTCATTTTGCCCATATGGCAATCTAAGACCATTCCCTTTAGAACAGGAACTAAATAGATTTTATAGAACACTGAGACTTAAAGCCCATTTCTCACAACAAATCACAACATCACCTCCGATTACATTACCCACTCCTCTATCTATCACAACAATGGGCCTGAGAAATAAAAGCAACTACATGCCCCCTAAAACGTATCATGGCGTAGAAGCATTCATTGACCTTATTAATCGAGACATCAAAAGGCATACTAGTTCCCTGAAAAATGGAGAACTTCATGTTCCTTCTAACCTAAGAAGTGAGGAACTTATGGCTTTGAATGCACTACAGGCGGATAGAACAATTACCATCAAACCAGCCGACAAAGGGGGAGCGATAGTTGTAATGGATACCTCATACTATATTCAGGAAATACAGAGACAGTTATCTGACATTACCACATATGAGCAAGTACAACACAACCCCACCTTCCAACTCGCTAAGGATATTTCTACATTCTTAGACCATCAGCTTCAACTCAACATCATTGACAAACCTACTCATACTTTTCTTCTCAACAACAATCCTATCCTTCCAGTGTTTTACATTCTGCCCAAAATACACAAAAATCTCACCCACCCACCTGGTAGGCCTATTGTAGCTTCCACGGACTCTTTACTCTCACCACTCTCTAAATTCCTTGAAAAGATTCTGACTCCACTCCTCAAACAAACACGTTCCTTCCTACTCGATACCTCACAATTCCTAACCATTATTTCCAATTTACGGGACCTACCCTCAGACAGTATATTAGTGACATTAGATGTCAATAGCTTATATACTTCAATCTCTCATGACAAAGGAATCAAAGCATTCACCGCACTACTAAGCACTTCCGAACTCCTTCCAATAGCACAAACTTTCTGTGTACGCCTATTAGAATTTGTGCTCCAGCACAATTTCTTTATGTTCAGCGACAACTTTTATATTCAAAAGAAAGGGACCGCCATGGGCGCGCACGTGGCGCCGCCCTATGCTAATGCATTCATGGCACAATTTGAAGAAGACTGGATCTATTCCAATGCCCTTTTCCAGACCCATGCACTAACATGGCACAGATATATCGATGATATATTCTGCATATGGCAAGGTGACCAAAATACATTTACCGAATTTCTGTCATATATCAATATCATTGATCCTGATCTACAATTTACTGCACATACGGATGCACAATCAATTAGCTTCTTGGATACGGTTGTGATCAAAACCCCTACAGGCACACTAACGACAGATTTATATTGCAAACCCACAGACCGAAACACACTTCTACATTATTCCAGTTGCCATCCTCTCACCACCAAACGATCCTTACCCCGCTCACAATTCCAAAGGGTAGCTCGTATTGTCAAAGACCCCATACTTCAGCAACAAAGACTACAAGAAACATCTCAGAAATTTCAAGATAGAGGATATCCACTTCCTCTACTCAAACGAGAGCAGACTCTTCCTGTTTACCAAGATTCCCCTTCCAATACTACTTCATCATCACCCCGTCTACCCCTAGTAATAACATATCACCCCATCATGCCTAAAATTCAAACTGTAATAAAAAAACACTGGTCGATTCTCAAAGATTCTTATCCAGACATCCCTGAATTCCAGTCGCCAGTCCGCATGTGTTACAAAAGACCCCAAAACTTAAGAGACAGACTAGTGAAGGCAGATATTGGATCATTAAAACCCTCATTAAAACAAACCACATTAGCACCATCAAAAACAGGTACCTACCCATGCCTCAACTGCACTCAATGCAACAATGTCATTAGAGGTAACAGGATTATTCACCCTCATTCAGGCAAAATATATCACCCGAAAGGCTTTTACACATGCTCATCTACTTATGTTGTTTACCTGATCCGCTGTCCCTGTGGCCTCGCATATGTGGGTGAGACTACCCAATGTGTCCGAGACCGCATCTCCAAGCACAAATCGGATATCCGTTGCCACAAAACCGAGTTACCAGTACCGCATCACTTCATTTCAGCAAATCACCAGATTAACCAATTAAAATTCCAAATTCTTGAACAAGTAGCATCGGCAAGGCGAGGAGGAAACAGGAGAGCGCGGTTAAAACAACGTGAGGCATACTGGATCTATGAACTTAATACTTTGACACCAGGTGGATTAAACAGAGACTTTTGATTTTTGCATTTCTTGATTTCTTGAATTTTCCAATTTATGTTTCCAATTTATGTTGCCTATGTCTGTATACTACTGAGCTCGGACGATCTCTTATTTCTATTATGTGACATCTATCCATTTTCGAATAATAATTTTCTTTTCCCTCCCCCCCCCCCCCCCTCTTTATTTTCTACAGGTGAAATGACCAGTATCAGACAGGTAGTAGTATGCCGTTAGAGATATAGCATAATATACTGTTATTGATATAGTATAAGACTAAGATATACTTTGGGATATGGGTTAATATCAGATATAGAGATAGAACGTTTCCATCCCACTTATTATTCCACGGTCCGTCCATATCATTGACTCTGAATAAATGACTAATTTATACTAATTATTTTTCCCTCCAGATACATTAGGCCAACACCTTTAACTACATTCTAGTACTTTAAATAGACTTCCTATGGCCATCCTTATTATTATTTACTTTACCCTCATTATTTACTTCACTATGCACAAACACAGTCTGCCAGTTCCCTTAGTAGACCTTGACATACCACTGCGCATGCGCCCACTTGCGATCGCGCTTCTGACACTCAACACTGACTTTGCGCACGCGCATGTGCATGACGTCATCAGACTGACGCCAGTCGCATCGTATTCTGTCATCCTGGCCGGCCCCTTTTAAATCCAACCAGTGCACCGCATCCGGACGCCATCCACTTCACTCCCTACTCCACAGAACTAAGGTATGTACAGCCACTGCGACCCAGGGAACCGCAACAGCCGAGACTATGCTATACTTGACAGGACCGTCAGCACAGCCATGTTAAGACAGTGCCCATGATAACTTACCATTAGACTAACATTAATGTTTATTATACGAGTTGCAGATCTCATATGTTATAGTGACTGGTGCCCCTCTTGTCCATTTAATCCAGGTTGTTGCCCCATTATACCTATGGAATGTCTATATAAACTACCCTTCATCTAAAAATATATAACATTTGGATTTCACAGATATTACATCCAGACCCTGTCAGCTCCACCTGGCGTTTCATCTACCTACTGTCTCAATACTATAATCGACGCCACAGTCATCTTACCATCGATAATCTTTCCACTATCATTCTCTATTTTATGTCCTCTATTTTGTACTATTATAATTATGCTATTATTTTGCTGCCGTTTACCTTAAATAAGTTCAGATCCATAATCGGATAACAAGGATTTGTCTGCGTTCTGTATTCTCCTTATGTATTTTTCGGCCACATCTGATGTGTCCCTCCCCCTCAATAATAATGACATAATACATTGTCAATTTGATACTATACTATGTATGCAACTATTTTCTACTTCATCATTATATATATTGATGTAAATATGTACTTGTTTATATAATAGGCCGTGAACAAGGTCTATATTTAGACCGAAACGTTGGCCAGTGGCTATTACTTTTGGATGGATATACAAAAGAAAAAATTTATATAAGAAAGATATGAAATAAAACAAGCAACTAAAATATTTACAGAGTGCCGTGGTCTTTTGATGAATTTAGTTAGAGGAGGGACAGTGTAGCTGCTGCTGATTTTATAGGGAAATCGATAGCTAGGCCAGTGTATTCAGTGTCCAGTCCAGAAAGACTCATCTGATCTCTGCTGTAAGGCCAGCATCCTGACAGCACCCCAGAAAGCCCTTTTTAGGGCTAGTACATCAGTCTGCTTTTTTTTTTTTCTTTCTCTGTAATCTAATTGCAGTTGCCTGCCAGCGTGTGTGTCAGGCTCACAGCGTATACTGTTGCCCAGTGCCACCACTCATATCTGGTGTCACAGTAACTTGCATTTAAAAAAAATTAAAACTTTTTTGACAACTACTGCCAGTGCACAGTGCTACCAGTGCCACTCATATCTGGTGTCACAGTAGCTTGCATTTAAAAAAATAAAATAAAAATTGACTGTAATATAATAGCAGTTAGTTGTCTGCAAGCGTGTGTGTCAGGCCTACAGCATCTACTCTGCCAACATCTGCCAGTGCCACTCACATCTGGTGTCACAGTAGCGTGCATTAAAAATATAAAATAAAAATTTGACTGTAATATAATAGCAGTTAGTTGTCTGCAAGCGTGTGTGTTAGGCCTACAGCGTCTACTCTGCCAACTTCTGCCAGTGCCTCCAGTGCCACTCATATCTGGTGTCACAGTAGTTTGCATTTAAAAAAAATATATATTTTTTTTTGACTGTAATATAATAGCAGTTAGTTGTCTGCAAGCGTGTGTGTCAGGCCTACAGCGTCTACTCTGCCAACCTCTGCCAGTGCCACTCATATCTGGTGTCACAGTAGCTTGCATTAAAAAAAAATAATAATAATAATTTTGACTGTAATATAATAGCAATTAGTTGTCTGCAAGCGTGTGTGTCAGGCTTACAGCGTCTACTCTGCCAACTTCTGCCAGTGCCACTCATATCTGGTGTCACAGTAGCTTGCATTTAAAAAAACAACAACAATTTTGACTGTAATATAATAGCAGTTAGTTGTCTGCAAGCGTGTTTGTTAGGCCTACAGGGTCTACTCTGCCAACTTCTGCCAGTGCCACCAGTGCCACTCATATCTGGTGTCACAGTAGCTTGCATAAAAAAAAATTTTGGACTGTAATATAATAGCAAATTTATAAAAGTAGACCAAGCACTCTATATATGTAGCCAACAAGCGAGATATTTATTAAATAAAATACAATCAATTATATAAAATCACATAAAATAGCAGCATAAAATGACACTAGCCTAATGATATAGTAATAATTGGGTGATGTAATAATATATCAGTAGCAACAATCTATCATAGGTAACATTAATAATGTCAAATAGCAGCAACAATTGTATCAAATAGCAGCAACAAATGGATCAATAGCAGCAACCAAATGTAGCGAAAGGCAATGATGATTTCAAGTCCATCCGCATAAACCGCAAGTGCAAATCGTATATTCCCCTTTAGTTGCAGCAGGGAATGTAGCGTTAGTTTGAGACCAACTATGAAAAACTGCCAAATTCTTTCCTTCAAATGAAAAACTCTGGCGACACTCAATTTCAACGAGCGCAGAACTTGCTGACGACACTGGACGCAGAGTCAGCTTATATCCATTTCATCATAGATCACCGAGTCGGCATTCAGAAACGGGAAACGAGCAAAAGTAAGGTAACACTGAATGAGCAATCACAACTAGGTGGGACGCCACCTTGCTTATAGCATTGTACCCTTTAGTCTCTCCCGTTATACTACAAAGACTGGTGACTTATATATGTACGAATAAAACTAGCCAGGAGTGGAATTGTAAAAACATAAGATATTTTGACCCGGAACGTGGGAAATTCATTTGAAGGAAAGAATTTGGCAGTTTTTCATAGTTGGTCTCAAACTAACGCTACATTCACTGCTGCAGCTAAAAAGGAATATACGATTTGTACTTGCGGTTTATACGGATGGACTTGAAATCATCATTGCCTTTCGCTACATTTGGTTGCTGCTATTTGATACAATTGTTGCTGCTATTTGACATTATTTATGTTAACTATGATAGATTGTTTCTACTGATATATTATTACATCACCCAATTATTGCTATATATCATTAGGCTACTGTCATTTTATGCTGCTATTTTATGTGATTTTATATAATTGATTGTATTTTATTTAATACATATCTCGCTTGTTGGCTACAGATATAGAGTGCCTGGTCTACTTTTACAAATTTTCTTATTACCCCTTTGTGGCTGGGTGGGCCACTTAGACCAAGAGCACCTGTTCCACATTGTCCAGCTGGCGTGATCCACAGATATTCTTCTTTTTGTAATATAATAGCAGTTAGTTGTCTGCAAGCGTGTGTGTCAGGCCTACAGCGTCTACTCTGCCAACTACTGCCAATGGACAGTGGCACTCATATCTGGTGTCACAGTAGCTTGCACGCATAGTACAACTAAACTAATCTAAAAAAATGACAGGCAGAGGCAGGCCACCCAGCAGGGGCTGTCGTAGTCATGGTGCTGTGATTCCCTTTGGGCCTAGAATAATGCCCAGTGTTCAGAGGCCACGTACCCTGAACTCGAAAAGTTCTGAGGACATAGTTGACTGGATAACACAGGACACCCAATCTTCTACAGCTTCCGCTCAGAACCTTGATGCACCATCCTTCTCCAGCTCAGCTTCGGGCACCTCTCAAGTTACCACTCGCCCGCCTGCCGCCACCACCAACACTAGCACCACAGTTGTTTCACTTGATCTGTCAGAGGAGTTATTTGCACATCAGTTGGAAGAAATGAGTGATGCGCAACCATTATTGCCAGAGGATGTAGATAACAGGGATATGTCTCAGTCAGGCAGCATTACACACATGGACGTACGGTGTGATGATGATGATGTTGAACCCGCTGCTGCTTCCTTTGCTGAGTTGTCAGATACAAGTGAAGTGGTTGATGATGACGATGTGTCCGTGAATGTCATGTGGGTGCCCGCTCGAAGAGAAGAAGAACAGGGGGAAAGTTCAGATGGGGAGACAGAGAGGAGGAGGAGACGAGTAGGAAGCAGGGGGAGGTTGTCGCAAGGAACTAGTGGCATAGTGAGACAGCATGTATCGGCACCCGGGGTCAGCAAGACAGCACACCAATCAACGCATGCTGTTGCCACGACCAGAATGCCGTCATTGCAAAGCTCAGCAGTGTGGCATTTCTTTTGCGTGTCTGCCTCTGATAACAGCGATGCCATTTGCAACCTGTGCCAAAATAAACTGAGTCGTGGGAAGTCCAACACCCACCTAGGTACAACTGCTTTGCGAAGGCACACGATCTCACATCACAAACGCCTATGGGATCAACACATGATGACGAGTACAAGCAGCACACAAACTCAAAGCCACCATCCTCCTCCTGGTCCAGCATCTTCAGTCACGTCAACCACTGCTGTCCTCCTTGCCCCCTCTCAACCACCCGCCACTCCGCCTCTCGCCTTGAGCAGTTCCTGCTCATCTGCCCACAGTCAGGTGTCTATCAAGGACATGTTTGAGCGTAAGAAGACAATGTCACAGAGTCACCCCCTTGCTCGGCTGGCTTGTCGGAACTCTTAGCCTGCCAGCTTTTAGCATACAAGCTGGTGGAGTCTGAGGGCTTCAAAAAATTTGTAGCTATTGGGACACCGCTGTGGAAGGTACCCAGCCGAAATTTCTTTTCACAAAAGGCAATCCCCAACCTGTACTCTATTGTGGAAAAGGAAGTCAGGGCATGTCTGGCACACAGTGTTGGGGCAAGTGTCCATCTGACCACTGATACCTGGTCTGCAAAGCACGGTCAGGGCAGGTATATCACCTACACTGCGCATTGGGTAAACCTGCTGATGGCTGCCAAGCATGGAATGCGTGGCTCTGCAGAGGAGTTGGTGACACCGCCACGACTTGCAGGCAGGCCTACTGCCACCTCCTCTACTCCTCCTACTCCATCCTCTTTGCTAACTTACTCGGCTGAGTCCTCTGCTGCTGCGGCGTCTTGCTCCACATCAACTGTACACCCCCAGCTCCCCAGGGGCTATTCCACATCCCGGATACGACAGTGTCACGCCATCTTGGGGTTGACTTGCCTGAAAGCAGAGAGTTACACCGGACCAGCACTCCTGTCCGCCTGAATGCACAGGTGGATCAGTGGCTGACTCCACACCAACTGGAGATCGGCAAAGTGGTGTGTGACAATGGAAGCAATTTGTTGGCGGCATTGAATTTGGGCAAGATGACACATGTGCTGTGCATGGCACATGTGTGCAATCTGATCGCACAACGCTTTTTGCATAAGTACCCAGGCTTACAGGACGTCCTTAAGCAGGCCAGGAAGGTGTGTGGCTATTGGGGCACCGCAGTGGAAGGTACCCGGCCGAAATTTCTTTTCACAAAAGGCAATCCCCAACCTGTACTCTATTGTGGAAAAGGAAGTCAGGGCATGTCTGGCACACAGTGTTGGGGCAAGGGTCCATCTGACCACTGATACCTGGTCTGCAAAGCACGGTCAGGGCAGGTATATCACCCACACTGCGCATTGGGTAAACCTGCTGACGGCTGCCAAGCATGGAATGCGTGGCTCTGCAGAGGAGTTGGTGACACCGCCACGACTTGCAGGCAGGCCTACTGCCACCTCCTCTACTCCTCCTACTCCATCCTCTTTGCTAACTTACTCGGCTGAGTCCTCTGCTGCTGCGGCGTCTTGCTCCACATCAACTGCACACCCCCAGCTCCCCAGGGGCTATTCCACATCCCGGATACGACAGTGTCACGCTGTCTTGGGGTTGACTTGCCTGAAAGCAGAGAGTTACACCGGACCAGCACTCCTGTCCGCCTGAACGCACAGGTGGATCAGTGGCTGACTCCACACCAACTGGAGATCGGCAAAGTGGTGTGTGACAACGGAAGCAATTTGTTGGCGGCATTGAATTTGGGCAAGATGACACATGTGCCGTGCATGGCACATGTGTGCAATCTGATCGTACAACACTTTTTGCATAAGTACCCAGGCTTACAGGACGTCCTTGAGCAAGCCAGGAAGGTGTGTGGCCATTTCAGGTGTTCCTACATGGCTATGGTGCACTTTTCAGATATTCAGCGGCGAAACAACATGCCAGTGAGGCGCTTGATTTGCGACAGCCCGACACGTTGGAATTCAACACTCCTAATGTTCGACCGCCTGCTCCAACAAGAAAAAGCCGTCAACGAGTATTTGTATGACCGGGGTGCTTGGACAGTCTCTGCGGAGCTGGGTATTTTTTTGCCACGTTACTAAACGCTCATGCGCAATGCCTGTAGGCTCATGCGTCCTTTTGAGGAGGTGACAAACCTAGTCAGTTGCACCGAAGGCACCATCAGCGACATCATCCCATTTGTTTTCTTCCTTGAGCGTACCCTGCGAAGAGTGCTGGATCAGGCCGTAGATGAGCGTGAAGAGGAAGAGTTGTGGTCACCATCACCACCAGAAACAGCCTTATCAGCATCACTTGCTGGAACTGCGGCAACGCTGGAAGAGGAGTCTGAGGAAGAGGAGTCAGAGGAGGAATGTGGCTTTGAGGAGGAGGAAGACCAACCGCAGCAGGCATCCCAGGGTGCTCGTTGTCACATATCTAGTACCAGTGGTGTTGTATGTGGCTGGGGGGAAGAACAGACCTTCAGTGAGATCAGTGAGGACGAGGAACGGGACATGAGTAGCTCGGCATCCAACCTTGTGCAAATGGGGTCTTTCATGCTGTCGTGCCTGTTGAGGGACCCTCGTATAAAAAGGCTGAAGGAGAACGACCTGTACTGGGTGGCCACACTACTAGACTCCCGGTATAAGCAGAAAGTGCCTGAAATATTACTGAATTACTGGAAGTCGGAAAGGATGCAGCAGTTCCAAAATAAATTAAAAAGTATGCTTTACACAGCGTATAAGGGGGATGTCACAGCACAACGGGAATCTAACAGGGGAAGAGGTGAAAGTAATCCTCCTCCTACCATGACCACACCGGCAAGGACAGGATGCTTTACAGACATGTTGTTGATGGAGGACATGCAGAGCTATTTAAGTCCAACGCATCACCACAGCCCTTCGGGGTCCACCCTCAGAGAACAATTCGACCGACAGGTAGCAGACTACCTCGCCTTAACTGCAGATATCGACACTCTGAGGAGCGATGAACCCCTTGACTACTGGGTGTGCAGGCTTGACCTGTGGCCTGAGCTATTCCTATTTGCGATAGAACTTCTGGCCTGCCCCGCTTCAAGTGTCCTGTCAGAAAGGACCTTCAGTGCAGCAGGAGCTATTGTCACTGAGAAGAGAAGTCGCCTAGGTAAAAAAAGTCTAGATTACCTCACCTTTATTAAGATGAATGAGGCATGGATCCCGAAGGGACTGACAGTGGCGAAACATTTGACTAAAAAAGGCCTGATAAGATGAGCTGCCTTGGGCTAAAAATGGTCCACACGCTGCTGTATTTTATCTCTGCAAGCCGGATGACTTGCGTGACTTATCCGCCACCAACTAGGGTTCAAGCCGCAATGTTTTAGTGCACTTTCTGCCTGGAAAACATAAATTTTTCTGGCTGCTGCTACAACAGTGGCTGCAACAATACCTAATTTTTCAGGCATGTGTACATGCCTAATTTTTCTGGCCTCTGGTGCTGCACTGTGGCTGCAAAAACAAAACAAAAAAAAAGGCACATACATGTGTAAATTCCCCTTCGTGATCGTTACCTTGTTGTGGTGAAGGGGCTTGCGTATCACAATGAAGCGACCACCTCCATGAGTGTGTTGGCAATGGCAATGTTGGCACACCTCAGATGATAAGGTCGTTGCTTCATTGTGACCAGACCAAAAGCGATTGGCTGGATAATTTTGCATAGAAAAAGCATTAATTTTCTCTGTGATCATCTAAGGTGATCATTAAAGCCTACTAGGCCAACAATGGGCCCACACTGCAGAGTAATTGCTTTCTGGGTCACTTAACTGTCACTGAACTACCTCAGCACGACCATAGGCTTTGAAAAACTCCCATTGCCTGCAATCTCCCAAACATGCGCACGAGCACAGTCATCACTACACCAAGATTGATGCATAAAGGAATAAAATTTATGTCATGAGTGTGTCAACTATTGGCAACTCTTTGCGGTTGTCTAAAATCTATTCCTATTCCATACACGTCCCCTGATAGGGGACATAACAGGGATTAAACTGATAGGAATAGTACTACTTAACACACCACTCATATCTGGTGGCACAGTACATTGCACGGCGCACGCGCAGTGCCCCAAATTGGAGGTAGGAGGACCAACCAAGCATATTTTTCCATCTCCCGGTTCCTAAAATCTTGTCACGGACGGTGTACAGGAAACAAGACAATGCAACATGCATATATGACTCACTGGATCCAAAGCTAAGGAACCAAAAGGGAGACCCCTGCACAAGGCCTGGCACTTTCCCTGGCTGCTCAGCCTATGCAAAAATCCCAAAGGTGGATGGTTGCATATCCACGTACCTCGACTATATAACACCTGAACACCCTACAATAGTGAGGGGACATGACCACCGGCTCCCTACACCAGACACGGAGGGAGTCAGGGTCACCTGGGATCCAGCAAACAGAAAATAACAGATAAATGTACAGCACTTAACTTAGTAGCAGACTGGGAAATAGGATCAGCATGCACACACACTCCAGGAAGAAGTATAAGCCGCCCAGTAATGCATTATGGGGAGGAATTTAAAGGGAAGCAATCAGTCCAACTACATGACAGCTGAGAGAGGCTAACGAGATGAGGAACTGAACACCACAACAAAGAAAACTCAAGGAGGAGGTTCTGAAAGGCTTCTGTCAGAGCTTCTCAGCTGTCTGGTTGTGACAAATCTATTCCATACACGTCTTCTGATAGGGGACGTAACAGGGATTAATCTGATAGGAATAGTACTACTTAACATACCACTTATATTGGGATTGCATAGTACATTGCACGGTGCACACACAGTGCCCCAAATATGAAGTAAGAGGACCAACGAAGCATCTTTTTCCATCTCCCGGTTCCTAAAATCTATTCCATACACGTCCTCTTATAGGGGACGTAACAGGGATTAAACTGATAGGAATAGTACTACTTAAACACACCACTCATAACTGGTGGCACAGTACATTGCAAGCCGTACGTGCAGTGCTCAAATTGGAAGTAGCAGGACCAACCAAGCATCTTTTTCCATCTCCCGGTTCCTAAAATCTATTCCATACACCGGCCCCGGACAAAACAGAGATTAAACTGTTAAGAACAGATTTTTTTTTTATAAAAAAAAAAAAGAGGACAGCCTCTGCAGAGCTGGGTATTTTTTTCACGCATTACTGAACGCTCATGCACAATGGCTGTAGGCTCATGCGTCCCTTTGCGGAGGTGACAAACCTGGTCAGTCAAACCCAAGGCAACATCATCGACCTAATCCCATATGCGTTTTTTCTGGAGCATGCCCTGCAAAGAGTGCTGGATCAGGCCGTAGATGAGCATAAAGAGGAAGAGTTGTGGTCACCATCACCACCAGAAGCAGCCTTGTCGTCGTCGATTGCTGGACCTGCGGCAACGCAGAGAGAGGAGTCTGAAGAAGAGGAGTCAGAGGAGAAAGGTGGCTTTGAGGAGGTGGAAGACCAACCACAGCAGGCGTCCCAGGGGGCTTGTTGTCACCTTTCAGGGACCCTTGGTGTTGTACGTGGCTGGGTGGAGGTAGAGACCTTCAATGACGTCAGTGAGGACAAGGAACGGGACATGGCTAGCTTGGTATCCAACCTTGTGCAAATGGGGAGTTTGCAGTTGTGCAAATGGGAAGTTTGTGGTTGTTTGCGGTGCGTTAAACGGGGAGTTTGGTTTGTCAGAGTTTGGTCTGTCACTGTAAAGCGCGTGTAACTCTTCCACTAGCTGATCGATACAACATCATACCTGATTGTATACACACACTGGATGTTTTAAAGCACGTTATTCCAAACAATTTAGGAATGTTAGGTGATTTATGCCCTTTATGGATTAAAACCCGACTCTGCGTCTACTATGTAATTTTCCATGGGAGTTTTGCCATGGATCCCCCTCCGGCATGCCACAGTCCAGGTGCTAGTCCCCTTGAAACAACTTTTCCATCACTATTGTGGCCAGAAAGAGTCCCTGTGGGTTTTAAAATTCACCTGCCTATTGAAGTCTATGGCAGTTCGCCCGGTTCGCCCGTTCGCGAACATTTGCGCAAATTCGCGTTCGCCGTTCGCAAACGAAAATTTTTATGTTCGCGACATCTCTACTCTTCAACCCACTCCAGAAACTATAGCTGCATTTCTGGATTCAGTCTCCTTACCTACCCTCTCTAAATCTGCCGTACTAGACCTAAAATAGGCCAATATCTGACAAATATTTATCCCACAAAGCAAACGGTGCAGCGGAAAAAAATATGTCCGATTTGCCATTTTTTCATCACTTCACAAAAAAATGTAATAAAAAGTGGTCAAAAAGTCATACATATGGTATCATAACTAAAGATAGACCTGCAAAAAAATAGCCCTCACAAGGCTTCATAGACATATAAAATATAAAAAAATAAAATAAAATGGGGGGTCTGAATATAGCAATGAAAAGAAAAAAAAATTCAAGGTTTTTATTTTTTCAGAATTATAATGCAAGAAAAACTATATAAATTTGGTTTTGTTGTAATTATACCCAGAGAATGTCTTTATCCACATAGAGAATAATGTAAAAAAAAATAATAAATGTAAAACTGTCAGAATTGTGATTCCCATTTGGAACTATGCATCGTATGCAATATTAAAATGTTCCAATAGAAAGTACAACTTGTCCCACAAAAAAACAAGGCTATGTATGGCTTATATGCCTATATGAACAAAACAAAAAAAATTATCCAGGACTAAATGGGTTAATTGAAACAAACTACTAATTTACACACATTTTTCAATGCCACTCACATTATAATGCAACGATTTAGGCACTATACAATATATTTTTCCAAGAAACAGAGGTTAGAAAAATATCTCCATGAATGTTTTTTCTATATATTGTATTTGATATTTAATGTACATGAAACTGCAAGTAAAATATTGTTTTTCAAAATAGTTTTAATGTATATTTCTTTACACCTCTTAAATGTGTCTCTGGTTGTTGTAACTAAAAAAAGAAATGCCTAGAGTGTTGGCAGTCTAAGGGCAGATGTGCCTTTTCTTCTTCAGGCATTAGTGGCATCACGATAACTATAAAAATACGTTACCATCTGTGTAAGAAAACTGAAAATAAATTATGTTGCCTTATTGATAGGGATGAGCGAACTCGAACTGTATAGTTCGGGTTCGTACCGAATTTTGGGGTGTCCGTGACACGGACCCGAACCCGGACATTTTCGTAAAAGTCCGGGTTCGGGTTCGGTGTTCGTCGCTTTCTTCGCGCTTTTGTGACGCTTTCTTGGCGCTTTTTGAAAGGCTGCAAAGCAGCCAATCAACAAGCGTCATACTACTTGCCCCAAGAGGCCATCACAGCCATGCCTACTATTGGCATGGCTGTGATTGGCCAGAGCACCATGTGACCCAGCCTCTATTTAAGCTGGAGTCACATAGCGCCGCCCGTCACTCTGCTCTGATTAGCGTAGGGAGAGGTTGCGGCTGCGACAGTAGGGCGAGATTAGGCAGATTAACTCCTCCAAAGGACTTGATTAACTGATCGATCTGCAGCTGTGGATCATTGAGCTGCTGATCCTCAATTGCTCACTGTTTTTAGGCTGCACAGACCGTTTGTCAGTCTCATTTTTCTGGGGTGATCGGCGGCCATTTTGTGTCTTGTGGTGCGCCAGCACAAGCTGCGACCAAGTGCATTTAACCCTCAATGGTGTGGTTGTTTTTTGGCTAAAGCCTACATCAGGGTGAAGCTGTCACACCAAGTGCATTTAACCAGCAATAGTCTGTTCATTTTTTGGCCATATACAAAATCAGGGGCAAGCTGCGCCTGTCACCAAGTGCATTTAACCCTCAATGGTGTGGTTGTTTTTTGGCTAAAGCCTACATCAGGGTGAAGCTGTCACACCAAGTGCATTTAACCAGCAATAGTCTGTTCATTTTTTGGCCATATACAAAATCAGGGGCAAGCTGCGCCTGTCACCAAGTGCATTTAACCCTCAATGGTGTGGTTGTTTTTTGGCTAAAGCCTACATCAGGGTGAAGCTGTCACACCAAGTGCATTTAACCAGCAATAGTCTGTTCATTTTTTGGCCATATACAAAATCAGGGGCAAGCTGCGCCTGTCACCAAGTGCATTTAACCCTCAATGGTGTGGTTGTTTTTTGGCTAAAGCCTACATCAGGGTGAAGCTGTCACACCAAGTGCATTTAACCAGCAATAGTCTGTTCATTTTTTGGCCATATCCCAGTCTAATTCTGTCACTAAATCCATACCGGTCACCCAGCGCCTAAATACTAGGCCTCAAATTTATATCCAGCTAAATCTGTCCCTAGTGCTGTAGCTGGGCGAGTTATTTAGTGTCCGTTCAAGCACATTTCTTGTTCTGGGTTGAAATACAATTCCCAATTTAGCAATTTCATAATTTAGTGGTTCCTGCTATATCAGAGCTCTTTGAAATCTATCCCAAAAAAGGTATATAATATTGAAGGTGCACATAGGGTCATTCAGAGTAACTTCACACACACCCGCTACTGTGTATTTCCAAGTCTAATTCTGTCACTAAATCCATACCGGTGACCCAGCGCCTAAATACTAGGCCTCAAATTTAATTCCCTCTAAATCTCTCGTTACCCACCGCTGTACTGTTGTTGCTGGGCAAGATATTTAGTGTCCGTCAAAGCACATTTTTTGTTCTGGGTTGAAGTACAATTCCCAATTTAGCAATTTCATAATTTAGTGGTTTCTGCTATATCAGAGCTATTTGAAATCTATCCCAAAAAGGGTATATAATATTGAAGGTGCACATAGGGTCATTCAGAATAACTTCACACACACCCGCTACTGTGTATTTCCAAGTCTAATTCTGTCACTAAACCCATACCTGTCACCCAGCGCCTAAATACTAGGCCTCAAATTTAAATCCCTCTAAATCTCTCGTTACCGTTGTCCTGTTGTAGCTGGGAAAGTTATTTAGTGCCCGTCAAAGCACATTTTTTGTTCTGGGTTGAAGTACAATTCCCAATTTAGCAATTTCATAATTTAGTGGTTCCTGCTATATCAGAGCTATTTGAAATCTATCCCAAAAAGGGTATATAATATTGAAGGTGCACATAGGGTCATTCAGAATAACTTCACACACACCCGCTACTGTGTATTTCCAAGTCTAATTCTGTCACTAAATCCATACCGGTGACCCAGCGCCTAAATACTAGGCCTCAAATTTAATTCCCTCTAAATCTCTCGTTACCCACCGCTGTACTGTTGTTGCTGGGCAAGATATTTAGTGTCCGTCAAAGCACATTTTTTGTTCTGGGTTGAAGTACAATTCCCAATTTAGCAATTTCATAATTTAGTGGTTTCTGCTATATCAGAGCTATTTGAAATCTATCCCTAAAAGGGTATATAATATTGAAGGTGCACATAGGGTCATTCAGAATAACTTCACACACACCCGCTACTGTGTATTTCCAAGTCTAATTCTGTCACTAAACCCATACCTGTCACCCAGCGCCTAAATACTAGGCCTCAAATTTATATCCAGCTAAATCTGTCCCTAGTGCTGTAGCTGGGCGAGTTATTTAGTGTCCGTTCAAGCACATTTCTTGTTCTGGGTTGAAATACAATTCTCAATTTAGCAATTTCATAATTTAGTGGTTCCTGCTATATCAGAGCTCTTTGAAATCTATCCCAAAAAGGGTATATAATATTGAAGGTGCACATAGGGTCATTCAGAGTAACTTCACACACACCCGCTACTGTGTATTTCCAAGTCTAATTCTGTCACTAAATCCATACCGGTGACCCAGCGCCTAAATACTAGGCCTCAAATTTAATTCCCTCTAAATCTCTCGTTACCCACCGCTGTACTGTTGTTGCTGGGCAAGATATTTAGTGTCCGTCAAAGCACATTTTTTGTTCTGGGTTGAAGTACAATTCCCAATTTAGCAATTTCATAATTTAGTGGTTTCTGCTATATCAGAGCTATTTGAAATCTATCCCAAAAAGGGTATATAATATTGAAGGTGCACATAGGGTCATTCAGAATAACTTCACACACACCCGCTACTGTGTATTTCCAAGTCTAATTCTGTCACTAAACCCATACCTGTCACCCAGCGCCTAAATACTAGGCCTCAAATTTAAATCCCTCTAAATCTCTCGTTCCCGTTGTCCTGTTGTAGCTGGGAAAGTTATTTAGTGCCCGTCAAAGCACATTTTTTGTTCTGGGTTGAAGTACAATTCCCAATTTAGCAATTTCATAATTTAGTGGTTCCTGCTATATCAGAGCTATTTGAAATCTATCCCAAAAAGGGTATATAATATTGAAGGTGCACATAGGGTCATTCAGAATAACTTCACACACACCCGCTACTGTGTATTTCCAAGTCTAATTCTGTCACTAAATCCATACCGGTGACCCAGCGCCTAAATACTAGGCCTCAAATTTAATTCCCTCTAAATCTCTCGTTACCCACCGCTGTACTGTTGTTGCTGGGCAAGATATTTAGTGTCCGTCAAAGCACATTTTTTGTTCTGGGTTGAAGTACAATTCCCAATTTAGCAATTTCATAATTTAGTGGTTTCTGCTATATCAGAGCTATTTGAAATCTATCCCTAAAAGGGTATATAATATTGAAGGTGCACATAGGGTCATTCAGAATAACTTCACACACACCCGCTACTGTGTATTTCCAAGTCTAATTCTGTCACTAAACCCATACCTGTCACCCAGCGCCTAAATACTAGGCCTCAAATTTAAATCCCTCTAAATCTCTCGTTACCGTTGTCCTGTTGTAGCTGGGAAAGTTATTTAGTGCCCGTCAAAGCACATTTTTTGTTCTGGGTTGAAGTACAATTCCCAATTTAGCAATTTCATAATTTAGTGGTTCCTGCTATATCAGAGCTATTTGAAATCTATCCCAAAAAGGGTATATAATATTGAAGGTGCACATAGGGTCATTCAGAATAACTTCACACACACCCGCTACTGTGTATTTCCAAGTCTAATTCTGTCACTAAATCCATACCGGTGACCCAGCGCCTAAATACTAGGCCTCAAATTTAATTCCCTCTAAATCTCTCGTTACCCACCGCTGTACTGTTGTTGCTGGGCAAGATATTTAGTGTCCGTCAAAGCACATTTTTTGTTCTGGGTTGAAGTACAATTCCCAATTTAGCAATTTCATAATTTAGTGGTTTCTGCTATATCAGAGCTATTTGAAATCTATCCCTAAAAGGGTATATAATATTGAAGGTGCACATAGGGTCATTCAGAATAACTTCACACACACACGCTTCTGTGCATTTCCAAGTCTAATTCTGTCACTAAATCCATACCGGTCACCCAGCGCCTAAATACTAGGCCTCAAATTTATATCCCGCTGAATTTGAATACAATACATTGGGCCAAATAATATATTTGTTGTTGTGGTGAACCATAACAATGAGAAAAACATCTAGTAAGGGACGCGGACGTGGACATGGTCGTGGTGGTGTTAGTGGACCCTCTGGTGCTGGGAGAGGACGTGGCCGTTCTGCCACATCCACACGTCCTAGTGTACCAACTACCTCAGGTCCCAGTAGCCGCCAGAATTTACAGCGATATATGGTGGGGCCCAATGCCGTTCTAAGGATGGTAAGGCCTGAGCAGGTACAGGCATTAGTCAATTGGGTGGCCGACAGTGGATCCAGCACGTTCACATTATCTCCCACCCAGTCTTCTGCAGAAAGCGCACAGATGGCGCCTGAAAACCAACCCCATCAGTCTGTCACATCACCCCCATGCATACCAGGGAAACTGTCTCAGCCTCAAGTTATGCAGCAGTCTCTTATGCTGTTTGAAGACTCCGCTGGCAGGGTTTCCCAAGGGCATCCACCTAGCCCTTCCCCAGCGGTGAAAGACATAGAATGCACTGACGCACAACCACTTATGTTTCCTGATGATGAGGACATGGGAATACCACCTCAGCATGTCTCTGATGATGACGAAACACAGGTGCCAACTGCTGCGTCTTTCTGCAGTGTGCAGACTGAACAGGAGGTCAGGGATCAAGACTGGGTGGAAGACGATGCAGGGGACGATGAGGTCCTAGACCCCACATGGAATGAAGGTCGTGCCACTGACTTTCACAGTTCGGAGGAAGAGGCAGTGGTGAGACCGAGCCAACAGCGTAGCAAAAGAGGGAGCAGTGGGCAAAAGCAGAACACCCGCCGCCAAGAGACTCCGCCTGCTACTGACCGCCGCCATCTGGGACCGAGCACCCCAAAGGCAGCTTCAAGGAGTTCCCTGGCATGGCACTTCTTCAAACAATGTGCTGACGACAAGACCCGAGTGGTTTGCACGCTGTGCCATCAGAGCCTGAAGCGAGGCATTAACGTTCTGAACCTGAGCACAACCTGCATGACCAGGCACCTGCATGCAAAGCATGAACTGCAGTGGAGTAAACACCTTAAAACCAAGGAAGTCACTCAGGCTCCCCCTGCTACCTCTTCTGCTGCTGCCGCCTCGGCCTATTCTGCTGCTGCCGCCTCGGCCTCTTCCTCCGCCTCTGGAGGAACGTTGGCACCTGCCGCCCAGCAAACAGGGGATGTACCACCAACACCACCACCACCACCTCCGTCACCAAGCGTCTCAACCATGTCACACGCCAGCGTTCAGCTCTCCATCTCACAAACATTTGATAGAAAGCGTAAATTCCCACCTAGCCACCCTCGATCCCTGGCCCTGAATGCCAGCATTTCTAAACTACTGGCCTATGAAATGCTGTCATTTAGGCTGGTGGACACAGACAGCTTCAAACAGCTCATGTCGCTTGCTGTCCCACAGTATGTTGTTCCCAGCCGGCACTACTTCTCCAAGAGAGCCGTGCCTTCCCTGCACAACCAAGTATCCGATAAAATCAAGTGTGCACTGCGCAACGCCATCTGTAGCAAGGTCCACCTAACCACAGATACGTGGACCAGTAAGCACGGCCAGGGACGCTATATCTCCCTAACTGCACACTGGGTAAATGTAGTGGCAGCTGGGCCCCAGGCGGAGAGCTGTTTGGCGCACGTCCTTCCGCCGCCAAGGATCGCAGGGCAACATTCTTTGCCTCCTGTTGCCACCTCCTCCTTCTCGGCTTCCTCCTCCTCTTCTTCCACCTGCTCATCCAGTCAGCCACACACCTTCACCACCAACTTCAGCACAGCCCGGGGTAAACGTCAGCAGGCCATTCTGAAACTCATATGTTTGGGGGACAGGCCCCACACCGCACAGGAGTTGTGGCGGGGTATAGAACAACAGACCGACGAGTGGTTGCTGCCGGTGAGCCTCAAGCCCGGCCTGGTGGTGTGTGATAATGGGCGAAATCTCGTTGCAGCTCTGGGACTAGCCAATTTGACGCACATCCCTTGCTTGGCGCATGTGCTGAATTTGGTGGTGCAGAAGTTCATTCACAACTACCCCGACATGTCAGAGCTGCTGCATAAAGTGCGGGCCGTCTGTTCGCGCTTCCGGCGTTCACATCCTGCTGCTGCTCGCCTGTCTGCGCTACAGCGTAACTTCGGCCTTCCCGCTCACCGCCTCATATGCGACGTGCCCACCAGGTGGAACTCCACCTTGCACATGCTGGACAGACTGTGCGAGCAGCAGCAGGCCATAGTGGAGTTTCAGCTGCAGCACGCACGGGTCAGTCGCACTACAGAACAGCACCACTTCACCACCAATGACTGGGCCTCCATGCGAGACCTGTGTGCCCTGTTGCGCTGTTTCGAGTACTCCACCAACATGGCCAGTGGCGATGACACCGTTATCAGCGTTACAATACCACTTCTATGTCTCCTTGAGAAAACACTTAGGGCGATGATGGAAGAGGAGGTGGCCCAGGAGGAGGAGGAGGAGGAGGAGGAAGAGGGGTCATTTTTAGCACTTTCAGGCCAGTCTCTTCGAAGTGACTCAGAGGGAGGTTTTTGGCAACAGCAGAGGCCAGGTACAAATGTGGCCAGCCAGGGCCCACTACTGGAGGACGAGGAGGACGAGGATGAGGAGGAGGTGGAGGAGGATGAGGATGAAGCATGGTCACAGCGGGGTGGCACCCAACGCAGCTCGGGTCCATCACTGGTGCGTGGCTGGGGGGAAAGGCAGGACGATGACGATACGCCTCCCACAGAGGACAGCTTGTCCTTATCCCTGGGCAGCCTGGCACACATGAGCGACTACATGCTGCAGTGCCTGCGCAACGACAGCAGAGTTGCCCACATTTTAACCTGTGCGGACTACTGGGTTGCCACCCTGCTGGATCCACGCTACAAAGACAATGTGCCCACCTTACTTCCTGCACTGGAGCGTGATAGGAAGATGCGCGAGTACAAGCGCACGTTGGTAGACACGCTACTGAGAGCATTCCCAAATGTCACAGGGGAACAAGTGGAAGCCCAAGGCCAAGGCAGAGGAGGAGCAAGAGGTCGCCAAGGCAGCTGTGTCACGGCCAGCTCCTCTGAGGGCAGGGTTAGCATGGCAGAGATGTGGAAAACTTTTGTCAACACGCCACAGCTAACTGCACCACCACCTGATACGCAACGTGTTAGCAGGAGGCAACATTTCACTAACATGGTGGAACAGTACGTGTGCACACCCCTCCACGTACTGACTGATGGTTCGGCCCCATTCAACTTCTGGGTCTCTAAATTGTCCACGTGGCCAGAGCTAGCCTTTTATGCCTTGGAGGTGCTGGCCTGCCCGGCAGCCAGCGTTTTGTCTGAACGTGTATTCAGCACGGCAGGGGGCGTCATTACAGACAAACGCAGCCGCCTGTCTACAGCCAATGTGGACAAGCTGACGTTCATAAAAATGAACCAGGCATGGATCCCACAGGACCTGTCCGTCCCTTGTCCAGATTAGACATTAACTACCTCCCCATAACCATATATTATTGGACTCCAGGGCACTTCCTCATTCAATCCTATTTTTATTTTCATTTTACCATTATATTGCGAGGCTACCCAAAGTTGAATGAACCTCTCCTCTGCCTGTGTGCTAGGCCTAAATATATGCCAATGGACTGTTGCAGTGGTGGGTGACGTGAAGCCTCATTCTCTGCTATGACATGCAGACTGATTCTCTGCTGACATGAAGCCAGATCCTCTGTTACGGGAGCTCTCTCCTCTGCCTGGGTGCTGGGCCTAAATTTATGACAATTGACTGTTGCAGTGGTGGGTGACGTGAAGCCTGATTCTCTGCTATGATATGAAGACTGATTCTCTGCTGACATGAAGCCAGATTGTCTGTTACGGGACCTTTCTCCTCTGCCTGGGTTCTGGGCCTAAATTTATGAAAATTGACTGTTGCAGTGGTGGGTGACGTGAAGCCTGATTCTCTGCTATGATATGAAGACTGATTCTCTGCTGACATGAAGCCAGATTGTCTGTTACGGGACCTTTCTCCTCTGCCTGGGTTCTGGGCCTAAATTTATGAAAATTGACTCTTACAGTGGTGGGTGACGTGAAGCCTGATTCTCTGCTATGATATGAAGACTGATTCTCTGCTGACATGAAGCCAGATTCTCTGTTACGGGACCTCTCTCCTCTGCCTGGGTGCTGGGCCTAAATTTATGACAATGGACTGTTGCAGTGGTGGCTGACGTGAAGCCTGATTCTCTGCTATGACATGCAGACTGATTCTCTGCTGTCATGAAGCCAGATTGTCTGTTACGGGACCTCTCTGCTCTGCCTGTGTGCTAGGCCTAAATATATGCCAATGGACTGTTGCAGTGGTGGCTGACGTGAAGCCTCATTCTCTGCTATGACATGCAGACTAATTCTCTGCTGACATGAAGCCAGATTGTCTGTTACGGGACCTCTCTCCTCTGCCTGGGTGCTGGGCCTAAATTTATGACAATGGACTGTTGCAGTGGTGGCTGACGTGAAGCCTGATTCTCTGCTATGACATGCAGACTAATTCTCTGCTGACATGAAGCCAGATTGTCTGTTACGGGACCTCTCTCCTCTGCCTGGGTGCTGGGCCTAAATATATGCCAATGGACTGTTGCAGTGGTGGCTGACGTGAAGCCTCATTCTCTGCTATGACATGCAGACTAATTCTCTGCTGTCATGAAGCCAGATTGTCTGTTACGGGACCTCTCTGCTCTGCCTGTGTGCTAGGCCTAAATATATGCCAATGGACTGTTGCAGTGGTGGGTGACGTGAAGCCTCATTCTCTGCTATGACATGCAGACTGATTCTCTGCTGACATGAAGCCAGATTGTCTGTTACGGGACCTCTCTGCTCTGCCTGTGTGCTAGGCCTAAATATATGCCAATGGACTGTTGCAGTGGTGGGTGACGTGAAGCCTCATTCTCTGCTATGACATGCAGACTGATTCTCTGCTGACATGAAGCCAGATTGTCTGTTACGGGACCTCTCTGCTCTGCCTGTGTGCTAGGCCTAAATATATGCCAATGGACTGTTGCAGTGGTGGGTGACGTGAAGCCTCATTCTCTGCTATGACATGCAGACTGATTCTCTGCTGACATGAAGCCAGATCCTCTGTTACGGGAGCTCTCTCCTCTGCCTGGGTGCTGGGCCTAAATTTATGACAATTGACTGTTGCAGTGGTGGGTGACGTGAAGCCTGATTCTCTGCTATGATATGAAGACTGATTCTCTGCTGACATGAAGCCAGATTGTCTGTTACGGGACCTTTCTCCTCTGCCTGGGTTCTGGGCCTAAATTTATGAAAATTGACTCTTACAGTGGTGGGTGACGTGAAGCCTGATTCTCTGCTATGATATGAAGACTGATTCTCTGCTGACATGAAGCCAGATTCTCTGTTACGGGACCTCTCTCCTCTGCCTGGGTGCTGGGTAGTGTTGAGCGCGAATATTCGAAAAGCAAATTTTTTTCGCGAATATCGCAACTTCGCGATTTCGCGAATATTTCGAATATAGTGCTATATATTCGTAAAAACGAATATTCGTTTTTTGTTTCCCCCCCCCCCCCACAAAATTACAGTACACATATAATTGATTGTTTCCCAAAGGTCCAACAGCTCAGATCTTACTCACATTGCCTAGAAAGTGATTGAGGCGCGAATCTTCGTAAGGCGATTTTATTAGCGCACATGCGAATATCGGCACGTCCCAGAACAGAGGCAAAGGGCTTTGCATTCATACATTAGTGAATTGAGTTGCGAATCTTCGTAAGGCGATTTTATTAGCGCACATGCGAATATCTACACTTGTCCCAGAACAGAGGCAAAGGGCTTTGCATTCATACATTAGTGATTGAATTGAGCTGCGAATCTTCGTAAGGCGATTTTATTAACGCAAATGCAAATATCTACACTTGTCCCCAGAACAGAGAGGCAAAGGCCTGTGCATTCATATAGTATAGCACCATATTCGCGAATACGTAGAACTTCGTAAAATTCGATTTACGAATATTCGTATTTTTTATTTTACTTTCCACCTTACAGATTACATTGATCTGTACTCTGTCAACTACTGTCATCACCCCCCACTGTATCTCGATTGATTCCCAAAAGTCTCACATTCCCTAGAAAGTGATTGAGGTGCGAATCTTCGTAAGGCGATTTTATTAGCGCACATGCGAATATCTACACTTGTCCCAGAACAGAGGCAAAGGGCATTGCATTCATACATTAGTGATTGAATTGAGTTGCGAATCTTCGTAAGGCGATTTCATTAGCGCACATGTGAATTTTGCATAGCATATGTATTATGCGATAATTCGAATTATCGCATATGCGAAATAATAACGAATTTGAATAATCGCGAATATTTTACGAATATTCTTTCGAATATTCACAAAATTTCGCGAATTCGAATATGGGACATGCCGCTCAACACTAGTGCTGGGCCTAAATTTATGACAATGGACTGTTGCAGTGGTGGGTGACGTGAAGCCTGATTCTCTGCTATGACATGCAGACTGATTCTCTGCTGACATGAAGCCAGATTGTCTGTTACGGGACCTCTCTCCTCTGCCTGGGTGCTGGGCCTAAATATATGCCAATGGACTGTTGCAGTGGTGGCTGACGTGAAGCCTCATTCTCTGCTATGACATGCAGACTAATTCTCTGCTGACATGAAGACAGATTCTCTGTTACGGGACCTCTCTCCTCTGCCTGGGTGCCGGGGCCTAAATATCTGAGAATGGACTGTTCCAGTGGTGGCTGACGTGAAGCCTCATTCTCTGCTATGACATGCAGACTAATTCTCTGCTGACATGAAGACAGATTCTCTGTTACGGGACCTCCCTCCTCTGCCTGGGTGCTGGGCCTAAATATATGCCAATGGACTGTTGCAGTGGTGGCTGACGTGAAGCCTCATTCTCTGCTATGACATGCAGACTAATTCTCTGCTGACATGAAGACAGATTCTCTGTTACGGGACCTCCCTCCTCTGCCTGGGTGCTGGGCCTAAATATATGCCAATGGACTGTTGCAGTGGTGGCTGACGTGAAGCCTCATTCTCTGCTATGACATGCAGACTGATTCTCTGCTGACATGAAGCCAGATTCTCTGTTACGGGACCTCTCTCCTCTGCCTGTGTGTGTGCTGGGCCTAAATATATGCCAATGGACTGTTGCAGTGGTGGCTGACGTGAAGCCTCATTCTCTGCTATGACATGCAGACTGATTCTCTGCTGACATGAAGCCAGATTCTCTGTTACGGGACCTCTCTCCTCTGCCTGTGTGTGTGCTGGGCCTAAATATATGCCAATGGACTGTTGCAGTGGTGGCTGACGTGAAGCCTCATTCTCTGCTATGACATGCAGACTAATTCTCTGCTGACATGAAGACAGATTCTCTGTTACGGGACCTCCCTCCTCTGCCTGGGTGCTGGGCCTAAATATATGCCAATGGACTGTTGCAGTGGTGGCTGACGTGAAGCCTCATTCTCTGCTATGACATGCAGACTAATTCTCTGCTGACATGAAGACAGATTCTCTGTTACGGGACCTCTCTCCTCTGCCTGGGTGCCGGGGCCTAAATATCTGAGAATGGACTGTTCCAGTGGTGGGTGACGGGAAGCCAGATTCTCTGCTATGGAACCTCTCTCCAATTGATTTTGGTTAATTTTTATTTATTTAATTTTTATTTTAATTCATTTCCCTATCCACATTTGTTTGCAGGGGATTTACCTACATGTTGCTGCCTTTTGCAGCCCTCTAGCTCTTTCCTGGGCTGTTTTACAGCCTTTTTAGTGCCGAAAAGTTCGGGTCCCCATTGACTTCAATGGGGTTCGGGTTCGGGACGAAGTTCGGATCGGGTTCGGATCCCGAACCCGAACATTTCCGGGATGTTCGGCCGAACTTCTCGAACCCGAACATCCAGGTGTTCGCTCAACTCTACTTATTGAAAAAATAAGATAAGGAACTATTTTGTTGAAAAAGACTTTCAATAAGTAAGAGCTCATAGATTTCACATATAATCAGAAAGGCAAAATACGAGGATAGATTTGCATCAACATGACCAGAGGAAACTTTACGAACAGGTAAATAAACAGATTCAGATGCGCAGAAATACATACTGAGGTCACTCTATTTTAGCAACTTTATGGGGAAACTGTGAGTTAATGTATTCAGGGTAAAGCTGAAATGTATATGTGTATGTAGCAATTAAAGCAAAAGAATAGTTGCAGAATTTAAGACTGATGCTGGATTTATACAGCTCAATGGAGCAGGTGATTGTCGGGAAGAAAGTGTTCCAGTAGTGGAGGTGAAGCTCTGTATTTACATGCAACTGAGGGTGGGTTCACACTAGCATTAGGGATTCCGTTATGGCTTTCCATTATAAAATGGTTATAATGGAAAATAACAGAATGCCCAGACAGAATGCAAAACGGAAGCCTTTAAAAGTCATTCTGTTTGCTTTCCGTCCTAATAGAATTCTCCAAATTTGTTTTCTGTCATGCATAACGCAAACCAGACGGATTCGTTTTGATTCCCATAGACTTCTATTAGGACGTAAAGCAAACGGAATGCCTTTTTAAAGGCTTCCATTTTGCATTCCGTCATAATACAAGTCTATGGGCAGAAGAACGGATCCGTCCTTCCATCTTATGGATTCCATTATATTCCATTATAACCATGTTATAACGGAAAGCCATAACGGAATCCCTAACGTTAGTGTGAACCCACCCTAACACCTTACCTGTATGGGAATGAGAGATAGCTAGTGCCATAGCACGTCACAATACAGATTCATTCGGTTAAGATTTATAAATTTTGTTGCAGTTTGCTCCATAACTAAGGCTACTTTCACACTCGTGTTTGGTGAGGATCCGTCATGGATCTGCACAAACGCATCCGTTCAGATAATACAACCGCATGCATCCATTCAGAACGGATCCGTTTGTATTTTCTTTAACATAGCCAAAACTGATCTGTCTTGAACACCATTGAAAGTCATTAGGGGACAGATCCGTTTTCTATTGTGCCGTATTGTGTCAGTGAAAACGGATCCATTCCCATTGACTTACATTGTGTGCAAGCAGCGTTTTGGTTCCCGGCTCCAAAGCAGAATGGAGGCGGAACAGAGCCAAACTGAGCCAAACTGATAGATTCTGAGCGGATCCTTATCCATTCAGAATGCATTAAGGGCAAAACTGATCCGTTTTGGACCACTTGTGAGATCCCTGAACGGATCTCACAAACGGAAACCAAAACGCCAGTGTGAAAGTAGCCTAACTTTTAAAGCTAGAAATTAAAGTGGTGAAAGTTCAGACCAAATTTATCAAATGTCATAACCAGCATAATAAATCAAACATAATGCAAAAATGGCGACATTTTCCAGCAATAGTGACATTTTTACTCCAGTTTATGAAAGAGGAGCAGGAAGTATTGCCATCTCTGCAGGAGCCTGCGAGTTGCGACTTTTTTTTTAACAAAAAGTCACAATCTCGCTTACAAAGCTTACACTTGGTGCTATGTTTACAACATTGCTATATTTGTGCCTTTTCTCTTATAACACATTCATAAATGTGTCAGACCTAATACCACTTTATTAACCATGCCCACTTTTTTTAATATAATTTTTATTGGATTTTAACTACACAGTAATAAACATATAAGTAGAGATGAGCGAATCAAAGCTGACGAAGTGGAATTCGTTCCGAATTTCAGAAAAAATTAGGTTTGCACCGAAGGCGAATTTCCTCGCTCTTCGTGGTAACTAGGGTTGAGCAAACCCAAACTGTAAAGTTCGGGTTCGGTGTTCGTTGCTTTCTTGGTGCTTTCTGAAAGGCTGCAGAGCAGCCAATCAACAAGCGTTTAACTCTGTGCCCTTAGAAGCCATAACAGCCATGCCTACTAATGGCATGGCTGTGATTGGCCAGTGCAGCATGTGACCCAGGCTCTATATAAGCTGGAGTCACGTAGCTCTGCACGTCACTCTGCTGTGCTCAGTGTAGGGAGAGGATGCTGCTGGTGATTTCAGGGAGAGAATAGGAAAGAGTCTTTGCTCAAAATCTGAATCTAACTCAGCGATCTACATACATTGAGTTTTGTGGGTGCAGTGCACAATATTTTTATCCTGCCCTGAGCCCAGTGACCAAAAAAAAAAAACTTTTATAAGTCAGTAAGGTGGGCGTTGGCGGCTGCCATCTTTTGCAAGCTCAGTGCACCAGCACGGCATCTGAGCTTTTGGGACAATGAAATCCAAGCTTTAACAGCACAAATAATCTGTTTGTAAAAAAAATAATCATTTTTTTTGGCAATTTACAACATCTGGTGCATTTGCAGGCTTAGACAGTGTGCAATTTAAGCTAGAAATACAGCCATTATTTTCTGGGTTTTTAAAAACACACTTTTTTTGCCAAAAAACACTATTTTCCAGATCTGCAAGTGTTAAATTCAAGTTTAATATATACAGCTTTCATATTCTGTTACCAAAAAAACACTTTTTTTGGCAATATACAACATCTGGATTAGTGAGTGTGCAATTTAAGCTAGAAATAGAGCCATTATTTTCTGCATTTTTAAAAACACACTTTCTTGCCCAAAACACTATTTTCCAGATCTGCAAGTGTTAAATTCAAGTTTAATATATAAAGCTTTCATATTCTGTTACCGACCCCCCCCCCCCTCTTTTTTGGCAATAAACAACATCTAGATTAGTGAGTGTGCAACCAGATCTGCAAGTGTTAAATTCAAGTTTAATATATACAGCTTTCATATTCTGTTACAAAAAACACTTTTTTGGCTATATACAGCATCTGGATTAGTGAGTGTGCAATTTAAGCTAGAAATACAGCCATTATTTTCAGCGTTTTTAAAAACACACTTTCTTGCTAAAAAACACTATTTTCCAGATCTGCAAGTGTTAAATTCAAATTTATTATATACAGCTTTCATATACTGTTACCGGGAAAAAACCCTCTTTTTTTGGCATTATACAACATCTGGATTAGTGAGTGTGCAATTTAAGCTAGAAATACAGCCATTTTTTTCTGGGTTTTTAAAAACACACTTTTTTTGCCAAAAAACACTATTTTTCTGGCCTTGCAGCATCAGCACGTGTGAAATTACAGGGTTATATACTGCTGTCAAATTCAGTTATTAAACAAACACCCGTTTGGGCAAAAACAAAAATTGTTGGCAGCCTTTGCTGCAGATGACATTGTGAGATATACCCTTTAAATACAGGGGTTCTATTAAGGTATTTGAAATATAACTATTTGGTGCACAAATCTTTAATTCAGGCCTACTGTGGGTCAGGCCGTGTGAGATACACCCTGTATATACAGGGCTTGTATTCTTCTATTAATAAAACACCCTTTTTGGGGCAAAATACACTATTTTTCAGGCCTTGCAGCATTAGCACGTTTGAAATTTCAGGGTTATATACTGCTGTCATATTCAGTTATTAAACTAACACCCGTTTGGGCAAAAAATAAATAGTTGGCAGCCTTGGCTGCAGATGTCATTGTGAGATATAGCCTTTACATACTGTCTTTCTATTCAGTTATTTGAAAAAAAAAAAGCCATTTTGGGCTCAATTCTTTAATAGCTTCCTAGTGTGGAGCAGGGCGTGTAAGATACACCCTTTAAATACAGGGCTTCTATTCAGGTATTTGAAATACCACCATTTGGTGCACAAATCTTTAATTGAGGCCTAGTGTGGGTCAGGCCGTGTGAGATACACCCTGTCTATACAGGGCTTATATTCTTTGATTAATAAAACACCCTTTTTGGGGCAAAATACACAATTGCTGCGCCCTTAGGCTACTTTCACACTAGCGTTCGGAGCGGGTCCGTCTGATGTTTCATCAGACGGATCCGCTCCTATAATGCAGACGTTTGCATCCGTTCAGAACGGATCCGTCTGCATTATAACTTAGAAAAATTTCTAAGTGTGAAAGTAGCCTGAGCGGATCCGTTCAGACTTTACATTGAAAGTCAATGGGGGTCGGATCCGCTTGAAGATTGAGCCATATGGTGTCATCTTCAAGCGGATCCGTCCCCATTGACTTCCACTATAAGTCTGGACGGATCCGCTCGCCTCCGCACGGCCAGGCGGACACCCGAACGCTGCAAGCAGCGTTCAGGTGTCCGCTCACTGAGCAGAGCGGAGGCTGAGCGCTGGCAGACGGATGCATTCTCAGTGGATCCGCCTCCACTGAGAATGCATTAGGGCCAGACGGCTGCGTTCAGGGCCGCTTGTGAGCCCCTTCAAACGCAGCTCACAAGCGGACACCTGAACGCAGGTGTGAAAGGAGCCTTACATCATCAAGACGTTTGAAATTCCCTTTAAATACAGGTGTTTTATTCAGGTATTTGAAATACAGCCATTTTTGCCAAACAAATTTAATTGAGGCCTAGTCTGGTTCAGGGCGTGTGAGATACACCCTTTAAATACAGTGGTTTTATTCAGGTATTTGAAATACAGCCATTTCTGGCAAAGAAATTTAATTGAGGCCTAGTCTGGTTCAGGGGTGTGAGATACACCCTTTAAATACAGGGCTTTTATTCAGGCATTTAAATTAAAGCCATTTTTTACAAACAAATTTAATTGAGGCCTAGTCTAGTTCAGGGCGTGTGAGATACACCCTTTAAATACAGTGGTTTTAATCTACTATTAAACACCCATTTAGGGCAAGATCCTAAATTGGAGAAATATGAGGAGAGCATCAAATAAGGGACGTGGCCCAGGTCGTGGTGCTGCTGGTGGAGCTCCTGTTGCAGGGAGAGGATGTGGTCGATCTGTGCCAGCTACACGTGTGAGATTGTGAAACAGCTATTTCTGCATAATGTCTGTACTTAAACTGTCATTTGGCATTCAGGAAAATGTGTCTTAGCTTGTCACTGTGGAGTGATCAAGCTGGTAGACGATCATAAGGCGCATTACCACGACCCGGTACAGGATACAACAAAGTTTATTTTGAGACAACGCGTTTCGGGGTCTCGACGGCCCCTTTATCAAGTCTACAAGGAACATAGACAATAGGAAAAGTACAATAACAAATCATTATAATAAATAAAATCATATATATGTACGTTTCAAAGTTGTATATGGAATTTGGTATAGACAGATGTGTACATGTATATGTACATTTAAGAGTCATATATGGAATTTAGTATATAGTTATATATTTGCATGGATGAATATATAGATATCGATAAAACAGGGGAAAACACACTCCATTGGGTGGGCAGGTGCATCAATAATTGTAAGAATATATAAATATATATAAAAATATATAAAAAGAAAGCTCCCTGTATACATTCATAAATAAATAGGTTAATTAAAATTAAAATGCATAACATAGATGATAAAATATTCAAACACTTGGTTAGGTGAGTAGATATCTCATTGGTACTGATTAATTAGTACATGTGAAAATACCGTATTAATTAGCTGACATATATTATTGGTAAGACTGGCATATGTTGGCACATATTTGGCAGGAAATATTTGCGTATGAAAAAATACCTGTGTCACCCTAGTTTTTTGTGCAGCTGGTTGTGTACTGCCTGGTTTCTTCTAAAAAAAGGCGCATGTCCGTACCTGTGAGGTCATGTGAAACAAAAAGGGAGGGGGTTCATTTAAGACTTTGGCTAAAATGGACCAACCAGTAAATATATATATACATTATGACCCTTTGACCCTATTTTTCTACTTTTCTCTCCTTTCCCTCTTCTTTCTCCTTGTTTTCTATTTATTTCTCTCCCTTTCTCCTCCTCTCCTACTTTCTCTCTCTTCCCCTTTTCTTTTCCCTCCATTCCTCCCATATCTTTCTCTTCTCAATCCCATATATATATATATATATATATATATATGTATTTTTCTTTCTATTCTCCCTTTATATGTTCATGCCTTATATAAAGAAAAGAAAAAGACAGCTTTTTGTTGCCTCTGGGCAGCCTGGCACACATGAGCGATTACATGCTGCAGTGTCTCCGCAACGACCGGCAAGTTGCCCACATTCTAACTTGTGCTGATTACTGGGTGGCCACGCTGCTGGATCCCCGTTACAAGGACAATGTACCATCCTTAATTCCGTCACTGGAGCGTGATCGTAAGATGTACAAGCGCACACTGGTAGACCCACTGCTGGTGGCATTCCCACCTGACAGCAGGGGCACAGTGGAAGCACAAGGCGAAGGCAGAGGACGAGGAAGAGGTCGCCAACCCAGCTGGGCACCACCAGCACCTCAGAAGGCAGGGTGAGCATGGCCGAAATGTGGAAAAGCTTTGTCAGCACGCCACAACAACCAGCACCACCAGCTGATATGGAACGTCTTAGCAGGAGGCAGCATTTCACCAACATGGTGGAGCAGTATGTGTGAACACGCCTACACGTACTGGATGACGGGTCTGCCCTCTTCAACTTCTGGGTCTCCAAATTGGGCACATGGCCTAAACTTGCCCTTTACCCCTTGGAGGTGCTGGCCTGCCCTGCAGCCAGTGTATTATCTGAACGTGTGTTTAGCACGGCAGGGGGCGTCATCACAGACAAGCGCAGCCGCCTGTCCACAGCCAATGTGGACAAGCTCACGTTCATTAAAATGTACCAGGCATGGATCCCACAGGACTTGTCCGTACCTTGTGCAGAATAACGATGTATACCGGCACTAACCAGCCATTGTTAAACTGCAGCTCAATTGCTCATTCTTGTATTTTGGATATTTCACACTCTTTTGGAGTGTACCCTAATAAAAAAATAAATAAAATTAAATAAAGTAAAACAAAAAAACCTGTGTTGGCTACCTCGTCCTCCTCCACCACCGCTTCCACCTACACCGCAACGTCCACTGCCTCCCCAAACTCCTACTGCATATGGAACTCCACCTCATAAATCTAATTTTTTTATTTTATTTATACGTATTTTATTTTGTCATTTCACTACTTTGTCAGTTACATTTTCAGGTGAAATACACCAATCTTTGGGTGAGAAGTACCACTGCTATACCTAGTAGACAGGTTAAAAAAAAAAAATTGTCAGTTACATTTTTAGTTGAAATTCACCAATTTTTGGGTGTGATGTACCACTGCTATATCTAGTAGACCGAATATTTTTTTTAAATAAATCAATTACATTTTCTGGTGAAAGTCACCAATTTTTGGGTGTGATGTACAGTACCACTGCTATATCTAGTAGACTGGTAAAAAAAAATATTGTCAGTTACATTTTCAGTTGAAATTCAACAATTTTTGGGTGTGATGTACCACTGCTATACCTAGCAGACAGATTAAAAAAAATACTGTATTTTTCGCTTTATAAGACGCACCAGTTTTCAGAGGAGAGCACATGGAGAAAAAAAGAATTTGAACTAAAAGGTGGACTAAAACATTTTAATAAAATAACATATAATGTGCAAACATTACCAACAGCCATCAGCAGCATTATGAAACATTAACAATAACAGAAGATAAAGATTTTCGGTACGACATGACCTCTAGTCATCTGAAAAACCCCAAAACTCTTCACTGCTGTCTGAACTCAGTGGCTCACTGTCAGTGGTATCACTGTCACTGGTGTCTTCATATAGGACACCATCCTCCGAAACGTCCAGGGCATTACCGATGCCGTATTTTTTTAAGGATTTGACAACCCTTTACTGATTGCCATGATGACTTCACCCACTCGCAGACATGGGTGATAGTGGCCTCTTCATCCGTCCACTGGGTGTAAGGTCATGATTCCCAAGAGCGATCCACTTATTCCACTCCTCTTGCATGCAAACCTTAAAGGGTTTCTACCACTTAGGTGTCACATATTTAGCTGTCAGACACTAGCGATCCGCTAGTGTCTGCTCTGGCCAACCATCCTAATATAATTGCTTTTGGGGCGGTGGTTTGGCTAAAAAAACTACTTTTATTAATATGCTAATGAGCCTCTAGGTGCTATGGGGGCGTCATTAGCACCTAGAGGCTCCGTCTACCTTCAGAAACTGCCGCCGCCGAGCGCGTCCCTCCAGCCCGCCCATCTCCTGCTGAATGCGATCCTCCTTGTGAGCGCCTGTATTCGGCGCATGCGCAGTAAATGTCTGACAGCTTCCCTGCTCAGACATCTCCACTGCGCCTGTTCCTCGGAGCACTATGGCGTCATCGCGCAGGCGCAGTGGAGATGTCTGAGCAAGGAAGCGGACAGACATTCACTGCGCATGCGCAGAATACATACGCTCACAAGGAGGATCGCATTCAGCAGGAGATGGGCGGGCTGGAGGGACGCGCTGGGCGGCGGCAGTTTCTGAAGGTAGACGGAGCCTCTAGGTGCTAATGACGCCCCCATAGCACCTAGAGGCTCATTAGCATATTAATAAAAGTAGTTTTTTTAGCCAAACCACCGCCCCAAAAGCAATTATATTAGGATGGTTGGCCAGAGCAGACACTAGCGGATCGCTAGTGTCTGACAGCTAAATATGTGACACCTAAGTGGTAGAAACCCTTTAAATGGCTAGTTTAATGATACATCAAGAGGCTGCAGCTGGCTGGTGTTTTTGCTTTTATCTGCTTTCTGCAGCTGATCCTCCTGTTTCCTCCACTCCCGTATCATTTTTTCTGTTGGAGGCGGCCCTAAATGTCTCTCAGCTGCCCTGTTTCCATGTTCTTTGGCGTATTTTATCAACTCCAGTTTAAAAGGGATCTTATATGAAAGCCTTTTCTGCGTTGACATCTATCTACAGTACATTTGGCTGCAGCAGGAGACTACAGTACGGTAGTATTCTACAACAAAATACAGTAATAAAAGCATGTCGGTGTCATGGGGACACTAGCTGAGAATATCAGTGGATGACACTGTTATGGGGGATCTGTGGAGGACACTGTTATATGGGATCTGTGGATGTCACACTGCTATGGGGGATCTGTGGATGTCACACTGTTATGGGGGATCTGTGGATGTCACACTGTTATTGGGGACCGGTGGATGTCACACTGTTATTGGGGACCGGTGGATGTCACGCTGTTATGGGGGATCTGTGGATGTCACACTGTTATTGGGGACCGGTAGATGTCACACTGTTATTGGGGACCGATGGATGTCACACTGTTATGGGGAATCTCTGGATGACACACGGGAATCTGTGGATGATACTGTTATGTGATTATAACCGCCATCATAAAGAATACACTGATGAGGGGAGTTATAGTCACATAAAATATGAACACTGTCCAGGGACTGTACCATGGACTGCATTACGATAGCTTACGGTAACTGATATGACTACCATGTACCATAACCCACCTCATCCATAGGAATCCACCAGTGCACTGCAGTATATGGGTGGATTTCTATGGATGATGGGGGTTATAGTCATATTTGACACACAGTTTTTAATTAGGGTACTATAAATTAACTTAAGATGTCCTCACCTTGGGACTTAGGATGCAATCTACGGTACCCAGAGGGGGGTGGGGGGTGTCATGTGGCACTGAACAGTGTACCAGTAGCTGATTGGTGGAGGAAGGGGGAGCAGGACTCACCCCCAATCAGCACCGGACAAGTAGAGTAGGGGTGAGCAGAAACTGCCCAGAGGTAGAGGAGAAACTGCCCGGGAAAGAAGAGAACTGCCCAGGGGAGGAGAGAAACTGCCCTGGGGAGAGGAGAAACTGCCTGCCTGGGGGGAAGAGGAGAAAGTGGGGGGGGGGGGGAGAAAGATAGTGTCAGGACCTGTACTTGGATACAGCAGGCTGGCGGCACTACATGGGATACAGAGATACATCCAGCCTGCAGGACACTGGGACAGCAGGAGGTGAGCTTGGGGGGGGGGGGGGGGGGGGGGCGGTGCTGTACTACGGTAATGCAGGCTGGTGGCATTATATGGTATACAGAGATGCCACCAGCCTGCAGACAGTTACGGTACCAGTCCGGACACTCCAGGACCAGCTCATATGGAGGAGACCGGGCGCAGCACTTGGTCATCAGTGAAACCGCCAGCCCGCTGCTTAGTGCCGCAATGTATGCACGGGCTGGCAGCTTCACTGAAGGGTACCGTGAGTGCTGCCCGCCCGTTCTCCTGCCCGTCCTCCCGCCTGTCCTCCCATTGTTTTATGGCAGCTCAGGAGCAGTTAGTGAGAGCTCCTGAGCTGCATTAAGTTACACATTTGGGCCACATTCGTTTTATAAGACGCACTAACTTTTTCCCTCCAACTAACTTTTTCCCTCCACTGTGCCTCTTATAAAGCGAATTTGTCTGTTACATTTTTTTGGTGAAATTCACCAATTTTTGGATGTAATATACCCCTTCTCTGCCTATTTGACAGCTTAATAAATTTCAATAATTTTTCTTTAAAATTTTCGGGTGATAAACAATTTTTTTCTGTCATAGACCCCTACTTTACCAAGTAGACAGGTTAATAAATTTCACAAATTTTTCTGTTATATTCTTGGGTTGACATTATACAATTTTAGACGTGAATAAACCCCGGCTCTGCATAGGTGACAGGGAATAAAATTTGAGAAATTCTTCTTTAATTGATGCGCACCACCTCCTTTGATTCAATGCTTAAACTTTAACAAGTTGTACCACATTTGCACTTCAATAATTTGTCCCACATTTCCGCTTTACTCTTTTGGCTAACATTGGCGCTTCAATACTTTGTCCCACATTACCGCTTTACTCCTTTGGCCCACATTTGGGCTTCTGTAATTTGTACCACATTTGCGCTTTAACAGCTTTTCCCACATTTCCGCTTTAATCTTCTGGCTCACATTTGGGCTTCTTAAATTGTCCAAAATTTTCGCCTCAATAATTTTTCCCATAATTCCACTTTACTCTTCTGGCCCACATTTGGGCTTCTGCAATTTGTCCAAAATTTTTGCCTCAATAATTTTTCCAATAATTCTGCTTTACTCTTCTGGCCCACATTTGGGCTTCTGTAATTTGTCCAAAATTTTCGCATCAATAATTTTTCCCATAATTCCGATTTACTCTTCTGGCCCACATTTGGGCTTCTGTAATTTGTCCAAAATTTCTGCCTCAATAATTTTTCCCATAATTCCGCTTTACTCTTTTGGCCCACATCTGGGCTTCTGTAATTTGTCCAAAATTTTAACCTCAATAATTTTTCCCATAATTCCGCTTTGCTCTTCTGGCCCACATTTGGGCTTCTGTAATTTGTCCCACCTTTGCAATTTAACAGCTTTTACCACATTTCCGCTCAATCCCAAAACACTTTTATAAATTTATCTCCCTTGAATTTGGTCTGTTTTTCTCATGCTCTCTCTCCGGTGTGGAACCCTGATTCGCCGATAACAGTGATCAACATGGTAGGCTAAGGCCTCTTTCACACGGGCGTCATGTTTTTTGCCCGGATAAGAGGCGGGTGCGTTGCGGGAAAATGCGAGATTTTTCCGCGCGAGTGCAAAACATTGTAATGCGTTTTGCACTCGCGTGAGAAAAATCGTGCATATTTGGTACCCAAACCCGAACTTCTTCACAGAAGTTCGGGCTTGGGATTGATGTTCTGAAGATTGTATTATCTTCCCTTATAACATGGTTATAAGGGAAAATAATAGCATTCTGACTACAGAATGCATAGTATAATAGTGCTGGAAGGGTTAAAAAAAAAAAGTTAGCTCACCTTCTCCTCTTGTTCGCGTAGTTCCCGGTCTGTTCTTTGCTAGCTGTGGGCTAAAGGACCTGTGGTGACGTCAGATCACATGCTCCAATCACATGCTCCATCACCATGGTGATGGAGCATGTGATCTGACATCACCACAGGTCCTTTAGCCCACAGCTAGCAAAGAACAGACCAGGAACTACGCGAACAAGAGGATAAGGTGAGTTAACTTTTTCCACCCTTCCAGCACTATTATACTATGCATTCTGTAGTCAGAATGCTATTATTTTCCCTTATAACCATGTTATAAGGGAAAATAATACAGTGAATAGACTGTCACCTAGAACCCATGCGTGAAAATCGCACCGCATCCGCACTTGCTTGCAGATGCTTGCGATTTTCACGCAACCCCATTCTATGGGGCCTGCGTTGCGTGGATTATCGCACCGCAACGCACAAAGAGGAGCATGCTGCGATTTTCACGCAACGCATAAGTTTTGCGTGAAAATCACTGCTCATGTGAACAGCCCCATAGAAATGAATGGGTCAGGATTCAGTGGGGGTGCAATGCGTGCAACTCACGCATCGCACCCGCGTGGAATACTCACTCGTGTGAAAGGGGCCTTAGAAAAGAACATCGAAAGTTGATACAGAAGATATCCAAATGGATGGTGGCTGTCACTGAGGCACCTCCACATAGGTGATAGGAACATAAATAAATAAAAATCGTTAATTACATTGTCAGGTGACATTTTTCAAATTTTGCCGGATAGAAACCGCTGCTCTGCATAGTTGACAGGGAATAAAATTTTATAAATTCTTCAGTATTTAATGTGCGCCACATCCTTTCATTCAATGCTTAAACTTAAAAAAGTTGTCACACTTTTATGCTTTAATAATTTGTCCCATAATTCAACTCTATAATTTAAAATTTTAGAAAAATGAATCCTCCCTTGGATGTGGTCTCTCTTTCTCACGCTCCCTCTCCAGCGTGGAACCCTGATTCCCCGCCACCCATGATCACCATGGTAGGCGCAGAAAAGAACATCGAAAGTTGATAGAGCAGATATTAAATTGGATCATGAACATCACGGGGATGTGCAACATGGTGGGGCAGTAAGTTTGCACACGCCTACACGAACTGACTGACAGGGGTCAGCCCCTGCAACTTCTGGGTTTCCAAATTGGGCACATGGCCTGAGCTTGCCCTTTACCCCTTGTAGGTGCTGTCTGAACGTGTGTTTAGCACTACTGCAGGGGGTTATCGCAGGTTATATTTCCCAATGTTTTGGCAGTGTAGGCTACCTCCTAGATCAAGATAATTATTTTTTACTTTTACGTATTTTGTTATTTAAAGTCATTTCCCTATCCACATATGTTTGCAGAGCACTTTCCATGCTCTTAACTACATTTTTATGCCATTTGCAGCCCTCTAGCTCTTTCCATGACATTTTTACAGCCATTTTAGTGCTCAAAAGTTCAGGTCCCCATTGTCTTCAATGGGGTTCGGGGTCAAGTTCGGGTCCCGAACACAAACTTTTTTTCAGAAGTTCGGCCGAACCCGTTGAACCCAAACATCCAGGTGTCCGCTCAAGTCTAGTGGTAACGAATCGCATTTTTTCCTAAACTGGCTGCAGCATGTGTGAGGACATGGAGAAAGGAACTCTGGGAAGGTGTTATCACCCATAATGCCATGCTTGCAGCCAATCAGCAGCCAGCCAGAATGTGATGTCACAGCCCTATAAATAGCAGCAGCAATCTTAGATTCTGCCATTTTCCAGTGTACTTAGTGCAGGGAGAGATGTCTGCAGGCACTAGGGACAGTGATAGGAAAGACTTGATTGTAGTGAAAAAACAATTTATAAGTGCAGGGAAAGGATAGGGTGGAATCGTTCCACAGCATTTGTGTAGAACAGGGTTCAGTAGGGGAGGTTGACTAGGTAATAGGAATTCTGTTACCCCTTGCTGCACTGACTGGGGATCCAAATTGCCATTATACAGCTCTGTCATTCCAGCAAACCGTTATTGTTATTGGGTTGAAAGTGCTGTTTGATATAATGGTTTAATAAAAGGAAATATTTCTACAGTATGTCTTATTTGCCCTTGTGCAGTGCAGTTATATGTTAAGTCCTTTTTGACGTGTATTAGTGTCAAAATATAAATATATTCGCCGTCCAGCATTGCACTTTTCTGTTGAAAAGCCTGTTGTGTTGTTTAAAAGAAGGAAAAAATTTGGGCCTAATTGCCGTTCATTAGTGTAGTGATATACTCTACAGCCTTGTTTGCCGTGTATCAGTGGTGAAATAAAAATATATTCGCCGTCCATTCTCTGTTTAGCGTTGCACTTACAGTATATGTTGAAAAAGCTTGTGTAGTGTAAAAGTGGAAAAAAATAAGGGCCTATTTGTCGTTCAGCGGTGCAGTCATATGTGGTGAAGCCCTTTTTGCTGTATGGACCGAATTACATAGTGATTACATTTTTTATGTGAAACATATTTTTATTTCAAACATGTTTTTTGGGGGAAAATTGATGGGTAATTGTGGACCTCCTTTTGCTGTATGGACAGAGTTATTTAGTCATGGATCCTACAGTAAACATAATGAAGTCACTGATGACAACACACCAGCAGACTTTGCCTTTACCATCTATTCACAATTAAATCAAGCAGAAAACATTCATGTGTTTTTATCTGCTCTGTCTGAATTTGATCTCCACAGCACACAAGACATGAAAGGAGGGCCTCTGCTTTGGAGTCCAAGTCCAGTTTCTTAAGATCAGGAGTTCCATCAGAATTGTGCGTAACATTCTTGCTCCCTATGCAAAGCAATAACAAAAAGGCTCCATAGGCAAAAGAAAAAAAATATTCACAGTTTGGGTGATTGTACACCTCCTATTGCGGTATGGAACGAATTACTTAGTGGTGAAACTCTTTGTGTGACTCTGGCTTTTTTGTGGAAAATTTATAGGTGACTGTAGACCTCCTATTGCATTATGGACTGAATTACTTAGTGGTGAAATTCTTTATGCGACACTGGCTTTTTATCAGAAAATATATGGGTGGTTGTACATATCCTTTTACTGTATGGACCGAATTACGCAGGGGTGACATTTTTAAAGCAAACTCTGCTGCTCTTTATCTCTTGTGAAGTCAATGTCTCCAACTATGCCCCTCGTGCGATTTACACCAAATACATTATTTTCATGTAGAGATCCAAGAATTATGTTGGAGGCATGTAGTGTGTACAAGCCATGTGTGACCCCTCTCATAACTCTCACACTGTTCTGCATCTGGTTTGCCTGGGCGAATGGACTCACACAGGGGAGGAACTGCTCTGTGTCCTTCATCAAGAAATCGAATTGTGTCTTTCTCTGCCACAACTCAAAATCAGAACCATGGTGACCGACAACGGGAAGAACATGGTGTCGGCGCTGCGTCAAGCATGGCACACGTGTTCTATATGGTTGTCAAGCGGTTCCTGAAGTCTTCCACTCATCTGCAAGACATCCTAAAAATGGCCAGGAAACTTTGCATAAACTTCAGCAACTCATACACCGCAAAGCACATCTTCCTTGAGCTGCAGCAGCAGAACGGCATCCCCCAACATAGGCTGATATGCGACGTTTCCAACCATTGGAATTCCACCCTCCATATGTTGGACCGACTGTACGAAGAGAGAAAAGCCATCAACGATTTCTGGATGATCCAAGCGGACAGGAGTAGTCCCCTGTGTAACTTCGATGTCAGCTAGTGGCAGCTCATGCTTGACACCTGCCATTTGCTCAGGCCCTTTGAGGAGGCCATGCTATTTGTCAGTCGCCAGGACTACGGGATGAATGATGTAATTCCACTGCTGCATGTCCTGGAAGAGATGCTAGTAAATCTGACTGGTCAGGGGACTGGAGACGTGGTGCCTAGAAAGATGACAGCAGAGTTTGATGCATTTGTTTGTAAATATCTCTGTTTACAGTCAGTGAATGGGAACATAATTTATCGCAAGGATATGCAAACACCAACCGATGGGGTGTTAACCCCCAGAAGTAGGTCATCGGCACAAAGTAAGTCATTTTCACAGCCTGAGGTATCCTTCTGAAAGCTTGACCTCTGCACGTCTACCGTCTACATTGCGAAGCTTGTCTAAAAGAAAAATCCCACAGTGCACCCCCTTGAAGGAAACTCCTAATCCAGCACAGGCTGCTTTGCTTCTTCAAAAACAATGGACTCTGTATAGCGTGACACCGATGTATAATTTCTCATACACCAGACTGAAAGAGTATTCCAAGCACCTTTCTACCCACATAGCTGCCGAGAAGCAGAAGGGTCTTGCCATTGAAGTGGGCTCAGAGCTGAACCTAAAAGCCACATTTTACTGTTTACCTGGACTCAAAGGAAAGGACAGAGAGCCACTGGCTGTGCTCATACAGATTTCATCAAAGCCTCCACTCACCAAGGCAAGCACAGAGGACCGGATTGTGTGGACAAGTTGGTTCTTCAGGATGTACACAGAGGAAGATCTATTGGAGGTGTTACCAAAGACATTTACTTGCTTCCCGCTCCTCCTATATAATGGCTCTGAGGTGCTCACGGCTATCATATGGATGTGGTTCCAAAGAAACTTTACCTGTTGTTTTGGTAAGCTGGTGATCAGTTCTGACTTACGTGGCTAGCAGTGATGTGGACCGGGTATGACGTGTCTGGATCGGTGTCGGCCACAGAGCTTGTTTTCTCTGTCCCTGTCGAACCTTGCATGGACATTTCTTATGCCATCCAATGCAGAGGACTTCAAGACTTTATGAAATGATATTCATAAATCAAAGGACAGGGTCAAGTTGGAGGAAGTGGACAATTAATCCCAATGTCTTTTACTCACGTTTCTTCTGACACTTTAGAATCCACTTATCAGCAACCCAGCTCATCAAGGAATGAGCTGGAGTCGACTTGTTTGCTGGACTGTCCTCCAGCTATCAGCCATAGCCCCATACATTTCATGATCAATATGCATTACCATCATGGTCACCCCGACACTGGTCGTCAATCCATTCTTGTTGATGAAGCACTTTGTTTTTTCAGTTTGTCTTTTAAAGGGGTATTCCCATCTTGTTACTTCATCCTCAATTGCTGCCAGCTAGCTTATCACTTCCTGGTTTTCTGCTGCTAAGGCTGGGCGGGCTTAGGCAGTTTGAGAGAAGGCCAGCCACACCTCCTTATGACATCACACTGAGAACTCAGTCCTTGCATGCTAGTTCATGTGAAGAGTATGACTCATCAGTCTGGCAGCCTGCAGTGTCTGTGAGGCCCCTCCCCCCTGCTGGGGGAAACAGAGAGCCATGTAAAGTGAGCTCAGTGTACAGTAACACCTGGTTGTTCTGCAGTTTTACACACAAAATATCAGTCTGATCTTTTACAAACCCATTCTGTGCATCAAAAGCTATAATTCCATATTAAACATTAGCTCAAAAGCTTGACGCACCGCCACCCACCAGCTCTGATGCAAATTTGTTTCCATTACAGCTGTACTCCAGTTGTGTATAAACCTTACACTATGTATCTTTATAGATGAATATACAGCTCAGCTACATGTGTCTTCTCCAGTCCCCTAACATCACTTTGGCTGAATGGTTTCCTATACAGCCCTGCTACATCTTTATTCTACTCCCCCACAAGCACTGTATCTGAAAAGCTTCATATTCAGCTCTGCTACATCTGTTTCTCTCTTCCACCAGCATTGATGCTGACCCGCCACATATACAGCTCTGCTACATCTGTCTATTCCCTTTCCCATTAGAAATGTGTCTGAACAGCAGCGTATCCAGCTCTGCTACATTAGTTTCTCTCTTCCACCAGCATTGATGCTGACCCGCCACATATACAGCTCTGCTACATCTGTCTATTCCTTTCCCGATTAGAACTGTGTCTGAACAGCAGCGTATTCAGCTTTGCTACATCAGTTTCTCTCCTCCACCAGCATTGATGCAGACCCGACACATATACAGCTCTGCTACATCTGTCTATTCCCTTCCCCACTAGAACTATGGCTGAACAGCAGCATATTCAGCTCTGCTACATCCATCAGCCCCCATATGCCCCAATCAGCCCCCCATATGCCTCAAACAGCCCCCATATGCCTCCATCAGCCCCCATTGTGCCTCCATCTGCCCCCATTGTGCCTCCAGCAGCCAAGTGCCTCCATCAGCCCCATTGTTCCTCCATCAGCCCAAGTGCCTCCATCAGCCCCCATTGTGCCTACATAAGCCCCCATTGTGCCTCCATCAGCCCCCATTGTGCCTCCATAAGCCCCATTGTGCCTCCATCAGCCCCATTGTGCCTCCATCAGCCCCATTGTGCCTCCATCTGTCCCCATTGTGCCTCCATCAGCCCCCATTGTGCATCCATCAGCCCCCATTGTGCCTCCATCAGCCCCCATTGTGCCTCCATCAGTACCCATTGTGCCTCCATCAGTACCCATTGTGCCTCCATCAGCCCAAGTGTCTCCATCTGGCCCCATTGTGCCTCCATCAGCCCAAGTGCCTCCACCAGCCCCATTGTGCCTCTAACGGCTCCATTGTGCCTCCATCAGCCCCCAAGTGCCTCCATCAGCCCCCAATCGTTGGTGGAATTGGTGACTGCAGGAGACTGGGTGGGAGACAAGGTGAAGGAACTGGAGACAACCCAATCTACTATCGCCTGTACTTGTTCTGGTCTCACCATTCATAGAGCCGCATTAGGCCCGACCAAATAAAGCTGAAGGTTCTGTCGCCTACTTGCACCTGAGGAAGGTGTTCCACTTGTGCATGTAGCTGGCACAGATCGACCACGTCCTCTCCCTGCAACAGGAGCTCCACCAGCAGCACCACGACCTGGGCTACGTCCCTTATTTGACGCTCTCCTCATTCTCCGCAAATTTAGGATCTTGCCCAAGATGGGTGTTTTTTTAATAACAGAATATAAAAGCAGTATCTAAACGCGTGTATTTCACACTGACAGATGCAGCAAAGGCCTCAAATTTTGTATTTTGCACAAAATGTTTTTTTTTTTAAACCCAGAATATTATTGCAGTATTTCAAGCTTGTATTTCACACTTACAAATGCAGCATAGGCCACAGATGTAGGATATTGCCAAAAATGGGTGTTTTTTTCAAATAACAGAACATTTTTGTAGTATTTCAAGCTTGTATTTCACACTGACAAATGCTGAAAAGGCCCATGATGTAGGGTATTGCCAAAAATGGGCGTTTTTTAAAACCCAGCATATTATTGCAGTATTTCAACTTTGTATTTTACACTAACACATGCTGAAAAGGCCCCTGATGTAGGGTATTGCCAAACATGGGTGTTTTTTTTAAATAATAGAATATTATTGCAGTATTTCAAGCTTGTATTTCACACTGACAGATGCAGAAAAGGCCCCAGATGTAGGGTATTGCTAAAAATGGGTGTTTTTTAAAAAAAAAACACAGAATATTATTGCAGTATTTCAAGCTTTTATTTCACACTGACAAATGCTGAAAAGGCCCTGATGTGGGGTATTGCCAAAAATGTTTTTTGTTTTTTATAACAAAATATAACAGCAGTATCCAACGCCTGTATTTCACACTGACAGATGCAGAAAAGGCCGCAAATTTAGTATTTTGCCCAAAATGGGTGTTTTTTTAATTAAATAATATTATTGCAGTATTTCAAGCTTGTATTTCAAACTGACAAGTGCTGAAAAGGCCCCTGATGTAGGGTATCACCAAAAATTGTTTTTTTTTTAATAACAGAATATTATTGCAGTATTTCAAACTTGTATTTAACACTGAAAAATGCAGCAAAGGCCCCAAATGTAGGGTCTTGCACAAAATGGGTGTTTTTTTAAACCTAGAATATAACTGCAGTATTTAAAGTTTGTATTTGACTATCACAAATGCAGCAAAGCCCACAAATGTAGGGTCTTGTAATGCAAGGCACCAACAAACAGACCAGTGATGAAAGCAAAAAGGTGTTTATTCACCAGAAACATAAACGTCCAGGACACTTGCTGGTAACAAGGAATAATAACAAAAAAACAGGCAAGGAGATTCCAGGAATAGTCCCAACCAGTGCTGAATGATGCTGTGCACTTGGCAGTCAAGTCACTCCAGATCTTGGGTCCGCTGTAAGGACAAAGTTCCTGGCAGTCTTCAGTCACAAGGAGTTGTGACCTATACCTGGTTGAGGGAAAATAACAGTGGGCACTGATCACCCTGAGAGACCTCCTTTTAAATGCCTGCTGACCAATCCCAGGGTGCCAAGTGTCCACTACCATAGGTGAACAAATTGCCCTGCACCTGAGTACAAGGCCTAAGGCAATCACAAGTTGATTAACCCATGGCTGGCTCCCTAATCCACTTTGCTCTTGTGAGTCAGTATAATATGCGCCACTGGTCGACGAAGTGCATAAGAAGCGCGCGACCGTGTATCCCTTTGCGAACCTGCCCTCGTGCGTACGCACGGACGCATGATTGACTCAGCGCGAGTATGCGAGCGCGCGGACCCAGATGCGGAAACGGAAGTCGCAGGAGACACCGGAGACAACCCTGGCCGCGGCGTCTTGTCACTCGCCTGGCCACTCTGTCCCCGGGACTCCGACGGTCCTCCCCTCCGATGTCCACGCGAACGCATCTCCGCACTGGCTCGCAAAGGGGTCAGCGCTGGTGCATCAGAGACACGCATAACCTGTCCCGCAACTCCACGAGGACCCCTCTTGGTTCCCCTGGAGTGCAAAGCAGGTGAGGATCCCTATATTATTTTGCCTTCCCCTGGCACATATGCAGTGCAGTTGCACTTAGGCTACTTTCACACTAGCGTTCGGGTGTCCGCTTGTGAGCTCCGTTTAAAGGGGCTCACGAGCGTCCCCGAACGCATCCGTCCAGCCCTAATGCATTCTGAGTGGATGCGGATCCGCTCAGAATGCATCAGTCTGGCAGCGTTCAGCCTCCGCTCCGCTCAGCAGGCGGACACCTGAACGCTGCTTGCAGTGTTCGGGTGTCCGCCTGGCCGTGCAGAGGCAAGCGGATCCGTCCAGACTTACAATGTAAGTCAATGGGGACGGATCCGTTTGAAGATGACACAATATGGCTCAATCTTCAAACGGATCCGTCCCCCATTGACTTTCAATGTAAAAGTCTGGACGGATCCGTTCAGGCTACTTTCACACTTAGAATTTTTTTTACAATATAATGCAGACGGATCCGTTCTGAACGGATCCACCGTCTGCATTATATGAGCGGATCCGTCTCAGACGGATCCGCTCTGAACGCAAGTGTGAAAGTAGCCTTAAAAAATGGTTATATGTTGCCCACTGAACTAAAAGAATAGGGTTAAATGATTGTCCCTGGCACATAACTAACAGACGGATAAAAGTTAATTTTCTGTGTCACTGGGATCAGGGCAATGTAAAAAAATTGTTGCACTGCACCCACAAATCAAAATCGCTGTAGATCGCAGAGTTAACAAGTTCTGATAACACATAGATTCCTTCCTATTCTCTCCCTCACAGAAGCAGCATCCTATCCCTACACTTGTAAGAGCAGAGTGAGGTGCAGCACTACGTGATTTTAGCTTATATAGAGGCTGGGTCACATGCTGCACTGGCCAATCACAGCCATTCCATTAGTAGGCATGGCTGTGATGGCTTCTAATGAGGGTTGGTGCTTCCATATAGGCAAGGGTGGCAATTGCCCCCGAACCCCCTAGTCCTTAGGGGTCCCCAACCAAGCCCACCACCAGACACCGGCCGGTCCCGAGCCTTTTTTCTTCTTCTGTGAGGCGGTGGGGGCCTCGCTTTGGCTCTTTGGCTCTGGGAAGGGGCCCCACGGCGGCGGCGGCAGATCACAGGGAGATGTCATCTGTATCGCCGTCCTCAGGACACACTTACTGCTGACACACTCTTCACTCTGTCAAGGGGGCTCTACTTGTTTAAGCGTTTAACAGAACAGGTTCTGTAGACACCTATGTGGAATTAGCTGATGATGGTGTAAAAGAAGTGTGCTCCTTCAGGCTATAGTAGGATCTTTGGCCTCTGCAAGGTTCTTTATACCTGCCGCTAACATTGACCTGTAAGGCTGAGTTCACACTTGAGTTATTTGTTCAGTTTTGGCCACATAACTGCCCAAATAAGTGAAGCGTGCAGTGAGTCTAAGGCCTTGTTCACACGTCAGTTATTTGATCAGTTATTTACATCAGTTTTTATGAGCCAAAACCAGGAGTGGAGGATACACAGAGATAAGATATAATAAAAAAGTTCTGTATTTTTGACCCACACCTGGTTTTGGCTCACAATAACTGATGGAAATAACTGATCAAATAACTGAAATGTGAACAAGGCCTAAGAGTGACGCCTGTTATCTGTGTGTCGTACTGACTCACAGTATTGTTTCACTACCACATCAGACTCCCTATGCGTGTTACTGCAAGGCACAGTGCTCTACACCACTATATACAGGCTCTCTGCAGCCATGAAATAGCCTTTTTTTAAGTGATTCGCCACAAATACATTTGAATCAAATCAAATTTTTTCCTCCAAATAAAATGTTTGAGAAATTCGCTCATGTCTTGTTCAAACAGATCATTTGTGGACTGATACTAGAGAAATTGTACAATGTATTCCTTCTTTGTCTGCACAGTTTACATACAGTATGTCACAAAAGTGAGTACACCCCTCACATTTTTGTAAATATTTTATCATATGTATTCATGGGACAACACTGAAGATACGGAACTAACACAATGTAAAGTAGTCAGTGTACTGCTTGTATCAGTGCAAATTTGGTGTACCCTCAAAATATCTCAACACGTAGCCATTAATGTCAAAACCACTGGCAACAAAATGCACCCCAAATTGTGCCCAAAGTGTCAATATTTTGTGCGGCCACATTATTTTCCAGCATTGCCTTAACTCTCTTGGGCATGGAGTTCACTAGAGCGTCACAGATTGCCACTGGAATCCTCTTCTACTCCTCCGTGACAACTTCACAGAGCTGGTTGATGTTAAAGACCCTGTGCTCTTCGACCTTCCATTTGAGGATGCCCCACAGATGCTCAGTAGGGTTTAGGTCTGGAGACATGCTTGGCCTGTCCAGAACCTTTACCCTCAATTTATTAAGCAAGGCAGTGGTCATCTTGGAGGTGTGTTTGGGGTTGTTGCCATGTTGGAATACTTGCCTGCGGCCCAGTTTCCGAAGGTAGTGGAGCATGCTCTGCTTCAGCATGTCACAGTAAATTTTGGTATTCATGGTTCCATCAATGAACTGTAGCTTCCCACAGCCAGCAGCACTCATGCAGCCCCAAACCATTAAACTCCCAGTACCATGCTTGACTGTAGGCAAGACACAATTGTCTTGGTTAGGGATGAGCAAACTTGTGCTTCAAGTTCGGGGTGCAAGGTTCGGGTTATCTAAGAATTCTGCTACCACGGACCAGGACTTATGGTCTGTGGTAGCGGAATCCATAACGGAATTCTTAGATAATCCGAACCTAAACTTTGCATGCCGAACTTGAAACACATGTTTGCTCATCCCTAGTCTTTGTACTCCTCACTTGGTTGCCGCCATATACTCTTAACACCATCCCAACCAAATAAGATAATCTTGGTCTCATCAGACCACAGGACAAGGTTCCATAAATCCATGTCATTGGTCTGCGTGTCTTCAACAAACTGTTTGCGGGCTTTCTTGTGCATCATCTTCTTTCTGGGAAGACAGCCATGCAGACTAATGTGATGCAGTGTACGGCGTATGGTCTGAGCACTGACAAGCTGACCCCTCCATCCCTTTAACCTTTGCAGCAATGCTGGCAACACTCATACATCTATTTTGAAAAGACACCCTCTGGATATGATGCTGAGCATGTAGTAACAGTGGCTGCTGTTCGCTGATATTCCCCTGCTTACCACCGCAATCTCGGGCTCTGTGTTCAGAAGTGATCTGCTGCCGACATTCCCATTCACTGCTGCAGTCCTGGGCTCTGCTCTTGCAGGCATTGTTTGTTCTGGAGTCTGCTCCATGGTCTCCTTCCAGTCCTGGCTTGCTGTCCATGCTTGCTCCTTCCAGTCCATGCTTGCTGCTTGTTTCCTGTAGCACTTCCTTAAGGGCCAGCGTGCATCACTTCCTGTGTTTCATGGGTTAGCTCATGTGACCTTGCTTACCAATCCTAGCCTTCATGCACATATATAAGTGGCTCAGCCCCCTTCCCAGGTGCCTGAGCATCAAGGTCCTGGTGTCTTGCAAAGGTTGCTGATATCCCTGCTTGTAGTCCTGTTCTTCGCTACCTGCTTTATCCTTTTCTGCTTGCCATGATACTCCTGTTTCCAACCTGGATTGCCTGACCTGTACTTGTGCTTCCTGCCCTGACCTTTTGCATGTTTGACTTCGACTCTGCCTCATCCTTTGGTCCTGCACTGTTGCTCCTGGTTATGACTCAGCTTGCTGACTATGTCTGTCCCTCTGGTACCTCCTGGTCCATCTGGACCAGCTACCTTGTGTATCAATCCTCTTCAAGAGGTAGCGCCTTGTGTTCCCCTCGGGAAAGTCTATCCCCACCATCAGTGGTACTGTGAAGAAGGGGGTTCACTTAGACAATGCCCTTAGAGGAGGTAGGACCCGCTGGCTCGTGACAGTACGTTCAGGCCATGGAACCTGCTGGTCACCCCAAGCCTGCTGTTCAGGAATTGTTACATGAGATGAGATGTCAGAGCGAACATCAGGACGTCCTGATGCAGTTCATGAAAATTGTCACTGCTGACCTGGACAATTGCAGGGTCGCCAGCCAGTTGCTGCTACCCCTGCAGTTCCCATATCTGTGAGTCTGGATTTGAGTGCCACTGGTGTGCCACCACGCTATAATAGAGATCCTAAGACCTGTCGTGGCTTCCTGAACCAGTGTTTGATCCACTTCGAGTTGCACTGGAAGAAGTTTTCTACTGAGCGGTCCAAAGTCGTCTTCATTGTGTCCCTGCTGTGTGATGAGGCCCTTGACTGGGCAAATCCTATTTGGGAACATGGAGGTCCAGAGATCACTAACCTGTAGTCTTTCCTGGCTACCTTCCAGATGGTCTTTAAAAAGCCTCGCCACATGTCCTCTGCAGCTTGAGCTCTGCTGTGTACACATAAGGGTTCCTTGTCTGTGGGTCTGTAAGCCATTCAGTTTTGTACCCTGGCTGCAGAACTTGCATGGAATAATGAGGCTCAACTGGCGGTGTTCTTGGAGGTCCTTTCTGACCGGATTAAGGGTGAATTAGCTGGTCGCGACCATTTGTCCACCTTAGCCACAAGAATTGATATGTGATTCAGAGCACATTCTAAGGAGGTTGCATGCACCAGAAAACAATTTTGCCTCTAATAATCCACCCCATCTAAAGAGTCCATGCAAATAGAGCACCTTCGATTGTCTGACCAGGAATGTCTACTCCACAAAGCAGAGAACCTGTGTCTGTATTGTTCAGGCAAGGCCCACTTTGCACGTAATTGTCCACTGAAACCGGGTGTCACGCCTTGCCCTGTGAATGTATGGAGGTCTGTCAGTCTGGCTGCACATGTCTGACTTCTCTGTTTGTTTTGGTTTTGGTTTGAGCTGGATCCACCTTCCCTCAGGTGTACTGTGTTTAATTGTTAGTGAGGCTATTTATCCCTTCTTCCCCCAGTGGCCTGTGCGGGTTATAGTTCTTTCCTGTGAGCGCTGGATGTGTGGTGGATCATCTGCTCCAGTTCTGCTCTAAGATAAGTCCTCTCCGTTATTTCCCATTATGTCTTTTAACTAGGCCTCTAGGGAGACGCTTGCTTCCTCCAGGTTTGAAGAAGCAGGTTGCCTCTTCCCTTTTCCCTACCGCTTAGGGGTTGCCCAGGTTGTATAGGTTTAGGCACGAGGGCATGTGCATATTCACCATTAGGGTATGCACATGGGCACAGCAGTTTAGGGAAAACTTTTAGGGATCGCTAGGAGGTGACCCTTTTCTCCCTAGCTTTTGGGCCTATTCATTTGTGTCTGTTTGTTTACCTGTGTTTGGTTATTTCTCCGCTTACTTACCTATTGTGACATTATAACCCGCCCCAAAAACTGTCATTTCCCTGCTGTTTGCAAAATGGAGGCTATGGATGCTTTGGTTGATCGCATGCAGGGATTATCGCTGGAGGTTGCTGATCTCCACAGTTCTGTTGAACAGTGTCTGAATACTCTGGCGTCTGGCGCTGTTGGAGGAAATCAGGTCTGCTTAGAACCTAAAGTCTTGCTCCCTGATAGTTTCTCAGGGGTCTTAAGGACTTTATTCGGTTCAGGGAGTCCTGCAGGTTGTATTTTCATCTGTGGCCAATTTCATCTGGTGACGAGAATCAAAGAGTGGTGATCAATATATCTCTGCTGAAAGGGGACGCGCAGTCCTGGGCATTTTCTCTGCTGACCAGTTCACCATCCCTCCGGTCGGTGGATGAATTTTTCAGAGCCTTGGGCTTGATTTATGATGACCCAGACCGGGTCTCTATGGCTGAATCTAAGTTGCGCAGTTTGTTACAGGGAGAACGTACTGCAGAGTCATATTATTGCAGAATTTAGAAGATGGGCAACGGACTCGGGGTAGAATGATTCTGCATTCCGGAGTCAGTTTTGTCAGGGGCTATCTGAGAGGTTGAAAGATGCCCTTGCTTTTCATGAGTATCCCGATTCATTGGAGACGGCCATGTCTTTGGCAATGCAGCTTGATAGACGTCTTAGAGAGAGGTATAAGATTCCTCTCGAGCAGGGGGCCCTGTCTGAAAGTGGATCCGTCCCACCTATTCCCCGGGGTAATATGACATTTGAATCTGGGGCAGGAGAAGAGCCTATGCAGTTGGGCAAGGTTTCCTTTCGCTCAGGTGATAAGGATTTTAGGAATCTGAATAAGCTATATTACTTCTGTGGAAAAGAATGTAATTTTGTTTGTGCGTATCCTTTTGTTAAACCTCAAAGTGGTAATGAAAAACTACGGAGGTATTCACATAAAGAGAAAAAAAAAATCTCTGCAATACCCATTTCCTCCTGCCTGTCATGGTGGCGCTAGACTCAGGAAATTTAGATTTTGAGGTATTTGTTGACAGTGGTTCGGGGTAATAAAGCATAACCCTAGTATTGACTGGCAAACAAGACAAATCAGTAGTTGGAGTGAATTTTGTATGGACAACTATATTTGTGCTTCTATCTCAGGGGTGTCAACTATGGTCCTACCTCAGTTTCCCTCAGATTTTGCAGATGTATTCTCGGAGGGTGGAGCTCAGGAGTTGCCCCCCCCATCGAGAATATGATTGTCTGGTCAATCTCATCCCTGGAGCTAAACTGCCAAAATCTCGGCTATACAACCTTTCCCAACCCGAAAGAGAAGCTATGCAGAAGTATTTTGCCGAGAATTTGTCGAAGGGACATATTAGGCCATCTAAGTCCACTGTGGCTGCCGGCTTCTTTTTCGTAAAAAAGAAATACGGATCACTTAGACTGTGTTTAGATTTCCGGGAATTTAATCTCATTACGGTCCGTGATCCGTATCCCCTTCCTTTGATTTCTCAAAATTTTCGGAGCCAAGGTGTTCTCCAAGTTGGATTTAAGAGGAGCTTATAATCTGATCAGAATTAAGGAAGGAGATGAGTGGAAAACGGCCTTCAATACACCTAAAGGTCATTTCGAGAATCTTGTCATGCCCTTTGGTTTAACTAATGCGCCAGCGGTCTTTCAGCGATTTATCAATGATATTTTCCATCATTTAGTGGGAAGGTTCATTGTTATTTACCTTGATGACATACTAATTTACTCATCCAATTTGGAGACCCATCAGGATCATGTGAGACAGGTGTTGTCGATCCTTTGGGAGAATAAATTGTATGCAAAATTGGAAAAATGTGTATTTGCTGTACAGGAGCTACCGTTTTTGGGATACCTGCTTTCTGACTCTGGCTTTCGTATGGACCCCAAAAAGGTCCAGGCGGTACTGGAATGGGACCGGCCTGAGAATCAGAAAGCTCTGATGCGGTTTTGGGGTTTTACCAATTACTACAGAAAATGAATCTTGAATTATTCAACCATTGTAAAACCTTTGACAGATATGACCAAAAAAGGCACCGACTTCTCTGTCTGGTCGGATGAGGCATTACAGGCCTTTTCTGCTATTAAGAAATGTTTTGCGTCTGCTCCCATTCTGATGCAACCTGATGTGTGTCAACCATTTGTTGTGGAGGTTGATGCATCAGAAGTGGGGGTCAGAGCAGTTCTGTCGCAGGGTTCATCCCCTAGCAAATGGCGTCCGTGTGCTTTATTCTCCAAGAATCCCTCCGCCGCTGAAAGAAATTATGATGTAGGAGATAGAGAATTACTGGCCATCAAATTGGCCTTTGAGGAATAGCATCATTGGTTGGAAGGGCCTGAATACCAGACAGGCTAAATGGTCACTGTTTTTTACTAGGTTAAATTTTGTGGTCACCTTTCGCCATGGGGTTAAAAACGTCAAGGCAGATGCATTGTCACGTAGTTTTCCTGGAGGGAGTGATTCGGAAGATCCCACTACGATTTTGGCTGATGGGGTGGTGGTTTCTGCTCTGTACCCCGAGTTGGAGATGGAGGTGTTGGGGACCCAGGAGGAGGCTCCTGATTCTTGTCCTCCAGACAAGTTGTTTGTTCCTGCTGAACTGCGATACAAGGTGTTCAAGGAACATCATGATACGTTCCTTGTGGGACATCCTGGAAGCAAATCCACCATAGATCTTATTTCCTGGAGATTCTGGTGGCCAGGGTTGCGCAAGGGAGGGTTATGTGGCAGCTTGTGAGACCTGTGCACGTGCGAAGGTGGCTCACACTAGGCCTTCAGGATCCCTTCTTCCTTTGTCCATCCCGTCTCGTCCTTGGACGCATTTCCATGGACTTTTTTTTACCAATTTACCGAGTTCCTCTGGGAAAACTGTGATTTTGGTGGTAGTGGACCGCTTCAGTAAGATGGCCCACTTCGTACCATTACCTAGCTAGCCCAATGCCAAATCTCTCGCTCAGGTTTTTATCGAAATCATTGTGAAACTACATGGCATTCCCCCTAATGTGGTGTCTGATAGGGGGACGCAATTTGTTTTCCGGTTTTGGAGGGCATTCTGCTCTCGTCTGGGAATTCAACTGTCTTTCTCTTCGGCTTTTCATCCCCAGTCGAATGGTCAGACAGAGCGCACTAACCAAAACCTGGAGACCTATTTGAGATGTTTTGTTGCCGAGAACCAGGATGACTGGTCCTCATTCTTGTCTCTAGCCGAATTTGCCTTGAATAACCGTAGACAGGAGTCGACTGATAAATCCCCTTTTTTTGGCACATATGGTTTTCACCCACAGTTTGCTACTTTTTCTGGGACTGGATCTTCTGGGATGCGAGAAGAGGAGAGATTCTCTTCCACCTTGTCATCTATTTGGCAGAAGATCCAAGTTAATTTGGAAAAAATGGGTGAAAGATATAAATGGATGGCTGACAGGAAACATATGACTGGTCCGGACCTGTGTGTAGGTGATTCGGTGTGTGGTTGTCCACTAAAAACATTAATCTGAAAGTACCATCTTGGAAATTGGGTCCAAGATTTATTGGCCCCTACAAAATCTCTGCTATTGTCAACCCGGTGGTGTTTCGTCTGGATTTTCCGCAGACCTGGAAGATACATAATGTGTTTCACAGGTCTTTATTGAAGAAATATGTGGAACCTGTGGAACCATCTCCAATGCCACCTCCCCCTGTCCTGGTGGATGGCAATTTGGAGTTTGAGATCTCTAGGATTCTCGACTCACATGTTCTTCGGTGTTCCCTTCAGTACATGGTGCACTGAAAGGGATTCGGTCCCGAGGACAGAATGTGGGTCCGGCTATTGATGTTAGTGTTAGCCACCTGGTGAGGGCCTTTCACAGAGCACACCCGGATAAAGTTGGTCCGGGGTGTCCGAAGGTCACCCGTAGAAGGGGGGGGGTACTATCACGCCTTGCTCTGTGAATGTGTGGAGGTCTGTCAGAGTGGCTGCACATGTCTGACTTCTCTGTTTTGTTTTGGGTTTGAGCTGGATCCGGTATAACTATGAACTAAATTTTGCGTATATATGCGAAGAATATGTTTAACTGCCTGAATACACGCTTAAAGGAAATTTATTAATAATATATAAAAAATCGTGGCGAACCTGCCACATAATGAATTAGTCAGGCTAAGCCTGGACAGGTGGCGCACGCCACAATTGTATGGGTATAGCCACTCAATCCACGCTTTCAAAACGTGCAAGTCTGGATATATCAGGATTGTCTACTTTATATATGTCTCCTGATAAATTCCCAGATGCACTGACAATACTCACTGAATGCGCTGGCTATGCTTATAGTTTATCAAGAACACCAGCTGTAACATTAGTAGCAGCTTATAACAATAAGCCGCAACAATGTATGTCAAGTAGTGAGTATAGGAACGATAGTGAATGGGATAGATAAATTGCGGGTGAGAGCTTTTTGTTTGAGCTCTACTTACAACCCTGCTATTCTTTATCTCTGATATCCCATCACTAACTTGCAAAAGAACCGTCTCTGCCTACTCATGCATCTGCTCGACGCGTTTCTATGTCACTGTATAACTAGTGACATGTCTTCAGGAGCAGAGTAACAGTGGCATAGGTGCAGTTTATTTAATCTCTGAAGCTTGCACTATGTACACTGATGGAAAGAACGCTACACGCTTCTGTTTGCGCGCGTGCAGCTCAGAGAGATACAGCCTCCGGCACTTGTTTGCAGCCGTCTCGCGGCCGCTTAGCCGCCGATCTCATATCAAAGGCGCCACTCCCACTGGGCGGAGCTTCATCGGCAGGCGGTGACGTCACCAAAGGAGAGGTGAAGCATCCTGTTGATCCGCTCTGTCTGATCTCCTATGCTAGCCGCTGTTGTGGGTATGTTTAACATGGGCAAAAATTGCCTGCCATCGTAGGGGACACTGAAGATTGGTACCATTTCATAGGTGATGGTTGGACAGTAAAAAATCAGCACATGGGTGAACTCATATATATTAAAATTTTCAGTCCCATATATCAATCCTTAGAACGAATGACATATGGGATAATATTATAGCCACCAGGTAATATATGGAATACCATATCTGTATATGGATTCAGAATCCCTGTACTCCCATATCTTTTAGAACTGCATGCCATAGTAGAGCATGTTCGTGAGATAGCATTTAGGGTATCTCATATATCCTGATATCTATATGGTGTGGTGACTGACCTGTCACTCTCATGTAATTCCCATCACACATTATTGTGTGAATGGAAATTTAAAAGGGGGGGGGGGGAGGGATTCCATCAGATGAAACAGGTATAAGATATATGGTCATTTAAACCAAATGGTTTCACTGTTCGCAATGTGAAAGTCCATTGAGCCTCTTTCTTCAGTAGCAGATTGTCTATGTCTCCACCTCTTGGGGATCCTCTGACGTGTTCTATGCCCTGAAACTAAATGCATTGTTTCACTCCTGGATGGCATTCCGCCACATGTTGGGCAATGGGCGTATCATCCTCATTTGCGATGTTTAACAAGTTCTCACCAATACGTCTCCTAAACTCCCTCTTTGTTTTGCCTACATATTGTTTTAGGCAGATGCATGTGGCCACATAGATCACCACCCGGTAAAGCCATCAAAAAGGGCCATCAAAAAGGGCAACGTGGTAAAATGCACAACCACAGGTCCTTTATAAATTGCAAAACGGTCGGGGTGATCTATGTGGCCACATGCATCTGCCTAAAACAATATGTAGGCAAAACAAAGAGGGAGTTTAGGAGACGTATTGGGGAGCACTTGTTAAACATCACAAATAAGGATGATGCGCCCATTGCCCAACATGTGGCGGAATGCCATCCAGGAGTGAAATAATGCATTTCGTTTCAGGGCATACTACACGTCAGAGGATCCCCAAGAGGTGGAGACATAGACAATCTGCTACTGAAGAAAGAGGCTCAATGGACTTTCACATTGCGAACAGTGAAACCATTTGGTTTAAATGACCATATATCTTATACCTGTTTCATCTGATGGAATCCCCCCCCCCCCCTTTTAAATTTCCATTCACACAATAATGTGTGATGGGAATTACATGAGAGTGACAGGTCAGTCACCACACCATATAGATATCAGGATATATGAGATACCCTAAATACTATCTCACGAACATGCTCTACTATCGCATGCAGTTCTAAAAGATATGGGAGTACAGGGATTCTGAATCCATATACAGATATGGTATTCCATATATTACCTGGTGGCTATAATATTATCCCATATGTCATTCGTTCTAAGGATTGATATATGGGACTGAAAATTTTAATATATATGAGTTCACCCATGTGCTGATTTTTTACTGTCCAACCATCACCTATGAAATGGTACCAATCTTCAGTGTCCCCTACGATGGCAGGCAATTTTTGCCCATGTTAAACATACCTACAACAGCGGCTAGCATAGGAGATCAGAAAGAGCGGATCAACAGGACGCTTCACCTCTCCTTTGGTGACGTCACCGCCTGCCGATGAAGCTCCGCCCAGTGGGAGTGGCGCCTTTGATATGAGATCGGCGGCTAAGCGGCCGCGAGACGGCTGCAAACAAGTGCCGGAGGCTGTATCTCTCTGAGCTGCACGCACGCAAACAGAAGCGTGCAGCGTTCTTTCCATCAATGTACATAGTGCAAGCTTCAGAGATTAAATAAACTGCACCTATGCCACTGTTACTCTGCTCCTGAGGACATGTCACTAGTTATGCAGTGACATAGAAACGTGTCGAGCAGACGCATGAGTAGGCAGAGACGGTCCTTTTGCAAGTTAGTGATGGGATACCAGAGATAAAGAATAGCAGGGTTGTAAGTAGAGCTCAAACAAAAAGCTCTCACCTGCAATTTATCTATCCCATTCACTATCGTTCCTATACTCACTACTTGACATACATTGTTGCGGCTTATTGTTATAAGCTGCTACTAATGTTACAGCTGGTGTTCTTGATAAACTATAAGCATATTCAGTGCATTCAGTGAGTATTGTCAGTGCATCTGGGAATTTATCAGGAGACATATATAAAGTAGACAATCCTGATATATCCAGACTTGCACGTTTTGAAAGCGTGGATTGAGTGGCTATACCCATACAATTGTGGAGTGAGCCACCTGTCCAGGCTTAGCCTGACAAATTCATTATGTGGCAGGTTCGCCACGATTTTTTATATATTGTTAATAAAATTTCCTTTAAGCGTGTATTCAGGCAGTTAAACATATCTTGAGCTGGATCCACCTTGCTTCAGTTGTATTGGGTTTGATTGTTAGTGAGGCTATTTATCCCTCCTTCCCCCAGTGGCTTGTGTGGGTTATAGTTCTTTCCTGTGAGCTCTGGATGTGCGGTGGATCGTCTGCTCCAGTGCTGCTCTCAGATAAGTCCTCTCCACTATTTACCATTATGTCTTTTATCTAGGCCTCTAGGGAGACGCTTGCTTCCTCCGGGTTTGAAGAAGCAGGTTGCCTCTTCCCTTTTCCCTACAGCTTAGGGTTTGCCCAGGGTGTATAAGTTTAGGCACAAGGGCATGTGCATATCCACCATTAGAGTATGCACATGGGCACAGCAGTTTAGGGAAAACTTTTAGGGATCGCTAGGAGGTGACCCTTTTCTCCCTAGCTTTTGGGCCTAGTCATTTGTTCTGTTTGTTTACCTGTGTTTGGTTATTTCCCCACTTGCCTACCTATCGTGACACCGGGAAAGACCAATGTCTAAGATCAGTGGGAGAGGTGGTCCTAGACAAGGAGAAGACCTCTCTGAAACGTTCAGTTCCGGTGACTCCCTCTAACAAGGGAGTCACACTGTCTGTGCCTTCATTCTTGGACTCTGGGTCAGCCATTAATTTCATTCAGCAGACTCTGGTCCATCAGTACTTGCTCACTACCATCAATCTAGAAAGTCCTCTGTTATTGGCTTCTATAAATGGGCTGCCACTTCCCAATTCTGTGCTTTCTGTTACTATGCCCCTTAAGTTGCAAATGGGGGTTCTGCATTCAAAGATTATCTCCTATGTGCTGCCAGCGTCCATGAATCCAGTTATCGTTGCTCTTCCCTGACAGTTTTGGACTGGCACACCAGTCAGATTCTGCATTGGCAATAATCCTGTCAATCTAATTGCTTATCGGAGGTCCGACCCGCTTCCTAGCCTAAAATACCTGAAGACCTGCCTCGACTTCTGCAGCAGTATGCCAGTTTTGCAGATGTATTCAGTAAGAAAGAGGCCGAGACCCTACCTTCTCACCATCAATATGATTGTCCGATTGATCTTCTGCCTGGTGCCACTCCTCCCCGTGGTCGAGTCTACTACTCTTCATTCCCGAGACTCGAGTGAAGTCTGATTACATCGAGGAGAATCTCGTGAGGGTATTTATCAAGAAATCTACTTAGCCAGCCGCTGCCAGGTTCTTCTTTGTACACAAAAAAGATGGATCCTTACGGCCCTGTATCGACTATAGAGGTCTGAATAAGGTAACGGTCAAGAATCAATACCCTTTACCGCTAAACTCTGAACTCTCTGACAGGATCCAGAGTGCTAAGTTTTTCACAAAATTAGACCTGCATGGTGCATACAACCTTATCTGCATTTGCAAGAGCAATGAGTGGAAGTCCGCTTTCAACAACCATGATGGTCAATACGAGTTTCTTATCATGCCCTTCGGTCTGTGCAATGCTCCCGTGTTATTCCAGGAGTTGGTAAACAACATCTTCCGGGAACTGCTCTATGTCTGCATGATAGTGTACCTGGACATATACAGATCTATTCTCCAGATTTGACCTCTCACCGTACGATTTCAGCGGTTGAGAGAATCGAGAAATGCATCTTTGAGAAGTCTCCTTTACAGGAGACTTATGATGTTCTGCATCATCCAGATGTCTCCAGTAGAGATGGCCTTGCAGTTCTCCAGGCAGTCGAATCGCGGCGAACTTTGAACTTGCGAACATATGGCGATATTGGTGCCCGTCATATTCTTTTACATTGTGAAGAACTTTGACCCATGACACATCCATTAGGTGGTACAGGACAGCCAATTGAGATGTTTGAGCACATGGACATAGCCCCTACCTTATAAATAAAACTGATCTGTGCGCTATTTTAAATTCAGTCTATTGCCAGTGTAGGAAGAGGTTGCTGTGTGGAGTAGGGACAGACTGTTAGGGACACAAATCGCTAGCTAATAGGGCCACAAAAGTCCTTTTATGGTAATGGTGTGCAGGTATAGGTGTGCTATCGATAGGTGTGACATAATGAGAGGCGTAATATACTTATAATATACTTTGTAACATGGAAAGTATATTATAGTGCAATTGTATTATGCAGCAGTTGTGTGCAGTTCTGATGTGATACTGCAGCCACACAGAGTGCCAAACGCTATTTAAACAAATAATTTCTACTGGTGTGATTTACCAGTTGCCCCCCAAAAAATCTGACTGAGGCAGGGGTGTTATTTACCAATAATATACTTTCTATATAGTGCATTTGGGTAGTGCAGCATTTGTCTGCGGTTTTGCTGCATTACCGCTTATACACAGAGTGACAAACACTATTTGAAGAAATAATTTCTACTGGTGTGATTTACCAGTTGCCCACCCAAAAAACTGATTGAAGCAGGGATTTATATACCAATAATATATGTTCTATATAGTGCATTTAGGTAGTGCAGCATTTGTCTGCGGTTTTACTGCGTTACCGCATCTACACAGAGTAACAAACACTATTGGAACCAATAATTTCTACTGGTGTGATTTACCAGTTGCCCCCCCAAAAAACTGATTGGGGCAGGGGTGTGATATACCTTCTTCCACAAATACTTCTCTTCTAAAGGTACTTTTGTCACAGGGTAATTTAGAAAATTACAGGCAGAGGAAGAGGCAGGCCATTCCGCAGGGGTGGTAGGGGTCGGGCAGGTGCACCAGGCCGGAGCCTAAGTGGGAAGTTGCAGAAGGTGTGTGCGATTACGCCAAAGGACGCACCAGACTTGGTTGAGTGGCTCACACAGCCTTCCCTCCTCATCCTCTCTATCTGCACCCTCTTCACTATCTGTTGTGTCCACCCCAAAAGACACCACCACCAAAACACTAATTGGTACATCCAGTAGACTTCTCGTCGCTGCAGGGTACTAAACTGATCATATGGATTTTCTGGTATGTAGTTGATTGGTGTGAGCTTGATTGGGTGTTTTTCTCTCTCTGATGTAGAGGCACAATGTCTGGAGAGGCTGTGTTTTTGGTAATGCTTTTGGATATTGTGCCTGTGCTGGTGTAGCCTACAGTGTAAGGCCTAATGCACACGGTCGTGTTCCGCGGCCGAGAGCGGATTGTGGAAACCCGGCCAGAATTCCTCCTGACAGCATGAGCGCACGGCGTAATTGGTCGCTATGACGCCGTGCGCTTCATGCAGCCGCTGCTGTACAGTAATACACTAGTATAGGGATTCCACAGTCCGCTCTCGGCCGCGGAACACAGCCGTGTGCATGAGGCCTTACACTGTAGGCTAAACCAGCATAGGCACAATATCCAAAAGCATTACCAAAAACATAGCCTCTCCAGACATTGTGCCTCTACATCAGAGAGAAACACGCAATCAAGCTCACACCAATCAACTACATACCAGAAAACCCATATAATCGGTTTAGTACCCTGCAGCGACGAGAAGTCTACTGGATGTACCAATTAGATACCCTTGCACCACAAGGGTTAAATGAAATAAATGAGACCATCTTTTAGGGTAATCTATTTCTCCTCCTCACCCCCCCCCCCTTTTTTTTTCTTAACATTTCTTTATTGAACATTTTTTTACAATAACTAATATCTAGTGAGATTTCACAAAAATGGGATTCCACCAAGAATAATTTTTTTATATTTGCGTAATGGACTTACACACCAGAATATTTTATGTTATTATATTTATTTCCTTCTCTGATTGTTCTCTGAAAATTCGGCTCATCTATTTTTCTTCAGTTTTTAACTGCCAATACTAATTTTATGTAACACACGCTTGCAGTTCTACATTAGGGCTCTTTCACACTTGCGTTGTCCGGATCCGTCGTGTACTCCATTTGCCGGAAGTGCCCGCCGGATCCGTAACACCGCAAGTGAACTGAAAGCATTTGAAGACTGATCCGTCTTCAAAATGCGTTCAGTGTTACTATGGCCGCCAGGACGCTATTAAAGTCCTGGTTGCCATAGTAGTAGTGGGGAGCAGTATACTTACCGCCTGTGCGGCTCCCGGGGCGCTCCAGAATGACATCAGAGCGCCACATGCGCATGGATGACGTGATCCATGCGATCACGTCATCCATGCGCGTGGGGCACCCTGACGTCACTCTGAAGCACCCCGGGAGCCGCACGGACAGTAAGTATGCTGCTCCCCCGCTACCCACTACACTTTACCATGGCAAACAGGACTTTAGCATCCTGGCAGCCATGGTAACCATTCAGAAAAAGCTAAACGTCGGATCCGGTAATGCGCTGAAACGACGTTTAGCTTAAGGCCGGATCCGGATAAATGCCTTTCAATGGGCATTAATTCCGGATCCGGCCTTGCGGCAAGTGTTCAGGATTTTGGGCCGGAGCAAAAAGCACAGCATGCTGCCGTATTTTCTCCGGCCAAAAAACGTTCCGGTCCTGAACTGAAGACATCCTGATGCATCCTGAACGGATTTCTCTCCATTCAGAATGCATGGGGATAATCCTGATCAGGATTCTTCCGGCATAGAGCCCCGACGACGGAACTCTATGCCGGGAAAGGACCACGCAAGTGTGAAAGAGCCCTTACTGCCCAAATAACTGTTGTTAGTTACATTTATGAAACTGTGCCTATGATAATAATTGATACAGTTTCATAATAAAAAAACACATCACTACAATATATCGATATTTACTACCCTCTGGACTTGGAGAGGATAATCCCCTGTGTGTTTTCTCTTCTCCCCCCTTTTTTTCACTATGAAAAATCATCCAACTAAATAATACCCTTATACCCCAATTGGATTTTATACTCTGGTGTATTCCACAGATATGCGAGTAGGAAACGAATACACCTTTTGATATTGATAGCACACAGTAATTTAATATTTTATACTCTATATATATATATATATATATATATATACATTTTTATTTTTTATTTCTATTTTTTAACTTGGAAACAAATGATTCTTTTATTCAGAATATAGAATAACATAAATCAATGTAACCACCATGCTTTAAACCACCCGCTGCCCAGTCCCCGTAAAAAAAAACACGAGTATGATATCTACACACCCGCAAACATCCAAAAATGCAGTTAATCCAACTACATTAGCACGGCCATATGTCACAGGCACCAAGGGCACACTCGGTCTCCCATCAGCCACAGACCTGCTGCTTAGCTTCGGGAGTGAGGATCTGTGTTTGGCCTTGTTCCCAGGGTGGCTTTGCTAGCTGGGAGGCTCCCTGCTTCTAGGTCTGCCTTGAGCGCTGAGCTGATCACTCGGTGCTCGACTTGTCTGTCTGTCGGTCATGTGATGCTGGCCACGTCACATGACCCTCAGACCCCACTATAAATACAGGCAGCCTGCTGGCCACAGGTTGCCTGTTAATTCTAGGTTCCTGGCATTTTGTTGGACTACTGAATTCTACCTGATCCTGTTCCCTGATGATCCTTTGCCTGCTCCTCCTGTACTGCAAATCTCTCCTGGTATCCTGACCCCGGCTTCCACCTGACAATTCTTTGCGGACTCCTCTGGTACTTCGTTTCTCTCCTGGTATTTGATCTCGGCTTTTCCTGACTATTCTCTGCTCATTCCTTAGTACTGCGTAGCTCTCTAGGTATTGACCCGGTCGTTCACATTCCGTTATTTGTCTTGTCTGTCTTCCCAGCACGTATCCTAAAGTTAGGGACTGCCTTCTAGTTGTCCCCTGTCATTAGGACTTGCGAGGCAAGTAGGCAGGGCCAAGGGTGAGGGTGGAGCGCAGTGGTCACTTTCCTCCCCCCCTGTGTGTAGTGTACGTTACCGTCACACCATAATTCACAGCACACTCAAAACATAATTATCCTCTAAAAGAAACCAGTCCCACTACTAAATAGGTCCATAAGTAATTGAATGCCTGATGACATTTTTCCATTGTCCTGTGACACACGCCCCTCTCCCTCCCCCCTGCTCCACCTTTCCTGGGTCTCACGTGCCTTTCTTGAGTTTAAATAACCGCTGTATGTGAATGCTGCTTCATGTTGTATATTGTCCTGATGAAGGGACCTGTTACCACTACTTACCTGTTTACGACTCCTGCTGAAAGCGCCATCCTAAAGGTTCAATTTATTTCTTCTTCTGCATTGATACCTCTCCCTGACGAATGCTCTCACAGCACGGGCTGGAACCTAGGCAGCAGCGCAGGCACCCCGCACGCTGATCGGGAAAATCAGCACAAGCTTCATACAGGTGTTGTGACTTCTCACAACATCTTCTGGTAAGAGTTCCTACTTATCTTTTATTAATTGACTATACAACACCACACATGAGGCGCTGACTCCTGTCTTTCTTTTATCTTCACAAGAGAGGAAGAGGAGGGGAGTTCAGAGGGACAGACGGAGCAGCAGATAGAGAGGAGAAGCAGGCAGAACTCGCAGTGCACAGAAGGCAAAAAGCAGACTGCTAATGTATCTGGAACTAAACATCCACCATGCACGGTCACATCTGGTGCTCCCAGGACGCCGGCACATGGCTCCGCAGTGTGGGCTTTTTTTAATGTGTCCGCTGCTGACAATAGTGTTGCCATCTGCAGCCTGTGCTGTCAACGCATAAGTTGTGGTAAGCCCAACACTCACCTAGGGATGAAAGCCTTAAGAAGGCACCTGACCTCCAATCACTGAGCCCAGTGGGAGCAACACCGTCAGAACCCACAAAACCACTATCCCAGAGCTCACCGTCCTGCCTCTTCTCCTTCTCTTCTCTCCTCCCAGTTATCATCCACTCCACCTTCCACTGTGCAGTTGTCATGTTCATCTGGCAATAGGCAGGCTTCCTTGCCCCAAATATTCGAGTGAAAAAAGATGATAAAGCCAGATAACTCTCTTGCCCAACGGCTGACCGCTGGCTTGTCAAAAATCGCTAGCCCGCCAACTACTGCCATATAAACTGAGACCTTTAGAAAATTTGTGGCCTTTGGAACACCGCAATGGAAGGTTCCCGGAAGGAAATATTTCTCCCAGAAGGGCATCCCAGAGCTATATGGCCATGTTCAGCGGCAAGTGAATGTATCTTGGGCACACAGTGTCGGTGCCAAGATACATCTGACCACAGACACGTGGTCTAGCAAACATGGGCAGGGAAGGTACATAACTTTTACTGCCCACTGGGTGAACCATCTGACAGCCTCAAGCATGCAACCCGTGGCACCTGTGTAGATTTGATGTTACCGCCATGGATTACATGCAGGCCTGCCTCTTCTTCTTCTTCTCCTCCTCCTACTCTATCCTCCCTCTCCTCCTCGGCTGACTCCTCATTTTCTGTTGCTAACATCTCTTCCGCTGTGCCCGACAAAATCCCCAGAACCTATTTGATGTGCCAGGTGAGACGTTGCCATGCTGTGCTGCGTCTGTTGTGCCTGGAAGCCAAGAACCACACCGGTCCTGCACTCCTTTCAGCTTTGTTGTCATAGACCGATCAGTGGCTAACCCTGCTCAATTTGACAGTTGGTAAAGTGGAGTGCGACAACAGTGCCAATCTGCTGAGCGCGCTGAAACAGGGCAAAATGACACACTTGCCGTGAATGGCACACGTCCTGAACTTGGTCGTGCAGGGATTCGTTGTCAAGTACTCCGGGGTCCAGGATATCTTGTGGCAGGCCAGGAAAATCTCTGGCCATTTTAGAAGATCTTACACAGCCATGGCTTGCCTTGCTGACATTCAGCGGCGACACCACCTGCCCGCCAAACGTCTGATTTGTGACTGCCCGACGCTATGGAACTCCACCTTGTATATGCTTGATAGGCTGCTCCAGCATAAATGTGCAGTTAATGACTACCTGTATGAACTCTGCGCCAGGACAGGTTCTGGGGAGCTTTTTTTTTTTTTTTCACAGCGCCACTGGCTGCTCATGTGTGACACATGCAGACTTCAACGGCCATTTGTTGAGATCACCAAACTGGTCAGTTGCAGCCAGGGCGCCATCAGTGACATTGTACCTTGCACCTTCTTTCTGGAGAGTGCATTGTGTCGTGTCATTGATCAGGCCGTCGAGGAGCAGGAAGATTAGGAAGTCGCAATGCTGGATGAATTCCCAGGGGGGCTACTCCAATTGAGATGTTTGAGCACATGGACATACCCCCTACCTTTATAAATAAAGCTGACCTGGGTGCCATTTTACATTCAGTCTTTTGACAGTGTAGGGAGAGGTTGCTATGTGGAGCAGGGACAGACTGTTAGGGACACAAATAGCTAGCTAATTGGGCCACAAAAGTCCTTTTATGGTATAAGTGTGCTATCGATAGGTGTGACATACTGAGGGGTGTAATATACTTATAATATACTTTGTAACATAGAAAGTATATTATAGTGCAATTGCATTGTGCAGCAGTTGTGTGCGATTCTGCTGAGATACGGCAGCCACACAGAGTGCCAAACGCTATTTGAACAAATAATTTCTACTGGTGTGATTTACCAGTTGCGCCCCCCCCCCCCCCCCCCAAAAAAAAAAACCTGATTGAGGCAGTATGTCTGTGAAGGTTCTCATTTATCCAGGTCATGGTATATAGCTGTAAGGAATAATTCAAGGAGACTGGACGTACTGTAGATTTCTTGAAAACATATCACTCGTTCTTCCAACGAGCTTTCTCAGTTCTGAGTGATTGAGGCAGGGGTGTTATTTACCAATAATATACTTTCTATATAGTGCATTTGGGTAGTGCAGCATTTGTTTGCGGCTTTGCTGCGTTACCGCTTATACACAGTGACAAACACTATTTGAATAAATAATTTCTACTGGTGTGATTTACCTGTTGCCCACCCAAAAAACGAATTGAAGCAGGGATTTTATATACCAATAATATACGTTCTATATAGTGCATTAAGGTAGTGCAGCATTTGTCTGCGTTTTTGCTGCGTTTTACCACATCTTCACAGAGTGAAAAGCACTATTTGAAGAAATAATTTCTACTGGTGTGATTTAACAATTGCCCTCCAAAAAACCTGATTGAAGCAGAGATTTTATATACCAATAATATACATTCTATACAGTGCATTTAGGTAGTGCAGCATTTGTCTGCGGTTTTACTGCGTTACCACATCTACAAAGAGTGAAAAAGACTATTGGAACCAATAATTTCTACTGGTGTGATTTACCAGTTGTCCCCCCAAAAAAACTGATTGAGGCAGGGGTGTGATATACCTTCTTCCACAAATACTTCTCTTCTATAGGGACTTTTGTCACAGGGTAATTTAGAAAATTACAGGTAGAGGAAGAGGCAGGCCATTCCACAGGGGTGGTAGGGGTCGGGCAGGTGCACCAGGCCGGAGCCTAAGTGGGAAGTTGCAGAAGGTGTGTGCGATTACGTCAAAGGACGCACCAGACTTGGTTGAGTGGCTCACTCAGCCTTCCGCTTCTGCACCCTCCTCATCCTCTCTATCTGCACCCTCTTCACTATCTGTTGTGTCCACCCCAAAAGACACCACCACCACAACCATATTCCCTCCGCTTGAGTCAGAGAAATTATTTTCCCATACATTCCAAGACCTTACTGATGCGCAGTCATTCTTGGCATCGGATCAGGAAGAGGAGTTATCAGTATCAACGGTCGCCACCCAGCAGTCTGACGACAGTACACAGATCAGCCCAAGGAGGGTGGTCCCCGCTGTTGCTGCCTACTCCAAGATCTCTGATGTCAGTGGTGGTGAAGGTGACGAATCCAATGATGACGTGTCGATGGAGGTCACGTGGATGCCCACAAGAGGAGGGGAGTTCAGAGGGAGAGACGGAGCAGCAGATAGAGAGGAGAAGCAGGCAGAACTCGCAGTGCACAGGAGGCAAAAAGCAGACTGCTTATGTATCTAGAACTAAACATCCACCATGCACGGTCACATCTGGTGCTCCCAGGACGCCGGCATATGGCTCCGCAGTGTGGGCTTTTTTTAATGTGTCCGCTGCTGACAATAGTGTTGCCATCTGCAGCCTGTGCTGTCAACCCATAAGTCGTGGTAAGCCCAACACTCACCTAGGGAGGACCACCTTAAGAAGTCACCTGACCTCCAATCACTGAGTCCAGTGGGAGCAACACCGTCAGAACCCACAAAGCCACTCTCCTGCCTCAACTTCTCCTTCTCTTCTCTCCTCCCAGCTATCCTCCACTCCACCCTCCACCGTGCCATCGTCATGTTCATCTGGCAATAGGCAGGTTTCCCTGCCCCAAATGTTTGAGTGAAAAAAGATGATGAAGCCGGATAACCCACTTGCCCAACGGCTGACCGCTGGCTTGTCAGAACTCCTAGCCCGCCAACTACTGCCATATAAACTGAGACCTTTAGAAAATGTGTGGCCATTGGAACACTGCAATGGAAGGTCCACGGAAGGAAATGTTTCTCACAGAAGGACATCCCTGGGCTATATGGCCCCGTTCAGCGGCAAGTGAATGTATCTTGGGCACACAGTGCAACCCGTGGCACTTGTGTATATTTGGTGTTACTGCCACGGATTACATGCAGGCCTGCCTCTTCTTCTCCTCCTCCTACTCTATCCTCCTCGGCTGACTCCTCATTTTCCATTGCTAACGTCTCTTCTGCTGCGCCTAACAAAATCCCCGAAACCTATTCGACGTGACAGGTGAGACATTGCCACGCTGTGCTGCGTCTGTTGTGCCTGGAAGCCAAGAGCCACACCGGTCCTGCACTCCTTTCAGATTTGTTGTTTAATAGACTGATCAGTGGCTAACCCTGCTCAATTTGACAGTTGGTAAAGTGGTGTGGGACAACGGTGCCAATCTGCTGAGCGCGCGAAAACAGGGCAAAATGACACACGTCCTGAACTTGGTCGTGCAGCGATTCGTTGTCAAATACCCCGGGATCCAGGATATCTTGCGGCAGGCCAGGAAAATCTCTGACCATTTTAAAAGATCTTACTCGGCCATGACTCGCCTTGCTGACATTCAGCGGCGACACCACCTGCCCGTCAAACGTCTGATTTGTGACTGCCCGACGCTATGGAACTCCACCTTGTATATGCTTGATAGGCTGCTCCAGCAGAAACGTGCAGTTAATGACTACCTGTACGAACTCTGCGGCAGGACAGGTTCTGGGAGCTTTTTTTTTTTTTTTTTCACAGCGCCAGTGGCTGCTCATGCCGCATGCAGACTTCAGCGGCCATTTGATAAGATCACCAAACTGGTCAGTCACAGCCAGGGCACCATCAGTGACATTGTACCTTGCACCTTCTTTCTGGAGAGTGCATTGTGTCGTGTCATTGATCAAGCCGTCGAGGAGCAGGAAGATGAGGATGTCGCAATGCTGTATGAATTCCCAGGGGGGGTACTCCAATTGAGACAAGTCAACAACAGGAGTCTGACGAGGAGTCGGAGGAGGATGGTGCAGGGGCAGAGGAGGAGCAAGAAGAGCATGCTTTAAATTTTTCTGGGATCACTGGTGTTGTCCGTGGATGGTTGGAGGAGACCAAGGACGACATTCTCCTGGGCGATGAGCAGGAGCCAGGCCACTCCACCGCTTCCAATTTAGTGCAAATGGGGGGCCTTCATGCTCCAGTGTTTGAAGAGGGACCCCCGTATAAAAAGCATAAAGGGCAAGGACCAGTACTGGGTGGCAACATAGTTAAACCCCCGGTACAAACACAAAATGGGGGAAATGTTACCACCATCACAGAGGGCTGTCAGAATGCAGCACTTCCAGGCCTTGCTTTGAGAAATGCTGCATTCTGCTTTTACGGGTGCTGGCAGAGGAATTTCCACTCACAGAGAAACCGTTGCGGGTACCAATCCAACAGCAAATGGAAGAAGAGGGCGGTTTGAAGATGTATTGGTCACTTCGGATATGAGATCATTCTTGCAGCCGACCCATCGACAGCTGTCCTCTGGATCAAGCCTCAGGGAACGCCTAGACCGACAGGTGTCCGACTACATCAGGTTAATGGCCGATGTGGACACTCTGGACTACTGGGTGTGCAGGCTTGACCTGTGGCCAGAGCACAATTTGCCATGGAACTGTTGGCTTGCCCCTCATCCAGTGTCCTGTCCGAAAGGAAGTTCAGCGCAGCAGGGGGTGTGAGATTGTGGAACAGCTCTTCCTGTCTGATGTTTGTGCCTAATTGTATTGAAACCAGAAGAACAAGCCCGTCTGACCCCAGAGGGAAAAACTGACAATTACCCGGGGCCTCCTGTGCCGGATCATATACTTACAGTCAGAGCTGCAGTACTGGCAACAGATTGTAATTTCCATGTTGTTGGTACCGGAGGCTGCCAGGGAAGCTCATGAAAAGGGAGCTCATTTTGGGAGCAACAAAACGTTCAAGTGGCTCCAACGGCTGGTATACTGTCCAGATCTGGCTGACATGGTGGCCGTGGCATGTCTGAAGTGTCGATCCTGCGAGCTGAGTAAGAGTACTGAACAGCAGGTTCCTGTGCAGACCATCTGCACCTCAGCGCCCCAGAACTTCTTATGATCGATTATGTACAGATTGGATACTCTACCTTGGGACACTCGTGCTGTCTAGTCATGACAGATCACTTTACCAAGCATGCGGTGGCTGTGCCCACCAGAGACCAAACCACAGATTCGGCTGCTGAAGCTGTCTGTAAACACTTTATACAGGTGTTCGGGTGTCCATGGAGGATACATTCTGACCAGGGAGCATGCTTTCAGGGTACTCTAATGAATGAACTGTACCAGCTGTATGGGATTGAACGCTCTCGCACCATTCCGTATAACCCACAAGGAAACGGGTCGTGCGAACGCTTCAATCGCACCTTGCTTCAGATGCTGCGGACTCCGGAAGACAATCAAAAAGCCCAGTCGGCCGCGTTCCTACCCGAGTTGATTTGGGCTTATAACAACAGAGTACACAGTACCACTGGATACTCTCCACATATGCTTATGTTTGGAAGAGCTGGACGGGAGATTGAAGATCTCCACATGCCTAACCCGATGGAGCCCCCACCGAGAAGAACCACCGCATGGGTGCCGTAGCACCACCGCCGGCTTAGAGCGGTTCACAAGGTTGTGGAGGAGCGCCTGGGACGGGTGGTACAACCTAACCTAAGACCAGTGCAGAAAGATGGGTATTTCCCGGGTGATGGTCAAAGCCAAACGACTGTCTGGGAAGTTAGATGGATGGTGGGAGGCGGTTCCATATACAGTGAAGAGGAGTGTAGACTCTTATATTCCGGTCTATGAGGTAGAGCCAGTAGGCACAGGGGGACCCTCATGAAACTTGCACCGCAATATGTTGAGACATTGCAACTTTGATGAGCTGGTGTGTGTGGAGGGGGTGCCTCCTCATGCTCTGGGTATGGAGGAAAGTCCCTTAGATGAGGAAGAGGAAGAATGGTGGGTTGGCTCTGCCCAAGTGTCCACAGAGGTTCCGGCTGTGGCAGGTTTACCACCGAGATGCAATGCTGAGCTCCTCCCTCGTCAAATATGCCTGACGTCCCCAGTATTTCTGAGCCTCTCAATCTGAGAAGGTCAGCAAGGCCCAATGCTGGTGTGCCTCCACAGCGCTATGCACAGGAGGAGTTTGTATGGGGAGGGTTGCCGAGAATGATAACCTCTAGTGGGGTGGCATGTGAGATTGTGGAACAGCTCTTCCTGTCTGATGTTTGTGCCTAATTGTATTGAAACTGTAATTTGGCATTAAAGGCACTAGAGGCCACTGTTTTGCAGCTATAGCCAGCACACTCTGGAATTTGAATATGCAAAGCAGCTGATAACTCATGCTTATGACTCATGCAGGATGGCTCTCTGAGAAGAACAGGAAGCAGAGACTCAGACATCTTGGAAGGAATGTGTGTGTGTGAGAAACAAGCTGGTCTCATCACGACGTTGGAGTGTCCTGCAGTGATCGGGGTGATAGGAGAGAGGAACTGTCTGTACCCAGACCTTATCTTCAGGAGAAGGGATTGTCTCCAGCAGAGCTGATTGGAGCTATGAAAGAAAAGGACATCTACTCAGCAAGGCCGCAGGTGTGCTTACAGGCCTGGAACCATCCTGATGAGAGACATCCTATGTTACCAGATGGGATCAGGTCAGAGAACCCGGGTTTTGTCATGTTTATCGCACTGTTTTAGTGGTACCTGAAGAATCTGAGACTGAGCTTGTACCTGTCATTAGTTTGATAGGTAGGATTTGTTTTCGGCAGGCTGCCCGAGATTTTTAGCGGCACAGTATCGACTTTTGAGGCTCTGCTGTGGGCACCATCGGTCAGGGTTGTTCTATTCCGTGGCACAGTATCGACTTTTCAGGCTCTGCTGTGCATGCCACCGAGTTAGGGTCGCCTAGCTGGACTAGGACAGGACTCAGAGGTGGGGAATATTACCTTGTGTATTCCTATATCGTTATGTTGGCTGTCAATGTTTAGTAAAGTTTTATTGTTTACTTAAAGCTGGAGTTTGTGTCGCTTTTCTTGTCTGTGACTTCGCTGTATCCTGGGGAGCCCAACCCGGTACACAGCTTACAGGGGGATCGTGACCGATAAATGCAGTCGCCTAGCTCACGACTAAAAATGTATTAGAATGAAAAAATGTTATAGAGATCCGCTCACTCCTGCTCTCTCAGGGCAGGTGCACCAACCAAAATTGAGACACCCCTCAAAAGTGAAATAAATGTAGGAAAAAATATGGATGGGCACTCATATATGGAAAAATGGGACAGAATTTATTTAAACATATAATAAAACATCAATAAAACAAATAAATAGTAAAATGAAAATGTATGAGGATATTTTCTGGTTGGAGGTCACCTGCTCAGATAATCTCCACTAGTACGGATAACTTTCACCAGTACGGATAACTTTCACCAGAAAATATGCAATCCTCTATACCATTAAGATTGTATTAAACATTAGCAATAAATCCTGTATCAAAAATGAAAATGTACACATAGGTGTCAAGCGCTGTTGATTTTCCTTAGTTGATATAATTTGTATCTTATTGTGAATATACAAGTAGCGATATGCAAGTAGCGATATGAATATCAACTATATGTCTTGTTATGGATGCACTAGAATAGTACCAAGTCCGAGTTATTTTTCCTATCCAGGTAATGAGAAATGTCCAGTCTCTATTGTTTGCTTGTAAAAAAGCTGGAAGATATTCTTGGCAGATCACTAGATATATTTTATCTGGTCTAGTTTCAATCTTGCTAATATATGAATTTACCGTCTCATAGTTCTTTACCCACTATGTGGGCTTACCTTTGCCTGGTATAGATTCACTGGGACAAGTGGATCGACTGCTGATCTGTGTTAGAAGCCGGCGTCCCGGCTGTAAAGTCCGTAGCGTTCCACGTGTATATCCCAGATACTTCCGGCAGCTGGTTTGGTTTGAGAAGCTGCGTACTCGTACCTTCAGGCGCAGGTAAATGACGTATTGGAGGTCTCGGGCTGGAGAAAGTTTATTTTTTTCTTTCTCTTTCTTTTCCTTTAGAGTGCACTTTTGTCCATGGAGACGGGGTATTATTCAATTGTTCACCAAACGCGTTTCGGGGAGACGCTTTCCCCTTCCTCAGTGGTATACCCCGATTTCATAGATTAGCTTATTTTATACTTGCGCTTGGTCTCTTTCAAGATCTGGTTCGGACTCAGAGTTCATCCAAAGAGCCGGTCTGGATCTAATTATTAAGTGTCAATTATCAGTGTTGCGGCTTCTTTGCGATTTCTATGCGTTTTTCATACAAATGCGTTTTTCATTTTTTTTTTTTTTTTTTTTTTTTTTTGTTGCAATTCTGTATTTTCAGTTGGTTCCATTTCTGATTTTTTAAAGAACATCATTTATATTTCCTAATTGTAAGCTTTAGTATGGAATTTTCATATCTATAATTCTTCAGTATAACAGATATATATTGCTAGATCAAAATATTAATGTATATGTGAAATATAAATTATGTAAATCACAGAAAAATACATATACTTATACTTAAAAATATATATATATATATATATATATATATATATAAGAATATATAAAAACAATAAAATCTATAAAAACAAATATAAAAGTTGTCTATATAGGGGGGTACTTGTCTGAATAGGTATATCACATTCTATATTATTTCATTTTTTTCTTCCATTTCTATTTGTGTGGATCTTTTTTCATCTTCTGTACGTAAAACGGGATCTAGTCAAGGGGATATTTTAGGATGATGCAGAAGGAGTGGGTTGCCCATGTGGGGTAGAGGGAGGGTTGCAGCGCTGGAATAAACAGCCTGGCATGCAACCCTGCGTCGACACCCACACGGACCTCCCCGTCTCTATATAAATCCAAATATTTCCAGATCTGCATTCAAACCCTTTGGCAATAAACTGCCAAACTCGTAGATTTTTCTAGACTCTGCCCTTGATAGCCTTTCAATCTGATTTCCTCCTCGCCAATGTTTGTCCACTTTTTCCAGTGCCATGAAGGAGAGACCCCTAGGATCTTGGTTGTGTGCCACCTTGAAGTGTCTGGACAGCGAGTGTTTCTCATAACCTTTAGCTATATTGTTTAAATGCTCCGCTATCCTGACCTTCAAGGTGCGTTTGGTCCTACCTATATATTGTCTCCGACATGGACACTGGATCAAATACACCACATTGGTGGAATTGCAAGTAAGGAAATGTTTGATAGTCATAGAGTGGGAATTTTGTGTAGAGATAATAGATGTTGTTTTTCTTGGGAATTTGGTCTTTTTACAACCCAAGCATTTCCCACATCTAAAGAAGCCTTTTGGTTGGAGCCAATTCAATGTTGGGCTTTTCTTACATATTTCTTTTACTGAGGGCGCTATCTGTATTCCCAAATTTGGGGCCTTTGAATATATTATTTTAGGTATTGGGGGCAGAAGCGTCCCTATAGTTTTATCTTTATGTAAGTGATGCCAGTGGGATTTGATGATATATTCGATTTGTTTAGCTTGAATGTTATATGGCAGAATTATTCGAAAGCCCAAATCTTCCTCCTGTTTCAATTTTTGTAATTTTTGAGATGGTTCAAAAAAGGTCTTCCTATCTAGATTGATTACTTTCGTCAGAGCCTCATTTATGAGAGATTCTGGGTATTCTTTTTCCTTAAACTGATCTTTCATAATGTTGGCCTCCTCCTCGAATTTTTTATCCTCCGTGCAGTTTCGCTTTAAACGGCGAAACTGCCCGAAGGGAACATTCGTTAGCCACCTTGGTAGGTGGCAGCTCGAGAAGGGAATATATCCATTTTTGGCAGTGGGCTTTTGAAAGGTATTGCACACATATTTTTTGTCTTTTCTTGTGATCTCAATATCCAAAAATTCTACCTTTTCATTCCCGATGTTAGAGGTAAAACTTAAATTACTTGTATTGTAATTTCCTAAAAATGTATTAGGCATGGATATCGGAGGAATCAACACATGTGACGAGTCGACCATGTTTGATTGAAATTCCTCATGACAGCCCACAAATAACCATTACCACCCCGAACAAATCATGGCCCCTGTCTTAGGTAAATACAGCAGCATAAAAGGCCTTTTATGTCAGTTGAATGCCGAATTTTTTAGGCCTGTACTGGTTGACAGTTACATATTTATCCTGTAAACGCCTAATGTACCTCCAGCCACAGAATCCAAAGTTCTTTGCTGTCAGGTGCTTTCAAGGATCAGCAGGAGAATGGCTGGTCGCCAAGGGATGCGCAAGATCTTAGAACTTTTGTCTTGTCACTACTGGTGGCCCTCACTGCCTAAGGATGTGAGTGATTATGTGTCTGCCTGCACCGTCTGTGCTAAGAATAAAGTCTCCAGGACCAAACCTGTTCCTGATGCCCCAATAGCTTCTTTTCTGCTCCTTCTACTTCGGCAGTAGAAGAACATGGCAGCATCAGAACAGTGGGTGAAGCAGGTGACCAGAAGAAACGGGTCTCTTTTCACAAAGTTTGTGTGTGGCACCAAAAATGATCTAGTTTGATGCATTAGGCACTGATGTCTGGAAATCCTGGCTGATCCAAGCCTGATTCATCTTCACAAAGGTCAGTCTCTCCACATTTTGGGTGGAAAGGCGAGTTCTCCTTGGGGTAACTATGCCCCCAGCCGCACTGACGCCACACTACTGCCGGGCAGGAAAGCTTGTCCAGAGCAAAACTCGGTCCACTGTGGTAGTGAAAAAGTTACTTGTGTCTGTATGACAGGCAGTTGACAGACATCACTCTTAGAATTGCTTCATACTTCACTTACTTAGTCAGTTACGGGGGCAAAACTGACCACATAACTCATAGGTCAATGTTAGCGTCGGGTATAAAAAACAGTGCAGTGGCCCAAGATTGTACTATAGAGTGAAAGAGCGCACTCCTTTTACATCGTCGCCAGCTGATTCCACGTAACTTTCTACAGAACCTGTCTGTTACACACTAAAAGAAATAGTACCCCCATGACCGATTAGAGAGGGTGTTAGTAGTAAGTTTGTGTTGAAGTCACTGCTTATTTTGCCCTCCTTCTCATCTGTCATAAGAATAACCCCCAAAAAAACGGATCCTGTCTTTTGAGCAACCGCCTTCACACGGTCAACATTTGGTCAGTAATCGATCAGTATTGCTAAGGCATAAAAAACAGCAGTGGACATAAAACAGAGATGATCCGTGATTGGAAAGTTTGCATGTTTTCTGTGTTTTGTACCAACTTCTGCTTTTGACTGCTTTTGCTCTTTGACAAATCAAGAGCATATTCTTATGCAAAATACAGACCATGTGGTACAGGCCTTATGTGTCACGGATGGTGTTGTAGAAAGCTGGAACTTATAAATAAAACATCTGACTGGCTTGATCCCAAACTAAGGAGCATATGGGTGAGCTCTATAAAACCCCTAGAGCTCTCCCTGACTGCTATGCCCATGCAAAGGTCTTTATGATAGACGATTGCATGTCCACGTACCTCATACTATGTGAAACCTGAAAACCCTATAATAGTGAGGGGACACGACCACCATCTCCCTGCACTTAATACGGATGGAATCAGGGTCACCTAGAATCAAGCCAGCGAGGAAACGCAAATAAAGGAAACAGACTTAACTGAGGAATCAGCAGAAGCAGCATCCAGCAGTGAACACAATCCAAGACAAAGTATAAACCGCAAAGTGAGGCAGTATGGGAGGGAATATAAAGGGAGACAATTAGTGTAAATGGGAGAAGGAAAGGAGATGGCAAAGTGAAACCAAAACAAAGAACTTCATGCAGGTAGAGAAGAACATCTAACAGACCTTCTCACAGAAGTGGCGGTGACAGTACCCCTCCCTCTCTGGGTGGACTCCGGACACTCAGAGCCCACCTTCTCAGGATGAGACCTATGGAAAGCCCTGATAAGATGAGTGGCCTTAATGTCCGCCACTGGGACCCACATCCTCTCCTCAGGACCATAACCCTCCCAATGAACGAGGTACTGGAGAGAACCGCGGATAATGCGAGAATCCACAATCCTAGATACCTGAAATTCAAGATTACCATCAACAACAATCGGAGGAGGAGGGTACAGTGGGTTGGACATAAGGTTTTAATAGGGACCTGTGAAAAACATTATGGATCTTCCAAGTCTGAGGAAGATCAAGACGGAAGGCAACGGGATTTTTGACAGACAAGCTCTTGTAAGGCCCAATGAACTTAGGACCCAACTTCCAGGAGGGAACTTTCAGTTTGATATTCTTTGTAGACAACCACACCAGATCACCCACATTCAGGTCCAGACCAGGTACAGGTCTCTTATCCACCACACGCTTATCTCTCACTCATCTTCTTCAGATTTCCCTGAATCTTTTGCCAAATAAATGACAAAGACGAGGAAAATCTCTCCTCATCAGGTAAACCAGAATACCCCTCTCCAGAGAATGTCCCAAACTGCGGATGAAACTCATATGCACCAAAAAATGGTGACTTATCAGAGGACTCCTGGCGACGGTTATTTAAAGCAAACTCAGCAAGGGACAAAAAAGAACACCAATCCTCCTGATTCTCTGCCACAAAACAGCGCAGATATGTCTCCAGATTCTGATTGACGCGTTCGGTCTGACCATTCGACTGCGGTGAAAAGCAGAAGAGAACAACAACCGAACCCCCAAGCGAGAACAGAAGGCTTTCCAGAATCTGGAAACAAATTGTCGTGCCCCTATCAGAGACTATGTCTGAAGGAATGCCATGCAATTTAACAATGTGATCAACAAACGCTTGTGCCAGTGTCTTAGCATTGGGTAACCCAGAAAAGGGAATTAAATGCGCCATTTTGCTAAAAAGGTCTACTACTACCAGAATCACAGAGGAATGAGGCAGGTCTGTAATGAAGTCCATGGACAGATGCGTCCAAGGACGGGAAGGAATGGGTAACGGGAGGAGAGAACTCGATGGCCGTGAATGAGGAACCTTGGCACGAGCGCAGGTCTCGCAGGCGGCCACAAAACCCTCAATCGTCTTACGAAGAGCCGGCCACCAGAATCTTCGAGCAATTAGATCCACTGTGGCTCTGCTCCCTGGGTGCCCAGCAAGGAGAGTATCGTGGTGCTCCTTAAAAACCTTGTGTCGTAAAGCGAGAGGCACAAACAACATCCCAGGGGGACAAAGATCAGGAGCCTCTGCCTGGGCTGCCTGAACCTCTGCCTCCAAATCAGGATAAAGAGCAGAGACGACCACCCCTTCAGCCAAAATGGGACCCGGGTCTTCAAAGTACCTCCCTCCCGGAAAACAACCTGACAGAGCATCCGCCTTCACATTTTTAAACACAGGGCGGAACATAGCAACAAAATTAAACCTAGAAAAGAACAAAGACCATCTGGCCTGTCTCGGGTTCAGACGCTTGGCCGATTCCAAGTAGGCCAGATTCTTATGGTCTGTAAACACGTTAATAGGGTGTCTGGCTCCCTCTAACCAATGGCGCCATTCCTCAAAAGCTAATTTGATGGCCAATAACTCCCTATCTCCCACATCGTAATTTCTCTCTGAAGAGGAGCGTTTCCTTGAGAAAAAGGCACACGGTCACCATTTGGCAGAAGAGGGGCCCTGAGATAAGACCGCACCCACACCCACCTCCAGAAGCGTCCACCTCAACAATAAAAGGTAGAGAGACATCAGGTTGTACTAAAATGGGAGCGGAAGCAAAACTCTTTGATACTAGAAAAGGCTTTAAGCGCATTTATCAACCACGAAGAAAAATCTACCCCCTTTTTAGTCATATCAGTGAGTGGCTTAACAGAGGAATAATTAAAAATTAACTTTCTGTAATAATTGGCAAAACCACAACAGCGCCTTCTTATTCTCAGGAAGCTCCCAATCAAGTACAGCGCGGACCTTCTCAGGGTCTATGCGAAAACCAGAAGCGAAGAAAAGAAAACCAAGAAATTGAATCCCCGGAACCGCAAACACACATTTTTCCAGTTTAGCGTACAATTTATTATACTGCAGAATCAGCAAGACCTGACGTAGGTGGTCTCAATGAGTCTTGAAATCAGGAGAAAAAATCTAAATGTCATCCAGATACACCAGTACAATTTTCCCCATTAAATGATGAAAAATGCTGTTCACAAAATGTTGGAAGACGGCCGGAGCATTCATCCAACCGAAAGGCGTAACCAAATTCTCGAAATGACCCTCAGGGGTATTGAAGGCCGTCTTCCATTCGTCCCCTTCCCTGACCCTGACTAGGTTGCATGCCCCTGTTAAATCCAACTTAGCCCCAACAATCTGGTTAAACAGGTCCGGGATCAGAGGAAGCGGATATGGGTCACGAAGCGTGATACAGTTCAGCTCCCTGAAATCCAGACAAGGTCTTAAAATCTTTTTTCTTAACAAAAAAAAAAAACAGGTGACTTCGAGGGTCGGATGTGTCCCTTTCTCAGGCTCTCAGAGATATAAGTACGCATAGCGACTCTTTCAGGTTGGGAGAGATTGTATAAACATGATTTTGGCAGTTTGGCGCCTGGGATGACATTAATAGGGCAGTCGTACTCCCGGCGTGGGGGAACTCCTGGACACCACTCTCGCAAAACACATCCGAAAATTCTGAGAGAAAAGATGGCACAGTCTTGGTAGAAACTTCTGAAAGAGACGCCGTGAAGCAATTCTCTCAGCAAAACTCACTCCAACCATTTATTTGCCTTGCTTGCCAATCAATGGTGGGGTTATGTTTAGTGAGCCAGGGTAGCCCCAACACTAGAGGAGTAGGTGATCCACTTAAGACGAAACATTACATATCCTCAACATGAGCGTCACCCACAGTCAAACGGATATTGTGAACTATGCCCTTTAACGGTCTTTGAGAAAGTGGGGCGGAATCGATAGCAAAAACGGGTATATCCTTTTCCAAAGTGCATACCTGGAAACCATGCGTTATTGCAAATTGATTATCAATGAGATTGACAGCTGCTCCACTATCTACAAAAATCTCACAATGTTCTTGCTGTCTAGCGCCACCCTGGCAAATAGGAGAAAACGGGAACTACAAGTAAATGGCAAACCTTCAATTTCCACGTCAACCTTGCCAATAGTAGTAAATGGAAATTTTTTTTTCTTTTTTTTTTTTTTTTTTTTTTTTTTTTTTCTTTTATTCCCCTTCAGAAAACTCCATGAATATCCTAGAGGGGCAAACATTTGCCAAATTAGTTATACCCCACAACAGAAACAAACCTTCCTCTGAGAGCTGAATCCTCTACTATCAGAGGCAAGCAAACCCAGCTGCATGGCCTCCTCCTCAGAGGGGATTGAGACCGACTGAGACCCCTGCGCACTGAATGAGACAGCCCCACTGTCCTTGGACTGAATATGACAGAAAGGAATAGTCCCCTCTCTCTCTCTCTAAGACGCCTGTCAATACGAACAGCTAGATACATGGCAGATTCTAACTAGGCTGGTCTCTCATAAAAAGCAAATGCATCTTTCAATCTTTCCGAAAGACCATGGCAAAATTGACTTCGGAGTGCAGCATCATTCCAACCAGTATCAGCTGCCCATCTCCGAAATTCTGAACAATATATCTCTGCGGACTGTTTACCATGGCATAAAAGACACAGTTTAGATTCAGCCAGAGCAATACGATCTGGGTCATCATATATCTGCCCCAGGGCTACAAAAAATTCATACACCGTTGGAGGGGCCGTGCCCCGACCGGCAGCGAAACGGCCCAAGACTGAGCGTTATCCCTGAGCAGCGTGATGATGATCCCCACCCTCTGCTTCTCATCATCAGAGGAATGGGGAAGTAGGTGAAAATGGAGTTTGCAAGCCTCTCTAAAGCGAACAAAATTCTCACTACCCCCGGAGAACGTATCCGGAAGCGAGATCTTAGGCTCGGAACAAACTCCATAAACGCCAGCAGAACCGGTCACCTGAAACTGAGACACAGTTTTACGGAGATCTGCTACCTCCAGCGAAAGACCCTGCATGCGGTCAATCAAGGCTGAAACCAGATCCATGCTTAAGACGGTTATGGCGGTTTATAATGTCACGGATAGTGTTGCAGAAAGCTGGAACTTATAAATAAACATCCGACTGGCTTGATCCCAAACTAAGGAGCATATCGGTGAGCCCTATAAAACACCCTAGAGCTCTCCCTGACTGCTATGCTCATGCAAAGGTCTTTATGGTAGACGATTGCATGTCCACGTACCTCATACTATGTGACACCTGAAAACCCTATAATATTGAGGGGACACGACCACCATCTCCCTGCACTTAATACGAATGGATTCAGGGTTGCCAAGAATCAAGCCAGCAAGGAAACACAAATAAAGGAAACAGACTTATCTGAGTAATCAGCAGAAGCAGCATCCATCATTGAACACAATCCAAGAGGTATAAACCGCAAAGTGAGGCAGTATGGGAGGGAATATAAAGGGAGACAATTAGTGTAAATAGGTGACAGCTAGGAGAAGGAAAGGAGATGACAAAGTGAAACCAAAACAAAGAACTTCATGCAGGTAGAGAAGAACATCTAACAGACCTTCTCACAGAAGTGGCGGTGACACTATGGATGCTCCAAAGACAGGATCTGTTGTGTTTTTCATTTTCCCATCCTCCTGACAGATCATAAGAAGAGTAAAATAAATAGTGATGTCAACAAGTCCATTCAGGGACAATAGTGGCCATCTCATAGAGTGGGGAGGGTGGCAACTGCATGAGGAGTCAACACAATAGCCCAATCACAGAGTGGTGAGGGAGGCAAACGTATGAGGAGTCAGCATAGTGGCCCAGTCAAAGAGAGGTGAGGGTGGCAAATGCATGAGGAATCAACATAGTGGCCCAGTCACAGAGTGGTGAGGGTGGTAAATGCCTGGGGAGTCAACATGGTGGTCAGTAGAGATGTCGTGAACATAAAATTTTCCGTTTGGAGAACGCAAATATCTGCAAATGTTCGCGAATGGGCGAACCGCCATTGACTTCAATAGGCAGGCGAATTTTAAAACCCACAGGGACTCTTTCTAGCCACAGTAGTGATAGAAAAGTTGTTTCAAGGGGACTAACACCTGGACTGTGGCATGCCGGAGGGGGATCCATGGCAAAACTGCCATGGGAAATTACATAGTTGACGCAGAGTTGGATTTTAATCCATAAAGGGCATAAATCACCTAACAATGCTAAATTTTTTGGAACAACGTGGTTTAAAACATCTAGTGTGTGTATACGATCAGGTATGATGTTGTATCGATCAGGTAGTGTAAGGGTTACGCCCGCTCCACAGACATTGACAGACCAAACTCCCCTTTTAATGCACCGCAAACAACCGCAAACTGTCCATTTGCCCAACAGCAAACTTCCCATTTGTACAAGGTTGGATACCAAGCTAGCCATGTCCTGCTGAGGTCATTGAAGGTTTCTTCCTCCACCCAGCCACGTTCAACACCAAGGGTCCCCGAAAGCTGAATTGAATTGATTTTTCGAATAGGGAGATGGTTAAAAAAACGCTGGCTCCCTCCCCTTTGTTTAAATCCATGCCACGGTCACTGCGTCTGCGCCATGCAATTTACTGTCACACCCGATATGAGTGGTATTTTGGTGTAGTACTATTCTCATCAGTTTAATCCCTGTTACGTAACGTCCCCAATCTGGGGTCAATTTATTAAATTGATTTTTCAAACGGGGAGATGGTTAAGAAAACGCTCGCTCCCTCCCCTTTGTTTGAATCTACACCACGGTCACTGCGCCGTGCAATTTACTGTCACACCCGATATAAGTGGTATTTTCTGTAGTACTATTCTCATCAGTTTAATCCCTGTTACGTCCCCTATCCGGGGACGTGTGTCGAATTGATTAATCATTGTCGAATTAACGACATCCTGAAATAATTATGTTCTGAGCTCTGTACTTGCTTTGTATTGGAATTGATGTGGATTTTTTAAATTGTCTGCATTATTTCTAATAAACTATTAAGAGACTTTATTATGATTTTTAAATTTTATGTATTGAAAACCCATACAACTTAAAAAAAAATTATGTTTTTTATATGAAAAAATTATCCAGCCGATCGCTTTTAGTCTGATCATAATGAAGCAACGGCCTTATCTGGGATGTGGCAACATTGCCAATACACTCATAGAGGTGATGATCGTTTCATAGAGGTGATGATCCCTTCACCACAACAAGGTACCGATCACGAAGGGGAATTGACACATGTATGTGCCATTTTTTTTGCTTTGTTTTTTGCAGCCACAGTGCAGCACTAGAAACCAGAAAAATTTGGCATGTACACATGCCTGAAAATTGATGTTTTCCAGGCAGAAAGGTGACTAAAACATTGCAGCTTGAACCCTAGTTGGTGGCGGAGAATTTTACGAAAGTCATCCGGTATGCAGACATTAAATACAGCAGCGTAGGTACCATTTTGAGGCCAAGGCATGTCATCAGGCCTTTTGTTAGTCAAACGTATCCTCCACTGTCAATCCCTTCGGGATCCATGCCTCATTCATCTTAATGAAGGTGAGGTAATCAACACTTTTTTGACCGAGGCGACTTCTTTTGTCAGTGACAATGCCTCCTGCTGCACTGAAGGTCCTTTCTGACAGGACACTTGAAGCGGGGCAGGCCAGAAGTTCTATCGCAAACTGGGATAGCTCAGGCCACAGGTCAAGCCTGCCCACCCAGTAGTCAAGGGGTTCATCCTTAGAGTGTCGATATCTGCAGTTAAGGCGAGGTAGTCTGTTACCTGTCGGTCGAGTCGTTCTCTAAGGCTGGATCCCGAAGGGCTGTGGCGATGTGTAGGACTGAAAAAGCTCTGCATGTCCTCCATCAACAACACATCTGTAAAGCATCCTGTCCTTGCTGCCGTGGTCATAGTAGGAGGAGGATTACTTTCCCCTCTTCCCCTGTTAGATTCCCGCTGTGCTGTGACATCCACCTTATAAGCTGTGTAAAGCATATTTTTTAGTTTGGTTTTGAACTGCTGCATCCTTTCTGACTTCCGGTAATTTGGTAACATTTCCACCACTTTCTGCTTATTCCGGGGGTCTAGTAGCGTGGCCACCCAGTACAGGTCGTTCTCCTTCATCCTTTTTATACGAGGGTCCCTCAACAGACATGACCGCATGAAAGACCCCATTTGCACAAGGTTGGATGCCGAGCTACTCATTTCCTGTTCCTCCTTCTCACTGATGTCATTGACGGTCTGTTCTTCCCCCCCCCCCCCCAGCCACGGGTCCCAGATAGGTGACAACAACGAGCACCCTGGGATGCCTGCTGTGGTTGGTCTTCCTCCTCCTCAAAGCCACATTCCTCCTCTGACTCCTCCTCCTCATACTCCTCTTGCAGCGTTGCCGCAGGTCCGGCAAGCGATGATGACGAGGCTGTTTCTGGTGGTGATGGTGACCACAACTCTTCCTCTTCCTCTTCACGCTCATCTACAGCCTGATCCAGCACTCTTCACAGGGCACGCTCCAGGAAGAAAACAAATGGGATGAGGTCGCTGATGGTGCCTTCGGTGCGACTGACTAGGTTTGTCACCTCCTCCAAAAGGACGCATGAGCCTACAGGCATTGCGCATGGGCATTGCGCATGAGTGTCCAGTAACGTGGCAAAAAAAATCCCAGCTCCGCAGAGGCTGTCCTAGCACCCCAGTCATACAAATACTCGTTGACGGCTTTTTCTTTGTTGAATTCCAACGTGTCGGGCTGTCGCAAATCAAGCACTTCACTGGCATGTTGTTTCGGCGCTGAATGTCTGAAAAGTGCGCCATGGCCGTGTAGGAACGCCTGAAATGGCCACACACCTTCCTGGCCTGCTTGGCCAGCTGGCGTACTTAGACACAAAGCGTTGTACGATGAGATTCAACACATGTGCCATGCACAAATTCAATGCCGCCAACAAATTGCTTCCATTGTCACACACAACTTTGCCGATCTCCAGTTGGTGCGGGGACAGCCACTGATCCACCTGTGCGTTCAGGGCGGACAGGAGTGCTGGTCCGGTGTGGCTCTCTGCTTTCAGGCAAGTCAACCCCAAGACAGCGTGACACTGTCGTATCCGGTATATGGAATAGCCCCTGGGGAGCTGGGGGGATTCAGTTGATGTGCAGTAGGACGCCGCAGCAGAAGAGGTCTCAGCCGAGGAGGTTATGGAAGAGGATGGAGTAGGAGGAGTAGAGGAGGTGGCAGTAGGCCTGCCTGCAAGTCGTGGCCGTGTCACCAACTCCGCTGCAGAGCCACGCATTCCCTGCTCGGCAGCCGTCAGCAGGTTGACCCAATGCGCAGTGTAGGTGATATACCTGCCCTGACCGTGCTTTTGCAGACCAGGTATCAGTGGTCAGATGGACCCTTGCCCTAACACTGTATGCCAGAGATGCCATGTCTTCCTTTTCAATCACTGAGTAGAGGTTTGGGATTGCCTTATTTGAAAAAAAAATGTGTCCAGGTACCTTCCACTGTGGTGTCCCAATAGCGACAAATTTTTTGAAGGCCTCAGACTCCACCAGCTGGTATGGTAAAAGCTGGCGGGCTAAGAGTTCCATCAAGCCAGCTGTCAGATGCCGGGCAAGAGGGTGACTCTGTGACATTGGCTTCTTACGCTTAAGCATTTCCTTTACAGACACCTGACTGTGGGCAGATGAGATGGAATTGCTCAAGGTGAGAGGCGGAGTGGCGAGTGGTTGAGAGGGGGCAAGGAGGACAGCAGTGGTTGATGTGGCTGAAGATGCTGGACCAGGAGGAGGATGGTGGCTTTGAGCATGTGTGCTGCTTCTACTCGTCATCATGTGTTGATCTCATAGTCATTTGTGATGTGCGATCATGTGCCTTTGCAAAGCAGTTGTACCTAGGTAGGTGTTGGATTTCCCACGACTCAGTTTCTTTTGGCACAGGTTGCAAATGGCATCGCTGTTATCAGAGGCAGACACACAAAAAAAAAATGCCACACTGCTGAGCTTTGCAATGACGGCATTCTGGTTGTGGCAAAAGCATGCGTTGATTGGCGTGCTGTCTGGCTGACCCCGGGTGCCGATACATGCTGTCTGACTGTGCCACTAGCTCCTTGCGACGACCTCCCCCTGCTTCCAACTCATCTCCTCCTTCTCTCTGTCTCCCCTTCTGAACTTTCACCTTCTTCTCTTCGAGCAGGCACCCACGTGGCATCCACAGACACATCGTCATCATCAACCACTTCACTTGTATCTGACACCTCAGCAAAGGAAGCAGCAGCGGGTAAAACATCATCATTATCATCACACTGTACGTCCATGTGTGTAATGCTGCCTGACTGAGACATATCCCTGTTATCTACATCCCCTGGCAATAATGGTTGCGCATCACTAATTTCATACAACTGATGTGTAAATAACTCCTCTGAGGGATCAAGTGAAGCGGCTGTGGTGGCTGTGGTGGTAGTGGTGGTGGTGGCGGTGGGCGGGAGAGTGGTAACTTGAGAGCAGGTGACCAAAGCTGAGCTGGAGGAGGATGGTGCGTCAAGGTTCTTAGCGGAAGCTCTTGAAGATTGGGTGTCCTGTATAAGCCAGTCAACTATTTTCTCAGATTTTTTTGGGTTCAGGGTACGTGGCCTCTGAACACTGGGCATTATTCCAGGGCCAGTGGAAATCACAGCACCACGACGGCCCCTGCGGGGTGGCCTGCCTCTGCCTGACATTTTTTTTTAGATAAGTGTTACTATGTGTGCAAGGTACAAGCACCTCAGCAAACATCTGGCCATTGAGCAGAGGGACTTCCTGCCTCCATCTCCACTGCATACTGCCACAGTGTGTCAGGGTCATCTGCCTCATCTCCCTCATCGTCCTCTACCTCCTCCTGCTCCTCTTCTAAAAATAAAATCACCCATTTCTGTATACATTGCATGTGCATGAATGTCCTCCTCCAGTTCAGCTCCCACAGGGCTCATGTGGCCATGAGCAGTAGGCGCAATGTCTCCTGTCCCCTAGCCAGCCAGATTTATCAGCATCTGCTCTAGGACGTGGAGTGGAATGATGTATTTCATACCGTAGTCCTGGCAACTGACAAATACAGTGACCTCCTCAAAGGGCCTGAGCAAATTTCCTCTTGAAGGACGCAGAGCAGTTTCTCCCCGCTGTGACTCCGTTCGCTCATGCAAACCAGCTGCAGAACAGCATGACATTGTCTGCACAGCTGGTATGCTGGAGTAGCACTCCGAATTGTGCCTGCAGTAGAGACTGAGGACAAGGTGGAGGATGAGGAGGTAGAGGAGAACATTGGTGTTGGACTCAAAGCTTAAGAACGCAGATGAGGCAGTGCCGTCACCTGGCCAAGTTGCTGGTCTTGCTGAGCAGGAACCACATTTACCCAGTAGGTCGTAAAGGACATACATTGTCCTTTAACGTAATTACAGTGCCACACGTCAGCACTGCCATGAACTGTAGCAGACACCGACAGGCTCAAGCACTGGCCCACCGTCTGTTCAACATACATGTGCAGGGCTCGTACAGCCTTTTTGGAGAAGTAATGACGACTTGGGAAACTCCACCTTAGTTCGACACTAGCAATCAGTTTTCTGAAAGGTGCAGAGTCTACCACATGGAAAGGGAGGGACTGTAGTACCAGCAACATGGCCAGGAGCACGTTCAACTTCTGTGCCTTTTGGATGAGTGCACACATACCATTGTCTTTTTTGCAATCGCCTCGGTGATCGATTGCTGACGAAACGAGTGACTAGGAGTAGGAGTAGTAGGAAGAGGAAAAGAGAATCAGGACCAGAAGATAATGGGAAGGAAACAAAGCTGCCTTCTCGCTGCAGTGGTGGAGCCTTGATTTCTGGAGAAGGGGTGCAGGCCGCTGGGTGATGCAGCGGTTGCTGCATCAGGCTGTACCACTACATTGATGAAAAATTCCCACACCGCAGAGTGGGGCATTTTCTCCCCACCACTCCGTGCTGACTGCTAGTGATGAGCGGCAGGTGCCATATTCGATTTCAACGAAATTCGCGAATATTCGATAGAATATTCGTTTTATATTCGTCGAAATCGAATATTCGTCATTATTCTTATCGCGATTAATATGCGATTTAAATAATCGAATTTCGATTTTAACTTAAAGGCTACTCTCCTATTGAAATAGCAATGCGATTAATTCAAGTTATAATAATTGAATTTCGATTTTAACTTAGCACTGCTATATTCCATATTCGTTAATTCTAGCCTAATATGGAATATAGCAGTGCTAAGTTAAAATCGAAATTCGATTATTATAACTTGAAATAATCGAATTGCGATTTCAACTTGGACCTGTTTTACTATGGTTGGCTTGGTAGAATTAGCGAATATGACGAATATATTCGTTATATTCCACAAAACGAAGATAACGAAGTATTCTGCATCTTCGTTTTAGCTACCTATTCGTCAACTTTGCTAATTCTAGCAATCATATAGGAAAGTTTACTATAGAGACAGCTAAGTTTAATTCGCTATGCGATTATATGACTGCTTTTAAAAAAAAAAAAAAATAGAATAATTATAATACCTGATAATTATTATAATTATTCTATTTATGAAAAAAAGCAAAGTAATATAATCGCATAGCGAATTAAACTTAGCTGTCTCTATAGTAAACTTTCCTATATGATTGCTAGAATTAGCGAAGTTGAATAGGTAGCTAAAACGAAGATGCAGAATACTTCGTTATCTTCGTTTTGTGGAATATGACGAATACATTCGTCATATTCGCTAATTCTACCAAGCCAACCATAGTAATTCTACCAAGCCAACCATAGTAAACCAGTTGAAATCGCAATTCGATTAATTCAAGTTATCATAATCGAATTTCGATTTTAACTTAGCACTGCTATATTCCATATTAGGCTACAATTAGCGAATATGGAATATAGCAGTGCTAAGTTAAAATCGAAATTTGATTATTATAACTTGAATTAATCGCATTGCTATTTCAATAGGAGAGTAGCCTTTAAGTTAAAATCGAAATTCGATTATTATAACTTGAAAAAATCGAATTGCAATTTCAACGTAATTCTCAAATCCGACAGTACATTCTAGTATATGGAGACGTTCCCATGGTGATGGGGACGCTCCATGAGCACGGAAGTCGGCAGAAGAGGCAACGGGCACTGACTGGAGCAGCCAGGAAGCCAGGAATCCAAAGGACAGGTAAGAACAACTTTAGGAGAGGTGGGAAAGAAAAAAATATAACAATAAAAAAAATCAAAAAAAAAATCGAAATATCGAATTTATATCACTATATTCGAAATATTCGCGAATTAGCGAAGTGCCGATATTCACGAAAAAAATTCTATATTCGAATATTCGCGCTCAACACTACTGACTGCCTGCTGCTGCCTCCATGAACCCATGCGCTGCTATTTTTGCATAGCAGACGTCTACCCCAGGCATGTTTGGCTCCAGACCTCACACTGCTGCCACTCTGCTAACTCAAGGCCACGCTATCACCCTGCTGGCTCAGCCACTGCCTCAAGCTGCCACCCTCTTCTCCTGATGATGATGATGATGATGAAGCCCTCTCTTTACCCGGCTTCCATGTGCGATTGGCCACATAATTGACCGCCACGTCACTGATGTCACCCTCACCAGTCTCAGAGTTATGTGCCTGACCGCTCGCAACACCAGCTCCCACGCGACTATCATCCTCAACTACTGATTGACGCATCAAATTATGTTTAAAAGAATTTAAACACCCTAAAATGTGTAGTATAAAAAAATGATAGTAATAACTGATCAAATAACTGAAGTGTGAACTTACCCTAAAGTGTGTAGTATCAGGCCGCTATTTCACACCAACTCCGCAACCACTGAGGCATTAAATTAAGTGTTAAAGAATTTGACCACCCTAAAAGTGTATAGAGAAGTGTTCTGCTTCGGTGAACAGCGGCTCCAATGGCTAACCCTTTTCGGGTTATCTGTTCCTGGCCTTTATGGTGTGATCACCTCTAGTATATATATTTTTTTAAGCCCAATGAGCATGGTTTTTTCACCCATGCAGCATGCCAGACCACAAGTGGTTATATATAAACTAAAAACACCTTAAAACTGTTTGTATCAGAACTCAATTTCACCCCAGAAAAAAAAAGAAATCAGCTAAATACACGCCAAAACTGGTTGTATCAGACAGCACATTCAGTACAGAAGCAAGGGTAAATGAAAGTAGTTACATATCAACTAAATACATCCCAATGCTGGTTGTTTCAAACTGCAATTTAACCCAAGAAGCAAGGGTGAATTGATTTTTTTTATAAATATTTTTTTTATTCCTTTTATAATGCAGAATTAAAAAGGAATTTGACAATACAAAATTTGAGTTCATCAATATACACTCTAAAAAAAACAGTCATCATAATAAATTATAGCTCACTGTAAACAGAAACAGTACAAAAGTAGTAAGCAATCTGTTCTATTTTTTCTATTTTGGGGGATTACCAAACTCCCCTCTGAGCTCCCATTTTGAATAGACAATGAGAGGTCTGAGTTGATTCGCTCATCTCTAGTGTTGGGAACCAGAGGAGAACATTCAAGCTCTGAATTTGGTAAAAAGGTTTCCGTCTCGTCTTGGACACAAGAAGAGGGGGCGTAAGGGGGGGGGGGGGGGGTACAGTAACAGTGGCTGCTGTCTGCCAATGTTCCCCTGTTTCCCACAGCGGTCCCGGGCTCTGTGTTCAGTGGTGATCTGCTGCCGATGTTCCCATTCACTGCTGCTGGAATCCACTCCACGGCTTCCTTCCAGCGCTGGCCACAGAATGCTTGTTCCCTGTAGCACTTCCGTAAGGGCCGGCGCACATCACTTACAATGTTTTTTGGGTTAGTTCATGTAGCCTCTTTCCCAAGTGCTTGAGCATCAAGATCCTTGTGTCCTACAAAAGTTGCTGATATCACTGCTTGAGTTCCTGTTTACCTGACCCGTGCTTGTATTCCTGGACTCCGTTACCTGCTTGATCCCTGCCTGCCTTGACTCTCCTATTGCCATCCCAGATTGCCTGACCTGTGTAACACCCCGGAGTGGTGTTACCACTACTACACCCTGATACTGTCTCTAATGGGCTAACATAAATGCCATCTTATGTATTTCTTTCCAGGTCCTTTATATTGTGCAGTGATATGATTGTTATGCAACTGTTTTGTTCATGTAATGTGCCTGGTTCACCAGTAGGTGGCAGTGTGGCAGATCTACTTTTAGGCAGAATGGAATTCACCATTTAATTCCCCCCCCCCCCACACCCCCTTTGTGCAGAAGTGGTCCAGTTCTGCTTCCTACCAGAAGGAGGGGTTGCAGTTCTAGATTATTCCAGTTTAGACACCATGTTGGAGATGAGAAGGCCTGAAAGAAGTAGCAGTCAGAGGAAATTGTTGTTCTGCTGAAAATAAGTTATTTACTGAGTGTCAGGAGGGGAATACCAGCCAAAGACACCCCAAGATACCAGAGCAGATTTAAAGTACAGAAACCAGAGTTAAGCAGAGTTGAGTGCAGCATAGAGAAGGAAAGCAGAGTATTTAAGCAAGTCTGCCAGCAGTGATGGCTAGTTCGGCATTGTTTGCCCGCGAACACATGCAGGCTGCCATCTTTTATCACTAGTCCGGCAAGGCACAGGTAAGTGTCCTTACCTGTGCCTGTGCGCGAGCCGTCTGAAATCAAATGCGGTCACCGGGAGCAGGCAGTTCCATGAACAGCCACCGGGGGCTTTAATCGGGCTGTTCTCGGAACTGCCTGCTCCCGGTGACCGCATTTGATTTCAGACTGGCTCACGCACAGGCACAGGTAAGGACTTAACTGTGCCTCGCCGGACTTGTGAGAAAAGATGGCAGCCCGCATGTGTTTGCAGGCGAACAATGCGAACTGGCCATCACTGTCTGCCAGTACAGCAGAGAAAGAAAGAAAGTAAAGCTATCAAGTTTGCATACCAGTTTATGCCAAAGTCTGCTGGAACCAAGACAAGGCCTGCAAATTGTTTGGATGAAAGTTTATTAAGTAAAGGTGCAGTTAAGTATCACTGAATAATTATCCTACTTAAAACGTAACTTTTAGTAATTATTAATTAAAAATAAGTCCCACAAAAATGTGTATAATTATGATAACTGCATAGGTCAGATACTATGGACTTAAGTACAATAAGACACAGGGTAAATAAGCAATCTCGTATGCTCGGTTTTGGACCAGGGGTCCCACTCACGGTTTGATGATTTTTGTATGGAGATGAACCACAACAAAAAAGGCGTAGTAGGAAGGTCCACAGAGATCTTGATAAAAAGGAGTTGAGATGAAACGATTTTTCTATTGCAGGGTAGGAAACGGCAGGGGCTGGGGAGATAAATATCCCTACCAGGCTATTACGATTCTGCCTAAAAGCGGAGAGGTCTCCCGCCTAAATGCGGGAGAATCACCTCCAGAGGAGGCGACCCCACTTATCGATGGCTGTCCCTATTGTCCTATCCCTATAAAAGTTGCTCCCAGTGTCTGTACAGCCAAAAATGAAAAGATTTAGAATTCCCAACGCGTTTCCTCCAATACAAATGTGACCGGATTCATCAGGGGAAATAAGGAAGATGTAGATATAAGTAATAAAGATGTGGCACAATCGCCCTCAGCACAATGGCTCTCTAGCGATAAATCCAACTGAATAATGCAGTCCAGAGAACTCTCTGTAACTGCGCCTCTATATATATATGCTGAAGTAAATTAACTTAACTAACATTTAATGAATTTAATACCTCATGGTGTGAGAGAAGAGCGGCGTGCGTTCCACCATCGGTCGGGCAAACCGGAAGTGCGTCAGGTCGCGTGCGCCGACCGCTGCTATTGGCCGGCGGTGGAACGCAGGCCGAGGGTGAACCGCATGGAAACCGGAAGTATGTAATATGCACCGGAAATGACACATGCGGGACGCTGAGGCGCATAAGAATATGCGCTCCAGAGTGGAAAAATAGCAAAATATATGCAAAGGATGAAGAATATCATATAGAGATGGAGGAGAGACTATTTTGTATATAAAGATATATAGTCAATAAACATTTTATTATAATACTATCATATAAAGCATATATAGTTTAATTTTGAAGAGGGTTGGATTGAATAGTGTGGGACACTAAATGGAAACAGGGAAGAACATTATATTGTCAATACTTTCGACTAATAAAGTCCTAGCAACTGATAGAGGTTCCATTAAAATGTAGATATTACAAAGTAGACCTATTGCGGTCTGATACCTTCATTTGTGTGGTCCGAAGAATAATAGACAATAGTCTTGATCAATGCAATGAGGTATATCAAGTTATCAGGAAGAATATTTTCTCATGTTTAATATTAATTAGACCATGACAGTATAAAGATTTTTGATGAGAGCATGGCAGAATTAATAATACATAAGACTAGATACTATGAAATAACGCCATTCAAACATATTCAGATAAAGCAACTAAATGACAGAATTTCATTGAGTCCGGAGGGGCTCACAGTTTTTAGACGGTAAGTCCATTCGGACTCTTTCTGTAAGATTCTCTTGTCGAGGTCACCTCCTCTAGGGGATGGACGAATGACCTCAACAACGCAGAACTTCAGACATTTTGGATTTCCATCATGGAGATCATGCACGTGTCTAGAGATAGTAGTGTCCCTTTTGTGCCTTATGTCCCCAAGGTGGTCTCCAATTCTTCTTCTGAGTTCACGTTTTGTCTTGCCGACATACTGAAGTTTACATGAACAAATGCAAAGATACACTACCCCAGTCGTTTTGCAATTTGCAAAGTCCCGAATATTATAGGTTTTGTTGGTGGTGTGACTTGTAAAATTTTTTGTTTGATATATGTATGGGCAAGCTGTACATGATCCGCATCGGTACGTACCCAGGGGTTTTCTATCTAGCCAAGTGCTTGTTTTTTTGGGGGCTGTGTAATGACTATGAACAAAACGGTCACCTAAAGATCTACCTCTTCTATATGTTATAGCTGGTTTTGATGGAAGTATATCATGGATATCTGGGTCCAACAGGAGCATATCCCAGTATTTTTGGAAGATATTTCTAACCTCTCTACTACAGGTGTCATATGTCCCAATGATGCGAAAGATGGAATCCGTATCTGTTTTTTTAGGGTTAGGTGACAGAAGATCCATTCTGTTTTTACTCAGGGCCGACCTGAAGGCCCTTTTTAAGGGGTAATCAGGGTACCCTCTTTGGTTAAACCTGGTTTTAAGGTCTTTAGCTTGGCTAAAGAAATCTTTCTGGGTAGTGCAATTTCTGCGGACTCGCAAATATTGTCCCTTTGGGATACCGCATTTGAGGTTTTCAGGGTGATAGCTTTCCCACCTAAGCAGGCTATTTGTTGCTGTAGGTTTTCTGTGAGTCTTTGTAATGATAGTCCCATTCTGTAAAGTGATAAATAAATCCAAGAAGGCCAGACCTTGGTCATACATCTCACATGTGAAGTGCATACCTATATCGTTCTTGTTCAGATCGGCCAGAAAGTCTGAGAATAGTCGTCTGGGGCCGCCCCAGAATATCAGTATATCATCGATATAGCGGCCCCAGAAGACTATTCTCGACATCCAAGGACATTCGTCCGCAAAGACTACAGTATCCTCCCACCAGCCCAGGAACAGGTTAGCGTAAGTGGGTGCACAAGCGCTCCCCATTGCCGTGCCCCTGAGCTGGTGGAAGAAACGGGCATCAAAAAGGAAATAATTGTGTCTGAGGATGAAATCCATAAGTTTCAGAACAAAGTTACTATGTGCATGATATTGTGTACCACGACTCCTGAGAAAGTGATTTATGGCACACAGTCCCTTATCATGTGGGATATTACTATACAAAGCCTCTACATCTATAGAGGCTATAAGAATATCATCTTCAAGATGTATACCGTCTATCTTGCTCAATAGATCGGACGTATCCCTAATATAGGAGGGAAGGGCTGTGACATAATTTCTCAAGATCTTATCAATATAGATACCCGCATTTTGTGTGAGGGAATTAATGCCTGCAACGATGGGGCGTCCCTTTAATGGACTTAGTCCTTTATGGATTTTCGGGATAGTATAAAAGGTGGCAATTTGGGGGTATGGTGCAAGTATAAATTTGACTTCATCATTGGATATTACTTTATTCTCGTACCGATGCGGATCATGTATAGCTTGCCCATACATATATCAAACAAAAAATTTTACAAGTCACACCACCAACAAAACCTATAATATTCGGGACTTTGCAAATTGCAAAACGACTGGGGTAGTGTATCTTTGCATTTGTTCATGTAAACTTCAGTATGTCGGCAAGACAAAACGTGAACTCAGAAGAAGAATTGGAGACCACCTTGGGGACATAAGGCACAAAAGGGACACTACTATCTCTAGACACGTGCATGATCTCCATGATGGAAATCCAAAATGTCTGAAGTTCTGCGTTGTTGAGGTCATTCGTCCATCCCCTAGAGGAGGTGACCTCGACAAGAGAATCTTACAGAAAGAGTCCGAATGGACTTACCGTCTAAAAACTGTGAGCCCCTCCGGACTCAATGAAATTCTGTCATTTAGTTGCTTTATCTGAATATGTTTGAATGGCGTTATTTCATAGTATCTAGTCTTATGTATTATTAATTCTGCCATGCTCTCATCAAAAATCTTTATACTGTCATGGTCTAATTAATATTAAACATGAGAAAATATTCTTCCTGATAACTTGATATACCTCATTGCATTGATCAAGACTATTGTCTATTATTCTTCGGACCACACAAATGAAGGTATCAGACCGCAATAGGTCTACTTTGTAATATCTACATTTCAATGGAACCTCTATCAGTTGCTAGGACTTTATTAGTCGAAAGTATTGACAATATAATGTTCTTCCCTGTTTCCATTTAGTGTTCCACACTATTCAATCCAACCCTCTTCAAAATTAAACTATATATGCTTTATATGATAGTATTATAATAAAATGTTTATTGACTATATATCTTTATATACAAAATAGTCTCTCCTCCATCTCTATATGATATTCTTCATCCTTTGCATATATTTTGCTATTTTTCCACTCTGGAGCGCATATTCTTATGCGCCTCAGCGTCCCGCATGTGTCATTTCCGGTGCATATTACATACTTCCGGTTTCCATGCGGTTCACCCTCGGCCTGCGTTCTACCGCCGGCCAATAGCAGCGGTCGGCGCACGCGACCTGACGCACTTCCGGTTTGCCCGACCGATGGTGGAACGCACGCCGCTCTTCACTCACACCATGAGGTATTTAATTCATTAAATGTTAGTTAAGTTAATTTACTTCAGCATATATATAGAGGCGCAGTTACAGAGAGTTCTCTGGACTGCATTATTCAGTTGGATTTATCGCTAGAGAGCCATTGTGCTGAGGGCGATTGTGCCACATCTTTATTACTTATATCTACATCTTCCTTATTTCCCCTGATGAATCCGGTCACATTTGTATTGGAGGAAACGCGTTGGGAATTCTAAATCTTTTCATTTTTGGCTGTACAGACACTGGGAGCAACTTTTATAGGGATAGGACAATAGGGACAGCCATCGATAAGTGGGGTCGCCTCCTCTGGAGGTGATTCTCCCGCATTTAGGCGGGAGACCTCTCCGCTTTTAGGCAGAATCGTAATAGCCTGGTAGGGATATTTATCTCCCCAGCCCCTGCCGTTTCCTACCCTGCAATAGAAAAATCGTTTCATCTCAACTCCTTTTTATCAAGATCTCTGTGGACCTTCCTACTACGCCTTTTTTGTTGTGGTTCATCTCCATACAAAAATCATCAAACCGTGAGTGGGACCCCTGGTCCAAAACCGAGCATACGAGATTGCTTATTTACCCTGTGTCTTATTGTACTTAAGTCCATAGTATCTGACCTATGCAGTTATCATAATTATACACATTATTTTTGTGGGACTTATTTTTAATTAATAATTACTAAAAGTTACGTTTTAAGTAGGATAATTATTCAGTGATACATAGTTTATATTCCTACATTGTATACATATTTTCTACTGTGAATTTAAAGGTGCAGTTAAATTTCATATCAAAGCCTGGACTCAAGTTGTTTTTCCTTATCCCTCAATTATTCTCCGTTTTAATGCTTCGGAACCAAAGCGGTCCCACTGTATCCAGGTAGGAGCAACGGGACACATAAAGGCATTCCATTAAACCTTGAATGGAACAGGGACCAGTGGGGCGGCACGTTGCACATGTACCTGTGCCGTTGCCCTGACCTTTTGTTTGTTTGACTTTGCCTCTGCCTCATCCTTTGGTCCTTCACTGTTGCTCCTGTTTATGACTCGGCCTGCTGACTAGATTTGTACCTCTGGCTAATTGGGTACAATTTGGCAATTTTTACTTAGGGGTGTACTCACTTTTGTTGCCAGCGGATTAGACATTAATGGCTGTGTGTTTAGCTATTTTGAGGGCACACCAAATATACAATGTTATGCAAGCTGTACACTGACTACTTTACATTGTATCAAAGTGTCATATCTTCAGTATTTTCCCATGAAAAGATATAATAAAATATTTAAAAAAATGTGAGGGGTGTACTCACCTTTGTGACATACTATATGAGGTGGGCACAGTGAGGGATGTATTGATGAGTATGGAAGGTAGAGATCCACCTCCACAGATAGAGTACAAATTGCCACTAGAATCAATAGGTCCCAATTAAAAAATCATTGAGAAATTGCTTTAACCAGATGTCATATGAAAGGCTAATTCTGTGACTAACAACCTATCGTGGTGTGTCTTGAAGCCTGATGGTTTGTATTGGATGCTATTAGACCTTAGAATATTCAAGAAGCATACACTAAATGTAGCACCTATTGTTGAAGAAACATATGTTAATGGGAAGATGGCATGCCAATCCAAAATACTTCTTGGTTTCGACATTTCAACATTCTACTTGCAATAAGTTGTCAGTTTGAGTTTTCTTTTACATTTTTAGATGAACAGTATGTATTCTATAGATTGCCACAAGGGGGTACACTTATCACTCAGTATTTTTCATCAAGCATTGTCAGGCATTTTAATGAATTTTTGCACCCAGAATGTTTACTGCAGTTCGTGGACGATATTTTGCTAGCTACTCAGGATAGATACAGGGCTGCTTTTAGACAATATGTGGCCCTGGGCAAAATTAAAAGTGGGTCCCCCAAATCTTGTAATAATATGCAAACAACACAGTCGCATTCCGTCGATTCCGTAAATTAAAACAAATATGTGAACATATGTGTTTATTTAACTATATTAAATGCACCAAATTGAATTGAAATACAAAACTACAACATTCAATGTTGCATCCTAAGTTTATTCTACACATAATACTAGTAAGCAGTATCTTGTGATTGCAGTTTTTTACTTTAGTTGTTTACTAGGAGAAATGGTATAGATCATTTGATAATCCATCTATGCAGGGCTGGCTCCAGGTTCATGTGGGCCCTTAGGCGATAAATCCCAGTGGAAGAGGCATATAATGACCACCTGTGGCCCTGCATTCAGAATAATAACCCCCAGTCGCCCCCATTCAGCATAATGACCCCCAGTAGCCCCCACACTGGGAGAATACTGTATGGAGGGGGCTCTGGGGGTCATTATACTGAATGGAGGGTCATTGGTGATCATTATACTAAATGGGGGACACTGGGGGTCATTATACTATGTAAAGGGCCCTCACAGTATAATGACCCCCACAGTGACACTCCATTCAGAATAATGACCCCCAGTCGCCCTCACACTGGGGGTTATAGTGTATGGAGGGGGCACGAGGGGTTATTATATTTAATGGGGGCTCTGGTGGTCATTATGCTAAATGGAGGGTCAATGGGGATCATTATACTAAATGGGGGGCACTGGGAGTCATTATACTGTGTAAGGGGCCCTCACAGTGTGATGAATGGCCCCCCAGTGGCCCCCTCACATACCTATCATTCCTAGAGAGCAGGGGAGCTGGTGGTCCTGTCATTCACTAACCGCAGCTCCCTGCGCTCCTTCCCTCCGGCGGCCCGCTGCAGCAGTGAGCCAGGCCTGGAGGAGAGAAGGAGATGTGCAGTGATGTAGCTAGAACTGACTGGGCCCCACAGCAAATTTTAGTACGTCCCCCTCCCCCCAATGTGTGTTCACATCACGTTTTTCCTATCGGTTTGATGTATACAAATGTGCAGCACTCCACGTTTTTGTATCCTGCAGAGTCAAGTAAAAAATGCATACGTTAACGTATATGTTTTTTTACAATGGAACTGTATGGTGAACGGACGCCACTGTACGGCATCAGTCTGAGGCATCTGTAACGCAGACATTTTTGGTATACATTAAATGGATGTCACAAATGGGATGTGAACCCAGCCCTAGCGTCAGAATAAGCACCAGTACACAGAGGAGCAGCGTGGCAGAGAGGGGAGGCCGCCATGTACTGACAGAGCGCTACCTGGTCCTGGTGGTCAGGGATGAGGACTGTGCTTCCCAAGGATCATTTTCTACAGTGAAATACAGGGCACAGTATAATACACTAGAATCTATATAATATAAAGATATTAGCCCTACCCACAAATAATACAATTAGAGGGTCATTTATTATATAGAAATACGTCTATATTAGGTGTATTTCTGACACAGATTGTGGCGCAAAGGTCCTTAGCACCGCAATCTGCATATTTTCCCGCTCATGCCAGGTCTAAAAAAAGTGGTGTGGGCATGGAAGGGGATACAGTTATGGCCATGCAGCTATTGGATACCACCGCCATATAGTGATAACACCGCCATACAATGATAAAACCACCATACAGTGACTGGATAAAAGGGTATAAGAGGGCACAGTACAGGGAATGACTATGGGCACTGCACAGGGTGTGGTAAGAGGGCACAATGCAGGGTATAAAGGTTCACAGTACGGGGTGGGGGGCACAGTCACATGATCCTGTGACGTTAGAAGGTCCTTATGGTGAATGCTGTTCAGATGCCACCATAATGAGAGGCAGAGGAGTGAGGCAGGGGCCCTGGATGGACAGGAGGGTGGACACAGCAAGTAGGTTGAAGGGGCTCTGAGGGGGATTCATACAAGAAGTAGGGGCAGGAGGTCTGTGCAGGGCAGCAATAGGAGATAGGAGGGTGGGACAGGAGCTCTGGATACATGAGGGAGGAAAGGAGACAGCAGGGGCCCCATGAGGATGAGACAGGACAGGATATGGGGGGGGCAGGTGTCATGGAGACAAACTGCTTAATGAAACAGTAACACAACTAAATAGAATAAAACAGCAGCAGATCGAAGATTTCCCCCCCCTTCTATCCCACAGACAAGAGACAGTCACAGTGCAGACTCACTCACAGACTGTCTTCACACTTCTCTGCTCCAGCTCCAGCCCTGCGGTCTCTCTCCTCAGGCAGCATGTGTCCTGTGTAGAGGGGGCGTGTTCTGTGTAGAGGGGGCGTGTTCTGAGTCTCTGCTGCTCAGAGGGCCCACCAGGGGGGTACTGCGTAAGTGAAATGACAGCAGTGAGAGCTTCCATCTGTATTGATGGAAGTGCTCATAGCAGCTCAGTGGGCCCCCCCAGGAGCATTGGGCCCCGGCACTTGCCCGGGGATGCCAGGTTATGATGCCAGGCCTGCATCTATGGATGCATAGAAATCAGTGAAGTGCTGATTTCACCATTAATAATGGGAACTTATTAAACCATGTCAGTATAAATGAATCTAGAACAATTCAGATAACTTCACAGTCTCGTAAACATAAATAATAAAATAACATCTTAAAGTGGTATTCCCTGTTTAGATATATATAGCATATCCACGGGATATATAGGGTAATCTATTGGGTAGGGTAATGTTGATATCCAAGGACTTGAGAGAGGCTTTCAGTGTCTCTTTGTATCACTTTTTTTGCCCCATGTGATCACTTACCCTTGGACAGCTTACCATAGAAGATCTGTCTAGGTATGCGATGGTCTGGCATCGTTACCACTTGGGATGCCCAGCGCATCATGCTTTTATCAATAAGGTGTAAACTGATGGTAAGCTTGCTCTGGAGAGGATTTCTGTATCTGGCAACTTATCCTGCCACTGGATCCTCATAATTCTACGGAGGCAAGTCATGTGAAAGTGGTTCAGCTGTCTAGCATGTCTTCTGTATACTGTCCAGATCTCGCTAGCATACATCAGGGTGGTTAACACTATAACCTGGTAGACTTTAAGCTTTGTAGCAAGGCTTATTACACGGCAGTCCCACGCAATGGTCCGCAGTCTGCCGAATAAAGAACTTGCCTTTGCAATTCTGTAGTTGACCTCAATGTCAATTGTCACTGCACGGGAGAGGGTACTGCCAAGATACGTATATTGGTCCACTGCATGCAGCTTCTGTCCTTTCACTGTGATTGCAGGTTCTTGATATTGGGCTTTCGGAGCTGGCTGGTACATCACTTCAGTTTTCTTCGCTTTAATGATGAGGCCAAAGTTGTCACATGCTGCTGCAAATTTGTCCATACTGGCTTGCTTTTCTTGCTCTGATTCCGCATTAAGGGCACAATCGTCAGCAAAAAGAAACTCACGAAGCACAGTCTTTTACCTTGGTGACAGCCTGGAGTCTTCGTAAGTTGAACAGTTTCCCATTGGTTCCCAGTGACCTGTACTGAAAGGCATCTGACAGCATAGCTGAAAACATTATACTAAACAGTGTTGGTGCGAGCACGCACCCTTATTTCACGCCATTTGTGACAGGGAAGGCCTCTGAAGATTCACCATTGCTCAGAACCCGAGCCGGCATACCATCATGGAATTGCCGTACCATCAGGATGAATCTGTCTGGGCATCCAAACTTCGACATAATGCGCCATAAGCCTTCGTGACTAACTGTCAAAAGCCTTGGTAAGATCTATAAAGGTGGTGTATAGTTCACGATTTTGCTCCTGACATTTCCCCTGAAGCTGTCGAGCTGCAAATATCATGTCCACCGTGCCACGCTATTTGCGAAAACCACACTGTATCTCAGGTAGCAGACACTGTTCCAGATGATCAATCAGATGATTTAGCAACATTCGTTCCAAGATCTTGTCTGCAATTGATAAAAGTGATCTTCTATAATTATAGCAGTCTTGTCTATTTCCTTTCCTCTTATAAAGGTATACGATGGACACGTCTTTCAGTTCCTGAGGTATGGAACCTTGATTCCAGAAAGACTGGAACAATTGGGTGAGTTTTACAACAAGCACTGAACCACCAGCCTTATAGACTTCTGCCGGAATTCCATCAGATCCTGGCGCCTTACCGCTGGACAATTGACTGATGGCCTGTAAGGTTTCAGCCTCTGATGGTGGGACATCCAGTCTATAGTTGATATCCACCTAGGGTATACTGTTAATTGCCTCAATATTGATGGTAGATAGGTGGTTCAGCACAGGGTGGAAATGTTCAGCCCAACGCTGTAGAATCAGAGTTTTCTCGGCGATGAGAGTTGTACCATTCGAATCCTGTAGAGGAGAGCTTCCTGAAAACTGAGGTCCATACAGGGATCTGTTGGCTTCATAGAAACATTTGGTATCATTTCTATCAGCAAACTTCTGAATTTCATCTGCTTTGGCACTCAGCCAGGAGTCCTGCATCTTATGGAGTTTACTCTGTATAGTCCTGCTAGTGTTGATAAAAGCATTTTTCTTTGCAGTTGACAACGAGTCATTTTGATGAGCATGGTGAAGGCGATGTTTTTTGTCTAGCAAGGCCTTAATATCTTCATTGCTTTCATCAAACCAGTTCCGCTGTTTCCTGCATGCGGGTCCGAGAGCCTTAATGGGCAGATGAATGCAAGATGTTCTGGAAGCCTTCCCAGTCCTTCTCGGCACTTTCCTGCATTTGCAGGTTCATGAGTTGATTTTCAAGATCTTTTAACAATGAGGCTGCGATATTGGGATTTACCAATGTATTGACATTGATCTTCCTAATCACAAAACTGTTTCCCTGTGGCCGCTTCTTAGGTTTGATGTGGATATCTAGAAATTATGAGTCTATGGTCAGTCCAGCAGTCAGCGCTCGTCATGGCCTTAGTTATTCTTACATCCTGTATGTCTTTTCTCTGCACTATGACATAATCAATTATATGCCAGTGCTTGGAGCGTGGGTGCATCCAGGACGTCTTTTTGTGAGTAGGTAGGCGTAAGATGGTGTTAGTAATGACCAAGTCATGAGCAGCACATATCTTCAATAGAAACAGACCATTGCTGTTACATGTGCTGATTCAGTTTTTGCCAATGACGCTATCCCAGGTGGAGGGATCGGATCCCACTCTTGCATTAAAATCACCAAGTAGAATCATTCTGTCAGTGCGCTTCACTGAAAGTAGGAGATCATTATAAAACTTGTCCATTACTTCATCTGGATTTGTCATTGTGGGTGCATAGGCACTGATCCGCGTAGCTTGTTTTCAACGTAGTAATGGACGTTGCAGTGACATGAACCGATCGTTCATACCCTTAGGAAGATTGGCAAGTTGTCTAACAAGATGATTTGTAACCACAATGCCAACTCCAGACTCACAATGTTGGTCACTGCCACGTCCACACCAAAAGAATGTAAAGCCGCCTCCTGTTTCTGAGAGTTGATCTTCATTTGCTAAGCGAGTTTCACACAGGGCCGCAATGTCGATGTCAATCCTTGTAAGCTCTCTAGCTACTGTGAGGGTTAAGACTACATGTTGTGTCCTCAGCCTCCATGTTTGTATTTCATACTGCCATTTTACATTAATGAACTATGAACTTCTTGTGGAAAGTTACTGTAACTTCAAGGTCACTCCTTGCCCCCACCAACAGTTGTTAGAAAGGAATCTTAACAAGCACTAGGAGTACTAGCATGTGGCTAGCACCCACAGTTAAGATTAAAGAGACATTCTATGCATATAGCCAAGAAGATGCTTATTTCAGATTGTGTTTTTAATGAGTTAATGGTGTAAATGTTTGACTATGTCTTCAGTTGGAAATGATCCAGAAAATCGCTTTATTAGCCTCTGCTTTGTTTAATAAAGTAGAAACTCTTGAAAAACAGCTCTATGCCTGTTGGATTTTCTCTACGGATATCCATAACCGCTAATTCGGAGTCCACCGCTTCTCTGGCATTGTTTTTTTTGCCCCAACAGAAACTTGCGTCCTTCCCGACTCCCTGGACCTGCCATACCAGGACAAACAGATGAAAATCAGTGCTGAGGTAAGAGCTTTTTCTTACAAGTAGTCTGTACCTCCCTGTCTGGCATTTGTCTTGTTCGAAGGTTCGGCAGAAAATAAGATAACTTTACAGTCACGCCTAATTTATGTTTAAGAATCGCATGAGTGGTGGATGAATTTAAACCAGGATTTTAGCTGGGAATTGCTTGGGATTGTTCTGGGAGTAACCGTAAATCTGTGGAATAGACTTCCTCAGGACGTAGTCACAGCAGGAACAGTGGACAGTTTCAAAAAGGGTTTAGACAAATTCTTAAAAATAAAAAGACATAAATGCTTATAAACACGTGTAGAAATCTGAGTCTCACTTCCTTCTGGGATTCACATCCCTAGCTATCCCTTGGTTGAACTTGATGGACGCTTGTCTTTTTTCAACCGTATTAACTATGTAACTATGTTTATGTATTTGTCATTGTTTATTGTGTGTGTAGAATCTGTCAGGAAGCTAGTGGAAGGGGCCAGAATATCAGAGAGGCTTTGGCTTTAGCACAGAAGGTACACCTGGAAGGATAGGGTGGAGAAGCCTTTTGTGGAGAAAATAGACGTCTGAGGTTTCCCCTAGTATGCACAGATTCAGGAATAGTGTTGATCACGAATATTCGAATTTTGAATTTTTATCGTGAATATAGGTACTTCGAAAATTTGCTAATATTTCGAATATAGTTATATATTTTTTTCCATATTTTATTTTATTTTTTAAATCAGTACACATGATCCCTTCCTGCTTCTAGCTTGTGGGCCAATAAGAAGGCTGCAATATACTTGACTTTAGGAGTAGTAGTGTTTGCGAATTTTGCTCTATATTTGTTTTTTCGAATATTCGCTATATTGCTATATATTCTTGTTTTAGAATATTACGAATATTCGAAAAAACGAAGTTATAGCAATATAGCGAATATTCGAAAAAAACTAATATAGAGCAATTTAGCTATTATAGTGCTATAATCTTTTCTTTTTTTATAGTTCAGATGAGAAAAAAATTACAACTATTAGAGAAAGAAGATTATAGCACTACATTAGCAAAATTGCTCTATATTAGTTTTTTTCGAATATTTGCTATATTGCTATATATTCTTGTTTTAGAATATTCAGAATATTCGAAAAAACTGTTATAGCAATAAAGCGAATATTCGAAAAAAATCGAATATAGAGCAATTTAGCTAATATAGTGCTATAATCTTCTTTGTCTAATAGTTGTAATTTTTTTCTCATCTGAAGTTCAGATTGGAAAAAAATTACAACTATAAAAAAATAAGATTATAGCACTATATTAGATAAATTGCTCAATATTCGTTTTTTTCGAATATTCGCTATATTGCTATATATTCTTGTTTTAGAATATTCAGAATATTCGAAAAAACGAAGTTATAGCGAATATTCGAAAAAAACTAATATAGAGCAATTTAGCTAATATAGTGCTATAATCTTTTCTTTTTTTATAGTTCAGATGAGAAAAAAATTACAACTATTAGAGAAAGAAGATTATAGCACTACATTAGCAAAATTGCTCTATATTAGTTTTTTTCGAATATTTGCTATATTGCTATATATTCTTGTTTTAGAATATTCAGAATATTCGAAAAAACTGTTATAGCAATAAAGCGAATATTCGAAAAAAATCGAATATAGAGCAATTTAGCTAATATAGTGCTATAATCTTCCTTGTCTAATAGTTGCAAGTTGAAAAATTCGCAATAAAAATTCAAATCCGAAAATTCAAATTACGAAAATTCGCATATTACACAATCATTACCTTGCCGATTTTTTTAGGAAAAAAAATCGTGAATTTTCACATTTTCGAATATTCAACGAATATTCTAAAAAATATTCGCAAAATATCGTGAATTCGAATATGACCCCTGCCGCTCATCACTATTCAGGAATAGACAATGGGTAGAAGTGTATGAGACAGCTAAACAACTGGTAGGAAAGACAGGTGGCAGAGATGCGTTAAAGAAAGTTGGACAAAGTGTTGGAAAAAGCAGGTATGAAACATGGAAACCTCGATTTGGAGGTTTGGGAAAGGTTCAAACACACCCACAATGGGTGGATTAAGGATCATGCATGTGAAGATGTAGTTAACATCTGGATTAAGGTACCAAGAGAGATAGAAACCGAAGGTTGGAAGCCACAAGTTTACAGGGGAAAGTTGTACTACAAACCCCTCAAGAGGAAACTGAAAAGGTTAAATCTGGAGGTCCACCACCTTTTAATCCTTCAAGGGCGCATGCCTCTCCCGTGATGGATATGCAAGACCTGTGGGAATCAGAATCCAGATTGGACTGAAAACCTGCAGAGCAAGTGGTGCCCCCAGATACCGTACTGGATTATATCCAGTGCTACTGAGAACAGGGATAATACCAGAGGTCCATCATGCGCCTGCCACTGCCGATGGAGCTGTGGTGGAGATGTCCAAGACAGCCAACAGGCAGCACTACCTCCTCAGGCTCCCCATTATTTTCCACAGCACTTAATACAGTATGTTCCATGGAGTCCTAAGGACCAACTGGGACAACAGTCAAGGATACCTGACCCACTGACATGACCCATGCCCACATCCCAAATGTTACAATAGATACAGACCAATTACAGAGCAACATGGGCAGACTCATTAAATGGCTTGGTAGCCCTGAAGTTAGGGGAGGCACAGTATGGCTCAGTTAAGAATACCCTAGAGGGCGACAGAGTGCCAAATGACCCAAATGTGGGCTGGAGGGATTGGGAAAAGACAAAATGTAGTGGTTACTCCGGAGCATTGATGGGTTTCCACCGCTGGAGGGTGTCCTTTTCCCTGATACACATAGATGTCTGCGTCCATTGATAAGAGCAGGTATCCAAGACCCTGGCTAAAAAACATCTTTAAAACAGGGGGATCTGTTACAGGACTCCCTCTTTGTGGAACACTCCAGCAGACCCGGTTTGATCCTTTTCGGGCCAACTGGAGGCTGCCTGGACAACATATCAAGGACTGAGTTCAGTCTGGTGGGACAGCCCATCAGTGTTACCGTTCTGTTTCCTGGGGCTGTACCGGATGTTAAAGTTATGTGACTGTAGTGCTAGGCTCCATCTCAATAATCGGCCGTTGTCTCCGGCCACCCTGTTTAACCAAACCAAGGGGTTGTTGTCCATGACTAACGTGAATTCTTGCCCATGCAAGTAGGCGGTGAGTAGAGATGGCCTTGCGGTTCGCCTGGCGGTCGTTTCGCGGTGAACTTTGCGTGTTTGCGATACGCCGAACATGTGAACATATGGAGAAATTTGCGCTCGCCATATTATTTTACGTTATGAAGAACTTTGACCCATGACACATCCATCAGGTGGTACAGGACAGCCAATTGAGACATTTCAGCACATGGACATACCCCCTACCTTATAAATAAACCTGATCTGGCCCCCATTTTACATTTAGTGTTTTGCCAGTGTAGGGAGAGGTTGCTGTGTGGAGCAGGGACAGGCTGTTAGGGACACCCAATGCTAGCTAATAGGGCCACAAAAGTCATTTTAACCACTTAAGGACCACAGGTTTATACCCCCCAGTGACCAGGCCCTTTTTTACAAATTGGCACTTCACAACTTTACGGTTTATTGCTCGGTCATGCAACTTGGCACCCAAATGAATTTTACCTCCTTTTCTTCTCACAAATACAGCTTTCTTTTGGTGGTATTTGATTGCTGCTAAGATTTTTTGTTTTTCCGATATTAATAAAAATAGGCCGCAATTTTTTTTTAAAAGTGTATTTTTAACTTTCTCTGGTTAAATTGTTCAAATATAATTACATTTCTATACAACTTTGTGTCAGAAATCCAATAAGTGTATATTTATTGGTTTGCGCAAAAGTTATAGCGTTTACAAACTATGGTAAAAAAATATGAATTTCCGCATTTTGAAGCAGCTCTGACTTTCTGAGCACCTGTAATGTTTCTTGAGGTGCTAGAATGCCAGGATAGTATAAATACCCCCCAAATGACCACATTTTAGAAAGAAGACGTCCCAAAGTATTCGCGGAGGGGCATGGTGAGTTCATGAATGATTTAATTTTTTTTCACACGTTAGCGGAAAATGACACTTTCTGAGAAAAAAATAAATAAATAAAGTTTCCATTTTTGCTAACTTCTGGCAAATATTTTTTATCTCCCACGGACTCACTATGACCCTCAGTGAATACCTTGGGGTGTCTACTTTCCGAAATGGGGTCATTTGTGGGGTGTGTTTACTGTTCTGGCATTTTGGGCGGGGCTAAATTGTGAGCAACCCTGTAAAGCCTAAAGGTACTTGTTGGACTTAGGGCCCCTAAAATGCCAGGGCAGTATAAATACCCAACAAGTGACCCCATTTTGGAAAGAAGACACCCCAAGGTATTCCGTGAGGGGCATGGAGAGTTCCTAGAATATTTTTTTTTTTTTGGCACAAGTTAGCGGAAAATGATATATATATTTTTTTCTCTTACAAAGTCTCATATTCCACTAACTTGTGACAAAAATAAAATTTTACATGAACTCTCCATGCCCCTCACGAAATACCTTGGGGTGTCTTCTTTCCAAAATGGGGTCATTTATGGGGTATTTATACTGCCCTGGCATTTTAGGGGACCTAAAGCATGAGAAGTAGTTTGGAATCCAAATGCGTAAAAAATGCCCTGTGAAATCCTAAAGGCACTCATTGGAATTTGGGCCCCTTTGCGCACCTAGGCTGCAGAAAAGTGTCACATGTGGTATCGCCGTACTCAGAAGAAGTAGGGCAATGTGTTTTGGGGTGTATTTTTACATATACCCATACTGTGTGTGAGAAATATCTCTGTAAATTACAACTTTTCCCATTTTTTGTACAAAGTTGTCAATTTACAGAGATATTTATCTCACCCAGCATGGGTATATGTAAAAAGACACCCCAAAACACATTGAGCTACTTTTCCTGAGTACGGCAATACCACATGTGTGACTTTTTTTTGCAGCCTAGGTTCGCAAAGGGGCCCAAATTCCAATGAGTACCTTTTTAGGAGGGCATTTTTAGACATTTGGATTCCAGACTTCTTCTCACGCTTTGTAAAATGCCAGAGCAGTACAAATACCCCACATGTGACCCCATTTTGGAAAGAAGACACCCCAAGGTATTTTGTGAGGAGCATGGCTAGTTCATAGAAGATTTGTTTTTTGGCACAAGTTAGCGGAAATAGATTTTTGTTTTTGTTTTTTTCTCACAAAGTCTCCCTTTCCGCTAGCATGGACTCAATATGCCCCTCAGCGAATACCTTGAGGTGTCTTCTTTCCAAAATGGGGTCATTTGTGGGGTGTTAATATTTAATAATGTTTGATAAAATTTAACTTTTATTGGTTATTTATTTTAATAGATTGTGAAAATAATCTGATCACAAAAGACGAGTTCAAAGTAATGTACAAATTGAACCCAGTACTTGCAACATTTTATGCGATCCCAAAGATACATAAAAAACAACATCCAGTCCCTGGAAGACCTATAGTATCTGGCAATGAGAGCCTATGTGAGGGGATAAGTGGCTATGTCGATGAGGTGATATCCCCATTTGTCCCCAGTCTAACATCATATCTAAAAGATACGAAAGATGTATTGACCAAACTACAAAATATACATGTAGAAAAAGGAACACACCTAGCAAGCCTGGACGTAGAGGCGCTATATACTAGCATACAGCATTCCAAAGGCTTCCATGCAGTGAAATACTATCTAGATGCAAAGGGTACCCAGTATAAAGAGCATAATGATTTTGTTTTGTCACTTCTGGAATTTCTACTCACTCACAATTATTTTATTTTTGATGGTGAATGTTATTTGCAGGTCACAGGTACCGCAATGGGTACGAAATGCGCACCAAATTTCGCAAATTTGTTTTTAGGGTGGTGGGAGGAAAGAATATTGTTCACTGAAGCACATAATCAATTCACAAAATATATCACGTATTGGGGTCGTTATATTGACAACGTTATAATATTGTGGGAAGGCACACAAGAAGAATTCTATGAATTTACTAAAATTCTTAATTTAAACACAATTGGATTAAAATTTACTGGAGAGATTGACAAAAACAGACTCAATTTTTTGGATATTACCCTCAGCCTCTCAGAAGATGGAATTATAATGACAGAAATCTACAGAAAGCCCACGTCAAGCAATAGCCTTCTACATTGGTCTAGTTACCATCCAACACCCCTGAAAAGAGGAATCCCAGCAGGCCAATACATCAGAGCGAGAAGAAACTGTTCAACAGAAGACAGCTTTGAACGCGAAAGCAATACGCTATATCAAAAATTCCTAGAACGAGGATACCCAAAAAAGGTGCTACATAAAGCATACCGAAAGGCTAAAGAAAAAGATAGAAATTATCTCCTACTGGACCGGAAAACAATAAACACTGGAAAAACAGTGCCTTGTATAGGCACGTTTGATATAAAACATCAAGAGGTAAGCAAAATTCTCAAAAAGTATTGGAATATCCTAAAGATGGACGAAGATATTAAGAACGTTATTACAGAACATCCCACAATAACATATAGAAGAGGAGCTAACCTTAGAGAACAGCTAGTTCATAGCCATTTCCAGTGGCAGCCGAAACCAGTAGAAAAAACCACATGGCTAACCATCAAAGGGTCATACCCATGTGGAAACTGCCAATTCTGCAGTAAAATGCAAGCATGCAAAGATTTTGTAAATCCTGTAGATCATAAAAAGTATACAATTGCCCATTACATAAACTGCAAAACCACAGGAGTGGTATACGCTATACAATGTAGCTGTCCTAAAATCTAAGTCGGAAAAACAGTTCAGGAACTCCGTAGAAGAATATCAAAACATTTTAGTGACATAAATTTAAAAACAGATACCACCCTATCCAGGCACATTCAAACAGAACATAATGGAAAAAGTGACAGTCTGAAAATATGGGGAATTGCGAAAATAAAACCAGGCCCCAGACAGGGAGATAGACAAAAAATTACAGCAGGAAGAAACCCGCTGGATATATAAACTCAAAAGTCTTTCACCTCAAGGATTAAATGAAGGCTTTACTTATGCATGATTCCTGTAAAAATACAGTAATACAAAGGAAAAGAAAAAGCAGGAAACACAAAATTCTAAGAAAGAAACTAAATCTGACCTTCAAGATTATAAGTACAGAGAAGTGGCCAACCACTAGACCAAAACATTAAAATTTTTATTAGAGAGTAAGGTAAATCTAAAATATTACCTCCCAATGGATCCAGTAGTATGAAAGGACCTGTAAAAATAACAACAAGAGACAAAACATCATAATTAAAGTAATATTTATCAATAAACACAATCTGGAATACAGAATAAATAATTAACAAACAAACATAAACAAAAAATAATTATAAAAAAATAATTGAAAAGGGAAAAATAAGTTAAAAGGAAAAAAGAAAAAAGAAAAAAATAGAGATATATAAGCCAAGTACTAGAGAAGGTGCATATCTGTTTATTAAATAATAATAGAGTAAAAAAGAGAGTGGCATAATCCTAAATAAAAACAAAAAGAGCCAAAACAATTCAGTATAGATAAGCACACCATATTACAGCAATACTCCTCTAGACATAATATGTAAAGAATAATTATTAAATAATAAACAATCAATAAATAATAATAATAAATTAAAAATTAGCAAAAATAACAAATAATAATAATAATAAAAAATAAACACTAGTATCAAGGACTGTAATCTAGTGGCATAATAAGTATTGAATATACCTATCAGGCAATAGTTGAAAGCTAAATTGATAAATACATTCATGAATCTCTAAAGGTCCCTGTACTGTTTGGAACAAGCAAGATTGAAAGTTTCCAAATACAGTGACATGCACATACAGAACAATTACGTGATACCTGACCTAGGCATGAGAGCAAACAAATAGCGAATCAGCTAACAGCACCAGTACGAAATTATCTAAGTACGATGACATGCGCATATAGAACGATTACGCGATCCCTGACCTAGGCATAAGAGTAGTTTTTAAAAAAATCACGAATGGGCTTCAAGCTCCAAGTGCAGAGACATGCGCGAGAATACAGAAGGATCGCGCGATCAGTGATGTAAGGATCAAGCAAATCAAACAGCCAATACTCCAGCACGCAACAAACCACTAGACAATAATAAAGCATGTCACTGGTTTTTCGATCGTTCACGTCATCAGAGTAGGAGGTAATAAATAGATCCAACCCAGGCCACCTCTGTGCAGACTGCCCGATCCCCTGAAGACGCCATGTATATGGCGAAACATGTCGGGGGGCAGCGATCTAGTTAGTTTTTAGATCACAGCAGACCCAGGTTTAGTGTGAAAGCTGCCGAGTAGCTATCAGGCAGCACAGACAGTGACAGCGCCGCTATCAGATACTGAGTCAAGGGATTGAATAAGTAACGGAAAGTGTCTAGTGAGCAGAAAAGTGTAGTGATTCGATAGCTACCATTACAGCAAATGAGCTCAGCAAATGTCACAAAGTGTCTGCAAACAAATATACTGAAAAGCTAGCAAGCAGTGGCAGAGGCAACAGCGTCATTTCAGTGAGCTTAGAGAGTACATAAGAGGCTATATTGTTTAAAGACAGCCAGTCCTATAATAAACTGCCACAGCATTTTCAAGCTAGCATCAGAACAGAAAGTAAATCAACCATTAATTTAGCACACTAAGGGTCTGCCGTTGAGAATTTTAAGTAAGTATGTCAGAAGTAAGCGTTCACAATTAGGGATGAGCGAACTCGAACTGTATAGTTCGGGTTCGTACCGAATTTTGGGGTGTCCGTGACACGGACCCGAACCCGGACATTTCCGTAAAAGTTCGGGTTCGGTGTTCGTCGCTTTCTTCGCGCTTTTGTGACGCTTTCTTGGCGCTTTTTGAAAGGCTGCAAAGCAGCCAATCAACAAGCGTCATACTACTTGCCCCAAGAGGCCATCACAGCCATGCCTACTATTGGCATGGCTGTGATTGGCCAGAGCACCATGTGACCCAGCCTCTATTTAAGCTGGAGTCACATAGCGCCGCCCGTCACTCTGCTCTGATTAGCGTAGGGAGAGGTTGCGGCTGCGACAGTAGGGCGAGATTAGGCAGATTAACTCCTCCAAAGGACTTGATTAACTGATCGATCTGCAGCTGTGGATCATTGAGCTGCTGATCCTCAATTGCTCACTGTTTTTAGGCTGCACAGACCGTTTGTCAGTCTCATTTTTCTGGGGTGATCGGCGGCCATTTTGTGTCTTGTGGTGCGCCAGCACAAGCTGCGACCAAGTGCATTTAACCCTCAATGGTGTGGTTGTTTTTTGGCTAAAGCCTACATCAGGGTGAAGCTGTCACACCAAGTGCATTTAACCAGCAATAGTCTGTTCATTTTTTGGCCATATACAAAATCAGGGGCAAGCTGCGCCTGTCACCAAGTGCATTTAACCCTCAATGGTGTGGTTGTTTTTTGGCTAAAGCCTACATCAGGGTGAAGCTGTCACACCAAGTGCATTTAACCAGCAATAGTCTGTTCATTTTTTGGCCATATACAAAATCAGGGGCAAGCTGCGCCTGTCACCAAGTGCATTTAACCCTCAATGGTGTGGTTGTTTTTTGGCTAAAGCCTACATCAGGGTGAAGCTGTCACACCAAGTGCATTTAACCAGCAATAGTCTGTTCATTTTTTGGCCATATACAAAATCAGGGGCAAGCTGCGCCTGTCACCAAGTGCATTTAACCCTCAATGGTGTGGTTGTTTTTTGGCTAAAGCCTACATCAGGGTGAAGCTGTCACACCAAGTGCATTTAACCAGCAATAGTCTGTTCATTTTTTGGCCATATCCCAGTCTAATTCTGTCACTAAATCCATACCGGTCACCCAGCGCCTAAATACTAGGCCTCAAATTTATATCCAGCTAAATCTGTCCCTAGTGCTGTAGCTGGGCGAGTTATTTAGTGTCCGTTCAAGCACATTTCTTGTTCTGGGTTGAAATACAATTCCCAATTTAGCAATTTCATAATTTAGTGGTTCCTGCTATATCAGAGCTCTTTGAAATCTATCCCAAAAAGGGTATATAATATTGAAGGTGCACATAGGGTCATTCAGAGTAACTTCACACACACCCGCTACTGTGTATTTCCAAGTCTAATTCTGTCACTAAATCCATACCGGTGACCCAGCGCCTAAATACTAGGCCTCAAATTTAATTCCCTCTAAATCTCTCGTTACCCACCGCTGTACTGTTGTTGCTGGGCAAGATATTTAGTGTCCGTCAAAGCACATTTTTTGTTCTGGGTTGAAGTACAATTCCCAATTTAGCAATTTCATAATTTAGTGGTTTCTGCTATATCAGAGCTATTTGAAATCTATCCCAAAAAGGGTATATAATATTGAAGGTGCACATAGGGTCATTCAGAATAACTTCACACACACCCGCTACTGTGTATTTCCAAGTCTAATTCTGTCACTAAACCCATACCTGTCACCCAGCGCCTAAATACTAGGCCTCAAATTTAAATCCCTCTAAATCTCTCGTTACCGTTGTCCTGTTGTAGCTGGGAAAGTTATTTAGTGCCCGTCAAAGCACATTTTTTGTTCTGGGTTGAAGTACAATTCCCAATTTAGCAATTTCATAATTTAGTGGTTCCTGCTATATCAGAGCTATTTGAAATCTATCCCAAAAAGGGTATATAATATTGAAGGTGCACATAGGGTCATTCAGAATAACTTCACACACACGCTTCTGTGCATTTCCAAGTCTAATTCTGTCACTAAATCCATACCGGTGACCCAGCGCCTAAATACTAGGCCTCAAATTTAATTCCCTCTAAATCTCTCGTTACCCACCGCTGTACTGTTGTTGCTGGGCAAGATATTTAGTGTCCGTCAAAGCACATTTTTTGTTCTGGGTTGAAGTACAATTCCCAATTTAGCAATTTCATAATTTAGTGGTTTCTGCTATATCAGAGCTATTTGAAATCTATCCCTAAAAGGGTATATAATATTGAAGGTGCACATAGGGTCATTCAGAATAACTTCACACACACCCGCTACTGTGTATTTCCAAGTCTAATTCTGTCACTAAATCCATACCGGTGACCCAGCGCCTAAATACTAGGCCTCAAATTTAATTCCCTCTAAATCTCTCGTTACCCACCGGTGTACTGTTGTTGCTGGGCAAGATATTTAGTGTCCGTCAAAGCACATTTTTTGTTCTGGGTTGAAGTACAATTCCCAATTTAGCAATTTCATAATTTAGTGGTTTCTGCTATATCAGAGCTATTTGAAATCTATCCCTAAAAGGGTATATAATATTGAAGGTGCACATAGGGTCATTCAGAATAACTTCACACACACCCGCTACTGTGTATTTCCAAGTCTAATTCTGTCACTAAACCCATACCTGTCACCCAGCGCCTAAATACTAGGCCTCAAATTTAAATCCCTCTAAATCTCTCGTTACCGTTGTCCTGTTGTAGCTGGGAAAGTTATTTAGTGCCCGTCAAAGCACATTTTTTGTTCTGGGTTGAAGTACAATTCCCAATTTAGCAATTTCATAATTTAGTGGTTCCTGCTATATCAGAGCTATTTGAAATCTATCCCAAAAAGGGTATATAATATTGAAGGTGCACATTGGGTCATTCAGAATAACTTCACACACACGCTTCTGTGCATTTCCAAGTCTAATTCTGTCACTAAATCCATACCGGTGACCCAGCGCCTAAATACTAGGCCTCAAATTTAATTCCCTCTAAATCTCTCGTTACCCACCGCTGTACTGTTGTTGCTGGGCAAGATATTTAGTGTCCGTCAAAGCACATTTTTTGTTCTGGGTTGAAGTACAATTCCCAATTTAGCAATTTCATAATTTAGTGGTTTCTGCTATATCAGAGCTATTTGAAATCTATCCCTAAAAGGGTATATAATATTGAAGGTGCACATAGGGTCATTCAGAATAACTTCACACACACCCGCTACTGTGTATTTCCAAGTCTAATTCTGTCACTAAATCCATACCGGTGACCCAGCGCCTAAATACTAGGCCTCAAATTTAATTCCCTCTAAATCTCTCGTTACCCACCGCTGTACTGTTGTTGCTGGGCAAGATATTTAGTGTCCGTCAAAGCACATTTTTTGTTCTGGGTTGAAGTACAATTCCCAATTTAGCAATTTCATAATTTAGTGGTTTCTGCTATATCAGAGCTATTTGAAATCTATCCCTAAAAGGGTATATAATATTGAAGGTGCACATAGGGTCATTCAGAATAACTTCACACACACCCGCTACTGTGTATTTCCAAGTCTAATTCTGTCACTAAACCCATACCTGTCACCCAGCGCCTAAATACTAGGCCTCAAATTTAAATCCCTCTAAATCTCTCGTTACCGTTGTCCTGTTGTAGCTGGGAAAGTTATTTAGTGCCCGTCAAAGCACATTTTTTGTTCTGGGTTGAAGTACAATTCCCAATTTAGCAATTTCATAATTTAGTGGTTCCTGCTATATCAGAGCTATTTGAAATCTATCCCAAAAAGGGTATATAATATTGAAGGTGCACATTGGGTCATTCAGAATAACTTCACACACACGCTTCTGTGCATTTCCAAGTCTAATTCTGTCACTAAATCCATACCGGTGACCCAGCGCCTAAATACTAGGCCTCAAATTTAATTCCCTCTAAATCTCTCGTTACCCACCGCTGTACTGTTGTTGCTGGGCAAGATATTTAGTGTCCGTCAAAGCACATTTTTTGTTCTGGGTTGAAGTACAATTCCCAATTTAGCAATTTCATAATTTAGTGGTTTCTGCTATATCAGAGCTATTTGAAATCTATCCCTAAAAGGGTATATAATATTGAAGGTGCACATAGGGTCATTCAGAATAACTTCACACACACCCGCTACTGTGTATTTCCAAGTCTAATTCTGTCACTAAATCCATACCGGTGACCCAGCGCCTAAATACTAGGCCTCAAATTTAATTCCCTCTAAATCTCTCGTTACCCACCGCTGTACTGTTGTTGCTGGGCAAGATATTTAGTGTCCGTCAAAGCACATTTTTTGTTCTGGGTTGAAGTACAATTCCCAATTTAGCAATTTCATAATTTAGTGGTTTCTGCTATATCAGAGCTATTTGAAATCTATCCCTAAAAGGGTATATAATATTCAAGGTGCACATTGGGTCATTCAGAATAACTTCACACACACACGCTTCTGTGCATTTCCAAGTCTAATTCTGTCACTAAATCCATACCGGTCACCCAGCGCCTAAATACTAGGCCTCAAACGCAGCCGCCTGTCTACAGCCAATGTGGACAAGCTGACGTTCATAAAAATGAACCAGGCATGGATCCCACAGGATCTGTCCGTCCCTTGTCCAGATTAGACATTAACTACCTCCCCTTAACCATATATTATTGGACTCCAGGGCACTTCCTCATTCAATCCTATTTTTATTTTCATTTTACCATTATATTGCGAGGCTACCCAAAGTTGAATGAACCTCTCCTCTGTCTGGGTGCCGGGGCCTAAATATATGCCAATGGACTGTTCCAATGTTGGGTGATGTGAAGCCTGATTCTCTGCTATGACATGCAGACTGATTCTCTGCTGACATGAAGCCAGATCCTCTGTTACGGGACCTCTCTCCTCTGCCTGTGTGCTGGGCCTAAATTTATGAAAATGGACTCTTACAGTGGTGGGTGACGTGAAGCCTGATTCTCTGCTATGATATGAAGACTGATTCTCTGCTGACATGAAGCCAGATTGTCTGTTACGGGACCTCTCTCCTCTGCCTGGGTGCTGGGCCTAAATATATGCCAATGGACTGTTGCAGTGGTGGCTGACGTGAAGCCTCATTCTCTGCTATGACATGCAGACTGATTCTCTGCTGACATGAAGCCAGATTGTCTGTTACGGGACCTCTCTCCTCTGCCTGGGTGCTGGGTAGTGTTGAGCGCGAATATTCGAAAAGCAAATTTTTTTCGCGAATATCGCAACTTCGCGATTTCGCGAATATTTCGAATATAGTGCTATATATTCGTAAAAACGAATATTCGTTTTTTGTTTCCCCCCCCCCCCACAAAATTACAGTACACATATAATTGATTGTTTCCCAAAGGTCCAACAGCTCAGATCTTACTCACATTGCCTAGAAAGTGATTGAGGCGCGAATCTTCGTAAGGCGATTTTATTAGCGCACATGCGAATATCGGCACGTCCCAGAACAGAGGCAAAGGGCTTTGCATTCATACATTAGTGAATTGAGTTGCGAATCTTCGTAAGGCGATTTTATTAGCGCACATGCGAATATCGGCACGTCCCAGAACAGAGGCAAAGGGCTTTGCATTCATACATTAGTGAATTGAGTTGCGAATCTTCGTAAGGCGATTTTATTAGCGCACATGCGAATATCGGCACGTCCCAGAACAGAGGCAAAGGGCTTTGCATTCATACATTAGTGAATTGAGTTGCGAATCTTCGTAAGGCGATTTTATTAGCGCACATGCGAATATCGGCACGTCCCAGAACAGAGGCAAAGGGCTTTGCATTCATACATTAGTGAATTGAGTTGCGAATCTTCGTAAGGCGATTTTATTAGCGCACATGCGAATATCTACACTTGTCCCAGAACAGAGGCAAAGGGCTTTGCATTCATACATTAGTGATTGAATTGAGCTGCGAATCTTCGTAAGGCGATTTTATTAACGCAAATGCAAATATCTACACTTGTCCCCAGAACAGAGAGGCAAAGGCCTGTGCATTCATATAGTATAGCACCATATTCGCGAATACGTAGAACTTCGTAAAATTTGATTAACGAAAATTCGTATTTTTTATTTTACTTTCCACCTTACAGATTACATTGATCTGTACTCTGTCAACTACTGTCATCACCCCCCACTGTATCTCGATTGATTCCCAAAAGTCTCACATTCCCTAGAAAGTGATTGAGGTGCGAATCTTCGTAAGGCGATTTTATTAGCGCACATGCGAATATCTACACTTGTCCCAGAACAGAGGCAAAGGGCATTGCATTCATACATTAGTGATTGAATTGAGTTGCGAATCTTCGTAAGGCGATTTCATTAGCGCACATGTGAATTTTGCATAGCATATGTATTATGCGATGCGAAAATTCGAATTATCGCATATGCGAAATAATAACGAATTTGAATAATCGCGAATATTTTACGAATATTCTTTCGAATATTCACAAAATTTCGCGAATTCGAATATGGGACATGCCGCTCAACACTAGTGCTGGGCCTAAATTTATGACAATGGACTGTTGCAGTGGTGGGTGACGTGAAGCCTGATTCTCTGCTATGACATGCAGACTGATTCTCTGCTGACATGAAGCCAGATTGTCTGTTACGGGACCTCTCTCCTCTGCCTGGGTGCTGGGCCTAAATATATGCCAATGGACTGTTGCAGTGGTGGCTGACGTGAAGCCTCATTCTCTGCTATGACATGCAGACTAATTCTCTGCTGACATGAAGACAGATTCTCTGTTACGGGACCTCTCTCCTCTGCCTGGGTGCCGGGGCCTAAATATCTGAGAATGGACTGTTCCAGTGGTGGGTGACGGGAAGCCAGATTCTCTGCTATGGAACCTCTCTCCAATTGATTTTGGTTAATTTTTATTTATTTAATTTTTATTTTTATTCATTTCCCTATCCACATTTGTTTGCAGGGGATTTACCTACATGTTGCTGCCTTTTGCAGCCCTCTAGCTCTTTCCTGGGCTGTTTTACAGCCTTTTTAGTGCCGAAAAGTTCGGGTCCCCATTGACTTCAATGGGGTTCGGGTTCGGGACGAAGTTCGGATCGGGTTCGGATCCCGAACCCGAACATTTCCGGGATGTTCGGCCGAACTTCTCGAACCCGAACATCCAGGTGTTCGCTCAACTCTATTCACAATCTATTAAAATAAATAACCAATAAAAGTTAAATTTTATCGAACATTATTAAATATTGACAATAAAGCATGCACATGTCAAGAGCAGGCAATTAGTAGTCTCTGACTAAATGTAAATAAAAATTTAATGTGTGCCTCTACATGTGCAGGGTATATAAAAGTGTAATATATGCATTTGTGGGGTGTTTGTACTGCCCTGGCATTTGCGGGTCTCCACATTCATTACATGTATGGCCAGCATTAGGAGTTTCTGCTATTCTCCTTGCATACGGGTAATGAGATTTATTTTGAACGGCACAGATTTCTTCATTCGCATCGATCAATGTGGATGAAAAAATCTCTGCCAAAAAATTAGCAAAAAAAAAAAAAGGAGGGGAAAGGCATCTGCCAGGACATAGGAGCTCCGCCCAACATCCAAACCCACTCAGCTCGTATGCCCTGGCAAACTCGATTTCTCCATTCACATCAATTGATGTGGATGAATAAATCATTGCCAGAATTTTTTTTATTTTTATAAGAAATGTTTGCCAAAGCATATGAACACCGCCCCTCAGCTCATAAGCCTCGGCAAACATATCTTTTTTACTGCAGAGGAGAGAAATCTTGTCTTGCAGCGCCGTATACACCGACTTTTGTGTAATCTGACAGCAACGCAATGCTTCTGTCAGAATGCACATCAGTGCTGCAGCTGGTTGATCGCTTGGTCCACCTAGAAGGTAAAAAAAAAAAAAATGTCCGCACCGCAATAAATTTATTAACATTAACTTTATATAACATTTGAACAGAACATTAACTTTTATAAACTTTATTGAACTTTTGAAACAGAACATTAACTTTTTTGCTCACCTGTGATTTTTTTATTTATTTTTTTACCTTTAGAGGATAAACCTCTCCTTCCCCATGGGACAATGTGCAAAGCGCCCAGAGATGTGGCGAAGTACATTATGCACTTTGTCCAAGGTGAAAGGAGAGGTTTGTGGCAGCTCTGTGTGAAAGGGCCCTAAGACCCCTGTGTGCCTGTCCTGTGTCACGCAATCCGTACACTAATAGTGTACCTGTGTGTGGTACTTGCGGAAACACTCCCCTATGCATAGGGCAGGCTGGTCAAGACAAAAATAAGGTGGTGTCACGCCTTATTCCACCCCTGCTACAGACACATCTTTTTTTCTTGGGGAACGTTGAGTTGGGGTACAAGGATAGACACTCGGGAAGTGTCTGCCATGTAGCCGGCTCACTACATCAGGGACTTGGGGCACGGACCCTCCTGGATACAGGATTTCCGAAATGATCTCTTCCTGGAATTTTAGGAAGGATCCTGTTCTCCCAGCCTTACTGTAGAGAACAAAACTATTATATACAGCCAATTGAATTAAATAAACAGACACCTTCTTATACCAGCATCTGGTGCGGCGGGACACTAAATAGGGAGCCAACATCTGGTCATTGAAGTCCACCCCTCCCATGTGAAGGATAGGGAGGGGTTTCTCAATGACTCTAGTTGCTCTTTCAATTTGCACTGTCTTGTCTGCGTGAATGGTGGACAGAAGGTAAACGTCCCTCTTGTCCCTCCACTTCACCACGAGCAGTTCTTGGTCACACAAGGCAGCCCTCTCCCCCCGTGCAAGTCGGGTATTAATGAGTCGTTGGGGGAAGCCCCGGCGGCTAGGTCGCGCGGTGCCACAGCATTGAATTCCAACTAGATGTAAGTGCCGAAAGAGGGCCACGCTTGAGTAAAAATTGTCCACGTATAAGTGGTACCCCTTGTGGCGTAAGGGTGACACCAAGTCCCAGACATCCGACCGGCTCCAGTTTTGAGTCTTTTCCCTCATAGACCCTAAAATGATATGCATAGCATGTGGCCCTTTCACAGAGCTTATACATTTTGACCCCATACCGGGCGCGCTTGCTGGGGATGTACTGTTTGATGCCAAGGCGCCCGGTAAAATGTACTAGGGACTCGTCTATGCAGATGTTCTGATTGGGGGTATATGCATCTGCAAATCTGGATGACAAATGGTCTATGAGGGGCCTAATTGTGTGGAGCCGGTCATAAGCAGGTTGGCCTCTTGGATGACAGGTTTTATTGTCAGCGAAATGCATAAAGCACATGATGACCTCAAAACGTGCCCTGGACATTGCAGCAGAGAACATGGGCATGTAATGTATTGGGTCTATAGACCAATAGGACCGCAATACATTTTTTTAGTTAGACCCATGCTGAGGATAAGGCCCCAAAAAAATTTTTATTCGGAAACTGTGACTGGTTTCCACCGGTAGGGCTGGGCATAGAAGCTTTCCGATTTAGCGGTAATATACTGTGTGGCGTAGCGGTTGGTTTCTGCCACAACTAAGTCAGAGATCCGTGGTGAATAACAGCTGAAAAAACTCGAGGGCTGATCCTAAAAGAGCTGTCTCCACGCGAACTCCAGACTGGGCGGTGAAAGGGGTCAATACGGGTGCGGCGGAAGCAGGGGAGTGCCAATTAAGGTTTGCCAGCACCTCTGGGAGACTAAGGGCTCTACGGGACTGTGAACGTGGTGGCTGCGACGGGGGAGTTACTGCATGTGCCACCGTACCACCTTGAACTGCCCTTCTGGTGCTCGCCACTTCACTAGGGAATACTTCAGTGCTGGTAGAAGGTCTAGGATGTGCTGCGCTGCTGGTGTATGCAGCACCATAAAAAAGATCAGCGCTAGCACCACTCTGCTGCAAATGACGCTCATCATGTGGGGTATGCAGAACACTGACATGGGATCGGGTACGCCTGACCGTAGCAGGGACCTCAACCTCGTCATCTTTGCTAGCGGTTAGAGTGCCACTGCTGTCTACAGGTTCATATTCTGAACCACTGGATTCAGCGGGTGAGTCGTCCCCATCACTTTCATCCATCACGGCCAGAATCCTGTGGGCTCACTAAATTTAGGGGGTATTCCTCTGAGAATACCCAGGAAAAAGAGCAAGCCTACCTAGTAAAAAGGAGTGCTTGTGAAGTAATGCTGCGATCGCTAATAAAGATCCAAAAAGCTCAAAAGTGATCTTTATAGCGGCGCAGCGATTTTACTGTGTTTTTGCAGTGATCAGAAAAAAATATTCTGTCACTGCGGTGGGGCGGACTGAACGCAAGTGTGCGCACAAGATCAGGCCTTATCGGGCGAACACTGGACCCCCCCAAGATTGTGGTAGCACATATGGTTTCTGATTTGGTGCCGATGAGCACCTGATTTAGTGTCGCCGAGCACTTGTTATTGCCTACCACATCTATGCTTTTTGCTTAAAGGGGTTCTGCACTTTGTTTTAACTGATGATCTATCCTCTGGATAGATCATCAGCATCTGATCGGCGGGGGTCCTACACCCGGGACCCCCGCCGATCAGCTGTTTGAGAAGGCAGCGGCGCTTCAGCAGCGCCGCGGCCTTCTCGCTGTTTACCGCTGGCCCAGTGATGTCACGACTAGTATCAACTAGCGTGGGCGGGGCTAAGTTCTGTTCACTTGAATGGAGCTTAGCCCCGCCCATGCTAGTTGATACTAGTCGTGACATCACTAGGCCAGCGGTAAACAGTGAGAAGGCCGCGACGCTGCTGGAGCGCCACTGCCTTCTCAAACAGCTGATCGGCAGGGCTCCTGGGTGTCGGACCCACGCCGATCAGATGCTGATGATCTATCCAGAGGATAGATCATCAGTTAAAACAAAGTGCAGAACCCCTTTAACTTTAATAATTTCATTTATTTAAATTTTGAGGGATATCTTTTCCATTCACACGTCCGCAAAATGGGTCCGCATCCGTTCCGCAATTTTGCAGAACAGGTGCAGACCCATTCATGTTCTGGGTCCGCATCCGCATTTGGCTGTCCGCATCCGCATTTGCGGATCCGCACTTCCGCATCTGTGCTTCCGTTTCCGCAAAAAAATAGAACATGTCCTATTCTTGTCCACAATTGCAGACAATATTAGGCATTTTCTATTAGTGCTGGCGATGTGCGGTCCACAAATTCCGGATCCGCAAAACACTTACGGACGTGTGAATGGACCCTCATAGTAAAATTATTAAAGGTTACATTTTAGCTTTATGTATATTCTAATGGATTGCCTTCCTTGTACAATGTTATAATATACTTTCTGACCAAACTGACCAATTTGTGCAGAAATCCATATCATTCCAAATGGTTCACATACTTTTTCTTGCAACTGTAGTACCTCCTCTGGGAAGATAGGACCAATCCCACTACTGCCACCAATGTAGCAGTTACCCCGGAGCGTAGAGGGGTTTCCACCGCTGGAGGGTGTCCTTTTCCTGATCGTCGAGGAGTCTGCTCAGCATCCAGTAGTGATCCAAGTGAACAAGCTCTTCCAAGCGCTAGTGTGATAGCTGTATATTTGTTACCCCCAATAAGAGACAAGACTCTAGATTGATGGTGAAGAAGAACTCCCTCTATTGATGGCCACAGCTTGGCCTTTTATGCAGGAACACAAACTAAAGCAACCAATCAATATACAGTAAAAGATAACGCACTCACAAACAGGGGCTTGGTCACATAGCTTACAAGACACTGTGTCTTTACCCAGACAATGGGCCAGAGTGTTATCTTGTGTATTGTAATTAAGTAGGTCAGTCTTGTGGTTAGAGAAGACGGAATTGGACATGTCTAGCTCCAGACCTGCCATAGAAAGCATGGTAAGGTCTACAGGGACAAGGAAGGCAGAGGAGGAATTATTTCAAATGTTGCAGCTGTGGAAAGCCAGGACACATTAGGGGAAACTGCCGTGCTCCTCCCCAGCAGCAGGAGAATCAACAGACCCAGGGAACCTCTCTACTGGCTCACAAAAAGACCGGCAAACCTGTGTCCTTATCTGCCATGAGTATAGCTAAACAATGGTGTCAAATTCAAATACCAGTACAAGTGGGGAATAAACAAGTCCCTTTCTTGCTGGACACGGGTACAGCCAAAACAGTGATAAATCCAAAACATGTTCGATCATGGCAGATGATGAGTGGAGATTATGTACCTGCAGCAGGTTTCACAGGGGAGACAATTTTTGTTCAAGTAACAGTGCTGCTAAAATTGAGAATTAAAGATAGCACAGTTGTAAGACAATTGTTAATCAAAGAAAATATTCCCTATAATTTGTTGGGCACTATTGTGTTGCAAGCCCTAGGGGCACATATACATTTCAATGAGGATGGTACCACACGGGTAGATATAGAAGCCTCGGATGAGGTCCTGTGTCAAGTTATGGCTTTGTACCTAGAGCCTGAGATAGGAGTTACAGGTGGTCCCAAACAAGTTGTGGGCATCCACAAAGTTGAACAGTGGGAAACTTAATTTTACCCTTTTCAAAATTCATCTCAAACCAGGTTGCCAATCACCCCGTGTTAAACAGCAAAAAACTAATTTAATCAGTTTCTATGAGGAAGTAAGTTCTAGACTTGACAGCGGCGAATCAATTGATGTCGTATATCTGGATTTCTCCAAAGCATTTGACACGGTACCACATAAAAGGTTAGTATATATAATGAGAATGCTCGGACTGGGAAAAACGTCTGTATGTGGGTAAGTAACTGGCTCAATGATAGAAAACAGAGGGTGGTTATTAACGGTACACACTCAGATTGGGTCACTGTCACTAGTGGGGTACCTCAGGGTTCAGTATTGGGCCCTATTCTCTTCAATATATTTATTAATGATCTTGTAGAAGGCTTGCATAGTAAAGTATCAATTTTCTCAGATGACACAAAACTGTGTAAAGTAATTAACACTGAAGAGGACAGTATACTACTACAGAGGGATCTGGAAAGATTGGAGGCTTGGGCAGTTAAGTGGCAGATGGGGTTTAACACTGACAAATGTAAAGTTATGCACATGGGAAGGAATAATCCAAGTCACCCGTACATACTAAATGGTGAAACACTCGGTAACACTGACATGGAAAAGGATCTAGGAATTTTAATGAACAGCAAACTAAGCTGCAAAAAACTGTGTGAGGAAGCTGCTGCCAAGGCCAATAAGATCATGGGTTGCATCATAGGGGTAGGATTTACTGAAATTCCCAATTATTGCATTCTGTTTGAAAAACATATGAATGTATCAGAATTTTTAAACTTCTGCCCTTTTGATACCTGAATGAGTAACAGGAAATGATTAGTACCTGGAGGGATGATCACCTCTTGTGGTACTAATACACTGACTGCATAAGGCAGTATCTGAGATGACTTTAGGGCTTCTTGTTAATTCATAAAATTGTCAGGATTTCTTTTCAATCTCGTTCACAATGTGGAATTCACCATATCCACTTGTATGGCAAAACAATGTAATATATTGTTGCCTATGTAAATGGGATATTGGGGCTCGTTGAGTACCAGGAATATATGAGTTGCCAATTTACCTGCAATGGAAATGGATAATATACATTTTGCAATCACATTATGATTATCCGAGTCATCATCCACATCATGGACCCAATTATCCTGAGGATTTGGATACCTAATTACCTTGGGATTGGCTAATAGTTTTAGCAGGTCCCTATTAATATAACTGTTCTCATGGCATAAATTTAATTTAACCTTTTTAGTCCTTCCCAGGTCATTTATCTGTACAGGGATGAACACATCATCCACCTTTTCAATCCCCACTAAGAATTGTTCATGATTACTGAACCCAGTAGGGTCAATAGATTCTGGATGTAGATGAATTGTGAGAACATCACCTTCTAGGCAAACATCTTTTAACTCTCTCAGGAGATACACATATGGTGTTATCCTCCTGTCCATCTACAGTGGAGTTCGGGGTTGCTTGCAGGAAAGGAACATCAGGGACTTGGCTTACTTAAAATGTATTTCAACAGAATCTGGCCTTTCCTCTATCACATGGCAGTTACACCGACTGTGATAGGATTGTGACTGTTCATAATTTATGGGCTTTCCCACCTGGGACCAAATTACCTTATTAATAAAATCAACAATGGGATTTAATCTTTTGAGGAAATCTATGCCAATAATTAAGCGATCAGAGGGCTTATCCACAATCCATGTGGGATGGCTGATTACTTTATTTGCTACTTTGAAATCCAGCCACGCTTTACCTAAAACCTTGAGAGCGGTACCCGAAACACTTACAAGATTAGCATTAAAACTTTTTAACATATACCTTTCCGGAGATACATCCTGTCTAAAATACTTTTGAGATAATAAGGTTGCTTGGCTACCTGTATCCATTAAAGCCAGTATTTGCAGGAAATTCTCAAACAATTCCACTTTGATAAAATATCAATGTTCTATTTCCTGTAAGGAACACAAATATTTTGAATGACCAGTGAAACTGTTTTCCTGCCTTACAGGCACTCTTACCAGTAACCCCTCCTCCTTCTCTTTTTTAGCAGGATTACATGTCATCATCTGCACAGCTGAGGACTTTGTGGGATGAAAAATAGAATTACAAATAGGTTACCCCCCCCCCTTCTTGCCCTGCTGCAATGGAAGGGTTAAATAATTTTCAGGGGTACTAACATTTGTGTTATTTTACTCATTTTTGCATACACTTAAGTTATCAGTCTTTGCAAGATTCAACAAGCTTACCTGCTTCCCCCCATTTATACCTGAGGAGGGCTCTCTACAGGAGGAACTGTCCCTAAAAAAGGATTTTTTGGAGTTAGTAGTGATAGTTTTAGATAATTCTTTCATCTGTTGCATCATTACTCCAAACTGGCTCTGGATTTCATTCATTCGATCATATAAGTGAACTCTCTTTTTCCCATAACCTTTTGGAGGTTGATTTTGGAACCTAGATGACTGAGATTTCCCAGAACCATCTGACTCAGAACCACTTTGAACCTTTTCCAGCCCATTTTGGGATCTCCTGTAATAACCTCTGGTATCTTTGGGCAGGAGGAAATTGCCCATTTACAAATCGATGCTTGTTATTCCGGTTTTCAGTAACTTTTCGGGCCTTTTTGTCATCTGGCCTAGGCTGCATTTTATTTGGTTGGGAAGGCCTAGCATAGCTTCTTCTGGGAGCCTCAAATTGTCCCTGATTTCTTTTTATATGAGTTTCAGTGATCTCGTCATTTGATTTTTTTTAATCTCCTATCTGGAGACTCATCGCTATTTTGTAGCACAGCATACAGAGTTGTACTCTCTGTTAACAACCAGTCCAGCATTTTCGTGGGATGGTAATCCCTAACCAAAATAAATTTTATCTTATTAGGCAAAGTGTCCATTTTCTATTGATCATGTTCTAAATATAGGGTTTTAATCGCCTCTTCACAGGTTTCTATATGATTTATTATAGGTGATACCTTCTTGTAAACAACCACACAGACCATAGGTTGATAGATCTTTAATTTATGAAGAGTATTTTCCTTTGTAAAGATTTGTTGTTCTTCAGAGGGGCTACCATCATCACTTTCTGCTTCTGATTCCCCCCTGGAATGTTTAACCTTTACTCTATGGGCAGATTGTTTCTGCCTGGATGGCAGTTATTTTGGATCCCTGCGATCTAATGCTTTTGCATTTGGTTATTTTCATTAAGCAACCTTTCACATTCTCTTTCTAAATCAACATTTAACCTTTTACATTCTACCAATTCACTAGAAACTTGCCTTAGTTCATAATAATCTGAAAATTTAGCAGACCATTGTGCTAATTCACCAGAAACCGTGGCAGCCTTAATTTCCATCTTATTTAATTATTTGTGTAATTTATCAACTTTATCAGCCTGTTGACCATTATAAAAAAGCTTAGCTTTTTCTAATTGTTTGGCCAATTCACAAATCAAATACATAAATTCAGGCCAAGTTTGAAGAACCAATAGGTCCTCCTCTTTCTTATGTTTAGCATGAGCAATGTGACAGCAATAATCAGCAAACCTGGATTTCTTAGACCAAACAACATTTGCATATTCTGCAACTTTCCTCTCCAGACCAATTGCCCATTCCTTCATATTCTCCTTTATATCCAATCTATCTTGAATAAACAACATCACATGATAGTTTACCACTTCTTGAGTTTCTTCACTATGTATATTAGTGTTAGCTTCTACACTAGCCTGAATGGCTTGGCTAGCCTCACTGTTGTGTTCAGACATTTTCAACTTTTAGCACTATAAGTACCACAATTACCCTATCAAATATATATTTTGCACCCCAAATTTTAGCGTCAACTATGCAGATCTCAGCAGTGCCTCCAATTATGTCAGAATATTTATACTGCTTCTGATAAACCGTCTGTTCTTTATGTAAATAAATTAGAATCTGTGAGGGAGGAGATTCTAACTTATTATCATAAAGAACAAGCTAATAAGAGCTCATGATCTGCGTTAAGTTTGACGAAAAAAAGAAGGCAGTGGTAAATCAAAATTTATATTTATTAAAATAACAGTAATACTGTGCAAATTAATCAAATATAAAGTTGGTGACAATAAAATTATGAAAATTAATTAATGATATGCAACCTTTTCAGAAAGTCAAAATAACCTATAGGATATACATATATTCTTTACAATTCCTTATTGTGATAATACCCTACAATATATTTTAAGTTACTTTGATACCTGATTTCTCTCAGCCGACAGATGTCTCAGATTGAACTCAATTCAGATTTATAACATTATATATATATATATATATATATATATATATATATATATATATATATATCCATACATGCATAGAATTGAACTCAGTTCCTTGGAGATGATACCGTGATATAGGAATAATTTTCAACAAAATGTATAAATCTCATTGGATTGGAAAAAGTTAGAATGATACTGCAGTTACAAACCAGCATTATTCCAAAACAGATTCTACAAGCAAAATATGGTTAATTGAAAAAAAAAAAAAAAAAAATATATATATATATATATATATATATATATATATATATATATACACAAATATATTATTTTTGTTCCCCTATAAAATATAGGAAAGTTTATACTATACCAGTGTATCGGGTAGCAGAAATCAGTTTCAAGATTCAGGACGTCTGGTCCTATTTGTTCCTGGACGGTTGTGTCCTCCTTGAAAAGATTGAGGAATGGAATGATGTTTTCAAGGAATGGGTGGATCCCCCTGGATGACTGGATAGGTGGTCCTAGTTCATCGGATGGGTCTGATGATTTCCTCAGGTAGGTGAATCAGATGGGATAAGATGGCATCCCCTCTGTCAGCTCATGCCACCTTTTTATCCCATTGAAAAATGGGATTGGTCTGGTTTGATCATTCACTAGTGACATCACAAATGTCAATTATGTAATTTTTTTGACAATTATAGCTATTTTCTATATTTTCCTTTTTAATTTGAAGAAGGGGTAATCTTTAACTGGGATTTTAGACAGATCTTCTAGAACAATAGAATGTAAATATAAAGGTGTATCCAGGATTAGACCTCTATTCTCAAGGACTTGTAGGTACACAACTCCTAGACATGACTAGTCATCTTTCCTATTCATTGTGATAAAACAGGATTCAGGAGATACTGTGCCCTTTGTCTTGATGAAGACATTGTTTGCTTATGGACATCTGTATTTACAATTCCCTTCCCAGAGATCTTCTGAGAAACAGATAAATAACTTCACACCAGTCTCTAAAATAGCACTCTAAAACTACATTGGACTTTCCACCTCAATTCTAACACTAGACACTTTCTCAACCTTCTAGTTATATAAAACACACAATTTTAGAACATATAAAAAAAAAACTAAAGTCCATTCATATGAGGATTAATATAATCATTGCAATGAATACTAAATTATATTCTTTTTGCTCACTGGGAATAACCAAAACTCAACACATTCCCTCTATTGTCTTAACTGAGTAAATGCATTTTATTGTATCTGTCTAAACCTCTTTCACACAAGAGCAGACTATGCAAACTCTCCTAATTTCTTAGTTAGCAATTCCAAGTCTTGAAAAATTCACTTCACTTTAACCTTTTAAAATCAGACAAGATGGACACCAATGTTCATTTTTACATATTGAGACAGGCCTTTTCAATACATATATTTTTATGCTCAGTATTTCTGACATCACACTGTATGCTATCCTGCTCAGGTGGCATGATGATGATGGCATCATCACGCCCCACCAGTGCCGGCCTCTGGTATAGGCACTAGGCCTAGTGCCTATCAGCGGGGATGGGGGACATCGCTCCAGTGCCCAGCTGCAGCATTCAACTGTACAGTCATCCTGAGGATTACAAAGCAGTTGATTATAGAGAAAAGTGCCTCTACAATGGAAGCACTCATTTCCCATGGCACTGCCGCCACCCAAACTTGTCTCTGGGGTCACAATGAGGTAATAAAGTGGCTCAAGAACTAGTGTAGGAAGGAGTTCCTGGAGAACTGGGCTGACTTCTCTGTTAGCTACAGGCTCGATCGTAGAGAAAATGCAGCTGTTTTGGAGGAGAAGATGGCTAGTAGATTGGAGGAATACTTAAACTGGAGATGGGGGGGGGGGGGGTGGCTACCTTATAGAAGGGGAAGATAGAAGTGTAGATAGTCACCAGGGTTGAGGTTTAATAGAACTGGGGGTGGAATGGAGGGAGAAACTAAAATAGTTCATAAGGAAAGGTATAGGGTAAAAAAAATTCAAGGGTCCATTCACACATCCGTATGTGTTTTGCGAATCCGCAAAACACGGACAGCCGGCACTCTCATAGAAAATGCCTTTTCTTGTCCACAGTTTTTTTGCAGAACGGTAGTGCGGATACGCAAATGCGGATGCGGACAGCACATTCCGGCCCCATTGAAAATGAATGGGTCCGCACCTGTTCCGCAAAACTGCGGAACGGATGCGGACCCATTTTTGCGGACGTGTGAATGAACACTTAGTATGTATGCTAATGCCAGAAGCCTGATTAATAATATTGGTGAACTTGAATTAGTAATGTCTGAGGAGGACTATGACATAGTGGGTTAACTTACAGTGCTACAGTCTGTTTAGAAACGTTTGCATCAACCAGAGAGTTGAAGGAGTTTCCCTTAATATAAAGTCCTGTCTAAAGCCCACACTCCAGGAAGATATAAGTGAGGTTAATGAATAGATGGCGTCACTGTGCTGGGAAAACCAATAAAAAAATGCTGATAGGGGTTTATTATAGGAACACAGAAAATCTACTACTAAGAGAAATAGACGAGGAACAAATCATGAGGTCATTATTAGAGTTGAGCGAACCCGAACTGTAAAGCTCAGATTCGCACCAAACTTTAGGATTTTTGGACCCCGGACCCAAACCCGAACTTTTTTAGTAAAAGTTCGGGTTCGGTGTTTGGCGAGTTAATGGCGCTTTTTGAAAGGCTGCATGTCACTCTGCTCTTATTAGTGTAGGGAGCGAATAGGAAATAATCTTTTATCAAAAGTGCTTGTTAGCGCAGCAATCTACAGCGATTTTTTGTTTTATGGGTGTAGTGCACAATTTTTTTACTCTGCCCTGAGCCCAGTGACAGAAAAATAACTTTTATCCATCTGTTTGGCGTCGGCTGCAATTTTGTGCACGTTCAGTGCACCAGCTCAGCATATGTGCATTTGTGTCAGTCAAGTACAAGCTTGAAATACTGCAATAATATTCTGGGTTTAAAAAAAAAACACCCATTTTTGGTAATACCCTACATCTGGGGCCTTTGCTACATTTGTCACTTTGAAATTCGAGCTTTAAATACTACAATAATATTCTGGGTTTAAAAAAACACCCATTTTTGGCAAAACCCTACATCTGGGGCCTTTTCTGCATTTGTCACTGTGAAATACAATTTTAACCACCTCAGCCCCCTAGCTTAAACACCCTTAATGACAGACCACTTTTTACAATTCTGCACTACACTAATTTCACCGTTTATTGCTCGATCATGCAACTTACCACCCAAATGAATTTTACCTCCTTTTTTTCTCCCTAATAGAGCTTTCATTTGGTGGTATTTCATTGCTGCTGACATTTTAACTTTTTTTGTTATTAAGACTTTTTTATAAAAAAATGAAATTTTTCAGTTGTAAAATAAAAAAAAAAAAATTTCTCTAAATTTATTGTTCTACATGTCTTTGATAAAAAAAAATGTTTGTTTAAAAAATGGTTTGGGTAAAAGTTATAGCGTTTACAAACTATGGTCCAAAAATGTGAATTTCCGCTTTTTGATGCAGCGCTGACTTTCTAAGCACATGTCATGTTTCCTGAGGTTCTACAATGCCCAGACAGTAGAAAACCCCCACAAATTACCCCATTTCGGAAAGTAGACACCCTAAGGTATTTGCTGATGGGCATAGTGAGTTCATAGAACTTTTTATTTTTTGTCACAAGTTAGCGGAAAATGATGATTTTTTATTTTTAGTTTTTTTCCTTACAAAGTCTCATATTCCACTAACTTGTGATAAAAAAAAAAACTTCCATGAACTCACTATGCCCATCACGAAATACCTTAGGGTGTCTTCTTTCCAAAATGGGGTCACTTGTTGGGTAGTTTTACTGCCCTAGCATTTTAGGGGCCCTAATGCGTGAGAAGTAGTTTGAAATCAAAATGTGTAAAAAATGCCCTGTGAAATCCTAAAGGTGCTCTTTGGAATGTGGGCCCCTTTGCCCACCTAGGCTGCAAAAAAGTGTCACACATGTGGCATCGCCATACTCAGGAGAAGTTGGGGAATGCGTTTTGGGGTGTCATTTTACATATACACATGCTGGGTGAGAGAAATATCTCGGCAAAAGACAACTTTTCCCATTTTTTATACAAAGTTGGCATTTGACCAAGATATTTATCTCACCCAGCATGGGTATATGTAAAAAGACTCCCCAAAACACATTGCCCAACTTCTCCTGAGTACGGCGATACCACATGTGTGACACTCTTTTGCAGCCTAGATGCGCAAAGGGGCCCAAATTCCTTTTAGGAGGGCATTTTTAGACATTTGGATCCCAGACTTCTTTTCACGCTTTAGGGCCCCTAAAATGCCAGGGCAGTATAAATACCCCACATGTCACCCCATTTAGGAAAGAAGACACCCCAAGGTATTCAATGAGGGGCATGGCGAGTTCATAGAAGATTATTATTTTTTGGGCACAAGTTAGCAGAAATTGTTTTTTGTTTTTTTTTCTCACAAAGTCTCCCTTTCCGCTAGCTTGGGACAAAAAGTTTAATCTTTCATGGACTCAATATGCCTCTCAGTGAATACTTTGGGGTGTCTTCTTTCCGAAATGGGGTCACATGTGGGGTATTTATACTGCCCTGGCATTTTAAGGGCCCTAAAGCGTGAGAAGAAGTCTGGAATATAAATGTCTAAAATTTTTTACGCATTTGGATTCTGTGAGGGGTATGGTGAGTTCATGTGAGATTTTATTTTTTGTCACAAGTTAGTGGAAAATGAGACTTTGTAAGAAAAAAGAAATAAAAATAAAATCAATTTCCTCTAACTTGTGCCAAAAAAATGTCTGAATGGAGCCTAACAGAGGGGTGATCAATGACAGGGGGGTGATCAGGGAGTCTATATGGGGTGATCACCACCCTGTCATTGATCACCCCCCTGTAAGGCTCCATTCACACGTCAGTATGTGTTTTGCGGATCCGCGGTGTCCGTGTTTTGCGGATCCTCAAAACACATAAAGATGTCTGAATGGATCCTTACAGGGGGGTGATCAATGACAGGGGGGTGATCACCCCATATAGACTCCCTGATCACCCCCCTGTCATTGATCACCCCCCTGTAAGGCTCCATTCAGACGTCCGTATGTGTTTTGCAGATCCGATCCGTGGATCCGCAAAACACATACGGACCTTTGAATGGAGCCTGACAGGGGGGTTATCAGGGAGTCTATATGGGGTGATCACCCCCCTGTCATTGATCACCCTTCTGTGAGGCTCCATTCAGACGTCCGTATGTGTTTTGCGGATCCGATCCATGGATACGTGGATCTGCAAAACAGGGAGTCTATATGGGGTGATCAGGGGGTTAATAAGGGGTTAATAAGTGACAGGGGGGGTATAGTGTAGTGGTGTTTGGTGCTACTTTACAGAGCTGCCTGTGTCCTCTGGTGGTCGATCCAAGCAAAAGGGACCACCAGAGGACCAGGTAGCAGGTATATTAGACGCTGTTATCAAAACAGCGTCTAATATACCTTTTTAAGGGTTAAAAAAAAATGGCATCTTCAGCCTGCCAGCGAATGATCGCCGCTGGCAGGCTGTAGATCAGCTAGTTTACCTCCCCTTCCTGTGAACGCGCGCCCCTGTGTGCGCTCGTTCAAAGGAAATCTCGCATCTCGCGAGATGACGCCCCAGCGCATCCAGGAGAAATAACAGGGCCGCCGCAAAGACACAATCCTGCATGCGACGGTCCTGTAGAGGTTTGCTGCATTTGTCACTGTGAAATACAAGCTTAAAATACTGCAATGATATTCTTTCTTTAAAAAAACACCCATTTTTGGCAATACCCTAAATCTGTGGCCTTTGCTGCATTTGTCACTGTGAAATACAAGCTTAAATACTGCAATGATATTCTTTCTTTAAAAAAACACAAATTTTTGGCAATACCCTAAATCTGTGGCCTTTGCTGCATTTGTCACTGTGAAATACAAGCTTGAAATACTGCAATAATAATCTGGGTTATAAAAAAACACCCATTTTTGGCAATACCCTACATTTGGGACCTTTGCTGCATTTGACACTGTTAAATACAAGCTTGGAATACTGCAATAATATTCAGGTTTTAAAAAAAACACTCATTTTGGGCAAGATACTACATTTGCTGCCTTTGCTGCATTTGTCACAGTGGAATACAAGCTTGAAAAACCGCACTAATATTCTGGGTTTAAAAAAACACCCATTTTAGGTAAGATATATTTGCAAAGTAAAATATAAGCGTTAGATACTGCTGTTATATTTTGTTAAAATACTGCAATGATATTCTTTCTTTAAAGAAACACCAATTTTTGGCAATACCCTAAATCTGTGGCCTTTGCTGCATTTGTCACTGTGAAATACAAGCTTGAAATACTGCAATAATAATCTGGGTTTAAAAAAACACCCATTTTTGGCAATACCCTACATTTGGGACCTTTGCTGCATTTGGCACTGTGAAATACAAGCTTAGAATACTGCAATAATATTCTGGTTTAAAAGCAAAACACCCATTTTGGATAAGATACTAAATTTGCGGCCTTTGCTGCATTTGTCACAGTGAAAAACAAACTTTTAAACTGCACTAATATGCTGTTATTAAAAAAATACCCATTTGGGGTAAGATAATACATTTGAGGACTTTGCTGCATTTGTCACAGTAAAATACAAGCGTTAGATACTGCTTTATATTATGTTATTAAAAAAACACCCTTTTTGGGCAAGAAAATAAATTTGCGGCCTTTGCTGCATTTGTCTGGGCAGCCTGGCACACATGAGCTATTACATGCTGCAGTGTCTCCACAACGACCGCCAAGTTGCCCACATTCTAACTTGTGCTGATTGCTGGGTGGCCACGTTGCTGTATCCCCATTACAAGGACAACGCTAGTAGACGCGCTGCTGGTTGCATTCCCACCTGAGAGCAGGGGCACAGTGGAAGCACAAGGCGAAGGCAGAGGAGGAGGAAGAGGTCTCCAACGCAACTGGGGCACCACCAGCACTTCAGAAGACAGGGTTATCATGGCCCAAATGTGGAGAAACGTTGTCAGCACGTCACAACAACCAGCACCACCAGCTGAAAATCTTAGCAGAAGGCAGCATTTCAACAACATGGTGGAGCAGTATGTGTGCACAAGCCTACACGTACTGGATGATGGGTCTGCCCCCTTCAACTTCTGGGTCTCCAAATTGGGCACCTGGCCTGAGCTTGCCCTTTACGCCCTGGAGGTGCTGGCCTGCCCTGCAGCCAGTGTACTGTCTGAATGTGTGTTTAGAACTGCAGGGGTCATTATCACAGACAATCGCAACCGCCTGTCCACAGTCAATGTGCACAAGCTCACGTTCAATAAAATGAACCAGTCATGGATCTCACAGGCCCGTACCTTGTTCAGAATAGACATGTATACCGACCTTACCCAGCCATTGTTATACTACAGCACACTTGCTCATTGTTGTATTTTTGATATTTCCCACTCCTTTGGGGTCTACCCTAATAAAAAAAATATATAAAAATAAAATTAAACCCAAAAACCAGTGAGGGCTACCTCATCCTTCTCCACCGCCTCTTCCAGTTACACTGCTACGTCCACCGCCTCCTTAACCTCCTACCCCATATGGAACTGCACATCATATTTTAAGATTCGTTTTTGTTAATTTGTAAGTATTTTATTTTATGTAATTTCACTAATTTGTCTGATGCATTGTTGGGTTTGATATCCCAATTTTTGGGCTGTAATATACCCCTGCTATACCTAGTGGACAGGTAATAAGTTTCACTAATTTGTCTGTTACGTTGTCGGGTGAAATTCACTAATCTTTGGCTGTGATATACCCCTGCTTTGCCTAGTAGACAGGTTAATACATTTCACTAATTTTTCTGTTACATAGTTGGGTGACTTTCACAAATTTTTGGCCATATATACCCCTGCTCTACCTAGTGGACAGGGAAATACATTTCTCTAATTCGTCTGCTACATTCTTGGGTGACATTTTACCATTTTTGCCATGAACAAACCCCTGCTCTGCTTAGGTGACAGGGACCTAAATTTTAAAAAATCGTCTGTTACATTGTCAGGTGACATTTTACCAATTTTGCCGTATACAAAACCCTGCTCTGCATCTATGACAGGGCCCTGATTTTTGTAAAATCGTCTGTTCAATTGGTGGGTGATATGAACACAGTTTTGCCGATAAACACCTGCTCTGCATAGGTGACAGGGACTTAAATTTATATTTCTAAAATTCGTCTTTAATTGGACCTTTCACTCGATCCTTCCGCTTTAATAACTTGTCCCACATTTCAGCTCGATCACATTGCAGCCATTGACCTCCCTTGGACGTGGTATCCCTTTCTCATGCTTCCTCTCCTGCGTGGAACCCTGATTCGCTGCTAACCATGAGCAACATGGTAGGTGCAGAAAAGAACATCGAAAGTTGATAGAGAAGATATCCAATTGGATTGTGGACATCACAGAGACGTGCAATCAGGCAGAAGTTATCTACTGTAGAGTCAACAAAGTGGCTACAGATCCTCTCCTGTCTAACGTTTCCAAATCGCTTGACCTTTACGCCTTGGAGGTGCTGGCCTGCCCTGCAGCCAGTGTATTGTCTGAACGTTTGTTTAGCACGGTTGGAGGAGGTTATCACAGGCTATATTTCACAATGTTTTGGGGTCTACCCTAATTCAAACAAAAAATAAATAAATAAAATAAAGAACAAAACCAAAAACTAGTGTTGGCTACCTCCACCGCCGCCTCAATCTCCTACTCCATATGGACCTCGTCCTCCTAGATCAAGATTATAATTTTTTATTTTTGCGTATTTTATGTTATTTTAAGTCATATCCCTATCAATATTTGCCATGCTCTTAACCACATTTTGCTGCCATTTGCAGCCCCCTAGCCCTTTCCATGACTTTTTTAGAGCCATTTTAGTGCTCCAAAGTCCGGGTCCCCATTGACTTCGATGGGGTTTGGGGTCAAGTTCGGGTCCCGAACTCGAAATTTTTTGTGAAGTTCAGCCGAACCAGAACATCCAGGTGTTCGCTCAACTCTAGTCATTATTATGGGGGACTTCAACTAGAGATGGCATTGCGGTTCGCCTGGCGGTGAACTTTGTCTGTTCGCGATTCGCCGAACATGCGAACATATGGAGAAATTCGTGCCCGCCATATTCTTTTACATTGTAAAGAACTTTGACCCATGATAGATTTAATAGGTGGTATAGGACAGCCAATTGAGAAATTTCAGCACATGAACATACCCCCTATCTTATAAATAAACCTGATCTGGCCACCATTTTACATTTCAGTGTTTTGCCAGTGTAGGGAGAGGTTGCTGTGTGGAGCAGGGACAGACTGTTAGAGACACCAAACGCTAGCTAATAGGGCCACAAAAGTCATTTTAAGGACTAGTATAGGTGTGCTATTGATATGTGTGATACAGAGAGAGGTGCAATATACTTATAATATACTTTTATGACTCAAAAACACATGGATTTATATATCTATATAGTGATCACCTGGAAGTCAGGGGCCTATGGGCTAGGACAGTGATGGCTAACCTTGGCACTCCAGCTATGGTGAAACTACGACTCCCAGCATGCTCCATTTATTTCTACAGAGTTCTGAGAGCAGCCAAGCAAGGGGGGCATCTTGGGAGTTGTAGTTTTACCACAGCTGGAGTGCCAAGGTTAGCCATCACTGGGCTAGGAGCTTTCTAGGACCATTTTTATATAGGGTAATGTTCCGGACGGGGTCGCTCTTATCAGGGCGAGTTGTCTGTGGTTAGGCTATCAGGGCCAGAATAGCACCCCCCTGTAGAGAAATATCAGGGACAGTTCTTTGCCCACCCTGTCCTTCAATACCACATCATCATCTAGCCCAGGGATGGATGTTTTTTGCTTTCCCTCTGTGATTCATGGATGTGCACTGGAACCCCCCGGATTGTGGTAGGACATATGGTTTCTGATTTGGTGCCGCCGAGCACTTGTTATTGCCTACCACATTTTTGCTTAACTTTAATTTAAATAATTTAATTTATTTTCATTTTGAGGGATATCTTTTCCATTAACACGTCCGTAAAATAGGTCCGCATCCGTTCCGCAATTTTGCGGAACAGGATCAGCCCCATTTATTTTCAACGGGGCCGGAATGTGCTGTCTGCAACTGCATTTGCGGATCTGCACTTACGCATCCGTGCTTCCGTTTCAGCAAAAAATTAGATTAGTAATTTTCTATTATAGTGCCAACGATGTGCGGTCCGCAAATTGCGGAATGCACATTGCAGGTGTCAGTGTTTTGCGGATCTGCAAAACACTTACGGACGTGTGAATGGACCCTCATAGTAACATTATACATACCCTAAGGGAATAGAAGGATCAGGAACAAAAAAGACTAATGTGAATATGTAGAAATGTAAAGGGATCAATAAATGACTAAAAAGAAAGCCTTTTAAATTAATAAAACTGGACTGTAGCAAAGAAGATCTAAAAAACTACAAGGAGAAAAATAGAACATTTAAAAGACAGATAGAGGCAGCTAAGCTAGAGACAGAGAGAGAGTAAAACTAACCCTTAAATGTTCAATTGGTAAAAAATGCACTGAACAAAAATATAAACACAACACTTTACACTTTGCTCCCATTTTGCATGAGCTGAACTCAAAGATCTGAAACTTTTTCTACATACACAAAAGACCCATTAATCTATACTCACTACTCATATATTGTTCACAAATCTGTGTAAGTGAGCACTTCTCCTTTGCCGAGATAATCCATCCCACCTCGCAGGTGTGGCATATCTAAGTGCTGATTAGACAGCATGAATATTGCACAGGTGTACCTTAGACTTCCCACAATAAAAGACCACTCTGAAATAAGCTGTTTGATCACACAGCTCAATGTCACAGATGTCGCAACGTTTGAGGGAGCATGCAATTGGCATGCTGACTGCAGGAATGTCTACCAGAGCTGTTGCCTGTGCAATGGATGTTCATTTCTCTACCATAAACCGCCTCCAAAGGCATTTCAGAAAATTTGGCAGTACATCCAACTGGTCTCACAACCACAGACCATGTGTAAACACTCCAGCCCAGGACCTCAACATCCAGCATTTTAACCTCCATGATCATCTGAGACCAGACACTAGTGATGGATAAACATCGGCCGGGGCGATTCGCAAATGCAATCAAATGTTCACGGCGGGTCCCATTCACTTTAATGGCAGGCAAACCTGAAGAACCTTCCAATCCTATTTGCAGCCACCTAAATACTTACTAGAAGTGCACAAATCATCCCACAACATGGACAGTGATATACCAGAGGGGGATCAATGGCAAAATTTCCCCAAAATTATTCAGTACAGTACAGAAAAGAACAAGTGATTATGTGGCTGGAGGTATATTAGACGGTCATTGGATATCAATTTTACTGCAGGCCATTGGAGTAAAGGCCCCAAACATTAGGCATTCACCGTACAGAAAACATCAAGTGATTATGTAGCTGGAGGTATATTAGACGGTCATTGGATAATAATTTTACTGCAGGCCAGTGGAGTACTGGCCTCAAACATTAGGCATTCACAGTACAAAAAACATCAAGTGATTATGTGGCTGGAGGTATATTAGATGGTCATTGGATAACAATTTTACTTCAGGCCAGTTGAGTACAGCAAAAATTATTCATTCAACATACAGAAAATAACAAGTGACTATTATGTTGCTGGAGGTATATTAGATGGTCATTGGATATCAATTTTACTGCAAGCCAGTACAAATACATGTCAAATACATATTTTTAAAAGTAACTAAAAATATAAAATTGGATTAAAACATGGCTAATGAAATCCTCCCTCTTGAATAAACAGCAAATGATAATAGGTGAAATTCTATAACACTTGGTCGTCACAGGTGTTGAATTCCTCCGAGGCAGCAACAATTAGGCATTCCCCGTACAGAAAAGATCAAGTGATTATGTGGCTGGAGGTATATTAGACTGTCAATGGATATCAATTTTACTGCAGGCAAGTGGACTACAGGCCCCAAAAATTATTAATTCACCGGACAGAAAACATCAAGTTATTATGTGGCTGGAGATATATTTGACAGTCATTGGATATCAATTTTACTGCAGGTCAGTGGAGTACAGGCCCCAAACAATAGGAATTCACTGTACAGAAAACATCAAGTGATTATGTGGCTGGAGGTATATTAGATGGTCATTGGATATCAATTTTACTACAGGCCAGTGGAGTACAGGCCCCAAGCATTAGGCATTCACCATACAGAAAACATACCTCCAACCACATAATCCCTTGATGTTTTCTGTACAGTGAATGCCTAATGTTTGGGGCCTGTACTCCAATGGCCTGCAGTAAAATTGATATCCAATGACCGTCTAACGTACCTCCAGCCATATAATCACTTGTTCTTTTCTGTACAGTGAATGGATAATTTTTGGGGCCTGTTCTCCACTGGCCTGAAGTAAAATTGTTATGCAATGACCACCCAATATACCTATTCTGCCGACCCATGAGATCTCCTGCATATTAAAGTTTGCACAAAGTTTTCAAAGTCCTTCAACATTATTGAAAGAAGAGGTGCATAGTTGAGTTGGTATGCGAGTGAACAAGGATAAGTAAGTTTAATTCCCAAATATGGGAGATGTGAGATTTGACAATCTAGTGGCTCTCAGTTCCACCTTTGGGATGTTAATAAGGTGGGCTTGGTATTTGTAATTGTTCATTTTATAGTAGGAAAGGCAGCCATAATGAGATATAATTGAAAATGTGTGACGTATTGAATGTGTAGGATTAGTGACCGTGAGGATAATATCGCCTGCATAGAGGGATATTACATGTGACATTGTTCCTATTTGAATGCCTTCTATGTCAGGGGATAAGCGGATCTGCTGTACTAAGGGTTACAAGGCCAAGATAAATAGTAAGGGAGAAAGGGGGCATCCTTGACGGGATCCATTGGTAATATGAAAGCTATCTGATAGTACACCATTAACAAAAATTTTAGCTATTGGGTCATAGCTAAAATTGCATGAATGGGACCAATAAAGCCCACTGTTTCAAGAACAGTGGAGGCGATCAAACACCTTTTCAGCATCTAGGGTAACTGCCACCATAGGGATATTTCGTAGCTCAGCAACATTAAGGATATTAAACAAACATCTAGTGTTGTCAGAGGCCTGACATCCTTTCGCAAAACCAGATTGGTCATCCCTTATTAAGTGAGAAAGGATTGAGGTTAGCCTAGAGGCAATCAATTTGGCAAAGATTTTAATTTTTGAATTCAAGAGGGGAAATAGGTCTAAAATTTTGGGGAGAATCGGGGGGCTTTCCCAATTTACGTAATGTGACTATCAGAGCCATCAGCATGTATGATGGGAAGGGGGAATCAGATATTGTGTTTTGGAACATAGAAAGAAGAAAGGGGGCCAAGGGGGTATAATAGTGCCTATAGTATTTGTTTAATAGCCAATCAGGGACTGGGGATTTACCTGGTAACTGATGCCAATTGGTGCAGTTTGTGGTTCTCATGCGGCAATCTTCTTCAGCTGATTGGAAGGAATCTCATCCTGGCTCGAGGGTACCTATAAAAGAGAGAAAATATCAGTTGGTGCTCATTCAGGTAACGGCAGTGATGAGACCTGGACTGAAGATCAAAGACTCTGTCATGGAAGAACTTCTGAAGCAGCTCATCTGCAGAGCGGAGTCATCTGGAGGAGAAACCTGGCTGAAGAAATGCCTTGAAATACCTGCCGATCCGGATCTGCAATCAACTAATCCGGTCTGCGCTGCCTATCCTTTTAGGAGTGCAGAGCCGGCTACAGAGAATGACATCACTGCAGAGCGACACGATGGACAGACTCCTCCCCTGCTTTCTCCGGTCTCTGTGAAGAGAAAGAGAAAAGAAAAAAGGAATTATTCTCCACCACAGCAGGCAGCAAAATGCAGGGATAGAAAATTTGCTGCGCCACACAGCTCGAGGGCACTACAGAGAGGCAGTTGCAGACGACATCTGTCTCCTGAACCAACTGTCAGAACCATCGCAACTGTAAACAGTCGTCCAGCTACAGCAACTGAAGTGACAAGTAATGGTGAGATTGATGATACTTTGTCTCACAGGGATGTCTCTTTATCACATAACACTTTACCTCCTATTGATATTAACCCTTTTAATGCTGATAGTTTTGATCATCCAATTATTTAAGGATTTTATATCTTATCTAAGAATGATAATGTTCCTATTGCTGAGTCTGTCTGGTCCTCTCCAGATAGGGACTCAGTATCGGCTGTGGCATGTGACAAAAAAAGTTAATTCTAACTTGTATCCCAGTGGTAACTAATGCTTCAAACCATCTCTAGAATCTGGCACGGGCATTAAATAAATTTCCTTGAAAGAAGCAATGCCGTGTCAGATTTCGCCATTAGGATTTAATTTACCCCAACAAGTCAAGGAAAAAATTTGGAAAAGGGAATTTTTAGATTTTATTTCCTTACTTCCTTCGTCTAAGGATACTGTTAGATCAGATACAAAAGATGAGGAGGAAAATAGAAAAAAGATTCATCCAAAAAGTTTTCTAAATTGGGTCCAGGCATTCTGCATTTATGCAGCGGTTTTAGGCGAAAAATACCCACTACAATGCAGTGGATTATTCCAGCATTTAGATAGTATCTTGAAGGCATATAAAAATTTTGGCGGTACTGCTTGGAAGACCTATGATGAATCATTCAGACAAAAGTTAGCGGTTTATCCGGATCTGAAATGGGGATATAAAGATGTGGGCTTGTGGTTGAACTTAATGTTACCTCAGCGTAACAATCTTTTTCGTCAGCAACCAGTTAAGAAAGGTATATGCTTTGCATTCAACTAATCCTTTTGTCGTTGGCAAGCAAATTGTAGGTACAAGCACGAATGCAGCTTTTGTGCCGGCAATCATCCAGCAGCAAAGTGTTTTAAGAAGCATGGGAACTCTTTCAATAAGGAAACAAATAGAGGAAGTGACGCCTTTGAACCTTCCAAGGCTCATATTTCATTTAAATCTGTATCCAGACAGAGTGAATGCCCAATTGTTAATTAAATGTTTTTCTTTAGGATTTTTGGTTCCTACTTATACTGGTTTAGGTTGTTCTTTAGTTCACAATGCCAAATCTGTTAATATGAATAAACTTATTGTTAGGGAAAAAATTGATAAAGAGATTGCTGAAAATAGAGTGGCTGGCCCCTTTTTATTCCCTCCTTTTCTGAATTTTAGGATTTCTCCTTTGGGTCTATTACCTAAACAAGAAATAAACTCTTATCGTCTGCTTCATAATCTTTCATATCCTAAGGACTATTCTCTGAATGATATGATAGATAAAGAAACGACGAGTGTACGCTATGCGTCTTTTGATTTAGCACTTTCTTTACTTCGCAAAGCTGGAAATAATGCTTTAATGGCTAAAACAGACATTAAATCCGCTTTTAGATTGCCATAAATCCTAAATGCTATAATTCTTTGGGGTTAAAATTTGATAATAAATACTATTTTGATAAGGCCCTGCCAATGGGATTTTCCCTTTCATGCTATTACTTCAAAGCTTTTGCCACTTTCCTTCACTGGTTGGTTGAATGCCATTACAAATCAGGATATGTTATTCATTATCTTGATGATTTTTTATTTATTGGTCAGGATTAGGGATGAGCGAACTCGAACTGTATAGTTCGGGTTCGTACCGAATTTTGGGGTGTCCGTGACACGGACCCGAACCCGGACATTTTCGTAAAAGTCCGGGTTCGGGTTCGGTGTTCGTCGCTTTCTTGGCGCTTTTGTGACGCTTTCTTGGCGCTTTTTGAAAGGCTGCAAAGCAGCCAATCAACAAGCGTCATACTACTTGCCCCAAGAGGCCATCACAGCCATGCCTACTATTGGCATGGCTGTGATTGGCCAGAGCACCATGTGACCCAGCCTCTATTTAAGCTGGAGTCACATAGCGCCGCCCGTCACTCTGCTCTGATTAGCGTAGGGAGAGGTTGCGGCTGCGACAGTAGGGCGAGATTAGGCAGATTAACTCCTCCAAAGGACTTGATTAACTGATCGATCTGCAGCTGTGGATCATTGAGCTGCTGATCCTCAATTGCTCACTGTTTTTAGGCTGCACAGACCGTTTGTCAGTCTCATTTTTCTGGGGTGATCGGCGGCCATTTTGTGTCTTGTGGTGCGCCAGCACAAGCTGCGACCAAGTGCATTTAACCCTCAATGGTGTGGTTGTTTTTTGGCTAAAGCCTACATCAGGGTGAAGCTGTCACACCAAGTGCATTTAACCAGCAATAGTCTGTTCATTTTTTGGCCATATACAAAATCAGGGGCAAGCTGCGCCTGTCACCAAGTGCATTTAACCCTCAATGGTGTGGTTGTTTTTTGGCTAAAGCCTACATCAGGGTGAAGCTGTGACACCAAGTGCATTTAACCAGCAATAGTCTGTTCATTTTTTGGCCATATACAAAATCAGGGGCAAGCTGCGCCTGTCACCAAGTGCATTTAACCCTCAATGGTGTGGTTGTTTTTTGGCTAAAGCCTACATCAGGGTGAAGCTGTCACACCAAGTGCATTTAACCAGCAATAGTCTGTTCATTTTTTGGCCATATACAAAATCAGGGGCAAGCTGCGCCTGTCACCAAGTGCATTTAACCCTCAATGGTGTGGTTGTTTTTTGGCTAAAGCCTACATCAGGGTGAAGCTGTCACACCAAGTGCATTTAACCAGCAATAGTCTGTTTATTTTTTGGCCATATCCCAGTCTAATTCTGTCACTAAATCCATACCGGTCACCCAGCGCCTAAATACTAGGCCTCAAATTTATATCCAGCTAAATCTGTCCCTAGTGCTGTAGCTGGGCGAGTTATTTAGTGTCCGTTCAAGCACATTTCTTGTTCTGGGTTGAAATACAATTCCCAATTGAGCAATTTCATAATTTAGTGGTTCCTGCTATATCAGAGCTATTTGGAATCTATCCCTAAAAGGGTATATAATATTGAAGGTGCACATTGGGTCATTCAGAATAACTTCACACACACCCGCTACTGTGTATTTCCAAGTCTAATTCTGTCACTAAACCCATACCTGTCACCCAGCGCCTAAATACTAGGCCTCAAATTTAAATCCCTCTAAATCTCTCGTTACCGCTGTACTGTTGTTGCTGGGCAAGATATTTAGTGTCCGTCAAAGCACATTTTTTGTTCTGGGTTGAAGTACAATTCCCAATTTAGCAATTTCATAATTTAGTGGTTTCTGCTATATCAGAGCTATTTGAAATCTATCCCTAAAAGGGTATATAATATTGAAGGTGCACATTGGGTCATTCAGAATAACTTCACACACACGCTTCTGTGCATTTCCAAGTCTAATTCTGTCACTAAATCCATACCGGTGACCCAGCGCCTAAATACTAGGCCTCAAATTTAAATCCCTCTAAATCTCTCGTTACCCACCGCTGTACTGTTGTTGCTGGGCAAGATATTTAGTGTCCGTCAAAGCACATTTTTTGTTCTGGGTTGAAGTACAATTCCCAATTTAGCAATTTCATAATTTAGTGGTTTCTGCTATATCAGAGCTATTTGAAATCTATCCCTAAAAGGGTATATAATATTGAAGGTGCACATAGGGTCATTCAGAATAACTTCACACACACGCTTCTGTGCATTTCCAAGTCTAATTCTGTCACTAAATCCATACCGGTGACCCAGCGCCTAAATACTAGGCCTCAAATTTAAATCCCTCTAAATCTCTCGTTACCCACCGCTGTACTGTTGTTGCTGGGCAAGATATTTAGTGTCCGTCAAAGCACATTTTTTGTTCTGGGTTGAAGTACAATTCCCAATTTAGCAATTTCATAATTTAGTGGTTTCTGCTATATCAGAGCTATTTGAAATCTATCCCTAAAAGGGTATATAATATTGAAGGTGCACATAGGGTCATTCAGAATAACTTCACACACACGCTTCTGTGCATTTCCAAGTCTAATTCTGTCACTAAATCCATACCGGTGACCCAGCGCCTAAATACTAGGCCTCAAATTTATATCCCGCTAAATCTCTCGTTACCGCTGTACTGTTGTTGCTGGGCAAGATATTTAGTGTCCGTCAAAGCACATTTTTTGTTCTGGGTTGAAGTACAATTCCCAATTTAGCAATTTCATAATTTAGTGGTTCCTGCTATATCAGAGCTATTTGAAATCTATCCCAAAAAGGGTATATAATATTGAAGGTGCACATTGGGTCATTCAGAATAACTTCACACACACCCGCTACTGTGTATTTCCAAGTCTAATTCTGTCACTAAACCCATACCTGTCACCCAGCGCCTAAATACTAGGCCTCAAATTTAAATCCCTCTAAATCTCTCGTTACCGCTGTACTGTTGTTGCTGGGCAAGATATTTAGTGTCCGTCAAAGCACATTTTTTGTTCTGGGTTGAAGTACAATTCCCAATTTAGCAATTTCATAATTTAGTGGTTTCTGCTATATCAGAGCTATTTGAAATCTATCCCTAAAAGGGTATATAATATTGAAGGTGCACATTGGGTCATTCAGAATAACTTCACACACACGCTTCTGTGCATTTCCAAGTCTAATTCTGTCACTAAACCCATACCTGTCACCCAGCGCCTAAATACTAGGCCTCAAATTTAAATCCCTCTAAATCTCTCGTTACCGCTGTACTGTTGTTGCTGGGCAAGATATTTAGTGTCCGTCAAAGCACATTTTTTGTTCTGGGTTGAAGTACAATTCCCAATTTAGCAATTTCATAATTTAGTGGTTTCTGCTATATCAGAGCTATTTGAAATCTATCCCTAAAAGGGTATATAATATTGAAGGTGCACATTGGGTCATTCAGAATAACTTCACACACACGCTTCTGTGCATTTCCAAGTCTAATTCTGTCACTAAATCCATACCGGTGACCCAGCGCCTAAATACTAGGCCTCAAATTTAAATCCCTCTAAATCTCTCGTTACCCACCGCTGTACTGTTGTTGCTGGGCAAGATATTTAGTGTCCGTCAAAGCACATTTTTTGTTCTGGGTTGAAGTACAATTCCCAATTTAGCAATTTCATAATTTAGTGGTTTCTGCTATATCAGAGCTATTTGAAATCTATCCCTAAAAGGGTATATAATATTGAAGGTGCACATAGGGTCATTCAGAATAACTTCACACACACGCTTCTGTGCATTTCCAAGTCTAATTCTGTCACTAAATCCATACCGGTGACCCAGCGCCTAAATACTAGGCCTCAAATTTAAATCCCTCTAAATCTCTCGTTACCGCTGTCCTGTTGTAGCTGGGAAAGTTATTTAGTGCCCGTCAAAGCACATTTTTTGTTCTGGGTTGAAGTACAATTCCCAATTTAGCAATTTCATAATTTAGTGGTTCCTGCTATATCAGAGCTATTTGAAATCTATCCCAAAAAGGGTATATAATATTCAAGGTGCACATTGGGTCATTCAGAATAACTTCACACACACGCTTCTGTGCATTTCCAAGTCTAATTCTGTCACTAAATCCATACCGGTGACCCAGCGCCTAAATACTAGGCCTCAAATTTAAATCCCTCTAAATCTCTCGTTACCCACCGCTGTACTGTTGTTGCTGGGCAAGATATTTAGTGTCCGTCAAAGCACATTTTTTGTTCTGGGTTGAAGTACAATTCCCAATTTAGCAATTTCATAATTTAGTGGTTTCTGCTATATCAGAGCTATTTGAAATCTATCCCTAAAAGGGTATATAATATTGAAGGTGCACATAGTGTCATTCAGAATAACTTCACACACACGCTTCTGTGCATTTCCAAGTCTAATTCTGTCACTAAATCCATACCGGTGACCCAGCGCCTAAATACTAGGCCTCAAATTTAAATCCCTCTAAATCTCTCGTTACCCACCGCTGTACTGTTGTTGCTGGGCAAGATATTTAGTGTCCGTCAAAGCACATTTTTTGTTCTGGGTTGAAGTACAATTCCCAATTTAGCAATTTCATAATTTAGTGGTTTCTGCTATATCAGAGCTATTTGAAATCTATCCCTAAAAGGGTATATAATATTGAAGGTGCACATAGGGTCATTCAGAATAACTTCACACACACGCTTCTGTGCATTTCCAAGTCTAATTCTGTCACTAAATCCATACCGGTGACCCAGCGCCTAAATACTAGGCCTCAAATTTAAATCCCTCTAAATCTCTCGTTACCGCTGTCCTGTTGTAGCTGGGAAAGTTATTTAGTGCCCGTCAAAGCACATTTTTTGTTCTGGGTTGAAGTACAATTCCCAATTTAGCAATTTCATAATTTAGTGGTTCCTGCTATATCAGAGCTATTTGAAATCTATCCCAAAAAGGGTATATAATATTCAAGGTGCACATTGGGTCATTCAGAATAACTTCACACACACGCTTCTGTGCATTTCCAAGTCTAATTCTGTCACTAAATCCATACCGGTCACCCAGCGCCTAAATACTAGGCCTCAAATTTAAATCCCTCTAAATCTCTCGTTACCCACCGCTGTACTGTTGTTGCTGGGCAAGATATTTAGTGTCCGTCAAAGCACATTTTTTGTTCTGGGTTGAAGTACAATTCCCAATTTAGCAATTTCATAATTTAGTGGTTTCTGCTATATCAGAGCTATTTGAAATCTATCCCTAAAAGGGTATATAATATTGAAGGTGCACATAGGGTCATTCAGAATAACTTCACACACACGCTTCTGTGCATTTCCAAGTCTAATTCTGTCACTAAATCCATACCGGTGACCCAGCGCCTAAATACTAGGCCTCAAATTTAAATCCCTCTAAATCTCTCGTTACCGCTGTCCTGTTGTAGCTGGGAAAGTTATTTAGTGCCCGTCAAAGCACATTTTTTGTTCTGGGTTGAAGTACAATTCCCAATTTAGCAATTTCATAATTTAGTGGTTCCTGCTATATCAGAGCTATTTGAAATCTATCCCAAAAAGGGTATATAATATTCAAGGTGCACATTGGGTCATTCAGAATAACTTCACACACACGCTTCTGTGCATTTCCAAGTCTAATTCTGTCACTAAATCCATACCGGTCACCCAGCGCCTAAATACTAGGCCTCAAATTTATATCCCGCTGAATTTGAATACAATACATTGGGCCAAATAATATATTTGTTGTTGTGGTGAACCATAACAATGAGAAAAACATCTAGTAAGGGACGCGGACGTGGACATGGTCGTGGTGGTGTTAGTGGACCCTCTGGTGCTGGGAGAGGACGTGGCCGTTCTGCCACATCCACACGTCCTAGTGTACCAACTACCTCAGGTCCCAGTAGCCGCCAGAATTTACAGCGATATATGGTGGGGCCCAATGCCGTTCTAAGGATGGTAAGGCCTGAGCAGGTACAGGCATTAGTCAATTGGGTGGCCGACAGTGGATCCAGCACGTTCACATTATCTCCCACCCAGTCTTCTGCAGAAAGCGCACAGATGGCGCCTGAAAACCAACCCCATCAGTCTGTCACATCACCCCCATGCATACCAGGGAAACTGTCTCAGCCTCAAGTTATGCAGCAGTCTCTTATGCTGTTTGAAGACTCCGCTGGCAGGGTTTCCCAAGGGCATCCACCTAGCCCTTCCCCAGCGGTGAAAGACATAGAATGCACTGACGCACAACCACTTATGTTTCCTGATGATGAGGACATGGGAATACCACCTCAGCATGTCTCTGATGATGACGAAACACAGGTGCCAACTGCTGCGTCTTTCTGCAGTGTGCAGACTGAACAGGAGGTCAGGGATCAAGACTGGGTGGAAGACGATGCAGGGGACGATGAGGTCCTAGACCCCACATGGAATGAAGGTCGTGCCACTGACTTTCACAGTTCGGAGGAAGAGGCAGTGGTGAGACCGAGCCAACAGCGTAGCAAAAGAGGGAGCAGTGGGCAAAAGCAGAACACCCGCCGCCAAGAGACTCCGCCTGCTACTGACCGCCGCCATCTGGGACCGAGCACCCCAAAGGCAGCTTCAAGGAGTTCCCTGGCATGGCACTTCTTCAAACAATGTGCTGACGACAAGACCCGAGTGGTTTGCACGCTGTGCCATCAGAGCCTGAAGCGAGGCATTAACGTTCTGAACCTGAGCACAACCTGCATGACCAGGCACCTGCATGCAAAGCATGAACTGCAGTGGAGTAAACACCTTAAAACCAAGGAAGTCACTCAGGCTCCCCCTGCTACCTCTTCTGCTGCTGCCGCCTCGGCCTATTCTGCTGCTGCCGCCTCGGCCTCTTCCTCCGCCTCTGGAGGAACGTTGGCACCTGCCGCCCAGCAAACAGGGGATGTACCACCAACACCACCACCACCACCTCCGTCACCAAGCGTCTCAACCATGTCACACGCCAGCGTTCAGCTCTCCATCTCACAAACATTTGATAGAAAGCGTAAATTCCCACCTAGCCACCCTCGATCCCTGGCCCTGAATGCCAGCATTTCTAAACTACTGGCCTATGAAATGCTGTCATTTAGGCTGGTGGACACAGACAGCTTCAAACAGCTCATGTCGCTTGCTGTCCCACAGTATGTTGTTCCCAGCCGGCACTACTTCTCCAAGAGAGCCGTGCCTTCCCTGCACAACCAAGTATCCGATAAAATCAAGTGTGCACTGCGCAACGCCATCTGTAGCAAGGTCCACCTAACCACAGATACGTGGACCAGTAAGCACGGCCAGGGACGCTATATCTCCCTAACTGCACACTGGGTAAATGTAGTGGCAGCTGGGCCCCAGGCGGAGAGCTGTTTGGCGCACGTCCTGCCGCCGCCAAGGATCGCAGGGCAACATTCTTTGCCTCCTGTTGCCACCTCCTCCTTCTCGGCTTCCTCCTCCTCTTCTTCCACCTGCTCATCCAGTCAGCCACACACCTTCACCACCAACTTCAGCACAGCCCGGGGTAAACGTCAGCAGGCCATTCTGAAACTCATATGTTTGGGGGACAGGCCCCACACCGCACAGGAGTTGTGGCGGGGTATTGAACAACAGACCGACGAGTGGTTGCTGCCGGTGAGCCTCAAGCCCGGCCTGGTGGTGTGTGATAATGGGCGAAATCTCGTTGCAGCTCTGGGACTAGCCAATTTGACGCACATCCCTTGCTTGGCGCATGTGCTGAATTTGGTGGTGCAGAAGTTCATTCACAACTACCCCGACATGTCAGAGCTGCTGCATAAAGTGCGGGCCGTCTGTTCGCGCTTCCGGCGTTCACATCCTGCCGCTGCTCGCCTGTCTGCGCTACAGCGTAACTTCGGCCTTCCCGCTCACCGCCTCATATGCGACGTGCCCACCAGGTGGAACTCCACCTTGCACATGCTGGACAGACTGTGCGAGCAGCAGCAGGCCATAGTGGAGTTTCAGCTGCAGCACGCACGGGTCAGTCGCACTACAGAACAGCACCACTTCACCACCAATGACTGGGCCTCCATGCGAGACCTGTGTGCCCTGTTGCGCTGTTTCGAGTACTCCACCAACATGGCCAGTGGCGATGACACCGTTATCAGCGTTACAATACCACTTCTATGTCTCCTTGAGAAAACACTTAGGGCGATGATGGAAGAGGAGGTGGCCCAGGAGGAGGAGGAGGAGGAGGAGGAAGAGGGGTCATTTTTAGCACTTTCAGGCCAGTCTCTTCGAAGTGACTCAGAGGGAGGTTTTTGGCAACAGCAGAGGCCAGGTACAAATGTGGCCAGCCAGGGCCCACTACTGGAGGACGAGGAGGACGAGGATGAGGAGGAGGTGGAGGAGGATGAGGATGAAGCATGGTCACAGCGGGGTGGCACCCAACGCAGCTCGGGTCCATCACTGGTGCGTGGCTGGGGGGAAAGGCAGGACGATGACGATACGCCTCCCACAGAGGACAGCTTGTCCTTACCCCTGGGCAGCCTGGCACACATGAGCGACTACATGCTGCAGTGCCTGCGCAACGACAGCAGAGTTGCCCACATTTTAACCTGTGCGGACTACTGGGTTGCCACCATGGGCGTAGCTATAGGGGGTGCAGAGGTAGCAGTCGCTACCGGGCCCAGGAGCCTGAGGGGGCCCAAAGACCCTTGTGCCACATAAGAAGACACACAACGCACTGAGGGAAGGGGGGCCCAAGCTCAACTCTTGCACCAGGGCCTCTGTGCAGTTAGCTACGCCCCTGGTTGCCACCCTGCTGGATCCACGCTACAAAGACAATGTGCCCACCTTACTTCCTGCACTGGAGCGTGATAGGAAGATGCGCGAGTACAAGCGCACGTTGGTAGACGCGCTACTGAGAGCATTCCCAAATGTCACAGGGGAACAAGTGGAAGCCCAAGGCCAAGGCAGAGGAGGAGCAAGAGGTCGCCAAGGCAGCTGTGTCACGGCCAGCTCCTCTGAGGGCAGGGTTAGCATGGCAGAGATGTGGAAAACTTTTGTCAACACGCCACAGCTAACTGCACCACCACCTGATACGCAACGTGTTAGCAGGAGGCAACATTTCACTAACATGGTGGAACAGTACGTGTGCACACCCCTCCACGTACTGACTGATGGTTCGGCCCCATTCAACTTCTGGGTCTCTAAATTGTCCACGTGGCCAGAGCTAGCCTTTTATGCCTTGGAGGTGCTGGCCTGCCCGGCAGCCAGCGTTTTGTCTGAACGTGTATTCAGCACGGCAGGGGGCGTCATTACAGACAAACGCAGCCGCCTGTCTACAGCCAATGTGGACAAGCTGACGTTCATAAAAATGAACCAGGCATGGATCCCACAGGACCTGTCCGTCCCTTGTCCAGATTAGACATTAACTACCTCCCCATAACCATATATTATTGGACTCCAGGGCACTTCCTCATTCAATCCTATTTTTATTTTCATTTTACCATTATATTGCAAGGCTACCCAAAGTTGAATGAACCTCTCCTCTGCCTGTGTGCTAGGCCTAAATATATGCCAATGGATTGTTGCAGTGGTGGCTGACGTGAAGCCTCATTCTCTGCTATGACATGCAGACTGATTCTCTGGTGACATGAAGCCAGATCCTCTGTTACGGGACCTCTCTCCTCTGCCTGGGTGCTGGGCCTAAATTTATGAAAATGGACTGTTGCAGTGGTGGGTGACGTGAAGCCTGATTCTCTGCTATGACATGCAGACTGATTCTCTGGTGACATGAAGCCAGATCCTCTGTTACGGGACCTCTCTCCTCTGCCTGGGTGCTGGGCCTAAATTTATGAAAATGGACTGTTGCAGTGGTGGGTGACGTGAAGCCTCATTCTCTGCTATGACATGCAGACTGATTCTCTGCTGACATGAAGCCAGATTGTCTGTTACGGGACCTCTCTCCTCTGCCTGGGTGCTGGGCCTGAATTTATGACAATGGACTGTTGCAGTGGTGGCTGACGTGAAGCCTGATTCTCTGCTATGATATGAAGACTGATTCTCTGCTGACATGAAGCCAGATTGTCTGTTACGGGACCTCTCTCCTCTGCCTGGGTGCCGGGGCCTAAATATCTGAGAATGGACTGTTCCAGTGGTGGGTAACGGGAAGCCAGATTCTCTGCTATGATATGAAGACTGATTCTCTGCTGACATGAAGCCAGATTGTCTGTTACGGGACCTCTCTCCTCTGCCTGGGTGCTGGGCCTAAATTTATGAAAATGGACTATTACAGTGGTGGGTGACGTGAAGCCTGATTCTCTGCTATGACATGAAGACTGATTCTCTGCTGACATGAAGCCAGATTGTCTGTTACGGGACCTCTCTCCTCTGCCTGGGTGCCGGGGCCTAAATATCTGAGAATGGACTGTTCCAGTGGTGGGTGACGGGAAGCCAGATTCTCTGCTATGGAACCTCTCTCCAATTGATTTTGGTTAATTTTTATTTATTTAATTTTTATTTTAATTAATTTCCCTATCCACATTTGTTTGCAGGGGATTTACCTACATGTTGCTGCCTTTTGCAGCCCTCTAGCCCTTTCCTGGGCTGTTTTACAGCCGTTTTAGTGCCGAAAAGTTCGGGTCCCCATTGACTTCAATGGGGTTCGGGTTCGGGACGAAGTTCGGATCGGGTTCGGATCCCGAACCCGAACATTTCCGGGATGTTCGGCCGAACTTCTCGAACCCGAACATCCAGGTGTTCGCTCAACTCTAGTCAGGATAAATCTTTGGACTGTATAAATTTAGTGAATACATTCAGAGATATAGCTGAATATTTTAACATCCCATTGGCAGAAGAAAAAACCGTCTTGCCTACTAGATTTATAAAATTCCTTGGTATTTACATAGATTCGGTTAATATGGAATTTAGTATTCCGGTGGAAAAGATTAATTCTACTAAAATTCAATTACATAATCTTATGCTATCTGAAAAAGCTACTTTAAAACGTATTCAATCTGTTTTAGGTTCGTTAAACTTTATTTCCAGGGTAATACCTATGGGCAGAATATTCTCGAAAAGAATGTACACAGCTACTGCTGGTAAAAAAACTTCCTTTAGATCATATTAGAATAACACTTCAATTGAAAGCAGATATATCTATCTGGATTCAGTTTTTGGAAAACTTTTATGGTAGAACCGTTTGGCAAGAGGAATTTGTAGATTCGGATTCCCTTCGTTTATTTACAGATTCTGCCGCATCTGTAGGTTATGGGGCTAGTTTCCAAAATCATTGGTCAGCTGAGAAATGGCCTATTACTTGGTTCGGGAAATCTTTCATGAAAAACATAAATTTTTTGGAACTATTCCCAGTCCTAGTAGCGTTAACTATTTGGCGAGATTATTTTAAAAACAGGAGAATCTTATTATTTTCGGATAATAAAGGTGTCGTATTCGCCATAAATTGTCAAACAGCAAAAAGTGATATGGTCACATGTTTACTAAGACAAACTGTGCTACTTTGTTTATACAATAACATATGGTTAAAGGCTAAATATATTGAAGGTAAATCTAATATAATAGCAGACTCTTTATCCCAACAGAATTTTCCTATGTTCAGAACTCTCGTACCGGAGGCAGACAGAATTGGAATCCCATGCCCATCCAGTCTATGGAACTTGATTTGAAACTTACAAGTGATCTTCTATCCAGTTCAGTGGCAACATCTACATGGGCTGCATATGCAGCAGCATGGTTGAAGTGTCAAAGTTTTTGCTCTAATAATAATTTCAATGACAAAGAGAACAATCCAATTCACTTTCTTCTCTTTATTCAAAATCTAATAAAATCTGGGAATAAAGGAGCTTACATACAGAAAATATGTTGTTATTACTAATGTAGGCAACAATCCATTATTTTTGGTTTCTAGAATGATGATATGCAAATTAACATCTACTGCCATAATCTTATGGAAGCTAATTTGCATATCTTTCCCAGAAATCCATAGTAGCATTGTGAAGCTTGCCATGCACAAGCATGTAGTTCGCAGACTTGGGGCTCCCCTTGGTGTATCAGGAGCTCTCCCTAATGAAAAGGGTTACACGTTTAAAGATAGCTATATTGGATTGAGAAACTTTGGTGCAGTTATAGTTTTCTCTGTCTCATATGCTCTTGCTTTTGCTCTTACTCAAAACATAGTTGTTATTTCTAATGTGGGCAACAATCCATTATTTTGGGTTTCTAGAATGAGACCCATAGGCTTATGGAAGTTAATTTGCATGTCTTTCCAAAAAATCCATAGTAGCATCGTGAAGCTTGCCATGCACAAGCGGATTTTCCTTTTTTCAAAAGATTATTATATTTTTTTTAAATATCTTTATTAATTTTCTTTAAACAAGAACAATATAAAAATATATAAGAAAGGAGGCGCATAGTACATAAAAATTTCTTTTAAATTTCTTAGTACCTGCCCCCAGTTATGTGCATACTGCCGGGGTTCTAACATAAAACAGTAACCTAATGGATCAGTCAGCATATGGAAATACAAGACACCCCGAAATAGTACTAGTCTCCCACCTCCCATATCAAACAAACCTATTCCCCCCCCCCCCCATGCCTGGCCACGGGTGCCGCAGAGGCGGCGGGCGACTCCCGTCCTCATTCCAGCTGTCTCATAGACCATTAAAGGACGAATCATTTTTAACCCACTTCCAATACACACGAGTTTCTCCGGTTATAGATATTATTTACGTATTCCCTATTTTTTTTATTTTTTATTTATGGATTATCAGTTCCACTCCGACCGTACATCCTTCAACTATGTCCGATATTTCTCCCCTTTAAATTTCATGAACTCAAATTCTTTTACTCTTGACATTAATCTTTCCCACTCTTGCATTGTGGGGGCTCTGTCCATCACCCAATTCCTAAGAGTTAATACCTTGGCCAATAAGAGTCCCTTCAACCAGCGAATCTGTTCACTTTTTAATGTTTTGTGTTTAAACTCGAATGGAAGAAGTCCAAGTATAGCTACTTGAATTGTTAAGGGGGGACTGTTTCCAGTTATTGCCTCCATACCCTGAAATATGCTATGCCAGAAAGTCTTAATAACTGGGCAGCCCCACAGCATATGAACATAACCAGCATCAGTGAAAGAACATTTCAAGCAGCAAAATTATTTTCTTATAATCTGCATTGAGCAGGGATATAGGTCGATAAGCCTCAACTTTGTTTTCATCCTTCCCTTTCTTCAAAATCAGTGTAATAATTGCCTCCATTAAGGACGGGGCAATTTTCCACTGTTACAGGATTCATTTAGAACCTGCAGTAACCAGGGTAGGAGGACCTCCGCATGGCTCTTATATATACCATACGGAAGCCCATCCGACCCAGGGACCGAGGAACCCTGAATTCCCTTTATGACCTCCTGTAGCTCCCCCAAAGAAATGGGGGAGTTCAGGAGAGCCGAGTCCGGCTCCGACAGTTCTGGAATCCTAATTTGTTGCAGAAAATCTTCTATGTTGGTCCCCGTGTCATCTAACTCAGAGCGATAGAGGTTATTGAAATATTTTACAAATTCTCCCTCAATTTCCATAGCTTTTTCCACTTTACGACCGTCACCTGTTTGAATTTGTCTGATCTTTTGAGGGGCCTTTTGATTAGATATTATAGCGACAAGTAATTTACTGGGGGTACCTTCTTCACAAAAATGCTCATATCCTTGGAAAAATAATTGGTTCTGTGCCTTTTTCCTCATAAAATTTGTATAGTGGTCCTTGGCTGATTTTAGTTTAGTCCGCATGTTCCCATCATTATTTGTTCTAATCCTACCTTCCAGGTATGCAACCTTTTCTTCCAAGCTTTTTTGCTCTATAAAGAATTCTGTTCTTTTCTTTTTGATTTTGCCATAATATAACCCATGGGTACATGCCTTCATTGCATCCCACACGAATTGGATATGCGTTGTACCAATGTTTTCTTGCCAAAACTGTGCAAGTTCCTTATTTATTCTCTCTGTATCTTTTATAACAGTTAACCAGTGAGCATTGAGTCTAAATGGTCTGGCTATGGCGGATTGTCACCTGATATTCATGGCCAGTAGGATCGGTGAGTGATCCGAGATTCCGTGAATCTCGTATTTCATTTTTGAAGTTAAATCGAGCATCTCACTATTGGCCAGGGCAATATCAATTCTGGACATAGCATTATATGTTTTACTAAAACAAGAAAACACTGGCTTATTACCGTATAGCCATCGCCAGACATCATTTAGGCCTGTTTCCTCATAGAACCCTCGAAATAGGGAATGCTTTCCCTGGTTATGTTTCCCTACGGTGGATATTCTATCTAACTCAGGGTCTAATACACCGTTAAAATCTCCACATATTAACACCGGGCACCGCTCTCTATTATACATAAGTCATATTCTCTATTATATATATACTCTATTATACATAAGTCATATTCTATACATCTCTCTCTCTCTATTATACATAAGTCATCAACTGGTTCAGAACTGTCATAGCAAATGGAGGGGGGATATATAAAAAACTTCCTGCCATTCCATCGGCATAGAGAAAAACAAATCTCCCATCTCTATCAATCGACTGCTCCAGTTGGACAAAGTCAACGTTCCTATGGACGTATACACTAATCCCACGGGAATATGACGAGAATCCGGAGTGGAACTGATGCCCCGCCCATTTCTTTATTAAATATTCAGGGATCTCTGGTGATGCATGTGTTTCCAATAGTGCAACTATTGCGGGGAGATGTCGAATAATCGGGTCAAAGACTATAACCCATTTTGTTCTGTCCCCAAGCCGCGTACATTCCATTATATAACTTTATCGTTCATTATGTTATGGAGCTATAAGAGAGTCGTCCGCCGCCCCCTAATGACATCCGTAGCCAGGCCCATTCCCATCCCCTACCACCCCAATCCTTGAGAAGGGTCATGGTGTGTCTTAGCCATTTAAGCTTTGCTTTATGGCATAAGGGGGAATAGTCACTCTTTGAGTGGGCTATCTGAATATGTTTATCGGTCAGTTATATAAAAGTTGAGATATAGGTATTTATATATGAAGTTAAAGTAACATATACACACCGTGGCCAATATTATCCATTTTAATAAAGATTATTGAAATAATCAAAATGGAGTAATCTTTGGTTATTTATATAGGTGGTTAAAGAGGACCTTTCACCTGTAAAAACAATGTGAACTATGTATGCTGACATGTAGAGCGGCGCCCGGGGATCTCACTGCACTTACTATTATCCCTGGGTGCTGCTCCGTTCTCCCGTTATGCCCTCCGGTATCTTCGCTCTGTAAGTTATAGTAGGCGGTGTCTGCCCTTGTCCTGTGGGCGTCTCCTTCTCCTAGGCTGCAGTGCTGGCCAATCGCAGCGCACAGCTCACAGCCTGGAAGAAATAAACCTCCCAGGCTGTGAGCTGTGCGCTGGTAAATAAACCCTTAGTGCGGAAATGTGGGACAAATTATTGAAGCCGAAACTTCCAAGAAAAGGAGGGGGGCGCGTGGCAATTACGCAGCACAGAGAAGAATATGACAACAATATGACAAAACAGTCCCAATGTTCACTCAGTGTGTGGCGGGAAGTCTCAAAAAGTACATATGCCAAAATATATATATATATATATATATATATATATATATAAAAAGTGGTATTAGTTCACTACTATATTGAATTAAAATATTAAGAGTGGTAGTATTTTACCACAATGTAGATTAAAAGTGAATTGATGACATCCAACAAAAACATTAGATTAAAATGGATAGATAACATCCAACAAGGCACTTACTTCAATGGAGGGCCGTCAGCAGGATAAGCACATAACACCTGACGAATACTCCCCCGGCCAGGATCATTTGTAGAATCACAGTGAATGATGGCAGCAGGGCAACAGCGCTTCTGGTCAAATCACCTTTAATATAATATTTGGTTCAATGCGTTTCGGGGATCAAAGTTTCCCCTTCCTCAGGAGCAAGTGTAATAAAATAATTTTAACATACCAGGCATATATATACAGTACAGACCAAAAGTTTGGACACACCTTCTCATTCAAAGAGTTTTCTTTATTTTCATGACTATGAAAATTGTAGATTCACACTGAAGACATCAAAACTATGAATTAACACATGTGGAATTATATACATAACAAAAAAGTGTGAAACAACTGAAAATATGTCATATTCTAGGTTCTTCAAAGTAGCCACCTTTTGCTTCGATTACTGCTTTGCACACGCTTGGCATTCTCTTGATGAGCTTCAAGAGGTAGTCACCTGAAATGGTTTCCACTTCACAGGTGTGCCCTGTCAGGTTTAATAAGTGGGATTTCTTGCCTTATAAATGGGGTTGGGACCATCAGTTGCATTGTGGAGAAGTCAGGTGGATACACAGCTGATAGTCCTACTGAATAGACTGTTAGAATTTGTATTATGGCAAGAAAAATACAGCTAAGTAAAGAAAAACGAGTGGCCATCATTACTTTAAGAAATGAAGGTCAGTCAGTCCAAAAAATTGGGAAAACTTTGAAACTGTCCCCAAGTGCAGTCACAAAAACCATCAAGCACTACAAAGAAACTGGCTCACATGCGGACCGCCCCAGGAAAGGAAGACCAAGAGTCACCTCTGCTGCGGTGGATAAGTTCATCCGAGTCACCAGCCTCAGAAATCGCAGGTTAACAGCAGCTCAGATTAGAGACCAGGTCAATGCCACACAGAGTTCTAGCAGCAGACACATCTCTAGAACAACTGTTAAGAGGAGACTGTGTGAATCAGGCCTTCGTGGTAGAATATCTGCTAGGAAACCACTGCTAAGGACAGGCAACAAGCAGAAGAGACTTGCTTAAGCTAAAGAACACAAGGAATGGACATTAGACCAGTGGAAATCTGTGCTTTGGTCTGATGAGTCCAAATTTGAGATCTTTGGTTCCAACCACTGTGTCTTTGTGCGACGCAGAAAAGGTAAACGGATGGACTCTACATGCCTGGTTCCCACCGTGAAGCATGGAGGAGGAGGTGTGATGGTGTGGGGGTGCTTTGCTGGTGACACTGTTGGGGATTTATTCAAAATTGAAGGCATACTGAACCAGCATGGCTACCACAGCATCTTGCAGCGGCATGCTATTCCATTCGGTTTGCGCTTAGTTGGACCATCATTTATTTTTCAACAGGACAATGACCCCAAACACACCTCCAGGCTGTTTAAGGGCTATTTGACCATGAAGAAGCGTGATGGGGTGCTGCGCCAGATGACCTGGCCTCCACAGTCACAGGACCTGAACCCAATCAAGATGGTTTGGGGTGAGCTGGACCGCAGAGTGAAGGCAAAAAAGGCCAACAAGTGCTAAGCATCTCTGGGAACTCATTCAAGACTGTTGGAAGACCATTTAAGGTGACTACCTCTTGAAGTTCATCAAGAGAATGCCAAGAGTGTGCAAAGCAGTAATCAAAGCAAAAGGTGGCTACTTTGAAGAACTTAGAATATGACATATTTTCAGTTGTTTCACACTTTTTGTTATGTATATAATTCCACATGTGTTAATTCATAGTTTTGATGCCTTCAGTGTGAATCTACAATTTTCATAGTCCTGAAAATAAAGAAAACTCTTATAATGAGAAGGTGTGTCCAAACTTTTGGTCTGTACTGTACACAAGCAAATTACCTGGCAATTTGCGAATTTGGCCCGTTATTGTCCGCAATCGGAAGTGATATGGCGTCACTTCCGGTCAGTGGAACGCACTCTGCGTTCCATAGGAAGACAATGGAATTTTCATATAAGAACAATAATACAGTAGGATGTGGGCAATGTGGTGTGACGTGGCCGGCGGTTAGCTCTCACCCCTATGACAATATTATCATTGTTAATATTTTGTAGTCCCCCGGGTGGGACTACAAAAAGGGGAGTGGCAAAGCGATCCCGCGCACTTCCACCCAGTGGAATGCATGCCCCTGGTGGAACGCAAGGGTGGGTGGACGGGGCTTGATCGGGACTACGTGCGCGTGTCTCTTGCCGGCGTATCGGGGAGAGCCAGTGAGTACAGGATGGTGTGCAAGGCATTAATAACAAAAAATAACAGCACTATCTAACGCTTGTATTTTACTGTGACAAATGCAGCAAAGGCCCCAGATGTAGGGTATTGCAAAAAATGGGTGTTTTTTTAAACCCAGAATATAATTGCAGTATTTCAAGCTTTTATTTCACAGTGTCAAATGCAGCAAAGGCCCCACATTTAGCGTATTGCACAAAATGGGTGTTTTTTTAAGAACAGAATATAACAACAGTATCTAACCCTTGTATGTCACTGTGACAAATGCAGCAAAGGCCGCAAATTTATTATCTTGGCCAAAATGGGTGGTTTTTAATAACAGAATATAACAGCAGTATCTAACGCTCTGTATTTCACTGTGATAAAAGCAGCAAAGGCTGCAAATTTATTATCTTGCAAAAATTTGTGTTTTTTTAAACCCAGAATAGTATTGCAGTATTTCAAGCTTGTATTTCACTGTGACAAATGCAGCAAAGGCCCCAGATGTAGGGTCTTGCAAAAAATGGGTGATTTTTTTTTTTACCCCGGAATATAATTCCAGTATTTAAAACTTGTACTTGACTGTCACAAATGCACATATGCTGTGCTGGTGCACTGAACTTGCATAAAATAGCCGCCAACGCCCACCTAACTAAAAGATGGATACAAATTATTTTTCTGTGTCACTGGGCTCAGGGCAGAGTAAAAAAATTGTGCACTGCAGCCACAAAACAAAATCGCTGTAGATCGCTGAGTTAACAAGCACTTCTAATAAATGATTATTTTCTTATTCTCTCCCTCACAGCAGCAGAATCCTATCCCTACATTAATAAGATCAGAGTGACTTGCAGCACTATGTGACTTCAGCTAATATAGAGGCTGGGTCACAAGCTGCACTGGCCAATCAAAGCCATGCCATTAGTAGTTAATGGAGCCTTTCAAAAAGCATCATTAACTCGCCAAACCCCGAACCCGAACTTTTACTGAAAAGTTCGGTTTCAGGTCCGGGGTCCAAAAATCCTAAAGTTCAGTACGAACCCAAACTTTACAGTTCGGGTTCGCTCAACCCTACTTGGAAGCTAAAAGTTTTCCTGCTTTGTTTTCCTGGGCATAATATCTAGCCTTGGTATATAAAAGTGTCTTATTAATATCCTTATTAAGACGGTACATTAGTTTGTCCCTTTCAATGCGCAGTTCATTCATAGTCTCTATGGAAGGTTGTTGCTTGTTTTTAGCCTCCAAAATTGAAATTTTGTCCAGTGTGGCAACTAAATCCTTTTCTTGGTTTCTCTTTACTATATGGTTCAGTTTTATTAAAATTCCTCTTATATACGCCTTATGGGCCTGCCAAATTATGAGTAGATCTGTGACGGAGTCTACATTCAGTTGAAATTATTCCTGTAGGGCTCTGGTAATTTCGGGTTTATGCTTAGTGTTAGATAGTAGGAATGTGTTGTTCCTCCATACGGTTGACTGAAATTGTTCTCCCAATTGCAGTAGGATAGAAGCATAATCTGACCATTTGATCATCCCAATGGATGAGTTCAGCGTATGGAACAGGGTTGTTTGGTCAACTAGGAACTCCTAGAGTAAGGGGAGAAGAATGTGTAGTCCCTATCATGGCTGTGCTGAGCCCGCCAGACGTCTATAAGGTCTTTGGAGTGGAGAAATGTCACTAAGCCCATATGAGGGCATCTGGAACGATTAGTCATGTCGAGAGAGGGATCTACAATGGAGTTAAAGTCTCCACAGATGATTAGTTTACCTTGTTTGACTTTGTGAACCTTCTTCATAACTTTGTGTAGGAAGGAAATCTGGAGTTCATTAGGGGCATATATGTTCACAATAGTATAATTGATGTTGTTCAGCGCGCATACCAAGATCACGTATCTGCCCTGTGAATCAATAACCTGTGAAGTTAAAGAAAAGGAGGCAGAATTTTTAATGGCTATAAATACACCTCTGCTTTTCTTAACATTATTAGAGTGTATAATAGTTGGGACTAAGCGGTGTCTAATCCTGCACTCATCTCTCTGCAACAGGTTGGATTCCTGAATGCAAAGTATGTCAGCGTTGCCAGACATCGCCTCTTTTCAAAGATATGATCTTTTCTGTGGACAGTTTAACCCCTTAGAGTTGACAGATAGGAATTTTAATCCAATTGTTTTGGTCTATGGTGCTGTAGTGCTAATAGCGACCTAATAAGGAAACAAGCATAATAAAAAACATTACATAATAACGCTTAGCTAGAAGAACAATAGAAGAAATCCAAGAAAACGGGAGAGTAGATAGTAAACTATGTCTGCAGGGTGGGGCAAAAAGTCCATGTCAAAGCCAAGTGTTGGAGCAATACTGAACATGAGTGGACTAGGACACATCAGGGGTTGTACCAATTGTGGCTAAATGAATTGCCAATGCTGGCAACAGGTGCTGGGACCACCTATGTATCATACTAGTTATGTATCATACTAGAAAGAAACTTTATGGAGAATGCTGGGGGCAAACGTAAGTGGGGTAATAAGGGGAGGTCGAGATGTAGCAATGAGTGGGTTGTCAGAGACATACTAATACAGGTGTTTCAGGGGCAAGAGAGACATCCCCGTAAGGTAATCTTCACGGCTTGCCCACGTAGTGTCCTCAAGCAGTCCAGTAGTAGGAGAGAGAACCCGTATTGAGGTGCAGTAACTGAAAAATCACTCTTGGGTTCCTTTATAAGAGTGAGAGTGAGCTTGTTTCAAGAGCAGACATAGGAATTTGCCATCCTTGTAATAGAGCTTTTCCCTCCTCAAAGGAGCGGACCAAATGAGTACGGCCATCTTTGGAGATAAGTAACTTCATTGGGTATCCCCATTTGTAAGCGATGTCATGCTTGCACAGGGAGAGTGTGACAGGCAGTAGGTTGCGATGTTGTCTCAGTGTGGCCACAGAGAGGTCAGTTTACAGTCGGACGGAATGGTAAGGAGCAGGAAGAGTCCCCATTTTTCTGACTGCTAACAACAGCTTCCTTCATAGGGAAAAAATTAACACATGCCAGCGTGTCTCTAGGTATTTCTGGACCTAGGTGTTTTGGCTTCGGAACCCTATGGGCGCAATCAATTATAAGTTCCTGGGGGGAAAGCTTTGGACGGAGAATCAAGAATAGCTTTTGTATATAGGAAGGTAGCTCAAGGTTGGTGAAAATTTGATATTGTTTCTCTGCGAGCGGTCCTCTAGATCTGCCATTTTCAGTTCAATACTTTCCAATTGGTCCACCATGCCATTATGCGCATCAATAACTTCATTTTGAGATGCAGCGAAGTCAGACATCTTAGATTCAATATGTGACACTCACTGGTCTACATCTTGCAGCTTAGAAGGTAAGGGAGCAATAATGGCTGCTAAATCATGTTGCATGGATGATTTTAATGCTAGCAGCATTTGTTTTAATGTGTCTTCTGACACTAATTTATCTAAGACAGGATAGTTGGTAAAAATATCTCCCCTGTAGGGTACTATGTTCTGAGGAGAGGAGATCGGACTAACCTGGATGTCAGAAGGCAGCTCTGTTCTTGGTCTCCTCTTCTGCTACGCCATCTTGGATGTTAGGGCGGCCGGATCCTGCTGTCATGATGTCTTCCTGTGTGGTGGTGAATGAAGGTGACTTGAGGTGAAAGGAGTCCAGAGGGATCAGAGGAGGTGTGGGGACAGAATGCCCTGAAGCAGGCACAGGTGACAATGCATGCAGCGGGGGTGAGGGCAGAGCTGTAGTGGTGTCCGGGCTCCGGGTGCCATCTTGGATTCTTCCTCTATCAAAGTAATTCTCCAAGATTTCACTGCTCACCCTCGGGAGTAGCCTCTTTGGTTTCCCTATCTTGTCAGGGAGCTGATTAGGTGTTTACCAGTCAAATCCAGGTGGAATTGAAGGTCAAATGCTGGAAAGGAGTTGCTACTGTGCAGGAGCTACTAGATCAGGCGTCCATTACAGCCAAGCCACGCCTCCCCCATTTGATATCAATTTTAATGCAGGCCAGTGGAGTACAGGCCCCAAACATTAGGCATTCACCGGACAGAAAACATCAAGTGATTATGTGGCTGGAGGCAGTGGCGGATTATAATAGGGTGCCCAACGCCAACCTGAACGCCCACATACTGCGGCGGGGTACGGGAGAGAATAGTTTCCTGCCCCGCCACCGATCACCGCCATAAGCTTCAGGCCTAGTAGGTCTGAGGCCTAAGCGGTAGTGAAATCCCAGCGCAGGCGTGCGTGATGATGTAATTGTGCGCCTGTGCCGGGAGGGAAGCAGGACAATGAAGAATGCGGGCAGAGGAGGACATGGGCAGAGTGTTAGCAAATTAGTTCAGGGGGGGGGCAGATTATTAAATTGGGCAAATCACTTCATGTGGGGCAGTGTGGGGGCAAATCACTTCAGGGGGTGCAGTGTGGAGGCAAATTCTTCAAGGTGGGCAGTGTGGGGCCAAATTACTTCAGGGGGTGCAGTGTGGGGGCAAAATATTTCAGGGGTGCAATGTGGGGGCAAAATACTTCAGGGGGTGCAGTGTGGGGCAAATTACTTTATGGGAGCCAGAGTGGGGCAAATTATTTCATAGGAGTGCAGTGTGGGGGCAAAATAACTTCATGGGGCAGTGTGGGTGCAAATTACATAATAGGATGCAGTGTGGGGCAAAATTACTTCAGGGGGTGCAGTGTAGGGGCAAATTACTTTATGGGCGCCAGTGTGGGGGCAAATTATTTCATGGGAGTGCAGTGTGGGGGCAAATTACTTAATGGGGCAGTGTGGGGCAAATTACTTCATGGGGTACAGGGTGATGGCAAATTACTTCATGGGAGTGCAGTGTGGGGGCAAATTACTTCATGGGAGGGTAGTGTGGGGGAGATTACTATATGGGGCAGTGTGATAGAAATTACTATATGGAGCAGTGTGGGGGAAATTACTGTATGGGAGTGTAGTGTGGGGGAGATTACTGTGTGGGGGAAATTACTATATGGGGCAGTGTGGGGAGATTACTATATGGAGCAGTGTGGGGGAAATTACTGTATGGGAGTGTAGTGTGGGGGAGATTACTGTGTGGGGGAAATTACTATATGGGGCAGTGTGGGGAGATTACTATATGGAGCAGTGTGGGGGAAATTACTGTTGGGGCAGTGTGGGTGAAATTACTGTGTGGGGGAAATTACTATATGGGGCACTGTTGGGGAAATTACAGGTGTGGGGGAAATTACTGTGGGGGGAAATTACTGTATGGGGCAGAGTGGGGGAAATTACTGTGTGGGGGAAATTACTGTATGGGGCAGTGTGGGGGAAATTTCTATATGGGGCAGTGTGAGGGAAATTACTATATGGGGCAGTGGGGGGGGGGGGGAATTACTACATGGGTGTAGTGTAGGGGAGTTTCTATTGGGGGACATTATTTTTGGGGACACTATACTGTATTTTTCACCCCATAAGACTCACTCCCCCCCCCAAAAGTGGGGGGAAAATGCCCCTGCGTCTTATGGGGCGAATGCTGCCATTTTACATTGCAGTCTGCGATGCTGCAGCATCGCAAACTGCGATGTATCAGCTGGAGGGGGAGGGAGGAGGGGCCGGTGTCATGCAAATTCAGCGGGGCGGGGCGGTCACTGTACTCCGGCCCCGCCGCTCACTCACTGCTTTATTGCTTAAACATTTTATAATAATAGCTTTAATTGACGTTCCGATCCCCAGCCCCATCTGTACTAACATACTTACTAAATGTCCTGTAGCAGGCAGAGCAGGGCGGGCGGTCGGCCGTAACTCTTAGGGGCCGGTGCGTTTTATAGGGCAAAAAATACGGTACATGCATTATTACTTGGAGCACAATATAGGGTGTTATATCTCTCCCCGCACCAATCAGCACCCTGGACAGCAGGCATCAGTCCCACAGCCAGCACCGCCTCTCCCAAATGCACGGACTTTGATTGGTGGTGTGTAATCACACCACCGATCAGTCTTTTTCCGGTTCATCGGGTCACCGGAGACCCGAATTGACTGGAAACGCAGCAAACCGCAGGTCTGAATTGACCTGTGGTTTTCTGCGATCGCCGATACGGGGGTGCCCGCTGAATGATTTCAGCCAGCATCCTGTTCCGATTAACCCCTGCCGCGCCGCAATCGCGATTTAAACCCATGACATACCGGTACATCATGTGTCCTTAAAGACTCGGGAAACACGCCGTACCGGTATGTCATGTGTCCGTAAGGGGTTAAGCAAAATAAAAAAAATAAAAAATAAAAAATTAAAAACTGTGTTGGTTATCTCCTCCTCCTCCACCACCACTTCCACTTCCACCGCCTCCTCAACCTCCTACTCCATATGGACCTTCACCTCCTAGATCAAGATTATTATTTTTTATTTTTGCATATTTTGTTATTTTAAGTCATTGCACTATCCACATTTGTTTGCAGAGCACTTGCAATGGTCTTAAGCACTTTTTGCAGCTTTTTGCAGTGAAATATAATTAGTAAACACAACTTTGACATTGTTTGTGAAAAAAAACACTTTTTTTTTGCCATAAAGTACCTTTGCGGCCTGCGCTGTATTTGTGTTGGTGAAATAAAATCGGTTAAATCCATCTGTTTCATTGTTGGTGAAAAAACATTTTTTTTCTTCAGCCAGAAAATACCTTTGTGGCCTGTGCTGCATATGTGACAGCCAGGCAAATAAATGCACTAAATTCATCTGTTGGATTGTGGGGTGACATATTTGCAGTTTGGGCTTCCAACTAATCCTGCAGCCTGCACTGCATATGTGACAGCCAGGCCAATAAATTCAGCAAATCCATCTGTTTACGTGTGGGGTGACATTTCCACGGTTATCAGGTCAGTCATTCACAAATGGCTCGGATGTTGGGTTCCTGCACCAACATGGGCCAGGTACACAATTGTACAGCCAGGGCACATGTGCAATACACCATTTTTACACCCCTGACACAGAAAGATAATTTATCTGTATGTTCATTCTGTGGCTGACCTTCCTACAGCGATTTTTTTGGTGGGCACAATGTAACATGTAAAATAAATATAAATTATTTAATACTTAATCCGTCTGTTTGTTCGGTGGGCGACAAAACAATTTTTTTGTGAAGTACACCTGCACCTGCATATGTGCCAGGAACAATAACATAGTTAATCCATCTCTAAGTTCAGGAGTTGACATATTTGCATATTTGGCTGTGATATACCCCTGCTCTACATTGTGGACAGGGAAATACATTTCACTAATTCATCTGTTATATTGTTGGGTGACATTCACCAATTTTTGGCTGTGATATACACCTGCTCTACATAGCGGACAGGGAAATACATTTCACAAATGCGTCTGTTACATTGTTGGGTGACAAATTCTGATCTTTTGTGCTAGAAAGTAAATTTGCGGCCTAAGCTGCATTTAGGACAGTCCGAATGGTGAGGCCTGAACAAGTACAGGAGATAGTATATTGGGTGGCTGACAGTGCCTCCAGTTCCTTTACATTGTCTCCCACACAGTCCACTGCTGTAAGCTCAGAGTTGGCACCTCCAGCATATGACCATCTGTCAACTCACCCCCTTGCAAATCAGGCAAGCAGTCTGAGCCCCAAGTCATGCAGCAGTCTCTTATGCTTTTTGATGACTCTGCTGGCAGGGTTTCCGTGGGCCATCCACATAGCCGTGCCCCAAAAGTGGAAGAGATTGAGTGCACTGATACCCAACCACTTATGTTACAGGATGAGTACATGGGAGGACCACCGCAGCACGTCTCTGATGATGATGAAAAACAGGTGCCAACTGCTGTGCAGCATAGACCGGCCTCACCCAGCCATTTTTCTACTCCAGCTCACTTTCTCTTTGTTTTATTTTTTATATTTCCCAATATTTTGGGGTCTACCCAAATTTGAACAAAAAACAAACAAACAGTGTTGGCTACCTCCTCCTCCACCGCCAATTCCACCTACACGTCCACGTCCACCGCCTCCTCAAAATCCTACTCCATATAGACCTCCTCCTCCTAGATCAAGATTATTATTTATATTTTTATGTATTTTATGTTATTTTAAGTTATTTCCCTATTCACATTTGTTTGCAGAGCACTTGCCGTGCTCTTAACCACATTTTGCTGCCATTTGCAGCCCTCTAGCCCTTTCCATTACTTTTTTAGATCCATTTTAGTGCTCCAAAGTTCGGGTTCCCATCGACTTCAAAGTTCGGGTTCGGGGCTAAGTTCGGGTCAAGTTCGGGTCCCGAACTTAAACTTTTTTGCGAACTTCAGATGAACCTGGCAAACCCGAACACCCAGGTGTCCGCTCAACTCTAGTCACAGGTGTTGAATTCCTCCGTGGCCCCAAACATTAGACAAAAAAAGTCCTTTTATGGCGCTGTATTTACATAAGACATGGACCATTAATTGTTCTGGGTGGTGGTGGATATGTGTGTGCTGGCATGAGGAAATTCAATTAAACGTGGTCATCATAGGTGTTGAATTCCTCTGAGATCCAAGCCTCATTAATTTTTAGAAATGTAAGGTAGTTCACACTGCTGTGAGCTAGGCGAGTGCGCTTATCGGTCATTATCCCCCCTGTTGCGCTGAACGTCCTTCCGGACAGGACACTTGACGATGGCAAGCCAAGAGTTCCATGGAAAATTGTGACAGCTCTGGCCACAGGTCAAGCCTGCACACCCAGTAGTCAAGGGGTTCCTAACTTCTCAGAGCATCCACATCGGCAATTAACCTGTTGCTGTCTGACACCTGTCGGTCTAGGTGTTCCCTGAGGCTGGATACGAAGGGCGGATGTCGATGGGTTGGCTGCAAGAATGATCTCATATCCGAAGTGACCAATAAATCTTCAAACTGCCCTCTTCTTGCATGCACTGAAATGCGCTGTTTCTCTGTGTGTGAAAATTCTTCTGCAAGTGCCCGCAACAGCAGAATGCAGCATCTCTCGAAGCAAGGCCTGGAAATAGTGCATTCTGACAGCCCTCTGTGATGCTTGTAAAATGTCTGTCATTTTGTGTTTGTACCGGGGGTATAAGTACGTAGCCACGCAGTACTGGTCCTTGCCCTTTTTGTGCTTTTTATACGGGGGTCCCTCTTCAAACACTGGAGCATGAAGGCCCCCATTTGCACTAAATTGGAAGTGGTGGAGTGGCCTGGCTCCTGCTCATCGCCCAGGAGAATGTCGTCCTCGGTCTCCTCCAACCATCCACGGACAACACCAGTGATCCCAGAAAAGTTAAGTCTGCTCCTTCTCCTCCCCCAGGCATCATCCTTCTCTGACGCCTCTTCAGACTCCTGCTGACTTGTCTCAGATGGAGTAGCCCCCCATGGGAATTCATTCAGCATTGCTCCTTGACGGCTTGATCAATGACACAATGCAATGTATGCTCCAGAAAGAAGGTGTAAGGTACGATGTCACTGATGGAGCCCTGGCTGCGACTGACAAGTTTGGTGATCTCATCAAATGGCCGCAGAAGTCTGCATGCATCTCGCATGAGCAGGCACTGGCGCAATGAAAAAAAACAAGCTCCTCAAAACCTGTCCTGCCACAGAGTTAGTACAGGTAGTCGTTAACGGCATGTTTCTGCTGGAGCAGCCTATCAAGCATATACAAGGTGGAGTTCCAATGCGTCAGGCAGTCACAAATCAGACGTATGACGGGCAAGTGGTGTTGCCGTTGAACATCAGCAAGGCGAGCCATGGCCGTGTAAGATTTTCTAAAATGGCCAGAGATTTTCCTGGCCTGCTGCAAGATGTCCTGGACCCCGGGGTATTTGGCAACGAATCGCTGCACGACTAAGTTCAGGACGTGTGCCATGCATGGCACGTGTGTCATTTTGCCCTGTTTCAGCGAGCTCAGCAGATTGTCACCTTTGTCGCACACCACTTTAACAACCGTCAAAGTAGCTCCCAAAAGGAGGAACAAGATGCTCCAGGCCCACATACCCCACGTCCTGACACTGGTGAGGAGGATCTCATCACACCGGACATATCACATTCCCAAATGCAGGGAGAAGTTCGGGTGTGGAAACTACAGGAGAGACAGTTTCCAGTCCAGAAGCCCATCCCAGGCAACATCACCGAAGAAGGGGGGCTACTACCAATCCTTCTTCTCAACCTGATACACGAGCACTGGTTGGCGGCCAGGTGCTCAACTATTTGACAGAGAGAAGAAGGGAAGGTAAAGAGGAGAAAATGCAAGGTGGGCTAGCTCCCCTCATCCAAGGCTGGCCCCAAGAGAAAACTACCATGTTTATGTTGATGATGACCTCAGTAGCTTATATAATGGAACCAAAACCTGACACTCTAGAGCTCCTTATATTTATAAATGCCATGAAGGAGCAGGTATATGCAAGGTCTCTTCAGCCACAACCAGGACCCAGCATGCACCAAATGGCCATCTGCCCCACCAATGTTCCTATGGGCATGTCTTCACAGGAACAACCTACTCATTTTTGGCCACAGTACTCCAGCCAAAGCTCTAATAACCAACAACAGACGAATCTTCTAGGTTATGTTGGTGTAATTCGAACCAATGTTACTGGCCCTTTCACGAGAGAGCTTTTTGACATGTGATTTGTGTTTATCGTATTTAGTAACTTTTATTTTATGGCTGATTGTGAAGCCTTTTATTGTTTTATTTAAAAATCGAAAAACTTTGGAAAAAGGAATCTTGTGTGGACCGTTTTATTTCAAACATGAAAATAGTATTATAAAAAATGTTGGGGAAAAAGTCAAGGGTCACAAATTACAATGCAAACACATAGTTAGATTTATTGACAAAGCATATGAATAAAAAAAATAAAAAAAGGTCTTCTATGTAATGTCAAAACAATCTTCAAACATATCTAGGTAGGCAACATCTTATTCACAATGAATGTCCAATCAGATACCATTGTAATGTGGAAGCCATGAAAACCTACGACAAGAGAAAGGATAGATAATGTCAATAGTTAATACTCACAGTCATATGAACATGTTATTCTGGAGTAGCACTATTTTTGGAAAGTATAATGTATAAAGAGGTATTAGAAGGCTTATGTATCCAAAACATTAGACCATTTTTATGGAAAACATAATCATGTACATTATCAGTGCACATAAAAATATAGCCTATTTTGGCCTAACTGTGTTGACTACAACATTCCCCAGCCTGCAAGCCCACGTTAAGGGTCCTCTTTGTCTTGCGAGTCCCTACACTATCTAATATAATGACAAAAAAAAATCATTGTCTGCCAAGAACTAAGTCCATCTGCCATGGTAATGATCCCTCAGGGTTGGTAAAGTAGTCAGCATAGAGGTCTCGATATGCTATTCCTGCAGATCCAGGCAGTCCATGACGTGTGTGATCCAAACCTCCAGATGAAGAAGAATTGTTAATAGACTCCTCTAAACTAGCATCTAAGGGAGCATCATGAATCCTGACGAAGTTATGCAGGATGACACAAGTTTGAACAACAAGGGTGGCATTGTCCGGCGACATCTGTAAGGTTGACAGGAATACTCTCCACTTGTTGGTGAGTATTCCAAACGCACATTCTACATACCGACGGGCTCTAGTCAGCCGATAGTTAAATATGTGTCGCCTGTCATCCAGATTGCATCTGGAGAGGGGTCGCATGACATGTGCTGCCAAACCAAACCCTTCATCAGCCACTATTACAAATGGAGCCGGGGGACCTGCAGAACCTGGTAACAATCTGGGCTCTGGGAGGGACAGTTGGTTGGCCTGAAGTCGCTCATTCAATCTGGAAGAACTGAAAATGCGCTCATCTGCAATGCTCCCATAGGCCCCGTTATCCACAATTATAAACTTATGTACTGTCAGCTAAAGCCAAAAGTACAATGGATATTAGTATTTTGACCCAGAGTGAGGTGGCTTCTTAACACGAATGTGTTTGCCATTAGAGTTGTCCCAAACTATTCGCCGGCGAACAGTTCCCAGCGAACATCGTTTGTTCGCGTTCGCCGCGATGTTCGGTCCGCCCCCTATTTGTCATCATTGAGCAAACTTTGACCCTGTACCTCACAGTCAGCAGACACATTCCAGCTAATCGGCATACCCTCCCTCCCAGACCCTCCCATCAAAAAGCAAGGACAGAATCCATCTTAGATTCTGAAGTTGCAGTGTTAGTGAGAGCAGGGAGAGTGCTGCTGAATGAATAGGGAAATCGTTAGCTAGGCCAGTGTTCTGTGTCCACTCCAGTCCTCAAAGACTCATCTGCTGTAAGGACAGCGTCCTGACAGCACCCCAAAAAGCCCTTTTAAGGGCTAGTACATCAGTCTGCTTATATATATATATATATATATATATATATATGTGTGTGTGTGTGTCAGGCCCACTGACTGTACTGTGCCCACCACTCATATCGGGTAGCACAGTAACTTGCAGATAAAAAAGTAATTTAATTTTTTCTCTCTGTAATATAATTGCAGTTGCCTGCCAGTGTGTGTCAGGCCCACAGACTGTACTGTGCCCACTGCCAGTGCCCACCACTCATATCTGGTGGCACAGTACCTTGTAGATAAAAAAGTAATGCAATTTTTTCTCTGCAATATAATTGCAGTTGCCTGCCAGTGTGTGTCAGGCCCACAGACTGTACTGTGCCCACTGCCCACCGCCCACCACTCATATCTGGTGGCACAGTACCTTGCAGATAAAAAAGTTATACAAAATTTTCTCTGTAATATATTTGCAGTTGCCTGCCAGTGTGTCAGGCCCACAGACTATACTGTACCCACTGCCCTCCACTCATATCTGGTGGCACAGTACCTTGCAGATAAAAAAATATATTGTCACGAGGGTGTCAAGAGCCACGTCTGACTCCGTTATACCCAGGGTCAGGAAGTCGCAGCGGGTGGCTGCGCGCTCTATGTCTAAAGATCACGTCGTTTCTTAATGATAGTTTTCTGTGTTTGCCTTGCAATCCTTTTTGTCTCACTCAGGGATCCGTAGCTTCTCCTCCTCAGCTGTCTCTTGTCTGTCACTCCCAACCTCCTTATATTCTCCTCTCACACTTCTCTAGTTGCCAGGTATAGAGCTTCTGCCTGGACTTCTATACTGACCCACTGGAGCTGTGAATCCTGGTTGTTGTTCCAGAGTGTTATCATCCGGATCCCTGTTGGGCTTTTTGTTGTCTTCTGTTGTCGCCCACCTGGGATTATATGTTTAGTCTGTATTGTCTGTCCTCCCCTTGGTGTTTTCCTTTAGAGCTAGTGGTGCGGACTAGTGTTCCCACGCCCTATTCACGATCTAGGGCTCATCTTAGGGAAAGCCAGGGTTTTAAGCACGTGATCGGCGTACGGGTGAGGAACCCGTCTAGGGACGTCAGGGCAGTCAGGTGCCAGCCTCAAGGTGAGATAGGGGTCACCACCTTTCCCTCTCCCTTGGACAGGGCCTTCCTCTTTCCCTCCCTCTGTGTCACGTATGTGATAGGCACGCCGGTCGTGATATTATATCTGGCCCTTATTTTTTGGGAAGGGAAAAATAATAATAATAATAATAATTTCTTTTTTTTTCTTTTTCTCTCTCTATTTAGAATCCAGTATGGATCCTATTGCTGCTTTGGCAAAACAACTTCAAGGCCTGTCTTTGGAGGTGGCAGGATTGAAGGAGTCAGTCCTCCAGCAACAGCAGCAAATGCAGCAGACCGCAAGCCCAGCGGTTGCTATGGGTAACCAGGTTGTTGCAGAACCCAAGGTTGTTCTTCCTGACAGATTTTCTGGGGGAAGGGACAAATTTGTGACGTTCCGTGAGGCCTGTAAATAATATTTTACGCTGCGCCCTTACTCCTCTGGTAATGAAGAACAGCGGGTGGGGATTGTTATTTCCCTGCTTCAGGGGGACCCGCAATCCTGGGCGTTCTCTTTACCCCCTGGTTCCCAGGCTCTCCGGTCAGTGGAGGAATTTTTGGGGGCCTTGGGTCTCATATATGATGACCCTGACCGAGTCGCCCTGGCTGAGTCGAAGTTACGGAGACTCCTACAGGGAGATCGGCCAGCAGAGGAATATTGCTCAGAGTTCCGTAGGTGGGCTACGGATACTCAGTGGAACGACCCGGCTCTCAGGAGTCAGTTCTGCTCTGGGTTATCCGAAAGGGTTATGGATGCGCTTGCGCTATATGAGACCCCCCTTTCCCTTGATGCTGTTATGTCCCTCTCTATCAGAATAGATAGACGTCTTAGGGAGAGATTGAAAATTCCTGAGCAATTGGTAACCCCGCCCAAGCAGCAGTTAGTCTGTACGGACCTAGAAGAGCCTATGCAGCTAGGAGGAACTACTCGTCAGGTCCGTCCTCCTGAGGCTCGCCGTAGGCGTGGGGCTTGTTTTTTCTGTGGGGGGAGGGGTCATTTCATTAATGTCTGTCCTTCCTTTCTCAAAAACAAAAGACCGTCGGAACCACTAACCCCAGGCTGTGTGGAGGATGTCAGCCGGGGGGTATACGTTTCCTCCATACGAACATGTCAATTTGTGTTGCCAGCGGTTATTGTTTTTGGTGTTAAGACGGAGACTATTTCTTTCTTTCTAGACAGTGGAGCCAGGGTAAATTTGATAGATGCCCATTTTGCCCGCACTATGGGTTTGTCTCTCTGTACGCTGCAGATACCTATTCCCATATTCGCTATTGATTCTGCTCCTCTGTCTCAGAGAAACCTCACTCACATTGTCCATAACTTACACCTTCGGGTAGGGGACCACCATAATGAGTGTCTTTCATGTTACGTTCTGGAGGGCCTTCCCTTTCCTGTGGTATTGGGTCTTCCCTGGTTGGTAGCGCACAATCCAGTGGTGGATTGGCAGGCCAGGGAGATATTGGAGTGGAGTGAGCATTGCAGACAGAATTGCTTAAATAGCAATTGCTTAGTCGCCTCCATAGCTACCCTACCTACATTTATTTTGGACTTTGAGGACATTTTTTCTGAAAAGGGTTGTCAGAAGTTACCACCTCATCGTCCTTATGATTTCCCGGTTAACTTGATTCCCGGAGCAAAATTACCCAAGACCAGGTTATATAATCTTTCGGGTCCTGAGAGACAAGCCATGAAGGATTATATCTCCGAGAGTCTGGCTAAGGGACACATCAGGCCCTCTTCTTCACCCGTGGCTGCAGGGTTTTTCTTTGTTAAAAAAAAAGATGGGGGGCCTGCGTCCTTGCCTAGATTTCCGCAAGCTAAACCGGATAACCATCCGAGACCCATACCCTCTTCTTCTCATTCCTGACCTTTTTAATCTGATTGCGGGTGCTAGGTGGTTCTCCAAACTTGATCTTAGGGGGGCCTACAATCTGATTCGTATCAAGGAAGGGGATGAGTGGAAGACAGCTTTTAACACCCCTGAGGGGCATTATGAAAATTTAGTCATGCCTTCGGTCTGACCAATGCTCCTGCTGTCTTCCAACATTTCGTTAATGATATTTTTAGTCATCTTATCAGCAGGTTTGTGGTGATATACCTAGATGATATCTTAATTTATTCGGCTGATCTGAAAACACATGAAGTACATGTCAGACAGGTACTGCAGGTCCTACGGACGAATAAATTATATGCGAAAATTGAAAAATGTGTCTTCGCCGTTCAGGAAATACAGTTCCTGGGATATCTATTATCTGCTTCAGGTTTCCGTATGGATCCTAGGAATGTCCAGGCAATTTTAGATTGGGATCTTCCTGAGAACCTTAAAGCTCTACAACGATTTTGGGGTTTCGCAAATTTCTATAGAAAGTTCATTAAAAATTATTCAGTGATCGTTAAACCCCTTACTGACATGACTAGGAAGGGGACTGATTTTTCTAAATGGTCTGACGCCGCTAAAATTGCATTTTCCTCTCTAAAAGAGAGATTTACCTCGGCACCTGTTCTAATTCAACCTGATGTCTCCCAGCCTTTTATTGTTGAAGTAGATGCGTCAGAGGTGGGAGTGGGGGCTGTATTGTCTCAGGGTCCGTCTCCTGGCAAATGGCGTCCTTGCGCTTTCTTTTCCAAAAAGTTATCTGCAGCTGAAAAGAACTATGATATTGGAAATAGGGAACTGTTGGCGATTAAACTGGCGTTTGAAGAGTGGCGTCACTTCTTAGAGGGAGCAATCCACCCAGTCACGGTGATTACGGATCACAAAAACCTTTTGTACCTCGGCTAAGCGTCTCACCCCTAGACAAGCTAGGTGGTCGCTATTCTTTACCAGATTTAACTTTTTTATCACCTATTGTCCTGGGGCAAAAAATACCAAGGCAGACGCATTATCTTGTAGTTTCCCTGGAGGGGGTAATGTTAGTGATCCGGTACCCATTTTACAAAGAGGAGTGGTTGTCTCTGCTGTACACTCTGTTCTGGAGGGGAAGGTGTTAGAGGCCCAGGGGGACGCCCCGGCCTCTTGCCCCTCAGAGAAATTCTTTGCACCGTTAAACCTGCGTTTCGAATTATTAAAGGAACATCATAATTCGGCACTTGCTGGGCACCCGGGTAGTATAGCAACCTTGGAGCTATTGTCTCGTCGTTTTTGGTGGCCAAGGTTGCGTCAGGATGTAATGGATTTTGTGTCTACTTGTTCTACTTGTGCACTCGCGAAAGTCTCTCATACACGTCCTGCAGGGTCTTTATTGCCTCTTGTCATCCCCAATAGGCCATGGACACATCTGTCAATGGATTTCATCACTGACTTACCTTTGTCTGCGGGTAAAACAGTTATCTTGGTAGTAGTAGACAGGTTTAGCAAAATGGTACACTTTATTGCGTTACCCGCACTTCCTAATGCTAAGACTCTTGCTCAGGTGTTTATCAGTGAAGTCATGAAGCTACACGGGGTCCCTTCCGATGTGGTTTCGGATCGGGGAACCCAGTTTATTTCTAAGTTTTGGAAAGCTTTTTGTTCCCGTTTGGGGGTACACTTGTCCTTTTCCTCAGCTTTCCATCCTCAGTCGAATGGACAGACTGAGCGTACCAACCAAAACCTTGAGACATATCTAAGGTGTTTTGTGTCTGAAAACCAAGAGGTGTGGTCATCATATTTACCGTTAGCCGAGTTTGCCATAAATAATTGCCGTCAGGAATCCACTGGCAAGTCACCATTTCTTGGTGCATATGGTTTTTACCCCCAATTCTGTACTTTCAAAGAGGGGGGGTCTTCTGGGGTTCCCGAAGAGGAACGGTTTTCATCATCTCTTTCATCGGTATGGCAGAAGGTGCAAGCTAACTTGAAAAATATGGGAGGTAAATATAAATGCATGGCTGATAAAAAACGGTCGCCAGGTCCGGACCTAGGAGTGAATGACTATGTGTGGTTGCCTACTAGGAATATTAAGTTGAAGGTTCCCTCTTGGAAACTGGGTCCTAGGTTCATTGGTCCTTATAAAATAGTAGCCGTCATTAACACCGTGGCTTTTCGCCTGGAGCTACCTCAGACTTTTAAGATCCATAACGTCTTCCATAAGTCGTTACTCAAGAAGTATGTTCCACCTCTAGAACCATCACCGCTGCCACCTCCTCCTGTTATTGTGGATGGTAATCTGGAGTTTCAAATATCCAAAATTGTTGATTCTCGTCTGGTCCGCCGCTCTCTTCAGTATCTGGTGCATTGGAGGGGTTACGGTCCCGAGGAAAGAATGTGGGTTCCAGCGTCAGAGGTAAACGCCAACAGGTTAGTTCAGGCTTTCCATACCTCTCATCCTGAGAGGCCTGGTCCTGAGTGTCCGGAGGCCCCTCGTGAAAGGGGGGGTACTGTCACGAGGGTGTCAAGAGCCACGTCTGACTCCGTTATACCCGGGGTCAGGAAGTCGCAGCGGGTGGCTGCGCGCTCTATGTCTAAAGATCACGTTGTTTCTGTGTTTGCCTTGCAATCCTTTTTGTCTCACTCAGGGATCCGTAGCCTCTCCTCCTCAGCTGTTTCTTGTCTGTCACTCCCAACCTCCTTATATTCTCCTCTCACACTTCTCTAGTTGCCAGATATAGAGCTTCCTGCCTGGACTTCTATACTGACCCACTTGAGCTGTGAATCCTGGTTGTTGTTCCAGAGTGTTATCCTCCCGATCCCTGTTGGGCCTTTTGTTGTCTTCTGTTGTCGCCCACCTGGGATTATATGTTTAGTCTGTATTGTCTGTCCTCCCCTTGGTGTTTTCCTTTAGAGCTAGTGGTGCGGACTAGTGTTCCCACCACCCTATTCACTATCTAGGGCTCATCTTAGGGAAAGCCAGGGTTTTAGGCACGTGATCGGCGTACGGGTGAGGAACCCGTCTAGGGATGTCAGGGCAGTCAGGTGCCAGCCTCAAGGTGAGATAGGGGTCACCACCTTTCCCTCTCCCTTGGACAGGGCCTTCCTTTTTCCCTCCCTCTGTGTCACGTATGTGATAGGCACGCCGGTCGTGATAGATATACAACATTTTCTCTGTAATATAATTGCAGTTGCCTGCCAGTGAGTGTCAGGCCCACAGACTGTACTGTGCCCACTGCCCACAACTCATATATGGTGGCACAGTACCTTGCAGATAAAAAGGTAATACCATTTTTTCTCTGTAATATAATTGCAGTTGCCTGCCAGTGAGTGTCAGGCCCAAAGACTGTACTGTGCCCAATGCCCACCACTCATATCGGGTGGGACAGTACCTTTCACGCATAGTACCACTAATCTAAAAAAAATGACAGGCAGAGGCAGGCCACCCCGCAGGGACCGCCGTGGTCGTGGTGCTGTGATTTCCTTTGGCCCTAGAATAATGCCCAGTGTTCAGAGGCCATGTACCCTGAACTCAAAAAGTTCTGAAGACATAGCTTCCACTCGGAAACGTTGACGCACCATCCTCCTCCAGCTGAGCTTCGGGAACCTCTCAAGTTACCACTCGCCTGCCTGCCTCCACCACCAACACTAGCACCACAGCTGCTTCACTTGATCTGTCAGAGGAGTTATTTACACATCAGTTGGAAGAAATGAGTGATGCGCAACCATTATTGCCAGAGGATGTACAAACCGGATTCCAAAAAAGTTGGGACACTATACAAATCGTGAATAAAAACTGAATGCAATGATGTGAAGGTGCCAACTTCTAATATTATATTCAGAATAGAACATAAATCACAGAACAAAAGTTTAAACTGAGAAAATGTACCATTTTAAGGGAAAAATATGTTGAATCAGAATTTCATGGTGTCAACAAATCCCCAAAAAGTTGGGACAAGGCCCTTTTCACCACTGTGTGGCATCTCCCCTTCTTCTTACAACACTCAACAGACGTCTGGGGACCGAGGAGACCAGTTTCTCAAGTTTAGAAATTGGAATGCTCTCCCATTCTTGTCTAATACAGGCCTCTAACTGTTCAATCGTCTTGGGCCTTCTTTGTTGCACCTTCCTCTTTATGATGCACCAAATGTTCTCTATAGGTGAAAGATCTGGACTGCAGACTGGCCATTTCAGTACCCGGATCCTTCTCCTACGCAGCCATGATGTTGTGATTGATGCAGAATGTGGTCTGGCATTATCTTGTTGAAAAATGCAGGGTCTTCCCTGAAAGAGATGACGTCTGGATGGGAGCATATGTTGTTCTAGAACCTGCATTGATGGTGCCTTTCCAGACATGCAAGCTGCCCATGCCACACGCACTCATGAAACTTTGAATCGTGACTCGTCTGACCACAGAACAGTCTTCCATTTTGCCACACTCCATTTTAAATGATCCCTGGCCCAGTGAAAACACCTGAGCTTGTGGATCTTGCTTAGAAATGGCTTCTTCTTTGCACTGTAGAGTTTCAGCTGGCAACGGCGGATGGCACGGTGGATTGTGTTCACTGACAATGGTTTCTGGAAGTATTCCTGAGCCCATTCTGTGATTTCCTTTACAGTAGCATTCCTGTTTGTGGTGCAGTGTCGTTTAAGGGCCCGGAGATCACAAGCATCCAGTATTGTTTTACGGCCTTGACCCTTACGCACAGAGATTGTTCCAGATTCTCTGAATCTTCGGATGATGTTATGCACAGTTGATGATGATAGATGCAAAGTCTTTGCAATTTTTCGCTGGGTAACACCTTTTTGGTATTGCTCCACTATCTTTCTGCGCAACATTGTGGGAATTGGTGATCCTCTACCCATCTTGGCTTCTGAGAGACACTGCCACTCTGAGAAGCTCTTTTTATATCCAATCATGTTGCCAATTGACCTAATTAGTGTTAATTGGTCTTCCAGCTCTTCGTTATGCTCAAATTTACTTTTTACAGCCTCTTATTGCTACTTGTCCCAACTTTTCTGGGATTTGTTGATACGTGAAAATTTGAATCAACTTATTTTTCCTTTAAAATGATACATTTACTCGGATTAAACGTTTGATTTGTCATCTACGTTCTATTACAAATAAAATATTGACATTTGCCATCTCCACATCATTGCATTCAGTTTTTATTCACAATTTGTTTAGTGTCCCAACTTTTTGGGAATCCGGTTTGTAGATCACAGGGATATGTTTCAGTCAGGCAGCATTACACACATGGACGTACAGTGTGATGATGATGATGTTGTACCCGCTGCTGCTTCTTTTGCTGAGTTGTCAGATACAAGTGAAGCGGTTGATGGTGACGATGTGTCTGTGGATGTCACGTGGGTGCCCGCTCGAAGAGAAGAAGAACAGGGGGAAAGTTCAGATGGGGAGACAGAGAGGAGGAGGAGACGAGTTGGAAGCAGGGGGAGGTCGTCGCAAGGAGCTAGTGGCACAGTCAAACAGCATGTATCGGCACCCGGGGTCAGCCAGACAGCACGCCAATCATCGCATGCTGTTGCGACCACCAGAATGCCGTCATTGCAAAGCCCAGCAGTGTGGCATTTTTTTTGTGTGTCTGCCTCTGACAACAGTGATGCCATTTGCAACCTGTGCCGAAAGAAACAGAGTCGTGGGAAGTCCAACACCCACCTAGGTACAACTGCTTTGCGAAGGCACATGATCTTCCATCACAAACGCCTATGGGATCAACACATGATGAGTACAAGCAGCACACAAACTCAAAGCCACCATCCTCCTCCTGGTCCAGCAACTTTAGCTTTGTCAACCCCTGCTGTCCTCCTTGCCCCCTCTCAACCACTCGCCACTCCGCCTCTCACCTTCAGCAGTTCCTGCTCATCTGCCCACAGTCAGGTGTCTGTCAAGGAAATGTTTGAGTGTAAAACAAATTTCACAGAGTCACCCCCTTGCCTTGCGTCTGACAGCTGGCTTGTCGGAACTCTTAGCCCGCCAGCTTTTACCATACAAGCTGGTGGAGCCTGAGGCCTTCAAAAATGTTGTAGCTATTGGGAGACCGCAGTAGAAGGTACCTGGCCGAATATTTTTTTTTCACAAAAGGCAATCCCCAACCTGTACTCTATTGTGGAAAAGGAAGTCATGGCATGTCTGGCACACAGTGTTGGGGCAAGGGTCCATCTGACCACTGATACCTGGTCTGCAAAGCACGGTCAGGGCAGGTATATCACGTACACTGTGCATTGGGTCCGCTGATAGAGGACATAACAGGGATTAAACTGATAAGAATAGTACTACTTAACATACCACTCATATAGGGTAGCACAGTACACTGCACGGCGCACGCGCAGTGCCCCAAATTGGAAGTAAGAGGACCGACCAAGCATCTTTTTCCATCTCTCAGTTCCTAAAATCTATTCCATACACCGGCCCCTGATAGGGGACAAAACAGAAATTAAACTGGTAAGAACAGATTTTTTTAATTTAAAAAATGAGGACAGCCTCTGCGGAGCTGGGTATTTTTTCGCCACGTTACTGAACGCTCATGCACAATGGCTGTAGGCTCATGCGTCCTTTTGCGGAGGTGATAAACCTGGTCAGTCAAACCCAAGGCAACATCATCGACCTCATCCCATATGCATTTTTTTTGGAGCGTGCCCTGCAAAGAGTGCTGGATCAGGCCGTAGATGAGCATGAAGAGGAAGAGTTGTGGTTACCATCACCACCAGAAGCAGCCTTGTTGTCGTCGATTGCTGGACCTGCGGCAACGCAGAGAGAGGAGTCTGAAGAAGAGGAGCCAGAGGAGGAAGGTGGTTTTGAGGAGGTGGAAGACCAACTACAGCAGGCGTCCCAGGGGGCTTGTTTTCACCTTTCAGGGATTCTTGGTGTTGTACGTGGCTGGGTGGAGGAAGAGACCTTCAATGACGTCAGTGAGGACAAGGAACGGGACATGGCTAGCTTGGTATCCAACCTTGTGCAAATGGGAAGTTTGCGGTTGTGCAAATGGACTGTTTGCGGTTGTTTGCGGTGCGTTAAACGGGGAGTTTGGTCTGTCACTGTAATATTGTTTTAAAGTTAAACATGCTTAGTTGCCTAAATCAAATGCATTGATTAGACCAGGCCTAGACAAACTGCAGCTATACAGCTATTGTAAAACTACAAATACCATTAGACCCTGCTGTAGCCTGATAGCTGTAGGCAGACTGGCCATACTGGGCTTTGTGTATTTGCTGCTTCAGAAGACCGCAGTATGGACATCCCAGCATTACACATTTGCTGTTCAAAAGGAGCTGTCCAAACTGAAACGTTTGATTTTAATGTTTGCTACCGGCAACTAATCCAATTATACTTTACAACTGTTTAATTGATGACCACACATATTTATACATAACATAGTTAACGATAACACACTTCATATCAAGATTTATATAAACAAATAATGTAGATAATCATTGTAATAAATATACATACCTCAGCGTAACGATGAGCCGTTCCTCGGGAGAAATGCAGTGCCTCATATTTGTGTCCTGGCGGGTGAGGCCAGGGCACAGTGATGCTAACAATATGTCAAAGCTAGTCACAGACACACGACAAAACCCATGAAATTTCTCAGGATGCTGTGGCAAATCCATGTAAAGCATGTGGAGGTGGCCTTTCCTGCGCCCCTGAGAAACAATGGGGTGAACCCAATGCCTCCTCCTCGGTTTGTTGCTCAGCATAGTAGGCTGTCGTTCATTGCGCTGATAAACCAGCCAGCGCAGAAAAAGGTCTTCCTCAAAGTCAGCCATAATTCAACAGTTAAAGCCACAATCAGAAACCAATGCCAGCAAGACACCAACTTCTAACCAAGCTCTCAATGCTGAAAAAAGCTGTAGAAAATGGAGTCTGCACTGTCACATGACCAGTGTGTAAAAAGGGGAAGAGTCAAATCTTGTGCTTTTTTCTGCTTCCGTTTCCGTTTCTCTTCCGCAAAAAACGGAGGACATACTGAAACAATACAGACATGCTTTTCCGCAAAAAATCGAACGGAAACTGAATATATACGGAAACACAAAGGAAGTAACAAACGAAACCACGGATCTGCAAAATACAGACCGTTATGCACAATGGTCGTGTGCATGAGCCCTTAGGGAGGATTTATGCACACAGAAGGCAGAGCGGCCTGGGCACTTGCAAGCCCTCATGTGCATATAATTAAAACCACATTTTTGCTGTTTATGAAGATCAGAAGAAAATAACAAAGGTAACATTCAAATCATGTTTATGCATGCTACAACATTTTGTAAGCAGCGCAGAAGGTGACAGACTCCCTTTAAACATACTAGTTCTGCCACTTTACAAATCATTATTCAGACAGCAAATGGAGTATTGTGTACAGGTCTAGGCTCCTGTGGAGAAGAAAGTCATAGCAGAGCTAGAGAGGGTTCAGAGGAGGACAGTACCCAGAAAGATAATCACAATTAGAGTTATATAGTTTAGAAAAAAGAGGACAGCGCGGAGCTATAACAAATATGTATAAATATATAAGTTGTCAGTAATGAGATCTCTCCCATGATCTATTTATACCTAGTGTCGTGGAAATGTTTATTAGCATAGGATGACTATAGTGGACTTTCTCTTTAGCTTAGGAATGTTATGTAGGTTTATTTTGTATATGCCTCCCTGTGTAAAGTCTGACTGGATTACTGTTATAAGAGAGCGTGATCGGGTCAGGACGTTACAAGGGAAATTCTATGGATCAGCACTCAGGTTCCTACTTCCCCATGTGAAAGCCGCCACCATTGGTTTCAGGGGGATCTAATGGCTGCTGGCTCTGAGAGCAATGTTCTTAGTGAAAGCTACCAGTGGGTCCTCATCAGCAACGGTGGGGTATAGCACGTTGGTGCCGGTCTCACTGAACCATGGGCGCCCCAACATGCTGCAAAACATTGGTTGGTGGGACTGCTGTCCATGTGAATGCTATATCACCTTTCTTGGTCGACCCTGTTTTAAAAGACCTTCCTCAGGGACTGATCCCCCCTTTCGGAACCTTGTCTCATAGAGGTTCACTTTGGGTCAGTAGGAGATTTGTACTGGATTAAATGGATGTTGTCTGATTAGGGCCATATCTGTTTAAGTAAAGGCTGGTTCATTTGGAAGCATTCGCACATGTTCTGGGTGTGGTGGTGGATTGTGAGCATGTTTGAGCTCCACCCACCACCACTCTCAGGAAGTGTCCAAATGTGTACCTTCCAGTTCTGAAATGTATTCCTATTGGTCAAGGCATGAGGTGGATTGTACCTGCCTATCTGTAATATTATTGGGCGGCCATGTGCCATGGAGAGCGGGGTTAGTCCAGTAAAAGGTCTAGCACATGTTAACAGAGACTAAGAATTTCTTGGAAACTAAGCAGACTGTACGCAAGTCTTCTTTCATCGGTGCTGGTTGTTTACACTTGCAAGTCTCCATATATCTAAAAGAGCTAATAGTACTTCACAAGGATCAGGATACGATGGTACCAGGGACCTGGCCCACTACTACACTAGGACCAGCGGTTGAACTATAAGATCTGGAAGAATAAAATTACTCCTCTTACCATTTTTTGAGGATTATTTTTATCCAAGGAGGAGTACAAGAGTTGCAGTATTTAAAATACATAATATATAGGACTACACTTGTTCATATCTGCGTAGGAGGATCTGTTCGGGGCCTCTGTGGCAGATTTTGTCAATAAGACTGGACAAAAAAGCCTTTCATGCAGGACTTTTGTGTCTGGTAAAAAGACAGCATCCCGAAAGGAAACTGAAAGAATTCAATCATAGTCAATGGAGTCTGTTCTGCTCCGTTCGGGTCAGTTATGCAATCAGACCAACAAGTTATTATCATTGTTCTGCTCATCTAACAGAGTAAAACAACAGAAGGAAATAGCGGTGGTTTGAACTGTCAGCTTCTCCAACATACAGTCCCATGTAGAAACCCTCCCCCCCCCCGTCAGCTTCTCCAACATACAGTCCAATGTAAATAATATTGCTCCTCTCCCTCCAGCATAGGGTTAATAGTCTGCTGGGTGGGGTCTGGAGCTATTATAGCCAAGTGATAAAGTACAGTCCAATATACTGCATCTTGCCTTTACGTTATCACTTGGCTATAAAAGCCTGCTGTGGATTCACTCCAGACCTCTTCCAGGGGCTTAGCAACTAACTACAGATCAAAAGTGTTGATCTGGGGGAGTCCTTATCTCAATAAGGAGCATACAGAAGTCCACAGCCAAGCGCTGCTTCTCCTCACTGCTGAGCGCAGTAGTGAGGATGGTCCCATAGACTTTTCATAGGGACAGTCTTCAATATTGTGCTTAGTAGTGACATAACAAACGTGTCAAATATTAAAATCCACTGCCCACCAAGCGGCTGCTTACCTTGCCAGGCGCCACCCCAGGAAGATTGCACACTGCTACATGAGCCTCCCTCCACAGCTTTAGAGCGGTGTGCCAAATGGTCTTAAAGCCTGCCCAAGGAGCTTTGTTATTGGTTATTTCGGCGACCAGCAGCATCGCTGCACTGCCAGTGCAGTTCACAGAACACCCCGCGCTCATGAATGGCATGGAAAAGTCTATGGTATATTGGTATGCTTTTGACTTTTTTAAAGGAGTAAAATCGTCTATGATGCTTGTACAACCGTTATTGCGACTTCTGCCTAGGACTGTGACCATGAAAAGGGGACATCTACTATGACTAGAGGAAGAAAGGTTTCTACACAAATATAAAAGGGGATTCTTTACTGTAAAAGCTGTGAGACTATAGACCTCTGTGCCAGAGGAGGTGGTAATGGTGAAATCACTAAAAGAGTTCAAGAGGGGCCTGGATGTATTTCTGGTGTGTAATGATATTACAGGTTATAGTTGCTAGAATTCCGGAGAAGGGTTGTTGATCCAGGGAGTTATTCTGATTGCCTCATTAGAGTTCGTTAGGATTTTTTTTCTTTAAAAACATGAAAATTGGCTTCAACCTCATAAGATTTTTTTCCCCTTCCTCTGGGTCAACTTTGCAGGATAATAGGCTCAACTGGGTGGATGGATGTCCTTTTCATGGGGGTCATTTATAAATAAATATACGCCACTTTTTGGTGTATATCTGTCGCAGATTCGCTCGTTAAAGGGATTTGCGGTGAATCTGTGACTTCTTCCCGTTCCACACCATGCACACCAGTTCTAAAAAAAATAGGGTGTGCTGTGGGTTGGGAAGAGATCTCAATTATCCTTTTTTATGCCAGTTTTTGCTATAAGATGGCGTATATTTAAGGCTGTTAGGTGCCAGCGGTGGATGCCTCTACATAACTTAGGTGCATCAAGCTCCAGCGTAGGGGTATGAAAACTAGCATTTAAAAAGCTGGTCTTAATAAATTACCCCATATGTTACTATGTTAGTCTTATCATACAATTATAATATAAAAAAATAATATTTCAATATACTGTATTGCAATGGTCATATCTGAATATGAATGTAAATTTTTTTTTTATGATTTCATTACTCAATTTCCTTTACTTGGTAAATTGAATAAGCCTATTACAATAATAAGTCACCTCATTCTCCATAAATTATTAAAAAATAAATATTGATATTAGATAATTTAGTTATTCAGAGTTGTGAATTAGTTGATTATTATGTGCTCAAAACATAAAAAATCGTATTTAGACTTTCGGTTCTGGCGCCAACATGGCAAGTCGCGCTGAGTAAAGCTCCGCAAAAGCCCACATTTGGCAAGCCTGATTCCCCGACACACCGGACTTGATGAAGCTCAAGGTCTGTGCCTATCACACACACAGAGCGCTCTCAGTTTCATATGGACCAGTTTCTGGTTACGATGGGGAGCAGGAACAAACAGAAAGGGCCATTGAAAGTTACCAGATCTCAGTCAGTGGCGCGAAACATGGCGGATCTCGCATCTCAAGCGGCTCTCACAGAAACACCGCCGATGCAACCAGAAGAGGAAGGTGCAGAGGAGATGGATCAAACTGAAGAGTTTGCAGTGAATTACAAGCAACTAGCTCTAGAAGTTGCGGCACGTATCCTCCCAGATTTGCAAGAATCCTTATCTACTACAGTGTCAGCCTCCCTGTCGCAGATCCATCAAGACCTGGAAGAACATGGCCGCCATCTCACTGAGGCAGAAGGGAGGATTTCCTTGATTAAAGAGGATCAGAGCCGTTACTGTTCCGAATGCTCCAGGCTCCAACAAGAGAACAAAAGAATATTGCTAAAATTGGATGACCTGGAGAACAAATAACGAATAAATAACTTGAGGTTAGTGGGTATAGCCAAAACAGTACCCCTGCACGGGCTGGTGAAATTATGTGAGCAAGAACTTCCTCAGGCACTGAACCTACCTGCTCATTGTAAAGTGGAGAGGGCTCACAGAATAGGCCAAGCGCCGTTATCGACGGGGAGACCGAGTCGAGACTCGGTAACACAGGCGGCTCTCATTCAAAGACCAAGGCAGGTGATAGTGCGCTACCTCGATTATTCGGAAAAAGCGGCTATACTCAGGGCCTACAAAAATAATAAGTTACCCCTGATGCTAAGGGGTTCCAGAACCCTCCTATTTGAAGATTTTTCAGCAGAAGTTACCAGGATACGGCGAGAATTATCTTCACATTGTTCGGATCTATATAAAGATAAAGCTCAAGTGAAATTCGCCCTGATTTATCCTGCGACCTTGAGAGTTCATGATGCGGAGGGATCCATTGATACTTACCATGATCCACAGGAGGCTAGAAGAGCCTTGCATCATATACTTCGAGCTGAAGAAGAACGTTCGCACGAGATAACAGTAATAGAGGTCGCTCAATCCAGTAATGTTCAGGTCAGTGCATGACTGGAAAGGGGTATGCCTTAACTGACTTTCTCACGATTAAGGGTACGGGTATCACTGGATTATTTGCCTGACAGTGTTTGACCGAACTGTTTGCCACAATCATTTTTTCCCGAGCCTGACTGCGCTTCTCTCCAGTGACAGCGAGTGAAGCCTTCTACAAATGCTCTTTCTTATTATCTCTACAATTACATAGGGCCAATGGTGGAATAATGCTTCAGCATATTATCTCAGCGGGATGATAGTTTCTGCTGTAATGTTGTGTTGGGAAGAAGTGAGGTCCGAATCTAGTAATATATGGTTTGTTACTGAGGGGGGAGGGGGGGCATTGTTTTTTGGGGAAAGGTTTTATGTGTTCTCATCTCAGATACAGGGGTCGATGCTTAACAGGTGGGAGCGGGTCGTTATAGAAGGTGTCTACTTCAGATCACAGCAATGACCAAAATTATCACATGGAAAAATTATCACATGGAATGTGAAGGGGTTAAAGTCACTGCACAAGAGGATCATGGTCCTAAGACATTTAAAATGATTACGCACAGACATTGCCGAACTCCAGGAGACTCACTTGTCAAAAGCTGACTTTCACCAGATTCAACGTCTGTGGGTAGGTCAGGTCATTGGCTCACCGGCGGATGGCTCTAAGGGAGGGGTGTTGCTTTTGATACATAGACGTTTACAGTGCAAAGTCATAGATAGCAAAGTAGATAACAAGGGCAGACTTCTTCACGCCCTTCTTCAATTGGCAACGAAGACATTGAGTATATATAACGTCTATGGACCAAATGAGAGCAACACTACCTTTTTTGATACTCTGCGTAATATGGTCATGCAGGACACAACACCACTCTGTATAATAGCGGGGGACATGAACACAGTTATGTCTTTCTCAAAGGATAGGCACAATAACTCACGACATCAACCTAAACCTAGACATAGGGATCTGGTACTAAGTAAGATTGCAGCTGATCTGCGTGTGTATGATGTTTGGAGGTCCACCCATCCAGAAGACAGGTAATTCACCCATTTTTCCCAACCCCATAACTCATGGTCGCGTATTGACTATTTTTTGGTCACGGAGCCACTCCTACAACGCACAAATAGGTGATCTAGTCATTTCAGATCACTCTCCGGTGATCATGGAAATTACGGATTCCATTCCAAGGGGGAGTGATTTTCTTTGGAGGTTTCCTTCCGATCTGACTTCTAATGAGAATTTTGCAGAAATGCTGAATCATTGGTGGATGGAGTACTGGAATGAAAACTCCCCCACAAGTGATTCCCAGTTGGTTTGGAGAGCAGGGAAAGCAGTAGTAAGAGGTAAGATACTGGCATATATTACCAACTGGAAGAAAAAGATAAATGGGAAATTAAGAGAACTTACAGAGATACTTAGGAAATCTTACACAAAGCATCTGTTATGTCCCTCTATATCTTCCAAATCACTCTGGTTGAAGGCTAAAGAGGCCCATGATAGTTGGCTTAGGAAGAGAGAGGAATTAGAAGGGAAAAGAACAGAGGCGAAATACTATAAATATGGTAACAAAGCAGGGAGACTCTTAGCATCCCTAGCGAAAGGTTTAAAACCCCTTACTCAAATAGCGGCATTAAAGTATAAACAATGGTCCTTTACTTACAAAACCCAAACAGATAGTTGATACCTTTAAGAGATTCTACTCCGACCTATATACATCCACTATGAACCCGGAAGTCCTGGGAAAATCATGTCTCGATAATTTGTCTTTACCGGTGGTCTCCCAGGAAGAGTTAGAGACTTTAAATAAACTAATCACGGTAGAAGAAGTCCAAAAGGTCATTAGCGATTCTAGTAATAAGAAGGCGCCGGGTCCTGACGGTTTTACTAACGAGTTCTATAAAGCGTTGAACCTCCAGATTGCCCCAGTTCTCAGAACATTGTATAGCAACATCTTGCAAGGACAGGAGATACCGCAGGGCATGAATACGGCATACATAAAAGTCTTACCGAAGGAAGGCAAGGATTGTACTTTGCCTTCATCCTATCGCCCAATATCCCTGATCAATAGCAACCTAAAGTATATAGCCAAGATTCTGGCAGACAGACTAGCCACTTTTTTACCTCGGCTTATTTCCCCACATCAAGTGGGTTTTATTCAGGATAGATCAGCGGTTTACAATATCCGCAAGGTTCTGGCGATACTTGATGAAGTCAAGATTAATCCGCATCTTCATCCATCTCCAGCTTTACTCGCCATTGACGCGGAAAAAGCATTTGACAATGTAAGCTGGAGATGGTTGAATGAGGTGTTGGATGCGATGGGGTTTGAGGGTCCTTTTAGAAAGTACATTGAAAAGTTATATAGCTCCCCATTAGCTAGGATATCAATTCCGGGATTCCTGTCAGAACAGTTTGTGCTTCAAAAAGGAACTAGGCAAGGATGCCCACTTTCGCCCTTGCTATTCAATATTGCCTTAGAACCATTATCTAAAGCGATTATCCAGGATCAATCTATTAGAGGTATAAATATCAAGTCCCAGACTCTTAAACATGCGCTATTTGCGGACGATCTTTTATTGTTTTTGTCTCATCCCCAAACTGATATTCCTGTACTCTTCAAATTGTTAGAAGAGTTCGGCCGATTGTCGGGTTTTAAGGTTAACAGATCCAAATGTGAACTACTAAATCTGTCCCCTTCACATACCCTGAAATCTAGTATGTTGCAGGATATAACAGTTGAGGTGACTAACACGTGTATTAAATACCTAGGCATAAAAATTGGCAGGACCCCGGATACACTGTATACCCTTAATTATCCCCCTTTATTTAAAAAAATTACTGCAGAACTTAATTCTTGGCTGAATTTGCCCATTTCGATGCTGGGTAGATGCTCGTTGATAAAAATGATGAATTTTAGCAAACTATTGTATCCTATGCAGACACTGCCTATTCTTCTAAAACACAAGGATGTCCAGGACCTGCAAAGGGTTTTCAGGGAGTTTGTATGGAGATCTAAGAGGAGTAGAATAGCTATGAGGACTTTGACTAGACAAAAGGATAGGGGTGGGGTGGGATTTCCTGACATAAGAAAGTACAACCTGGCTAGTCTATTGAGACATAGTTTAGACTGGGTACATAACACGTCACACTACTAGGTTTTACAGTTAGAAAGGGAAATGGCAAGACCTTGGTGCTTAAATGCACTCCTACATACCAAATATGCACAATTTCCTTATAATATAAAACCTAGCATTTTATTTAGGGACACAATATCCGCATGGAAGGCAGTGAGGCAGAAGATGTTTGATCTCCCCTTCCTAGTATCCAATTGTATGCCCCTTTGCGACCACCCGGAATTTAGGGCTCTTTCCATAAATGCTCATTTTGCTCAATGGAGAGATAAAGGGATAAACAGTGTGGAACATGTTTGGAATCGGGAGGATGGTAAAAACTACTCATTTCAGGAATTGAGGCAGAAATATCAATTGCCGACATCTAACTATTTGGCATATCAGCAACTGATGTCATTCTTGTCTTCCAGAATTAGAGAATTGTCACGTGAATTTTCACGCTTTTGACTCTCTCCTGCTCTCCAAGGAACCAAAAAAAGACCTGTCAACCATATATGGCCACTTAAGAGATTTTGACACTAAATTGGAGGATAACTCACTTTTTAAATCCTGGCTTAAGTTTTTCCCTAACTTGATATTACCGGAACAACTTCTGAATGGGTGGAACCTTATAAGAAAAGCAGTGGGTAGTGAGATATGGCGGGAGACATATATTGAAATCATACATAGAGCAATATACGGCTGCCGAAATCAGCAAATCAGATATCGAAAGATAAATTAACACACTGTCCGAAATGTAACATGCCGGACACTGATATCACTTATGGGTTGTGGGAATTTGCTGCGGTGCAAACCTTTTGGACGGCTCTCCGTGACATGCTTAACACAAAGTGTAACCTGAAGATTAGTATGGATCCAGAAGTCTGATTATTCCATGTAGAGCGGTCAGAGATGTCTCCAAAAATTCCTCCAGCTTTCATGTACTACTCTTGGCTTCTAAGAGATGTCTATTGAATCACTGGCTGGTACCAAAAGTACCAAGTATAACAGAGGTAATATAGCAGACTAACAATTGTCTAACACTTGAAAGAATAGAGGCAGAACAAACCAAAATGAAACTTACGGAACCTTTTTTTAAAAAGTAGAGGCAGTATATGGAGTAACAATGTCAGAACAGGAAATATTGACACATATAATTCCATTTATTCATACAGAGTGGTACTTGATGTTAGGAGCATCAGATAATTGGTATCAACTTCATGCAAAACATTCATCGCATCGGTTAGGGTTGGAAAGATAGGCATGGTAGACTCTCTAGACTACAATTCTACATTTATGTGATAAGCTAAGTGTATAATTAACGAGTTTCGCATTTAGAGAGTATCTGAGATGAGGGTTAGGGAGGGGGGAGAAAGTTAAGGGAGGTTTAAAAAGGAAAAAATAAAGAAAAAGATTGGAAGAAAAGGATAACTTTAGTCATGTATGATTATGTACTTACAACGATGGAAAATTGAATGCACAGAACATGCATGTAACCATTGTGTGTATTCAGATATATACCTTTTCTACCTGACTGATGTTTATACCTGTACTCTTCAATAAAGAGAAGTAAAAAATAAATAAAATTGTATTTAATTGTATTTCTAATTGATAATTTTTGTAATGTGCTAAAGCCATGATTACATGCAATAAATATACAAAATAACAAATATAGACTTTAAGTATTAGATTAGATTTTTTTTTTATAAACACATTTTATTTATCATTTTGTAAATTGAATCCTTGACCAGGCAGTCTATAAACAGTTAAAGACATAAAAACGTCTGTTTAATATCATACATATGAACAGATGTACAGATCTATTATTATTATACTTTTTGAAACTGGCAGGTTTCTGGTCCTCTAATTGGCTTCATAGCTTTACAGAGTAATTACAGCTTCAAGCAAACTTTGTCATCTGTAGCTCAGAATGGTGTAAAGAAAACAGAACATTCTGAAATGCAGTTTGTAGTTTGGTATTTGCAAAGGGATTGATTGATTGGTACATGGTAATGGTTATAAACATGAAAAATACATCTTACTGTAGACATTCATTTAATGCGAAATATATAGAATTTTAAATTCATTGTTCTGAATATAAAATGTAAAAATATTGCAGCCTCCTGTTTTTCTTATAATGTTTTTTTATTTTTTTATTATTTAATAATTTAGAATTAAGCCAAACATTCATTTATCATGGAAGGACTAATAAAATCAGATCTGGTGCACTATCCTCCATTCTGTCAGATTTGAGATTCGGGATGTACTCTCCCTGGTTTCACAAAAAAGATTTGCACTTTGATCTATTTATATTTCTGCTGGCTGTTTTTCTTCTGGAATAGTGGGTTTAATGGAAACATACTTCACAAAAGACACTGTAAACTGTAGGGTTGTCAAGTTATCATTCAGTTTATACCAGTTATTTCAGGGGAGTTACGGTTTTGAATAGGGAGGAGGTACCACCTGGAACTGAACCCAAAAATGTTTTTTTACAGTAAAAATAAATTTATGAAGTTATTATGCAAAGTCTCGTGAGACTTTGCGAAGTAATAACTTCGGCTCTTTTTAGCCAATACATTCTAATACTGTACGGAGCGCTTGCTATGTACAGTATTCAAACAAAGCATTATGCGAATCGACTTCAGTCGAAGTCGATTCACTCATCCCTAGTTCTGATACACAAAAAGGTCGATTTCATGTGTATCTCCATCTCCTATGGGAGATACATTTTCTTGTATGGCTTATTAGCCCTTAGGATCCAGGAGGTTTTTCATTTTTCTTCCATATATTTCTTGAGCCATAACTTTTTTATATTTCCATTCACATAGCTGTATGAGGGCTTATTTTTTGTTGGACAAGTTATACTTTCTAATACCACCATTTATTATGGCATAAAATGTAGTGGGAAGTGATAAAATAAATTCCAAATGAGGTGGAATTGAAAAGAAAAGCTATTCCGCCACCGTTTTATGGGTTTTGTTCCCACAGTGTTTCATTTGCAGCAAAACTGACCCATGCCCTTCATTCTCTGAGTCAGTATGATTACAACGATACTCCATATGTATAGGTTTTTATGTATAAATAGTGTAAAAATAAATTTAAACATCACCATATTCTGACCCCCATAACTTTTTATAGTTACATCTACTGAGCTGTGGGTGGATCATTTTTTATGGGACAATCTGTAGTTTTTATTGATACCATTTTGGAGTGTGTGTGACTTTTTGATCACATTTTATAATCTTTTTTTGGGAAGCTATGAAAAAATGGCAAATTGGCAACTTTTGTCCTTTTTTCTGTTACACCATTTGCCCTATTGGAAAAATATTTTTATATTTTAATAGTAATAGTGTTTTTGGTCATAGCGATATCCATGATGTTTATATATTTTGTTGTTTAGGCATTTATTTTTTTATTATACAGAAATAGGGGGTTATTTAAACATTTACATTTTTCAATTTTTTATATTTTTTTTACTTTTTTATTTTTCGTAATGATTTTGAAGCTCATATATGTGCCTATAAAATCTTTTTTTTTAAACATTTTTTATTTTGAACAATCATGGATTTTTTAAATGAGTTTATTACTGTCTATTGCTCATTTCTTATGTTGGCCTGCATCTGGTGGCCAAAATAAAAATTGCAACATGATTGCTGTAAGCCTCTACAGTGAGACTCAGTGCATTCAAAGCAGCTATCAAAAGCCCCATTGGCCGCAAGGGGTGTTGGTTTACATTCCACCACCATACTCGCCGTATATATACTGGGCCACTTACTGTAATTTATGGAACAGAGGGAGAAATGTGCTACTATTATTATTGGCGATTTTAATTGTGTCATGAATATTGAACCAGATAGAATAGGGGCAGGTAGTGGACACAAAAGCCTTCATAACTAGTTATGAAGTAACTAGTAACTAAGCTGGTTTTGTAGATATCTGAAGGAGTAGAAATGGAAATCCTAGAGCCTATTCTCGCTATAGTAAATCAGGGAGTTCCATGTCTCGCATTGATATGGCACTTATTGGTTGCGTGGTGAGAATGGCCTACAGACCAGGGTCCGTCTCGGATCACTCGCTGTTGTTGCTTGAGATAGATCTTGGTTGGGGTCTTGTCAAACAAAGTTCATTACAAATTAATCCTTATTGGTTTAGTATCATAGAGGACCACAAGACTATTCAGGAAGAAATATGTGCATTCTGAAATATTAATTTCCATTATGCACAATTATGTTTGGGATGCTTTGAAAACATCCATTTGGGGGATGTTTATAAGAAGGATAGCATTTATGAGAAAGACCTTTCCTGGAAAAGAAAACAAACTGAAGAGAGAGGTTAAGGATAAATAACAACTATATGTTGACACCCAACTAAACAAAAACAGAATAAAGATGCAAAAAGCTTATCAGGAATATAAAGATTTTCTATATGAAAAAGCTCAGCAGAGGTAGTTTCAGATCCTTCAGTGAATCTTGCAAACCTGGTAAGCTGGTATCAGCGATCATTAAAAACCATGGTACTCAATCCTATTACAGCTCAAACATCACCCTAAGGTGATTCAGTATATAGTTCACAATCAGGAAGAGATTTTTATTTTTATTTTTTATTATTTTACAAAGTTATACTCAACACAAAACATGGTATCCGAGGTTGTCTGAGGAGCATGGAGAGGTCCCGGATGCCCCTATATCCAAATATTCCTCATTTCTATACCTTGCTGGGGGTATATGCAATAAGCTGAATGGATGGCTGGCGTCTTGACTCGTGTAGGTACGCGGTGCCTCTCGTCCTCGCTATTAACATTAAGAGGGATTATGAAAGTACCACGGAGAAGTTGGTATCCATTGAGCTACATTCGCTTACATTAGCGAAATATTATAAAAATAAGCGCATACCAAGGGGAATGCGTTCCCGTCTAACACCCAATATGTTTTCACAAGATATTGACTTTAGATCACGATTTGAAGCTATTGCAAACAAATATTCGATGGATGTTATGTTATTAAACATTGAATTTTCACAGAAAGAAATGGCGACATTGAAATGCAAACTACAGGAGGTCGAACATCAGCTTAAATCTATTTTGACCACCAATGATGCTGAGGCGTTTCTGATAAAACAACAGGCGTTTTTGGATAAGATGCGAAAAGACCTTGAGGATAACAAGAGGTCTAAATGGCACAGAGATCAGAGTGATTACGAGTCTGGCCATGTTTATACTTGGGAACAACCCTGGCATGCCGACAGGAATATAATTCCAAGAAAGATACCCAGACGGAATAAGGATATGAAGAAATGGGTGAGCAATAGCGATATAATAAATGAGGACAGCAATATTGCTCCTTCTGGGACTTTTTTAGGAGCACATTACAATATTAGAGACGCCCCACAAGAAGGGGAGGTCGAAGACACAGAAGATCTGGGAAAAAACTGAGCTCAAAGATTGATGAGGAGTCGGACCAACAACTCCAGACAGATGAATGCCAAGAAGAAATAGAGAAGAATGTAGTGGTAAACATTTCTTCACATACATTGACTGAACATGAATTGAGAATTTTGAACAAAGGAGTGTCCTTCTGTCCACAGGCCAAGCCTGATTGGTTTCAGTTGGAACTGGACTTGAACCGCCTCTTCAGGAATCTTAGACTGAGGGTGTGGTTCGACTCTGGTTCCACTGATACTTTTATTGCAGATGAGGCTGCCTCATCAGAGATGGGGTTAACACTGAGACAATTTGGTTTGCATTTAAAAAGGGATTTTTTTCCTATTGTGAATTCACATGCCCTGGAATGTTTTATTGAGGCAATAAAAAGAGATATTGCTTTATTAAGGCGGAAAACTAAATCTAATGCATTTGTAAAACCAAATATCACAGTGCAAGAAATGTCTGCCTTAGAGAGTTTGTCCATGAACCCCGATCTCACCATAAAACCCGCTGACAAAGGGGGTGGGATCGTGGTCATGGACACCTCTCAATATGTAAAGGAGATACACAGACAGTTAGCAGAACCAGGTGTGTACAAACCATTGGGTAAGGACCCCAGGTTTGAGATTGTCAAAAAAATAGAGGCACAGTTGAGTTTGGCAGAGGAAAAGGGCATTATTGATAAACAACTCAAGGAGTTTTTGGTGGTGAAGTCTCCCGTTACCCCAACCATATATGTATTACCCAAAATACATAAGAGGCTAAAAGATCCTCCGGGACGGCCGATAATTTCTGGCAGGAACTTGATTTTCTCAAATATTAATGTCTTTCTTGACAAAATATTAAGAGAATACGCCATGGGTGCAAAATCATATGTCAGGGATACTGGAGACTTCATCACCAAATTAAGAGGGATACGGATCCCGAAGGGGGCCATATTAGCGTCTTTTGACATTGTATCATTGTACACCTCGATTAATCATGAAAAGGGCTTGCTGGCAGTTGCGGAGATGCTGCGAGATTCGCAGTATCCAGCCCATACTTGCCAGTTCATTTTGACACTATTGGAGCTGTCGCTGCGGAACAATTATTTTGTGTTCCAAGGACAGTTCTATTTGCAGATGGTGGGCGCGGCGATGGGGTCCAATGCCGCGCCCACCTATGCAAACATATTTGTGCGGTCATTTGAGGAACGTCTTGTCTATGTATCTCCCCACTTCAACCAAGTTTTGACGTGGTGGAGATACATAGATGATATTTTCCTTATTTGGACCGGCACCATGGTTGCACTGATGGATTTTCATGTATATTTGAACTCCTTAGATAAGGAGATCCAGTTTACATTAACGGCATCGGTGGACCGGGTGCAGTATCTTGATACTCAGGTTTATGTAGAGAATGAACAAATACACATGGATTTGAATATAAAACCCACTGATAAGAACACATTGCTGCATTTTGCAAGTGGACACCCAAGAAGAATGATAAATTCGTTACCATTTAGTCAAATGCTCAGAGTAAGGAGAATAGTTGACAAGGATGACAATATGGATCAGGCATTAAGGAACATGGAGCAATCTTTTGGGAATAGGGGATATCCCAGAAATCTGGTTAAAAGACATACTGATAAAGTGAGAGGCATGTCCAGAGAGGAGTTGTTAGTTATTAAACCAAAACAGGTTAGTGAAAGGTTACCGTTTGTGTCATCTTATAATGAGTTAAGTCCAAATATAGAGCGTATAGTGAGGCGCCATTGGGGGTTATTGAGTAGTGGTCATCCTAACATAGCTGCCTTTAAGGAACCGCCTATGATGGCATACAAAAGAGCAAGGAATATCAGGGACAAAGTGGTGCATTCCAAAGTTCCTGAGAAAAATCAATTAAGACAAACTTTTCTAAAGACGAAACGTACAGGATGTTTCCCGTGTTTGGGGTGTGTGAATTGCAGACTCATGCATAAGGGGTCTGCATTCACACATCCCGAAACGGGAGAGATATTCAACATTAAACATTATCTCACATGTGATTCATCGTGGGTAATTAATGTGTTATGGTGCCCTTGCAAAAAGCTTTATGTGGGTGAAACCACATGTGATTTGAAAACGAGGTTGAATAACCACAGACAATCTATCAGAAATAAAATAAAAGATTTATGATCTTGGATCATGTTAAACCATTAGAAAGAGGAGGGGATAGGTTAACTGTTTTAAAGAAAAATGAGCTCAGATGGATCTTCTGTTTGGATACGTTGAAACCGAAAGGACTAAATGTCGAATTTAGGGTAACTGGGGGGATGGTGGGCTAATGCCCCTTCTCTGTTGTCCATTCTTCTTGTGTGTCCAGAATGCTGTATTGGGTGAACCCGGTGGAAAATTATGCTGTTTAATTACATTATAATACGACTGATTATGTTACTTGATTAACTGTATAGCAGCATTGTTATCTTATCTTGCTGGGCTGGTAATTAGGGCTGTAGAAAGCAATGGTGATAAGTAGGATGTTATACAGAGTTATTGCCCATAAGATTGTCCTGCTGTAAAATGGCGGATAGTGAAGTGACGCTGGCTGATGCGGCGGCGGATGCGCGGGCACGTGATGCATGGGTCGCGTGTGACGCAGTACGCCAGATGTCACGGCGCTTTAACTCCGCCTGTTGGTGACGCATGTAGTTTATGTGCGGCCGAACAGCTGGTGAGTGATTGGCACATGCTCAGTGGCGAGGACGAGACGCGGAGAGGCACCGCGTACCTACACGAGTCAGGACGCCAGCCATCCATTCAGCTTATTGCATATACCCCCAGCAAGGTATAGAAATTAGGAATTTTAATGCACTGTGCACTTTATTATTGGCACTTTAAATATACACCATGATTATGTAGTATGGTTATAACACTATGGTATATGTAGAACGGGCTTGTTAGTCTGATCACATAGATACGAGTCACAAATGAATGAATTGTTATATGTCCACAAAAGGGGAGTGTACCATTTTTGTATTGGTTGATAAATTGATTGGTAACAACCTTACTATGTATTTATATTGGCACTACAGTGAGTGCAGAATTATTAGGCAAATGAGTATTTTGACCACATCATCCTCTTTATGCATGTTGTCTTACTCCAAGCTGTATAGGCTCGAAAGCCTACTACCAATTAAGCATATTAGGTGATGTGCATCTCTGTAATGAGAAGGGGTGTGGTCTAATGACATCAACACCCTATATCAGGTGTGCATAATTATTAGGCAACTTCCTTTCCTTTGGCAAAATGGGTCAAAAGAAGGACTTGACAGGCTCAGAAAAGTCAAAAATAGTGAGATATCTTGCAGAGGGATGCAGCACTCTTAAAATTGCAAAGCTTCTGAAGCGTGATCATCGAACAATCAAGCGTTTCATTCAAAATAGTCAACAGGGTCGCAAGAAGCGTGTGGAAAAACCAAGGCGCAAAATAACTGCCCATGAACTGAGAAAAGTCAAGCGTGCAGCTGCCAAGATGCCACTTGCCACCAGTTTGGCCATATTTCAGAGCTGCAACATCACTGGAGTGCCCAAAAGCACAAGGTGTGCAATACTCAGAGACATGGCCAAGGTAAGAAAGGCTGAAAGACGACCACCACTGAACAAGACACACAAGCTGAAATGTCAAGACTGGGCCAAAAAATATCTCAAGACTGATTTTTCTAAGGTTTTATGGACTGATGAAATGAGAGTGAGTCTTGATGGGCCAGATGGATGGGCCCGTGGCTGGATTGGTAAAGGGCAGAGAGCTCCAGTCCGACTCAGACGCCAGCAAGGTGGAGGTGGAGTACTGGTTTGGGCTGGTATCATCAAAGATGAGCTTGTGGGGCCTTTTCGGGTTGAGGATGGAGTCAAGCTCAACTCCCAGTCCTACTGCCAGTTTCTGGAAGACACCTTCTTCAAGCAGTGGTACAGGAAGAAGTCTGCATCCTTCAAGAAAAACATGATTTTCATGCAGGACAATGCTTCATCACACGCGTCCAAGTACTCCACAGCGTGGCTGGCAAGAAAGGGTATAAAAGAAGAAAAACTAATGACATGGCCTCCTTGTTCACCTGATCTGAACCCCATTGAGAACCTGTGGTCCATCATCAAATGTGAGATTTACAAGGAGGGAAAACAGTACACCTCTCTGAACAGTGTCTGGGAGGCTGTGGTTGCTGCTGCACGCAATGTTGATGGTGAACAGATCAAAACACTGACAGAATCCATGGATGGCAGGCTTTTGAGTGTCCTTGCAAAGAAAGGTGGCTATATTGGTCACTGATTTGTTTTTGTTTTGTTTTTGAATGTCAGAAATGTATATTTGTGAATGTTGAGATGTTATATTGGTTTTACTGGTAAAAATAAATAATTGAAATGGGTATATATTTGTACGGTTTCCTGAGGCCCGGGGAATTCACTACAACCTCCACGACCCAAGCCACACCTTGTCTTCTTGTCTCCCACTTGGCGAAACACATGGATCATTACATCCTGACCTTACCTCACTCCAAGAGTAGTCAGCACTTACCCGTCAACATTTCATATTACCCCACGCACAACAGATGGTGTCCAGTCAGGGTTCTGGATGCTTACAGACAACGTCACAAGTTTCTACCCTCTCAACCGCTACTTCAACTGCATGGGTCGGTACTCACCACCACCACCTTCATGACCCATGTCAGGTCATCCCTCACACAACTGGGCCTCAACACAGCCAACTACTCAGGGCACTCCTTTCGCATTGGAGCCGCGTCCACGGCCTCCAGTGCCAACATCCCTACTCATGTCATCGGGAAATTGGGGCGCTGGAAGTCATCCGCTTACTCGCGATACATTCCCAATCCAACACAAGAGTTAAGAGATGCTTTCCAAAACATGTCGGGTTGAGCTATTCATGTATATATTTGACTACAATAAAACTGGTTATTTCCATTTTTGCCCTCTTCTTTCTCAGGCCTACCTCATCCTCGGTTTCGGCACACCACAACCGACTGCGCTTATTCCCTGCTTTCCTAGGGCTCTTCACTGTACTACCGTAAGCGCCTAACACAAGTGTTAAGGTAATTTGCCTGGATTTGTGGGAGGGGCTGAGGTCCGCCTCCAGCCTATTTAGGGCACTCCCCTTACCTGGCTCCTGCTCCATTTGAGGTCTGAGCTTTGACCCTCCCACCACTCCACTCATTCACACTCATTTTTTCCATATCTTTTTCCTTGGGTAGGCCCTCTTCTTTCTCAGGCCTACCTCATCCTCGGTTTCGGCACACCACAACCGACTGCGCTTATTCCCTGCTTTCCTAGGGCTCTTCACTGTACTACCGTAAGCGCCTAACACAAATGTATGTATATGTATATATATATATATATATATATATATATATATATATTAATATGACAATATACATATCAGCTATGCAGCATATATATCAGGCTTATACAGCTGCATAGTAAATATGTACAATTATGCTCAGCACTGTTACTGTACATATAAATTATAATTATACTCAGTATATTATTTATAGTATTATCTGAGACTGAGTATAATTATATATACAGTAACAGCACTGAGCATAATTATATATAGGTACATGTACAGCTGTATAGGCCTGCCATACAGTATTCTTAACTTAATACTTCTTTTTTAAGTTAAGGCTATAGGAAGGCATGTAGAAAAAAAATAAAACACATAAAGGGAAAATTGCCATGTCAGAAAGCGGTTAAGGCTCCCTGCAGACGAGCGTGTCCAGATTAGGTCCGGATGTGTTGCGTCTGCGATCAGGGAAAATCATACAAGTAGGTACACAATTGCAGTCAGTTTTGACATCAATTTCGTTCCGCTTTTATCGCGCGGGTGCAATGTGTTTTGCACATGCGTGATAACAAACTGACTGTGGTACACAGACCCGAACCCGGACTTCTTCACTGAAGTTCGGGTTTGGGTTAGGTATTCTGTAGATTTTATTGATTTCCCTTATAACATGGTTGTAAGGGAAAATAATAGCATTCTTAATACAGAATGCTTAGTAAACTGTAGATTGAGGTGTTAATATATTTTTTTTTTAACTTACCTGTTCCAATTGATTGCGCAGTCGGCATCCTCTTCTTGCTGCTTCTTCTTTCAGGACCTGCAAAAGGACCTTTGGTAACGTAATCGCGCTCACCACGTGGTGAGCGCGGTGACGTCAGCGCAGGTCCTGCTGAATGAAGATAGAAGGATCACCACGTGGTGAGCGCAATTACGTTACCAAAGGTCGTTTTGCAGGTCCTGAAAAAAAGAAGCAAGAAGAGGATGCCGGCTGTGCGATCAATTGGAACAGGTAAGTTAATATATATTTTTTTTAACACCTCAATCTACAGTTTACTAAGCATTCTGTATTAAGAATGCTATTATTTTCCCTTATAACCATGTTATAAGGGAAAATAATACAGGGAATACACTTTCAACCATGCGTGAAAATCACAACTCATCCACACTTGCTTGCGGATGCTTGCGATTTTCACGCAGCCCCATCCATTTCTATTCTATTCGTTGCGTGAAAAACGCAGAATATAGAACCTGCTGCGATTTTCACGCAACGCACAAATGATGCATGAAAATCACTGCTCATGTGCACAGCCCCATTGAAGTGAATGGGTCTGGATTCAGTGTGGGTGCAATGAGTTCACCTCACGCATTGGAATTCTCGCCCGTGTGAAAGGGGCCTAAGCATTTTTCTTGGCCATGTTTTCCATCAATTTTCATTTTTTATTTGTGGCTTTTCACATATCTTTTTATTTTTGTCAGTTTTATTTAATTAATTATTTCACAACTGGCTTAAAAAAAATTGAGTTTGGATCCATTCAGATGACAATATCAATTTTGCGCACATTCAGCCCTATGTTAGAAATGCCTATTCTTGTCCACAAAACGGACAAGAATAGGGCATAGTCTATGTTTTTTGCAGGGCCGCAGAACGGACATGGACATATGTGGACAGCCCACTGTGCAGCCCATTAAAATGAATAGGTCCGCATCCAATCTGCAAATTATGCAGATCGGATGTGAACCAAATATGCAGTTATGTGAATAGGGTCTCTTATACATTGTTTTTATTTTATTTTTTTCTTATAATACCATCTTTTTCACTTTAGTAAAAATATTATTTTATTCTTACTTTTATCCCTCCCTTCCCATCTATCTGTCTCATGGCAATGCAAGCTGATGGCCCTGAACTAGCCTGTCCGTGTCATGAAAAGATTGGGCTTGCAGGCAGTGTGCCCAGGGTCACATCGCGGCCTCCCCTGCTGTGCTATCATAATGATAATGAGAGATCACAGCAGGGATGCCAGGGTCGGCGCTTGCAATGTCTGTGTAGTTTAGCTGACATTGTGCAGGCCAGCCAGCCCCAGTGTGGAACTTCACTTGGAAGTGTTAAACTCACCTAGGCAGCCTAGGGGAGGAGCGGGAGTGATGTGACAGATCTTCAGCGGCCCAACCCCATCAATAGTAAAAGTCCAGACTGTCCAGTCAGTGGAGTGCAGCAGGGATGTCAGGCAGGCAGTGACTGAGTCACTCACAGTAAGTCTCTGACACTGCGCACACCATACGGCTTGAACCACCTTCCCCCTCCCACCTCCGCACATGCTTGCAGCCTGAAGCCAGAAATAAGCATGGTCCGAGTGGAGCGCAGTAGCACTTTTAGCTAAGCCTGCCAGCCTGTAAATAGATGTTGACGGCGCCCCCCTCTTCTTGCTGGAGACATGCGCCTCGTGCTGTCGCACCCCTCGCCTGGCTGTAGAAACGGCCTTGAATGTACGGCTGAGTCCCTGAGACGTTCAAAGAGGATGTACCAGTGATAATGGGCATGAATGTTCTGGACCAGATCAGAATTGGACCAGATCATGTTCACTAAATGGTGACCGGGTTATTGGAAACAAGCCACTCCGCACAAACCCACCCAGAAAGCATTTCAACGGTTGATCCGATTCTATGGGACACAAAAGAGTGTCCCAGCACATCAGTATGTGGGAAACTATCCGAGTGCCGTGAAGTGCTACCCTCACCCTCCCTCCTGGTCAGGAGACCGTACTGACACTGCCCGTGGGAAGCTTCCGCAAACTTGAAGGTATGGAGGTGATCATCGAACCGGTGGGCCTAGGGGAGCTGGGCCGGGATGCCCTGGTTCCCCGGAAACTGGCAGTGGTCCAGAATGGATGAATACCCATAAGAGCCGTGAATATGGGACATCTAGAAGTCTCCTTGACACCAGGAGTGGAACTGGCTTGTGTGTACCTACATCGGGGAGAAGTGCTGAGTCGGAGAGAAGTGACTTTAGCTCTGGTAGGTGATGCTGTTTGGACCCTGGCAGTTACCACCAGCACACAAGAGGTGCCGCCCCCAGAATGAAATGGGAGAAACATCTTGGACCAAATGGAGATAGATGTGAAGGCTCTCAGTTTGGACTGCTTGTGAGCAGTTGAAACCATGCTTTGGGAGAATCAAACTGGGTTTGGCCTCCATGCCAATGACTTTGGCTGCACAGATGCTATCACGCATGAGATACTGACGGGGGACACTCCTCCAATTCAGGAGAGATAACGGCAGATTCCGCCCAAGTTGTACCAGGAAGTGAATACATTGTTGAAACGGATAATAGATTCCAGAGTGGTGCGGGGTAGCCAGAGACCTTGGGCAGCCCCAGTGGTGCTTGTCAAGAAGAAGGGCGGCACTATTCAATTTTGTGTGGATTACCGGTGGTTGAATGTGTGCACCGTGCGAGACTCATACCCCCTGCATCAAGGAGTCTCTGACGGCTCTAGGACAGGCAAATTACTTCTCCACCCTAGATCTAGACAGCTGGTACTTGGCAGAGCAGAACAAGGCAAAGACAGCATTTATACTTCCCATGGGACTATTTGAATTTAACAGGATGCCATTTGGGGTGTCTAATGCCCCAGGCACCTTGCAGCGGCTGATGGAGAGATGTCTGGGAGACCAGAATTTTGAAGCCACTCTGATATACCTGGACACTATCATTGTGTACTCTGCTACTTTTCAAGAACACCTGAATCGACCAGGGCAGATACTCGAGCGACTACGATCCCATAGCCTGAAGATAAAGCCAAAGAAGTGTCATCTCTTCAAGAGGAAGATCGAGTACTTGGGCCATGTGGTGTCCCAGGACAGAGTGCTGCTGTCCCAAGACAAAGTGGCTGCAATATGAGAATGGCTAGTGCCCAGAACGCTGCAGGAGTTGAAGGCCTTCCTTGGACTGACTGGGTACTACCAGCGGTTCATCAAAGACTACGCAAAGATAGCGGGTCCTCTGAATGAGTTGTTGAGAGGAATAGCTGGGAGACCCAAGGTGCAAAGCGTTCCCTGGGGACAGAAGCAGGAGGAGGCCTTCCAGGCCCTGAAAGAAGCCCTGACATCGGCCCCCATCTTGGCTTATGCTGACTTCGACAAACCGGTCCTCTTATCTACTGATGGCAGTCTCTACTGACTCGGGGCAGTCCTGTTGCAGATAAAAGATGGACACGAAAGAGTTATCGCCCATGCCAGTAGGTCCCTGCGGGATACGGAGCAAAACCACAACAACTACAGTTCCTTTCGGCTGGAACTCCTTGCACAGTTGTGGGCCATGACTGAGAGGTTTGTGTGATATCTGACAGTGGCTAAGATCTTTACACTGCCAAGCTGGGAGCCCTGGAGCAAAGTTGGGCAGCTTGCCTTGCAAAGTATTATTTCTCGATTCACTACCGTTTTGCTACAGAAAACACTAATGCCGATGGTCTGTCCAGGATTGCTTTTGAAACTCCGGTAGGGTATCTCGATGAACAAAAAGAAGAGGATGAAACTCCAGACTTCCGTAAGTTCGCACCTCCAGCAGTCGCGGCACAGACAAGTGGGGAGGCCTGTGCTCTACCCAATAGGGATAAGTGCGAATATTCGAATAGCGAAATATTCGTACTAATATTACAACTTCGTAAATTCGCGAATATTTCAAATATATTAAAATATATTCATTATAACGAATATTCATTTTTTTTCCATCTGAACCCATTAGTTATATTAGTAATTTACTTTAATATCACTAAATTAGTGCTAGTAATTTAGTATCACAAATTTTGTGATGGTAAAAATTACTACTATCACTAATGGGTTGGGTCGGTAGAATTGCCGAATGTAGCGCTATATTCTCTATCTTCGTCTATTCGACCAAGCCAACCCAATAGCATACAGCCCTTATGCGACCCGATTCACTAGCATATTTATTTGCTGATTTATCGCAAAACATAAACTATCCTGCATAAAGAGGACAATTATAAATCAGTAACGATTCTCATTACTGATTTATAATTTTCCTCTTTATGTACAGCACTATATTAGCTAAATTGCAGTCTATATGTGTATATTACGAATATTCTAAAAAACGAAGTTATTGCAATATAGCGAATATTCATAAAATAAACATATAGACTGCAATTTAGCTAATATAGTGCTATAATCTTTTTTTATAGTCAATTATTTTTGTCTCTTCTGAACTTTGACACTATAAAAAAATACTACAGCACTATATTAGCTAAATTGCAGTCTATATGTGTATATTATGAATATTCGCTATATTGCTCCAACTTTGTTTTTTAGAATATTCCCCTAAAGTGGGGAAAATTGGCTTCTACCTCTCAGTTTTTTTTTTTGCCTTCCTCTGGATCAACTTGCAGGATAACAGGCCGAACTGGATAGACAAATGTATTTTTTCGGCCTTAAGTACTATGTTACTATGTAATATGTGTATTTTACGAATATTCGCTGTATTGCTATAACTTCGTTTTTTAGAATATTACGAATATTCTAAAATACGAAGTTATAGCAATATAGCGAATATTCGTAATATACACATATAGACTGCAATTTAGCTAATATAGTGCTGTATAATTTTTATTTATAGTGTCAATTTTTTCCAAAAATGAAGTTCAGAAGAGACAAAAAAAATTGACTACAATATAAAGAGATTATAGCACTATATTAGCTAAATTATGTGTATTTTACAATTATTCCCTCCAACCTTCTAGGCATCTTTCTCCCCAGCACAGCGGCCCCTTCCCCATTGAGGTGCAGCCCGTCCCTACGATAGAGCCTGTAGCCGATAGAAAAGTCAACCCAGTTCTCCAGGAACCCAAACCCCTCCTTCCTACACCGGTTCTTGAGCCACTTGTTAATCTACCTAATCTCCTGCTGCCTTTCTTGTGTGGCTCGTGGTACAGGCAGTATTTCGGAAAATACTATCTTTGAGGTCCTTGCCCTAAGCTTTTGACCTAAATCCCTGAAATCATTTTTAAGGACTCTCCACCTACCTCTAACTTTGTCATTGGTTCCGATATGGACCATGACCGCTGGATCTTCTCCAGCCCCTCCCAGTAATCTGTCAACACGAACTCTAGTGCCAGAAAGACTTCACACTGTTCGGCGATCACGGTCTTTGTGACAGATTTCCCTATCTGTTCCTCTAATGATGGGGATATTAGTCAACCAATATGAAAGTTGCCTTATACAGTTTAACCACCTCCCGAACTCCTAATGCACCGATGCGTCCGGGAGGTGGTTGATTTACTCCTCCTGGACGCATCGGCGCGTCATCTCGCGATAGCCGAGATTTCCTGTGAACGCGCTCACACAGGCGCGCGCACTCACAGGAACAGAAGGTAAGCGAGTGGATCTCCAGCCTGCCAGCGGCGATCGCTCGCTGGCAGGCTGGAGATGTGATTTTTTTTAACCCCTAACAGGTATATTAGACGCTGTTTTGATAACAGCGTCTAATATACCTGCTACCTGGTCCTCTGGTGGTCCCTTTTGTTTGGATCGACCACCAGAGGACACAGGTAGCTCAGTAAAGTCGCACCAAACACCACACTACACTACACCCCCCCGTCACTTATTAACCCCTTATGAACCCCTGATCACCCATGATCACCCCATATAAACTCCCTGATCACCCCCCTGTCATTGATCACCCCCCTGTCAGGCTCCGTTCAGACGTCCGTATGATTTTTACGGATCCACGGATACATGGATCGGATCCGCAAAACACATACGGACGTCTGAATGGAGCCTTACAGGGGGGTGATCAATGACAGGCGGGTGATCACCCATATAGATTCCCTGATCACCCCCCTGTCATTGATCACCCCCCTGTCATTGATCACCCCCCTGTAAGGCTCCATTCAGTCATCCGTATGATTTTTACGGATCCATGGATACATGGATCGGATCCGCAAAACACATGCGGACGTCTGAATGGAGCCTTACAGGGGGGTGATCAATGACAGGGGGGTGATCACCCATATACACTCTCTGATCACCCCCTGTCATTGATCACCCCCCTGTAAGGCTCCATTCAGACGTCCGTATGATTTTTACGGATCCATGGATACATGGATCGGATCCGCAAAACACATGCGGACGTCTGAATGGAGCCTTACAGGGGGGTGATCAATGACAGAGGGATGATCACCCATATACACTCCCTGATCAGCCCCTGTCATTGATCACCCCCCTGTAAGGCTCCATTCAGACGTCCGCATGTGTTTTGCGGATCCGATCCATGTATCCATGGATCCTTAAAAATCATACGGACGTCTGAATGGAGCCTTACCAGGGGGGTAATCAATGACAGGGGGGTGATCAGGGAGTCTATATGGGTGATCACCCCCCTGTCATTGATCACCCCCCCTGTAAGACTCCATTCAGACATTTTTTTGGCCCAAGTTAGCGGAAATATATATATTTTTTTGTTTGTTTTTTCTTACTAAGTCTCATATTCCACTAACTTGTGTCAAAAAATAGAATCTCACATGAACTCACCATACCTCTCACGGAATCCAAATGCGTAAACATTTTTAGACATTTATATTCCAGACTTCTTCTCATGCTTTAGGGCCCCTAAAAAGCCAGGGCAGTATAAATACCCCACATATGACCCCATTTCGGAAAGAAGACACCCCAAGGTATTCCGTGAGGGGCATATTGAGTCCATGAAAGATTGAAATTTTTGTCCTAAGTTAGCGGAAAGTGAGACTTTGTGAGAAAAAAACAAAAAAAAATCTAATTCCGCTAACTTATGCAAAAAAAAAAAAATTCTATGAACTCGCCAGGCCCCTCATTGCATACCTTGGGGTGTCTTCTTTCCAAAGTGGGGTCACATGTGGGGTATTTATACTGCCCTGGCTTTTTAGGGGCCCGAAAGTGTGAGAAGAAGTCTGGGATCCAAATGTCTAAAAATGCCCTCCTAAAAGGAATTTGGGCACCTTTGCGCATCTAGGCTGCAAAAAAGTGTCACACATCTGGTATCGCCGTACTCAGGAGAAGTTGGGGAATGTGTTTTTGGGTGTCATTTTACATATACCCATGCTGGGTGAGAAAAATATCTTGGTCAAATGCCAACTTTGTATAAAAAAATGGGAAAAGTTGTCTTTTGCCAAGATATTTCTCTCACCCAGCATGGGTATATGTAAAATGACACCCCAAAACACATTCCTCAACTTCTCCTGAGTACGGCGATACCAGATGTGTGACACTTTTTTGCAGCCAAGGTGGGCAAAGGGGCACATATTCCAAAGTGCACCTTTCGGATTTCGCAGGCCATTTTTTACACATTTTGATTGCAAAGTTCTTCTCACACATTTGGGCCCCTAAATTGCCAGGGCAGTATAACTACGCCACAAGTGACCCCATTTTGGAAAGAAGACACCCCAAGGTATTCTGTGAGGGGCACGGCGAGTTCCTAGATTTTTTTATTTTTTGTCACAAGTTAGCGGAAAATGATGAATTTTCTTTTTTTTTCTTTTTTCCTTACAAAGTCTCATATTCCACTAACTTGCGACAAAAAATAAAAAATTCTAGGAACTCGCCATGCCCCTCACGGAATACCTTGGGGTGTCTTCTTTCCAAAATGGGGTCACTTGTGGCGTAGTTATACTGCCCTGGCAATTTAGGGGCCCAAATGTGTGAGAAGAACTTTGCAATCAAAATGTGTAAAAAATGGCCTGCGAAATCCGAAAGGTGCACTTTGGAATATGTGCCCCTTTGCCCACCTTGGCTGCAAAAAAGTGTCACACATCTGGTATTGCCGTACTCAGGAGAAGTTGGGGATGTGTTTTGGGGTGTCATTTTACATATACCCATGCTGGGTGAGAAAAATATCTTGGTCAAATGCCAACTTTGTATAAACAAATTGGAAAAGTTGTCTTTTGCCAAGATATTTCTCTCACCCAGCATGGGTATATGTAAAATGACACCCCAAAACACATTCCCCAACTTCTCCTGAGTACGAAGAAAATTTTTTTTTAAATAAAAATCATCATTTTCCGCTAACTTGTGACAAAAAATAAAAAGTTCTATGAACTCACTATGCCCATCAGCAAATACCTTAGGGTGTCTACTTTCCGAAATGGGGTCATTTGTGGGGTTTTTCTACTGTCTGGGCATTGTAGAACCTCAGGAAACATGACAGGTGCTCAGAAAGTCAGAGCTGCTTCAAAAAGCAGAAATTCACATTTTTGTACCATAGTTTGTAAACGCTATAACTTTTACCCAAACCATTTTTTATCAAAGACATGTAGAGCAATAAATTTAGCAAAAAATTTATATATGGATGTTGTTTTTTTTGCAAAATTTTACAGCTGAAAGTGAAAAATGTCATTTTTTTGCAAAAAAAACGTTAAATTTCGATTAATAACAAAAAAGTAAAAATGTCAGCAGCAATGAAATACCACCAAATGAAAGCTCTATTAGTGAGAAGAAAAGGAGGTAAAATTTGGGTGGTAAGTTGCATGACCGAGCGATAAACGGTGAAAGTAGTGTAGTGCAGAAGTGTAAAAAGTGGCCTGGTCATGAAGCCGGTTTTAGCTAGCGGGGTTGAAGTGGTTAAAGAAAATCATAATATGCAAAAAATTAAATCGCATATTATTCGAGATAAATAGAAAAATGACGAATATTCGATCTCGGCGAATATTCAATCGAATATTCGCGAAATATTGCGAAATCGAATATTGCACCTCCCGCTCATCACTACTACCCAAGACATTAGGGAGAACTAATGAAGAATGGGGCCGAATACAAGATGAAGACGTCGGACTGTGACAGATGAAAGGCCGGTTAAATTAGCGAAGGAAACACAACAGAGAAGAAAGGACTGGCCTTAATGCCAAGATGAAGTCCATTCTACATCAATGGGACAGACTGGAAGTTCATGGAGCTGTTTTGTACCGCCAGTGGCAGCAGCCTGCTGATCTAGAGGAAAGGTGGCAGGTAGTAATTCCCAGAAGCGCGACACGTGACATAGTCAAAGAGACGCATGAATTTGGAGCTCACTACGGGCCAGTCAAGACCTACCAGTGGCTGCAGCGTTATGTATATTGTCCGCGACTGGAGGCCACGGTTGAGGAGGTTTGCCGACAGTGTCGAGTGTGTGAACTCACTAAAAGAACGGAACAGAGGGCACACCTACAGGCAATGCAGACCAAAGAACCACTGGAAGTATTAATGATAGACTATCTCCTCGTAGGACAATCAGCCAGAGGCCTACAGTACTGCCTAGTAATAATTGACCACTTCTTCAAGTTTGCAGTGGTCACCCCAACTCGGGACCAGACGGCTAAGTCAGCAGCTCAGGCTGTCTGTCAAGACTTTATCCGGGTCTACGGGTGTCCGAAGTGGATTCACTCAGATCAAGGAGCGAGTTTTCAAGGGAAAGTGTTGGAGGAGCTACACCGACTGTATGGCATTGAAAAATCCAGGAAAACCTCATATCATCCCCAAGGAAATGGGGCCTGCAAACGTTTTAACCGGACACTGCTTCAAATGCTAAGGACACTAGAGGAAGACAAGAAGACGCACTGGCCTTACTGTCAGTGTTGGGCACGAATATTCGAATAGTGAATTTTTATAGCGAATATCTCCTCTTCGAGAATTCGCGAATATTTAGAATATTGTGCTATATATTTGTTATATCGAATATTCAGCATTTTTTTCCATCTGAACATATGATTCCTCTCTGCTTCTTGCTTGTCGGCCAATGAAAAGGAAGCAATGTCAAGTTCACAACAATACTTAGTGCACCAATCAGTAATCTGCAGTCAGACCTGCTAAAATGTGAAGTTGCACGAAAAGATATTCTAATCACTGCCGATTAGAGCAATCGCAAATATATTGGAGCACTTGACTCTTCCTGCATATAAAGCAATTCTAATGTTCTGCCTTGCCAATCATTTTCTCCAGTCTCAGGAAACTTATACCAGCTTGAAAAATGTATCCAAAGTGACCAACGCCTGTATTTTGCATTACGAATTCGCATTACACAATTTTTACATTGCTGATTTTCACATTCAATAAAATAATCTCGAATTCTTGAAATTTGCGAATATATGACGAATATTCTACAAAATATTTGTTAAATATCGCAAATTCGAATATAGTCTCTGCCGCTCATCACTGCTGACTATCTGCCTGAATTAGTCTGGGCTTACAATAATCAGGTCTACACCACCACCAGTTAGACCCCATACATGTTACTGTTCGGAAGAGCTTGTTGGGAAATCGTTGAATTGAATCTAGAACAACCAGAGGACCTAATAGAACAATCGACCACTTCATGGGTGAAAGAACACCATCAGCGGCTCCAGACCATCCGCCGGTTAGCAGGTCAGTGGTTGCAAAAGAGAACACATACTGACCATCCTCCAATCCAGGAGGTTCCTTTGCATTCTGGGGACTGGGTACTGGTGCGAGAGAAACATCCCAGAGGCAAGTTGAGCGAGCGTTGGGAAGTACAACCATACAAAGTGATCAAGAGAATGTACCCCAATGGTCCGGTCTATGAAGTACGGGTTGAAAATGAGGAGTTTGCCTCAAGGACTCTACATAGGAATATGCTACGGCCATGTCAGTCTGAAGATCCCACACCTGTTTAGAGGACACCTCCCGTCCTCAGAAGTTATTATCCCAGATGAAAACGATAGTGAAGACTGGTGGACCGCTCCGGAGAGCTAGTAGACTTACTGCAGGGGTTCCACCAAACAGGTACGCTGCCGATCAGTTCATTTGGTCCACCTGTATGTTTTGTGGACAATGTTGTACTGCCATTTAGGAGTTGTATTAATCATTTCTTTCTCATGGACTATATAGCAAGGCTGAGGACAGCCACCTTTAAGTGAGGAGGCATATAAGGGTCAGCCCCTAGAATTATCAGGTTGCATTTCTAGTGATAATATTTCACACAGACTGTTATGCCTTCTTCCAGCTACAAGAGGCCACTCTGTCTTTGAGTAAGAAAGAAATTAAGTTTTTGATCCCAAAGGATGTAGGAGGAGTTTGAAGTTCCCAGGCTGGTGTTTTTTGTGCTTGCTGGCGGGTACCTGAGAGACTGGCTGCTGTTGGACAGAGCCACAGAGACTAAAAAGTGATTTTTAGAAGAGTGCTGTCGTCCAATTGAGAGACTTGTGACAGGGCACGGGGCCTGGCTAACGTGTTATAGGTTAGCGAGACCGTGGCAGAGAACGGGGACTCCTGGCAAAGCTGAACTGATGTGGAGGCCTGTACCTGCAATCTAGAGAGAGAGAGGAAAAGACAACGCGCTGGGACAAGCAAGCGACTGTATCAGAAGCCAGACGACACCTGCCCCCACATACCAGACCAAGACAAGCAGCTACCTCATGGAAGAATGTGACATGACTGATCTCTGCCCAGCTACCTACCGAACTGTGAGCGTGCACCGGTGCTAATCTGCGATAGGGCATAGAGCAGAATTTTTTAGTCAGCGTGTTATAGAAACGTGCCCTGGTTAACAGGGGTCAGACAGGAAAATATCAGAGGAGAGTAGCCTGTAATTTTTATGTGTTTGCTGGTTGTAGCACATTTAGTATATCACACATCAGTTCTCCTTCCTGTAAATCTGTGTAAACTTGTTAACACTGTTCCTGTCATTTGTTGATTGCGCCACTGGTGCATCTGCACAATACTGTTAAACCGATTTTCCGGACGTTATATTTTGTTATTTAATAAAGCCGGTATCTGCTTCAGCCTCCTCGAATTTGGCCCACACTATCGAAGCCTGGCCCCAGACTTGTGTGTTCTGAATTCTGGGGCCTCACACCCATCTACTACATTATCTGTACTCAGAGAGTTATCACTGTGTTATCTGTGGTGTTATGTAGGACTGCAGGTGACATCTACTGCATTATTTGTAAAAAGGGGTGTGGTCACAGGTTGGGGGGGGGGCACAATACTTGGCTTGCCCCAGGTGCTGGCAACCCACGCTATGCCACTGATCGCCATAAAAATAAAATAAAATAAAAACTATGATGGAATTGCAATTTTGCCCATCTCACTTCCCCAAAAATGGTATAAAGAAATCTCAAAAAATCCATATGTACCCCAAATTAGTACCAATCAAAGTGTCACCTCAGATCACAAAAAATGAGCCCATAGATAAGTCAATCACCCAAAAGATAAAAAAAATATGGCTTTCAGAAAATGGAGACACAAAAACATGATTTATTGTTTCAAAAATGCTTTGATTGTGTAAAACCAAAATAAAAAAATAAACAAATAGACATATTAGGCATCTCTGCTTCCGTTACAACCTGCTCTATAAAAGTATCTCATGATCTACCCCCTAAGGTGAATTCCATAAAAATAAAAAAATGCCCAAAAATAATTTTTTTGTCACCTTACATCAAAAAAGTGTAATGCCAAGTGATCAAAAAGTCCAATATAGTCCAAAATAGTACCAATCAATCCATCACCTCAGACTACAAAAAATGAGCCCCTACAAAATGGAAATACAAAAACATTTTTTTTTCAAAAATGCTTTTATTGTGTAAAACCAAAATAAAATAAAAATAGACATAATAGGTATGTAACAACCTTCCGTACTTAATAATCCGTAACAATCTTCTCTATAAAATCTCGTGATCTACCCCCTAAGGTGAATGCCATAAAAAACTTAATAAAAACTGTCCCAAAAAAGCAATTTTCTGTCACCATACTTAACCCTTAGGATCCTGGAGTTTTCTTTCGGTTTTGCGCTTTCATTTTTCTTCCCTATTTTCCGTAAGCCATAACTTTTTTATATTTCCAGTCACAAAGCTGTATGAGGGCTTATTTTTTGCGGGACAAGTTGTACTTTCTAATGCCTCCAAACCGTGGTGGAATTGGAAAAAAAACACAATCTCACCATTTTATGGGTTTTGTTCCTACAACGTTTTGTTTACGGCAAAACTGACCCATGCCCTTTATTCTCTGGGTCAGTACAATTACAATGATACCCCATTTGTATAGATTTTTTATGTGTAAGAAGTGTAAGAATAAATGTAAACTTTAAAAAAATATTATTTTTTACATCACCTTATTCTGATCCCCATAACTTTTTTATACTTATGTCTACTGAGCTGTTTAGGGGTTCATTTTTTGTGGGACAATTCATAGTTTTTATTGATATCATTTTGGAGTGTGCATGACTTTTGGATCACATGTTATTTAATTTTTTGGGGTAAGAGAAGCAATGAAAAAATGGCAAATCGGCCAGTTTGACCCTTTTTTCCATTACACAATTCGCCATATTGTATTTATTTTAATATTATGGGCATTTTCGGTAGCGGTGATACTAAGGATGTTTATATTTATTGTTATTTAGATTTTTTTTATTATACGGAAAGGGGGGTGATTTAAACTTTAATATTTAAAAAAAAAATTATATATTTTGCAACGTTTTTGTTAATTTTTTTTATCATCATATTAAGGCTCATAAATGATCTTATAAATGATGTTTTTGAATTTTTCATTTTGATCTTTTCACGATTTAAAAAATGACAATTTCTGTGCATTTTGCTCATTTTTTATGTTGGCCTGCCATCTAGTGGCCAAAATAAGAATTGCACCATTAGTAACCATCTGCGTCCTCTAAGTAAGACTGCGCATGTCCAGAAGCCTAGCAATTACAACTCAAGCAAACGGAGCCATGAGACGCCACCAGAGTCACATGATCGATCACATGACCATCCACATGACTCGTGCAGCCATCGCGAGACTACGCCGAGAAGAGCGGTTGGAAATGCCACGCCAGCAGGGAGGGGCAAGCGCACACAGGCCAACAACGCCAGTGGAACTGGCGTCGTTGTCCCAGCAACCACCGGCCTCCCACCGCAGGCAAAGCGCACACAAACTAGACAAAGGGCAACGCAGTCACAACTATAGAGAGATGGGGAAACAGAAGGCACAAGAGAATGATCAAAAGACCAATCGATAGAGATAAAAAAATGTCTACGTTTTGTAGGCAAAGACATCCATCTAACCGCTGTACTCAGGATATATATAAGGGAGCGATCATGGTACCTTTTATGTTAAAGAACACAAGGGGAGTGAAACCCCTATAAAGTAAATACCAAACATCTTATGGGTAAATAGAGGGGGCCCAGTAGTAATATCATTTTCATGATCATCACCACGGGCCTATAATGGGATAGTAACATAGTATATAAGGCCGAAAAAAGACATTTGTTCATCCAGTTCGCCCTGTCATCCTGCAAGTTGAGCCAGAGGAAGGCAAAAAAAAAAATATGAGGTAGAAGCCAATTTTCCCCACTTTAGGGGAATAAAAAAAAAATCCTTCCCGACTTCAATCAGGCAATCAGAATAACTCCCTGGATTAATGACCCCTCTCTAGTAGCTATAGCCTGTAATATTATTACGCTGCAGAAATACATCCAGGCTCTTCTTGAATTCCTTTATTGTACTCACCACCTCCTCAGGCAGAGAGTTCCATAGTCTTACTGCTCTTACCGCAAAGAATCCTCTTCTATGTTTGTGTACCTTCTTTCCTCCAGACGCAGAGGATGTCCCCTCGCCACAGTCACAGTCCTGGGGATAAGTAGATGATGGGATAGATTTCTGTACTGACCCCTGATATATTTATATATAGTAATTAGATCTCCCCTCAGTCGTCTTTTTTCTAAAGTGAATAACCTTAATTTTGATAATCTTTCAGGGTACTGTAGTCCACCCATTCCAGTTATTACTTTAGTTGCCCTCCTTTGGACCCTCTCCAGCTCTGCTATGTCTGCCTTGTTTACAGGAGCCCAGAACTGTACACAGTACTCCATGTGTGGTCTGACAAGCGATTTGTAAAGTGGTAGGACTATGTTCTTATCACGGGCATCTATGCCCCTTTTGATGCAACCCATTATCTTATTGGCCTTGGCAGCAACTGCCTGACACTGATTTTTGCAGCTTAGTTTGCTGTTTATTAAAATTCCTAGATACTTTTCCATGTCAGTGTTACCGAGTGTTTTACCATTTAGTATGTACGGGTGACTTGCATTATTCCTTCCTATGTACATAACTTTACATTTGTCAGTGTTGAACCTCATCTGCCACTCATCTGCCCAAGCCTCCAATCTATCCAGATCCTTCTGTAGTAGTATACTGTCCTCTTCAGTGTTAATTATTTTACACAGTTTAGTGTCATCTGAGAAAATTTATATTTTACTATGCAAGCTACAAGATCATTAATAAATATATTGGAGAATAAGGCCCAAAACTGACCCCTGAGGTACCCCACTAGTGACAGTGACCCAATCTGAGTGTGTACCATTAATAATCACCCTCTGTTTTCTATCACTCAGCCAGTTACTTACCCACTTACAGACGCTTTCTCCCAGTCCGAGCATTCTCATTTTATATACTAACCTTTTATGTGGTACAGTGTCAAATGCTTTGGAGAAGTCCAGATACACGACATTCAGTGATTCGCCGCTGTCAAGTCTAGAACTTACCTCCTCATAGAAACTGATTAAATTAGTTTGGCATGACTGATCCCTCATGAAGCCATGCTGATATGGCGTTTTTTGCTTATTTCCGTTGAGATGCTCTAAGATAGCATCTCTTAGAAAACCTTCAAACAGTTTACCCACAACAGATGTTAAACTTACCGGTCTATAGTTTCCAGGCTCTGTTTTTGGACCCTTTTTGAATATTGGCACCACATTTGCTATGCGCCAATCCTGTGGGGCATTCCCTGTCAGTATAGAGTCTGCAAATATCAGAAATAAGGGTCTGGCTATGACATTACTTAATTCCCTTAGGATACGGAGGTGTATGCCACCCGGTCCTGGCGATTTGTCTATTTTATTCTTTATTAAGTCGCTGTTGTACTTCTTCCTGGGTCAGACAGGACACTTTTAATGGGGAATTTATTTTTACATTTCATCTGACAGTTTATTTTCCTCAGTAAATAAATTGGAGAAAAAAATATTTAACTGCTTTGCTTTCTCCTCGTCGCTCTCTGCGACTCCCCCCTCATTACTCTTTAAAGGGCTGACACCTTCAGATATATACTTAATGCTTTAAATTTCTTCGTAGAGATTCGGAGCATTCAGTATGTACTGAAGTCCCGATTGGCCAGCGTGATCTTCTGGGTTTTTGCGTATTCAGGTGATCTCACTTGATCACGGCATCTAAAGCATTTAATTACCGCAATCGGCATTATTGCCATTTGCGGTAATTAGCCGCAGGTATGAAACAGCAGAGATCTGCTGGCCATGACGCCAGCTGCACGTGCGAGCGGGTGTCATGCTTTCACAGCGCTACCAGCGCCGTACATGTACGGCGCTGGTAGCGAAAGGGTCTAAAAAATGTAATGCCAAGCAATAAAAAAGTCCAATATAGACCAAAATAGTACCAATCAAATGGTCACCTCATCCAGCAAAAAAATCAGCTCCTACATGAGACAATCGTCCCAAAAAAATAAAAATAAAAATGGTTTCAGGAAATGGACAGATAAAAATGTTTAAAAAAATAAATAAATAAATGCTTTTATTGTGTAAAACAAAGCAAAATAATATACAGTAAATAGATATGATAGGTATTGTCACATCCGTAACAACCTGCTCTATAAAAATAGCACATGATCTAGCCTGTCAGGTGAAAATCGTTAAAAACAAAATATAAACTGTGCCAGAACAGCCATTTTTTGGTCAAGTGTAAAATCGAGCGATGAGAAATCATATGTATCCCAAAATAGCACTTATCCCGTGGTTTCCAAAATGGGGTCTTTTTTTTGGCAGTTTCGACTGTGGGTGCATCAGTCATGGTTATTCATGAATTTTTGCTCTCCCTGCCTACCTGCTGATGACTGTCTTCTACCTAGTTTTCTCCATTTCTCTCTAGGAGAGAAATGCCAATCATCAGCAGATGGGCGGGAAGTGCAGGAGAATATGAATAACCATGACTCTTCTCAAGTATATTTAACTCTTTTCAAGGCCTGGGCTGTAATGATTATAAAGCTGGTTCTCTGCAACCACTTACCATTAGCTCATGAGTGATACACTGATGAAATCAGCATTTTTGTCACTACTTTATGCTGTCATCAGTGAGCTCAGCATCAAGTTGTACATGTTAAACATTTAAGAATTGCTTCTAAAATTCTAAGGCTTCTGATGTCTTTAAAAAATAAAATGTCATTTACAAAATGATGCCAACATAAAAGTAGACATATAGGGAATGTAAAGTAATAACTATTTTGTGAAGTATCACTATTTCCATTAAAAGCAGATTTGGGGGGCGTGGCCTGCACAGAGAGCGTGATGGCTGCTTAGCCCTTGTGCTTTTCACTAGGGTTGAGCAAACCCGAACTGAAAAGTTTGGGTTCGTACCGAGTTTTAGGATTTTTAGAACCCGGACCCGAACCAGAACATTTCCGTAAAAGTTTGGGTTCGGTGTTCGGCGCTTTATTGGCGCTTTTTGAAAGGCTGTACAGCAACCAATCAACAAGCGTCATACTACTTGCCCCAAGAGGCCATCACAGCCATGCCTACTAATGGCATGGCTGTGATTGGCCAGAGCAGCATGTGACCCAGGCTCTATATAAGCTTGAGTCACATAGCGCTGCACGTCACTCTGCTGTTACAAGTGTAGGGAGAGGATGCTGCTGGACTTCAGGGAGAGAATAGGAGAGAGTCTAACTCAGCGATCTACCTAGAAATAGTTGTGTGGGTTTAGGACACAATCGTTTTACACTGCCCTGAGGCCATTGACCAAAAAAATAACTTATAATTCTGTTAGTTAGGTGGGTGGCGGCGACGGCCATTTTATGCATGCTCAGTGCACCAGCACTGCATCTGAGCTTTTGGGACATTGCAAATCTGCATATTTTTGGGCAAACTACAACATTTGGATTAGTCAGTGTGCAATTTAAGGTAGAGATACACCCATCATTTTCTGGGGTTTTAAAAACACACAGTTTTTTTCAAAAAACAGTATTTTCCAGATCTGCAAGTGTTAAATTCAAGTGGAATATATACAGCTTTTATATTATGTTACCAAAAAAAGACTTTTTGGGCAATCTACAACATCTGTATTAGTTAGTGTACAATTTAAGCTAGAAATACACCCATCATTTTCTGTGGTTTGAAAAAGACACTTTTTTGACAAAAAACACTATTTTCAGGCCTTCAGCACATGTGAAATTACAGGCTTATATACTGCTGTCAAATACAGTTGTTAAACAAACACTCGGTTGGGCACAAAAAATTTAGTTGGCAGCCTTTGATGCAGATGTCATTGTGAGATACACCCTTAATACATTTGGGTTTCAGAGATTTTAAATACCGCCATTTGGTGCACCAATATTGAATTCAGGCCTACGCCATGTGAGATACCCCCCTCTACATACAGGGGTTTGAATCAGGCATTTGAAATACAGCCATTTTAAATACAGCCATTTTGGGCAAATAAATATTTACTTCAGGCCTACAATGGTTCAGACCATGTGAGATCCCCCCTCTACATACAGGGGTTTGAATCAGGGATTTGAAATGCAGCCATTTGAAATACAGCCATTTAGGGCAAATAAATATTTACTTCAGGCCTACACTGGTTCAGGCCCTGTGAGATACTCCCTCTACATACAGGGGTTTGATTCAGGGATTTGAAATACAGCAATTTGAAATACAGCCATTTTGTGCAAAGACAGATTTATTTCAGGCCCACACTGGTTCAGGCACAGTGAGATACCCCCTCTACATACAGGGGTTTGAATCAGGGATTTGAAATACAGCCATTTAGGACGAAGATATATTTACTTTAGGCCTACATTGTTTTAGGCCCTGTGAGATACCCCCTCTACATACAGGGGTTTGATTCAGGGATTTGAAATACATCCATTTTAACCGCCTCCGGACCGCCTAACGCAGGATCGCGTTCCAGAGGCGGCTGTCTCAGGCAGAGTCATGCATCGGCGCGTCATCTCGCGAGACACGAGATGACGCTTAAAGCTGGCCCACGCATGCACATCGCGGGCCAGCAAAAGTTAAAGGGGGGGTTACATCATCAGCCTGCCAGCCAATGATCATCGCTGGCAGGCTGATGAGTTTCAAAAAAACAAATCACAAGCAAGTTAACACTTTATATTTATAAATATAAGGTGTTAAATGGCTGCTGTGCTCCTCTGTTGGTCCTTTTGGTCGGTTAGTTCCAGCAGAGGAGCACAGTTCAGTGAGTACACCAAACAGCACACTTAGCCCCCAGATCACCCCCCATCACCTCAATTAGCCCCTTGATCGCCGCTGTCAATCACCTAGTAAAAGGGAAAAAAGTGATCAGTGTAAACTGTCACTTTTTTTTTCCACGGGTATTGACTGTTAGGCTTTAGGATAGTTTAGGCCCCTTGGTTAGGTAGTTAGCGATCGTTTAGCGTCCAGCCCACCGCATCGCAGTCACTGATTCGCTGATTAGCATATCGCTAATCAGCATTTGCACTTTTATAGTATCTGTAAGTGATCAAAACTGATCACTGTCAGATCTATAATAATATTAGTGTCACCTTAGCTCGCCCTCCACCCAAAATGCAGTGCTTGGCCGATCAGGCCTGATCGGTCGCCCACACGTGCGTTCACCCACACCCGCCCCAGTGACAAAAAAAATTTTGATCACTGCACAATCACTTTCCAAGCACTGCAGCGATAAAGTTTGGATATTTTTTATCAATCGCAGCGGCCTCCAGTACTTCGCTAGCCTCCCATTTGTAAGACAGGCTTGCTTTTTTTCTTGGGTAGTCTCAGGGAATGCCCACTAAATGTAGTAGTCCAAATATCAAACAAGGGGTATTCTTCTGAAGAGGCCTACAGGCTTCTGACCCAGTCGGATGAGGAATGGGAACCCTCATCTGACAAATCCAGCGGGTCAGAATATGAACCTGTAGAAAGCAGTGGCAGTCTGACCCAAAGTTCGGACGAGGAGGTTGAGGTCCCTGATAGCACCAGGCGTACCCGGACCCGTGTTGCTACACCACAGGTTGCGCAGGATCCGCTTCAAGGGCAGCAGAGTGGGGCTGGCGCTGTCGGATTACGTGGTGAGGCATACACCAGCAGCACAGCCCACCCTAGACCGAGTACCAGCACTGCCGTACAACATGGTGAAGTGGCGAGCACCAGAAGGGCAGTTGAAGATGGTACGGTGGCACGTGCAATAGTTACCCCGTCGCAGCCACCGCACAGACAGGCCCGTAGAGCCCCTAGAGTCCCTGAGGTGCTGGCAAACCCTGATTGGCAGTCCCCAACTTCAGCCGCACCATAAGTTCCCCCTTTCACCGCCCAGTCTGGAGTTCAGGTTGAGACAGCTCAGATCGGTTCGGCACTGGGATTTTTTTAGCTGTTCTTGACTGCGGAGCTCTTGGACATAGTCGTGGCAGAAACAAATCGGTATGCCACTCAATTTATAGCCGCCAACCCGGGAAGCTATTATGCCCTGCCTTTCCGGTGGAAACCCGTCCAAGTTTCCGAATGAAAATTTTTTATGGGCCTTCTACTCAACATGGGTCTAACCAAAAAGCATGAATTGCGGTCATATTGGTCCACGAACCCAATTCATCACATGCCCATGTTCTCTGCTGCCATGTCCAGGGCACGATTTGAGGCCATTCTGCATTTCCTGCACTTTAGCCACAACACCGTCCACCTCCCGTCCCAGAGGCCACCCAGCTTTTGACCGGCTCCAAACAATTCGGCCCCTCATAGACCACTTCAACAACAAATTTGCTGATTTGTATACCCCTGAGCAAAACATCTGCGTAGACGAGTCCCTTATACATTTTACTGGGCGCCTTGGCTTCAAACAATACATCCCAAGCAAGCGCGCCCGGTATGGGGTTAAATTGTATAAGCTCTGTGAAAGGGCCACAGGCTATACCCACAAATTTCGGATCTATGAGGGTAAAGATCAGACCCTGGAGCCGGTCGGTTGCCCTGACTACCTGGGGAGCAGTGGGAAGACAGTCTGGGACTTGGTGTCACCCTTATTTGGCAAGGGGTACCATCTTTATGTGGACAATTTCTACACAAGTGTGCCCCTCTTCAGGCATTTGTTCCTAGAACAGATTGGCTGCTGTGGCACCGCGTGACCTAGTCGCCGGGGCATCCCCCAACGGCTCGTTACCACCCGTCTTGCAAGGGGGGAGAGGGCTGCCTTGTGTAACGAAGAACTGCTCGCGGTGAAATGGAGTGACAAGCGTGACGTTTACATGCTCTCCTCCATTCACGCAGACACGACAATACAAATAGAACGAGCAACCAGTGTCATTGAAAAGTCCCTCTGTGTCCACGACTATAATTCGCTCATGGGAGGGGTGGACTTCAATGACCAGATGTTGGCTCCTTATTTAGTTTCCTGACGCACCAGGCGCTGGTATAAGAAGGTGTCTGTATATTTGATTCAATTGGCTATGTACAATAGTTTTGTTCTCTACAGTAAGGCTGGGAGAACAGGATCCTTCCTCAAATTTCAGGAAGAGATCATCGAGAACCTCCTGTATCCACGAGGTTCCGTGGCCCCATCCACCAGTGTATTGAGCAGTATACACGAGCGACATTTCCCCAAAGTCGTTGCTAGTACCTCAACCCAACCGTCACCCCGAAAAAGATGTTGTGTGTGTAGCAGGAGTGGAATAAGGCGTGACACCCGCTATTTCTGTCCTGACTGCCCTGACCACCCTGCCCTATGCTTAGGGGAGTGTTTCCGGAAGTACCACACACAGGTACACTTAGCATAGGGATTGCATCTCACAGGACAGGTACACAGGGCTATTAGGGCCCATTTACTCACAGCTGCTGCAAACCTCTCCTTTCACCTGGGACAAAGTGCATAATGTACTTCGCCACATCTTTGGGCGATTTGCGCTTTGCACATTGTCCCATGGGGAAGGAGAGGTTTGTCCTATAAAGGTAAAAAGATAAATAACAAAATCACCGGTAAGCAAAAAAGTTAACGTTCTGTTCAAAAAGTTAAATAAAGTTTATATGTTCCGTTCAAATGTTATTATAAAGTTAATAAATCTATTGCGTTGCGGCCTGGTTTTTTCTTTTTTTTTTCTTTTTTTTACCTTCCAGGTTGACCAACCGATCGACTATCTGCAGCACTGATGTGCATTCTGACAGAAGCATTGCGCTGCTGTCAGATTACACAAAAGTCGGTGTATTTCTCCTCTGCAGTAAAAGATACGTTTGCCGAGGCATATTAGCTGAGGGGGCGGCGGTGTTCATATGCTTTGGCAAACACTTTGTATATATAAAAAAAAAAAAAAAAAAAGGCAATGATTTATTCATCCACATCGATTGATGTGAATGGCGAAATCGGGTTTGCCAATGCATACGAGCTAAGTGGATATGGATGTTGGGCGGAGCTCCTATGTCCTGGCAGACGCCTTTCCCCTCCTTTTTTTTTGTCAGAGATTTTTTCATCCACATTGATCGATGCGAATGAAGAAATCTGTGCCGTTCATTTTTTCTTTCAGCCCAGAGGCTAAACGGAAAAAAAAATATCTTATTACCTGTATGCTCAATATAAGGAGAATAGCAGAAACTCCTAATGCTGGCCATACATGTAATGATTGCGGAGACCCTCAAATGCCAGGGCAGTACAAACACCCCACAAATGACCCCATTTTGGAAAGAAGACACCCCAAGGTATTCGCTGAGGGGCATATTGAGTCCATGAAAGATTGAAATTTTTGGCCCAAGTTAGCGGAGAGGGAGACTTTGTGAGAAAAAAAAAAAAAACTATGAACTCGCCATGCCCCTCATTGAATACCTTGGGGTGTCTTCATTCCAAAATGGGGTCACATGTGGGGTATTTATACTGCCCTGGCATTTTAGGGGCCCTAAAGCGTGAGAAGAAGTCTGGGTTCAAAATGTCTAAAAATGCCCTCCTAAAAGGAATTTGGGCCCCTTTGCGCATCTAGGCTGCAAACACATGGTATCGCCGTACTCAAGAGAAGTTGGGGAATGTGTTTTGGGGTGTCATTTTACATATACCCATGCTGGGTGAGATAAATATCTTGGCAAAAGACAACTTTTCCCAATTTTTGTATACAAAGTTGGCATTTGACCAAGATATTTATCTCACCCAGCATGGGTATATGTAAAATGACACCCCAAAACACATTCCTCAACTTCTCCTGAGTACAGCGATACCACATGTGTGACACTTTTTTGCAGCCAAGTGGGCAAAGGGGCCCACATTCCAAAGAGCACCTTTCGGATTTCACAGGCCATTTTTTACAGATTTTGATTTCAAACTACTTTGCACGCATTTGGGCCCCTAAAATGCCAGGGCAGTATAACTACCCCACAAGTGACCCCATTTTGGAAAGAAGACACCCCAAGGTATTTCATGATGGGCATAGTGAGTTCATGGAAGTTTTTATTTTTTGTCACAAGTTAGTGGAATATGAGACTTTGTAAGAAAAAAATATATATAAAAATTCGACATTTTCCGCTAACTTGTGACAAAAAATAAAAAGTTCTATGAACTCACTATGCCCATCAGCGAATACCTTAGGGTGTCTACTTTCCGAAATGGGGTTATTTGTGGGGGTTTTCTACTGTCTGGGCATTGTAGAACCTCAGGAAACATGACAGGTGCTCAGAAAGTCAGAGCTGCTTCAAAAAGCAGAAATTCACATTTTTGTACCATAGTTTGTAAACGCTATAACTTTTACCCAAACAATTTTTATTTTTTACCCAAACATTTTTTTTAATCAAAGACATGTAGAACAATAAATTTAGAGAAAAATTTATATATAGATGTCGTTTAAAAAATAAATAAATTACAACTGAAAATGAAAAATGTCATTTTTTTTGCAAAAATTTCGTAAAATGTCGATTAATAACAAAAAAAGTAAAAATGTCAGCAGCAATGAAATACCACCAAATTAAAGCTCTATTAGTGAGCAGAAAAGGAGGTAATATTAATTTGGGTGGTAAGTTGCTTGACCGAGCATTAAACGGTGATAGTAGTGTAGTGCAGAATTGTAAAAATTGGTCTGGTCATTAAGGGTGTTTAAGCTAGGGAGGCTGAGGTGGTTAAATACAGCCATTATAGGCAAAGAAATATTTACTTCAGGCCTACACTGGTTCAGACCATGTGAGATCCCCCCTCTACCTACAGGGGTTTGAATCAGGCATTTGAAATACAGCCGTTTGAAAAACAGCCATTTTGGCCAAAGAAATATTTACTTCAGGCCTACACTGGTTCAGACCGTGTGAGATACCCCCTCTACATACAGGGGTTTGAATCAGGCATTTGAAATACAGCCATTTAGGGCAAATAAATATTTACTTCAGGCCTTCACTGGCTCAGGCCATGTGAGATATTCCCTCTACATACAGGGGTTTGATTCAGGGATTTGAAATACAGCCATTTGAAATACAGCCATTTTGGGCAAATAAATATTTACTTCAGGCCTACACTGGTTCAGATCGTGTGAGATACACCCTTTACATACTGTCGTTCTATTCTACTATTAATTAAACATCCATTTAGGGCAGGATCCTAAATTAGAAAAATGTGAGGAGAGTTTCAAATAAGGGATGTGGCCCAGGTCGTGGTGCTGCTGGAGGAGCTCCTGTTGCAGGGAGAGGACGTGGTCGATCTGTGCCAGCTACACGCACAAGTGAAACCCCTTCCTCAGGTGCGGGTAGGCGACATAACTTGCAGTGGTATTTGGTCGGGCCTAATGCTGCTCTACAAATGGTGAGGCCTGAACAAGTACAGGCGATAGTAGATTGGGTTGCTGACAGTGGATCCAGTTCCTTCACATTGTCTCCCACCCAGTCTCCTGCTGAAAGACCACAGTTGGCACCTGCAGCCGATGTCCATCAGTCTTTCACCTCACCCCCTTGCAAATCAGCCAAGCAGTCTGAGCCCCAAGTCATGCAGCAGTCTCTTCTGCTTTTTGATGACTCTGTTAGCAGGGTTTCCCAGGGCCATCCACCTAGCCCTGCCCCAGAAGTGGAAGAGATTGCGTGCATCGATGCCAAACCACTTATCTTTCAAGATGAGTACATGGGAGGACCATCGCAGCACGTCTCAGATAATGACGAAACACAGGTGCCAACTGCTGGGGCTTTCGAAAGTGTGCAGACCGACAAGGAAGGCAGGGGTGAAGACTGGCTGGAAGATGATGTGGAGGATGATGAGGTCTTCGACCCCACATGGAATCAAGGTTATGCAAGTGACCGATGTAGTTCGGAGGAAGAGGTGGTCGTCGCATAGAGCCACCAGCACAGCAGATGAGGGAGCAGGGTGCAAAAGCAGAGTGGCCGTCCTCTAGACAGTGCGCCTGCTACTGCCCATCACAGCAAGGGACCGAGCACACCAAAGCCAGCTCCAAGGAGTTTCCTGGCGTGGCAGTTCTACAGACAATGTGCTGACAACAAGACACAAGTGGTTTGCACGCTGTGCAATCAGAGCCTGAAGCGAGGCATAAACGTTCTCAAACTGAGCACAACCTGCATGACCAGGTATTTAAGTGCAAAGCACGAGCTGCAGTGTAGTAGACACCTCAAAAACCGAGAAAGATCTCTGGCTCCTCCTGCTTTCTCTTCTGCTGCAGTCGCGGCCTCTTCATCCACCTCTAGAGTGACAGTGCCACCTGGCACTCCGCAAACAGAGGATCTGCCAGTAAAACCACCACCTGGGTCACCAAGCATCTCCACAATGTCCCAAGGAAGCGTTCAGCTCTCCATATCCCAAACGCTGGAGGGGAAAAGGAAGTACCCCCCGTACCCATCCATGATCCCTAGCCCTAAATGCCAGCATTTCTAAATTACTGGCATTTGAAATGCTGTCATTCCGTCTGGTGGAGACGGAGCGTTGTTGTGCTTTTTCATAAGTGTAAACAGTTATAGCTACTTGTTTTAGTTATAATGGGTATTCATTGCCTTTAAGAGCAATGTTGATTTATATTCACTGTTTTGTATGAAGTTTCATGTAGGCCAAAGTAAGTCCATGAGAAGATTACTGTGCTGTTCAAAAGCTACTGTTATTGTAACAATATATTATACATTTAGAAAGTTAGAAGATACACGGCACCTGCAGATTCTGAGGCTTCATTGTTTTTCCTATCTGAACATGAATTCCACAGTGTGAGAATGGTCTAGATGTTCCTCAAAGTATATATACATGTTTCAAAGTTTGTCCCTCCGCCCTGAGACAAGGCCCTAGATGTCAGAGGTGTGTAGTACTGAAAATATTAGGCATGTATGAGTTAACTCTTAATGGTATGATGCTTATTGCTTATACAACAGTGCCACCTAGATATAAGCGGTTAATACTACATCAGTAGCAAAATTGCATTCTGGGTAGTATTATGACGCCATGCTCCTTATCAATGCACACACCTATCCAACAATGATTGGAAAGTTCCAAACTCGGAGGGCGTGTTCATCTGATAAGTTTTGGGTTAAGAAACCAGTTACCAGAAAAAAAATAAAAAAATAAAAAGGAGAAAAGGAAACAAACATTTGGATTATAGATCTCTGGAGAATCATTTGGATTATCGGGAAAAACTCTTGAGAGCTGGCTGCCCCAAGACTCTGCACATCACTTGACCCTTGGGTAATGTATATTTTTGTTTTATGTAGTATTGATCTAAATTAATTGGCTTGATACTTAGCCAGATACCCGCTCATTTGCGGACGTGTAACGTTAGTTGCTACATCAGTATTTTCTCTGATTTCAGTTACGATGCATATAACTGAAAAAAAGGGGATAATATTGGAGAAACTCTTTGTTGGGAATCTTTATATTCCCTAGTTTGATATCAAGTCAATAATTTATAAGTTTTGTTGCAATACTACCATTATCTGAAGATTGGTCATCATTTTTGGGGCGGAGCAAGGGCTCGTATTGGTCATGTTCTTGATTGAGTTTTCCGCATAATCCATTGATTGTATATCTCTCACAGATTTAAAGCTGTATTGCATAATATTCTTGTGTTGGTTGAGTAGTGTTTTATTGGTATCATATAGTGGTGAATTCTGGGTACTGCATATCATTGTATATTACTGAAATTTATGTTGATTCATTTTTTGTTTGTATTTTAACCTATTGTATAATAAACCATTTATATTTTTGCATAGACGCTTGTACCCTGTTTTACTGATTGCACAAAATAATCAGGTTCTCGATAGAACTCTTTGAGATGTTTATGTCCATCTCACGGGTCAATATAGTTTGCATAATTTTTCTTTTGACCCGATAGTTTTTTTTTATATTTATATAAAGCATTTGCTTTATATACCCGACAGCGTTTAAAGGCCTTATGGTGGTGGCTGTCCCACAGTACATCGTGCCCAGCCAACACTAATTTTCAAGGCGAGCCATCCCTTCCCTGCACAACCAAGTAGTGGACAAAATCAGGTGTCCACTGCACAACGCCATCTGTGGCAAGGTGCACCTGACTACGGATACGTGGACCAGTAAGCACAGTCAGGGCCGTTATATCTCCATAACAGCACACTGGGTAAATGCAGTGGCGTCTGGGCCTGAAGCGGATAGCAGTTTGGCACATGTCCTTCCACCACCGAGGATTGCAGGGCGCTTCAGTTTGCCTCCTGTTGCTTCCTCCTCCTACTCTGCTTCCTCATCCTCTACCAGCTGCTCATCCGGTCAGCATAACACCTTCACCATTATCTTCAGCACAGTCAGGGGTAAAAGACAGCAGGCAGTTTTAAAACGTATCTGTTTGGGGGACAAACCACACACCGCTCAGGAGCTGTGGACGGGCCTTGAACAACAGATCGATGAGTGGTTTGTGCCAGTCAGCCTCAAGCCCGGCCTGGTGGTGTGCAATAATGTGCTAAATCTTGTAGCAGCTCTGGGACTAGCCGGTTTGACGCACATACCTTGCCTGGCGCATGTGCTGAATTTGGTGGTGCAGAGATTCCATAAAAATTACCCCGACATGTCAGAGCTGCTGCATAAAGTGCAGGCCATCTGTGCGCACTTTCTTGGTTCTCACCCTGCTGGTTCTCGCCTGTCAGCACTGCAGCGTAACTTCGGCCTTCACGCTCACCGCCTCATATGCGACGTGCCCACAAGGTGGAACTCCACCTTGCATATGCTGACCAGACTATGCGAGCAGCAGCAGGCGATAGTGGAGTTTCAGCTGCAGCATGCACGGGTGAGTCACTCGGCGGAACAGCACCACTTCACCACCAATGACTGGGCCTCCATGCAAGACCTGTGTTCCTTGTTGCGCTGTTTCGAGTACTCCACCAACATGGCCAGTGCCGGTAACGCCGTTCTCAGCATAACTATCCGGGCCCCTTCTGCATACGCTCGCTCTGTGAAAACACTGATGCCAGCGGATTAACATCTTGTATGCCACAGTTAAAGCTGACCACGGCATGCAGAGGGTTTGCGGAGGATATGGGTGCCCTCCGCATCTCCCTCGGTTCCCGGCGCTTCAGTGGCGGGGACACGATGGCAGAGAAGGCAAGCTCGATGCCTTTTATAGAAACCTGTGAGATCCAGCCCTTAGGCTCGGTCTCACATAAATAAAAAAGTTAAATATACCGGTAGTTTCAAGTAAAAAAAATATATACATTTCCCAAAATAAAACACATAAAATTGTAAAAAGAAAAAACGACATATAGGGCCGCGTGATGACCAGCTCTATTAAAATATCACATGATCCACCCACTCACCTGAATGCTGTAGAAAAAATAAAATAAAAAACTGTGCTAAAACAACATTTTTTTTTATCACCTTACATCACAAAAAGTGCAACACCAGGAGAACAAAAAAGGCGTATGCCCCCCAAACCATCACCTCACCAAAAAAAAACTATGGCTTTCATAATATGGAGACACTAAAACATGATTTTTGGGGTTTCAAAAATGCTTTTATTGTGCTAAAAGTGAAAAGTTGACATATTAGGTATCGCCGTGTCCCTCACAACCAGGTCTGTTCAAATATCACTTGACCTAACCCCTCAGATGTAAAAATAAAAATAAAAAATGGTTTAAAAAAAACCTTTCTTTATAACCTTACATTACAAAAAGTGTAATACCAAGCAATCAAAAAGTAATATGCACCCTAAAATAGTACCAATCAAACTGTCATCTCATACAGAAAAAAAATTAGCCCCTACATAAGACAGTTGCCCAAAAAATAAAAAAGAATATGGCTTTCAGAATATGGAGACACTAAAAAATATTTTTTTCAAAAATGCTTTACTATGTAAAACTGAAAACAACCACAATATTTGGTATTGTCTCGTCGGTAACCACCTGCTCTATAAAAATAGCACAAGATCTAATCTGTCAGATAAACATTGTAAAAAACTAAAAAATAAAAACGGTGCCAAAACAGCTATTTTTTTTACCTTACCTAACAAAAAGTGTAATATAGAGCAGCCAAAACTCTTTTGTACCCTAAAATAGTCTAAAAAAACTGCCACCTTATCCCGTAGGGGTAAATGAGGTAAAATGGGGTAGACTTTTTCGAGTTTCTACTCTAGGGGTGTATCAGGGGGTCTTCAAATGTGACATGGCAACTTAAAATTATCCCAGTCAAATCTGCCCTCCAAAAACCACATGGCGTTCCTTTCCTTCTGTGCCCTGCCATGTGCCCATACAGCAGTTTACGACCATATGGGGTGTTTCTGTAAACTACAGAATCAGTGTAATAAATATTAAGTTTTGTTTGGCTGTTAACCCTTGCTTTGTTACTGGAAAAATTGACTAAAATGGTAAATCTGCCAAAAAAAGTGAAATTCTGAAATGTCATCTCCATTGTCCTTAAATTCTTGTGGAACACCTAAAGGGTTAACAAAGTTTGTAAAATCAGTTTTGAATACCTTGAGGGGTGTAGTTTCTAAAATGGGGTCACTTTTTTGCAGTGACCCCATGGATGGTTTCTATTATGTAAGCCCCACAATGTGACTTTAGACCTGAACTGGTCCTTAAAAATTTTCTTGATAATTTTAAGATTTGCTTCTAAACTTCAAAGCCTTCTAACCTCCCAAAAAAAAGAAAATATAATTTACAAAATAATACAAATATAGAGTAGACATATGGGAAATGTAAAGTAATAACTATTTTAGGAGGTACCACTATCTGTTTTAAAATCAGAGAAATAGAAATTTAGAAAATTGAAATTTTTTCTAAATTTTTGGTTAATTTTGTATTTTAAAAAAAATAAAAATCTAATATTTTGACTCAAATTTACCATTGTCATGAAGTACAATATGTGCCGAGAAAACAATCTCAGAATGGTTTGTATAAGTTAAAGCGTTTTAAAGTTATCACCACATAAAGTGACACATGTCAGAATAGCAAAAAAAGGCCTGGTCCTCAAGGTGAAAAATGGCAGGGTCCTGAAGGGGTTAAGGAACAAATGATGCAATTCGCAAGAAAGCAGTCAAAATTTCCTGACCCTTTTCAGGACATTACTTTGTTCACAGATCTCTCGCAATTAACATCACAGGCAAGATGCAATCTACTGCCGATCACACAATGCCTTCAGCAACATGGAATCTCATATAAATGAGGTTTCCCCACAAAGCTACTCGTTTCTAGGAATGGGGACCTGCATGTCATCTCTTCGCCTGAAAAAGGAATGGAGCTGCTGAAGAAATGGGGCCTACAGATAACAACTCTCTCACCGCCCAGCCCTACCAACTCCTCTCCGCAGAGAATGCACCCAGGATGCAGGATGGTCCATAACAGCTAACGACATGTGAGATTACCACTGCAACCCATATTGCAGGACACTGATCCTTATTCTTACAAACTAACCCCATAGTTTGTGCAGTGTCATACACTGCACTCTATTGTTTTTGCTTGTTAATATTGCTTCTCTACAGGTTTCACTTAATTCTCGATTCTATAGTTCTCATTTTGTCACACCAAGGGCTTCTTTGTCTGTGAAGGTTCTCATTTATCTAGGTCATGCTATATCTGTAAAGAATAAATCAAGGCAACTGGACTTACTGTAGATTTCTTGAAAATGTTTCACTCGTTCTTCCAACAAGCTTTATCAATTCTGAGTGACTGTACAAGAATTCTCTGGGATTAAATATGTAACTGAATCAACATCTGGTAATTATTACCAGCATGGGGTCAGAGGTCATTATACTCAGCATGGGGTCAAAGGTGTTGATTCCATTATCCTAATTGGAGTCAGTAGGTGATAATGACCTCCCAGAAAAAGGTGTCAAGACAGCATTGTATGTGGCAGACAATAGATGTCTAACTGTCACGGCCACGGTTATGGTCGTGACTCCTTGGGAGCCGCATACAGTTGCCCGCGGTTGTGGTTGTTGTTTCAACCGCAGCTGAGGCATATTGTAGTTGGCCTCAGTGCGGTTGCCGCGGACAACAGCTATGTGTGCGGTTCCCGGGGAGTTGTGTGCGTGTGTGGATGCACTTTGTTTGTATGTCTGGTGTGCACTTGTTGTTGTTTGGTGCGCACGGACATCGTCCTTTCACTGTGGCTGCCCGTGGCAACGTTTGGTATTATGTACATGTGGTGGCAGTGTCTCGGTCTTCGGGCTGTCTCCCAGGACGGCTGCCACCCATGTCGTTGCCAGCGGCAACAGCCACAGGGTGATCAGGTTGGTCACTTCCCCTGTATGTGTATTTTCCCTTCTGTGTGCTGGAAGGGTTAACTTCCTTCCCAGTGTGTGTGTTGTGTCACTGGGTGTGGTTGACCGGTGGGTGTGGCCACTTTGCCTATAAAGCCTGTGTCTGGAGCACAGCTCAGTAGGTTGCTTTCAGTCATGCTTGGCTGAGGCAGCCTCCTGTGGATTCCATCCTTCTTGTAAGGGCCACCCTTCTGGTCATAAGTTTATTTCCTTTGATGTGTTGTTGATGTCCCATCTTTCCTTGTGTTTTAGTGCAGCTATGGATCTGGGTCCCTGTGTGTGGATGCATGGTGATCTTCAGCATGCCAGCACAGGGATCCAGTCAGCTAGGCTAAGACAGGTAGGTGTGGAACTGTGTGGGTTCACCTGTCTTATCCATAGACCTGTTTATGTTCCCTTTCTTCATGCTGCTTGGCCAGTGAGACTCCTGCTCCTCCGTGTCTAGGAGGAGTGGGTTGTCTTACTCTGTCTCTAGTTCAGGGCCGACTTGAGGGCTTGTAGGGACTATAAGGTTCCAGCGTATGAGCCCTCCTACCATCAAGGTCGGCTCATGCAGACAGGAGACAGGGTCAGCGTTAGGGACGCATTAGGAGGTGACCAGCTCCCTAATTCTGTGGTCCTGGCCTAGTAGCGACCGGACATCTTACATCATCGCACGGCTGAGGATTTCCCCCATCCTCAGCCGTGACAGTATGACCGGAAAGGCTCCTTGCTTGGAGGTCTGGGGGTTTCGCCTCTGACAGCGCGGTGAGTGGCGTTTCCTTGCCTTCCCTTCACCGTTGCCTCGCTTGGTGTCCCCCTGATTTTATCTTGCACGTGGTGTTGTTTGGTGTGCGGTGTGCACACCTTCGGAAGAGGGTGCAGCATGTATGGCCTGCCGTTTGGGGCACACATGCGCGTTCTCCGGAGGGAGAGCGTTATGGGGTTCACCGTTAACGGCGCGGTTGGTGGCTTTTCCCCGCCACCTTGCTAACCGTGTCCGTGTTGGTGACCCCTCGTCCCTCTCAGGGTTCCTATCTCTGGTCGTCTGCTGGCAGCATTCCTTTGGTGTTCCGGCAGGTGTGCTGGTTGGGGAGTGTCTGCTGGCAGCGACCTGGAGTAGGAACGTCCTCCTGAGTTGGACGCGGTGTCCAGTGTTCCTCCTCCAAACTGCTTTGTTGGCTGGCGACCTGGGACTGTTGTGTACGGTCCAGGTCTGTTGGCGGCAGTTCTGGGGGGGAGATACGGGCATCTGTCTGGCAGTGCCTCCAGTGTTCTCTCTTCCTTTCTGCTTTGTTGGCTGGCGACCTGGGACTGTTGTGTACGGTCCAGGTTTGTTGGCGGCAGCTCTGGAGGGAGACACTGGTGGTTATCAGGCATTGCCCCTCCCCCCCTCCCTGTTGTTTGGTCCCACCAGCTTCCCTTTTCGGTTGGGGGGGGCTTTGAGGGGAGGGAGTGTCACAGCCACGGTTATGGTCGTGACTCCTTGGGAGCCGCATACAGTTGCCCGCGGTTGTGGTTGTTGTTTCAACCGCAGCTGAGGCATATTGTAGTTGGCCTCAGTGCGGTTGCCGCGGACAACAGCTATGTGTGCGGTTCCCGGGGAGTTGTGTGCGTGTGTGGATGCACTTTGTTTGTATGTCTGGTGTGCACTTGTTGTTTGGTGCGCACGGACATCGTCCTTTCACTGTGGCTGCCCGTGGCAACGTTTGGTATTATGTACATGTGGTGGCAGTGTCTCGGTCTTCGGGCTGTCTCCCAGGACGGCTGCCACCCATGTCGTTGCCAGCGGCAACAGCCACAGGGTGATCAGGTTGGTCACTTCCCCTGTATGTGTATTTTCCCTTCTGTGTGCTGGAAGGGTTAACTTCCTTCCCAGTGTGTGTGTTGTGTCACTGGGTGTGGTTGACCGGTGGGTGTGGCCACTTTGCCCTATAAAGCCTGTGTCTGGAGCACAGCTCAGTAGGTTGCTTTCAGTCATGCTTGGCTGAGGCAGCCTCCTGTGGATTCCATCCTTCTTGTAAGGGCCACCCTTCCGGTCATAAGTTTATTTCCTTTGATGTGTTGTTGATGTCCCATCTTTCCTTGTGTTTTAGTGCAGCTATGGATCTGGGTCCCTGTGTGTGGATGCGTGGTGATCTTCAGCATGCCAGCACAGGGATCCAGTCAGCTAGGCTGAGACAGGTAGGTGTGGAACTGTGTGGGTTCACCTGTCTTATCCATAGACCTGTTTATGTTCCCTTTCTTCATGCTGCTTGGCCAGTGAGACTCCTGCTCCTCCGTGTCTAGGAGGAGTGGGTTGTCTTACTCTGTCTCTAGTTCAGGGCCGACTTGAGGGCTTGTAGGGACTATAAGGTTCCAGCGTATGAGCCCTCCTACCATCAAGGTCGGCTCATGCAGACAGGAGACAGGGTCAGCGTTAGGGACGCATTAGGAGGTGACCAGCTCCCTAATTCTGTGGTCCTGGCCTAGTAGCGACCGGACATCTTACATCATCGCACGGCTGAGGATTTCCCCCATCCTCAGCCGTGACACTAACCCCGCCCCCCCCCCCCCCCGACTCTATCAGCCTCGTTTGTACCAATCAGCCTCCTTATCCAAAACACAAACTTGACTGTCTTCAAAGGTACGACCTGTTTCTTTTAGATGTAAGTACACGGCTGAATCTTGACCAGAAGTTTTGGCTCTTCTATACTGGAATCAGCACCTTAGTGCCAATAAGAAAAAAGTAGTGGTGGGGGGGGGGGGGGGTGTATAGCGATTCAAAACTCAGTCACATATGTAGAAAAAGAGGTGATGGTGGACCCCAGGTGGAGATATGTTGTGCTGAGTTGTTTCATCAACAACACATTGCTCTCTATTTTAAATGTTTATGCACCAAATTCTATCCTTCAAGAGACATAATATTACCTGGTCTGAGCATGCTCCCATATCACTTGAATTAAGAACTCCTGCCCATCCAGTAAACACATACATTTGGCGCATTAATCCATTTATCTTTACAATTGAAAAGATCCAACAATCTCTATCCTCAGACTTAAAGGAATTCTTTACTATTAATTCTAGCTCCTAAAATAATCCATTCACCCTATGCAATGCTCACAAAGCATATATGAGAGGACTACTAATCCAACAAACTGCCCGCTTTAATAGAACAAGAACTTCAGGATCTACGACATAGAAAGGGAATTTTGTCCATACTATCATAACCTGTATAACCTACAAGAAGATCCATCTGTACCCCAGCCCTCAGTAGAAAACATTAATAACTTTCTTCAATTGGTACATTTGCCAAAGTTAAACCCTACTCAAGTTTCCTCTCTAAACACAACAATCTCCCAGCAAGAAGCCTCCAGAGCAATTAAAACTATAAAGCTTGGAAAGGCATCGAACCCCGCCATAGCAATGTGCACCTGCATACAGGGTTGTGCGGGCTGAACCCCCCACATTTTCTTCTTTGTAGTATATATTTTGGCAGCGTGGCGATCTCCAAGCAGTCATGCACACCTGACCAGTTCAGTTAGTCTGCCCTGGAGGTTGGTTTTAGAGTCAGTATAAAACTGAGTCTGCTTATATAGTACCTACCAGTAGCCATTTGGCTCCAGGAGAAGTATATAGTGGGCTCAGCATGCATGTTGGTACTTGCATCCCTGGATCCGATGAAAGCTGTAATGGCACCGGATGGTGTTAAAAGCAGAGTGTGCTTGGCGTGCATGCTGTACCTGCGCTCCCTGAGCTTTGTGTGGCTGTCATGGCCCATAACAGGTAGGAACTAGTGTTAGGGACCACTCATGAAGGCGACCTTGACGTGGTGAGTGGCTTATTACGCTTTGGCCAAAATGTACACTAATGCCTTATTCAACATCCAGCATAGAGGCAGGGCAGAGTGCTGGTTGCAGAGTGCGATTGCATTTGTGTTTTTGCGTTTGTATCTGTATTTCGCCATAGCAATGTGCACCTGCATACAGGGTTGTGCGGGCTGAACCCCCCACATTTTCTTTAATAGAACAAGAACTCGGGAACTTCAGGATCTACCAGAAAACTTTGATTGTCATACTATACCACATACTATATCAATCTGGACCCAGTTCTGAAGAAATAACTAACCCTTACAACATAGAAAGGGAATTTTGCCCATACTATCATAAGCTGTATAACCTACAAGAAGATCCATCTGTACCCCAGCCCTCAGTAGAAAACATTAATAACTTTCTTCAATTGGTACATTTGCCAAAGTTAAACCCTACTCAAGTTTCCTCTCTAAACACAACAATCTCCCAACAAGAAGCCTCAAGAGCAATTAAAACTATAAAACTATCACTTGTGCGTTGCGTGAAAATCGCAGCATTCTCCTCTTTGTGCGTTTTTCATGCAACGCAGGCCCCATAGAAGTGAATGGGGCTGCGTCAAAATCACAAGTATCTGCAAGCAAGTGCGGATGCGGTGCGATTTTCACGCATAATTGCTAGGAGACGATTGGGATGGAGACCCGATCATTATTATTTTACTTTATAACATGGTTATAAGGGAAAATAGCATTCTTAATACAGAATGCATAGTACAATAGGGCTGGAGGGGTTAAAAAAATAAATACAAATTTAACTTACCTTAATCCACTTGTTTGCGCAGCCTGGTTTCTTTGAGGAAAAGGACCTGTGGTGACGTCACTGGGCTCATCACATGGTCCGTCACATGATCCATCACCATGGTGATGGTTCATGTGATGGACCATGTGATGAGCCCAGTGACGTCATCAAAGGTCCTATTCCTACTGCACAGCAAAGATGAAGACAGAAGAGAAGCCGGGCTGCGCGAACAAGTGGATTAAGGTGAGTTAAATTATTTTTATTTATTTTTTTAACCCTTCCAGCCCTATTGTACTATGCATTCTGGATTAAGAATGCTTTTATTTTCCCTTATAACCATGTTATAAGGGAAAATAATACAATCTACACAACACCTAACCCAGACCTGAACTTCTGTGAAGAAGTTCGGGTTTGGGTACCAAATATGCCGATTTTTCTCACGCGCGTGCAAAACGCATTACAATGTTTTTAACTCGCTCGGAAAAATCGTGCATTCTCCCACAACGCACCCGCATCTTATCCGGTCCAAAAACATGACGCCTGCGTGAAAGAGGCCTAACTCTCTATCTTTGCAAGGTCTTAAACTTAGCTGTGTCAAAAGAAACATTCCCAGCAGAAATGCTAAGAGCTTATATGATCACTTTGCCAAAACCAAGCAAAGTCCCGAATACCCCAGCTAATTTTTTTAATTCTGACATAAAACTGTATGCAAAAATACTGGCTAATAGGCTTCTACCCTTATTACCCTTACTTATAAAACGGGATCAGGTGGGCTTTACTCCAGGCCATCAAGCACCAGACGGTACAAGGCGCATTATCAATTTAGTATATCAGGCAAATAAATTGAAATTCAGAGGACAAGAAAAAGGAAATTACGGCACTCACCTTCGGATGTAAAAAAAAATCTTTATTCTTCCATTATTAAAAGCTGGGTCAGCGGGACAGACAACATACAAATATAAAAAATCGACAACAGCCGTTTCGTGCTTGTATGCGCTTCCTCTGGCCTCAGTCTGTATGTGTGTGCACTGCAGGTCTTAATACCACATCTGGTGCTCAACCCTCCCACAGGTGAGGTCGTCACTCCCTACACTGGGAGGTTAATAACAGTAAAGAGCAGAGTGCACCACATATATCCACAGACCCTTTACACAAAAGAACGCCAACCTGATATCCAAAAGTAACACAGAAAGACAATCTACAAAAACACTCCCATGTCCAATTTTTCATTAAGTCCCAGGGGTCTTGCGCTCCGGAAAAAATTATCCACCTTCCTTCTCTCCTCAGTAGTTCACGCTCTTTGTTGCCCCTTTGTGGTGGAGGTGGCACTACCTCCACTCCTGCAAACCTCAGAACGCTACGATCTCCACCATGGGCCTCATTCACATGTTGTATAAGACAGTATTTAAGGTCTTTAGATGTTCACAGAACCTCTCAAACATACTGCGGATGGTTTTCCCGCATATACAAGATATTACATACACTACATCTTCGGGGATTCCTGGTATACTCAAAAGTCTGCTACGGCGATGGGGACTCCCGTCGCATGTACCTTTGCCAATTTATTTTTGGAAAGGTTAGAGGATCGTTACATCTACTCCACAACCAACCCTTTCCTCCCTAATATTAAGTTATAGCTGAGGTATGTGGATGACGTGTTCATGGCATGGTCAGAGACGGAGGTCCTTTTTATGGATTTCGTTAAACACCTTAACACCATAAATGCCATGAACATGACATTCACATACAAATATGGAGGTGACAGGTTAGAGTTTCTGGATGTCCTCGTATCCACACAGGGGGAGAGTTGGTTGCCGAGGGCTATCTTACAGTTTTCTAGCTACCACCCAATTCACATAAAAAAGGCTGTCCCCTATGGTCAGTTTGTCAGACTGCGGCGCATCAATGGGACCGAGGAGGGTTTCAGGAGACAGGCTTTGGACCTAAGGGGCCGCCTGTCTGCTAGGGGCTATCCCTATTGAATGAGGCCCTTTCTAGGGTTACTGATGTGAGTTCAGAAAAATCTGCAGAAAAACAAGTTAAAAAAGAAAAACCTTTTGTTTTCCCATTTAAGTTCAGTCCGATGGTGACTCTTATTAAAAATGTAGTGAGGACCCACTTGGAGTCACTGAAGCAGGACTAGAGCTTGGAGAGTATAGGGGATATTCCCCCGTTAATTGCGTTTAGAAAATGTCATACTCTGAAGGACAGTTTGGTCCATAGTCGCTTCGCTGTACATGGGATGACTACGTGGCTAGACAGCCTTCAGCCGTATATGCGGGAGATTCTATGTTGGGAAAACCATCCGCAGTATGTTTGAGAGGTTCCGTGAACATCTAAATACCTTAAATACTCGCAGAGGGGTCCCCCGTTTTATACAACATGTGAATGAGGCCCACGGTGTAGATTGTAGAGTCCTGAGGTTTGCAGGAGTGGAGGTAGTGCCACCTCCACCACAAGGGGGCGACATTGAGTCGGAACTACTGAGGAGAGAAGGAAGGTGGATACTCAGTTCTGGAGTGACGGGACCCCTGGGACTTAATAAAAAATTGGACATGGGAGTGTTTTTGTAGATTGTCTTTCTGTGTTGGTTTTAGATATCAGATTGGCATCCTTTTGTGTAAAGGGTTTGTGGATATATGTGGTGCACTCTGGTCTTTACTGTTATTAACCTCTCAGTGCAGGGAGTGACAACCTCACCTGTGGGTGGGTTGAGCACCAGGTGTGGTATTAAGACCTGCATTGCACACACATACAGATAAGGCCAGAGGAAGCGCATACAAGCGCGAAACTGCTGTTGCCGATTTTTTACATTTGCATTCTATGTTGTCTGTCCCGCTAACCCAGCTTTTAATAATGGAAGATTAAAGAAAGCTTTTTACATCCGAACCTGAGTGCTGCAATTTCCTTTTTCTTGTGCACTGGATTCTTGAAGATATTGACTGTCAATGCAGAGCATCACCGGATGTTTTATTATATTTGCTTTGGTTTGCATTTGTGACGCTATCAGTAGAAGACTGTCATGACATCCACGTAGTGCCACTCAAGCTTTTTCTACGGTCTGATTTTTAAATAAATTGAAATTACCTTCTCTGCTTCTTTTGCTAGATGCAGAGGAGGCCTTTGACAGAGTACATTGGGGATATACTTTTGCCACCCTGAAACATTTAGGTTTTACAGGTCCTATTCTGCCGGCCATAATGGCACTATATTCATGCCTGTCAGCACAGGTTCTGGTGAATGGGATAGTGTCTGATCCTTTCACGATATCAAATGGCACACATTAAGATCGTCCCTTATGTCCTTTGATATTTGCCATAGTTATGTAGCAATTGGCAGAGAAGATTAGGACTGCTGAAATGGTGACTGGCATCCCTACCAATTCCTCTTCTCACAAAATAAATCTGCTCGCAGACAATGTCATTTTAATGTGGTACAATCCACACGCCTCTTTAACAGCAGCAAAAAATATTTTAGATCAGTTTAGTGCAGTCTCCTAACTATAAAATAAATGTCACCAAGTCTGTAATGTTGTGTATTAACTTCTCACAAGATTATAAGCAATCCATCTCTAGAATGTTCCCATTTCCATGGGCATCCAATTCCATATCATATCTAGGGTTAAATATCACCCCAACTATCAAACAATTGATACCAGCCAATTCCTCTCCTCTCCACAATCTACTACAAAAAGAAGTGGATTGACTTGCCAAGTATGAAACAAGCTGGATGGCAGGATAGGATTATACAAGATGCTTATCCTCCCCAGAATATTATACCTGTTATGTACATTACCAATCCTCATTCCAAAAATGACATTTAACTCTTTGCAGAAACAAATGTCCTCCTTTATTTGGTACCACATGAAACCCCGACTGGCTCTCACCACACTAACTAAATATATGACACGTGGGGGTATGGGTATTTCAGACTTATTCCATTACCAGAACGCATTCTTGATTGAACAATCTAAATTTTGGAGACAAAACCCAACAAACAAACTGTGGTTGCAAATTGAAGCCAGTTTATCACCCATGACTAACCTGAAAGTGATACACTTTCTTCCAGTACAATTGTCCTAATTTCATACACTCCCGCTATAAAATCCAGATTGGTTGAGTGAACCAAAAATTAAGCAACACACCCCCAACAGCAACAAAAGGACAGATATGTAGGCACTAGTTGTAATGGGGTGCCAAAGGTGCACTCAGTCTCCCATCAGCCACAGACCTGCTGCTTAGCTTCAGAAGCGAGGATCTGTGCTCGGCCTCGTTCCCAGGGCAGCTTTGCTAGCTGAGAGGCTCTCTGCTCCTAGGTCTGCCTTGAGCGCCGAGCTGATCACTCGGTGCTCAACTCGTTTGTCTGTCGGTCATGTGACGCTGGCCACGTCACATGACCCTCACTCCCCACTATAAATACAGGCAACCTGCTGGCTACAGGTTGCCTGTGATACTGGTCCATTGGTGCTTCCTTGTCCCTTGGTTCTAGTGTACGGTTGCTTGTTCTGATTGACCTCCTGACCTTGTGACCTCGGCTTGTTCTTTGACCCCAACTTCGTCTCATCCTTTGTACATATTGCTCTCCTGGATTGACCTTGGCTCTGACTGTTGACTTTACATTTTTCACTCCATTTGTACTCCCGCTTCTCTTGGTTCTGACCCTTGGCTTGTTGATCTTCCGTATCTTTCCTCTGTGCACTTATGTAAGTAAGGGACCACTGCCCAGTTACACCCCGTCGCCTAGGGCGGGTAGTGTAAGTAGGCAGGGACAGGGGTTGATGGTGGTGTCAGAGTTCACCCTCTTTCCTTCCTCTCTGATCCCTAACAGAATCACAGGCCTAAAAATTTTTTATTATGGATCCCTTACAGAACCTGACTGACCATGTGCAGAATCTGGCCCATATAGTTCAAGAATTGGGGGAGAGATTACAGGCACAAGAGATTGCTCGTGATCTTCCTGCGCCTCCCGTCGCTGCCCAAGCGGCACCCGTGCTGTATGGAACCCCACGTTAAGCTTCCTGACCAATTTTAAGGAGACCATAGAAGCTTTTTGGAGTTTAAGGAAATCTGTAAGCTTTATTTTGCTTACGTCCCTATTCCTCTGGATCTGAGCAACAGAGGGTGGGGATCATTATTTCATTATTACGGGGGGATCCCCAGGACTGGGCATTCTCCTTGCCTTCAGATTCGCAATGCCTCAGATCCTTTGACACATTTTTTCAGGCGCTAGGTGTGTTATATGACGAACCTGACCGTGCCATGGTAGCAGAGACCCAGCTGAAATGCCTCAGACAGGGTGACCGTCCGGTTGAGTAGTACTGTACCTTATTCCGTAGATGGTGCGTTCCCTCGTGGAATGAACCGGCCCTCAAGAGTCAATTTAAGTCCGGTTTGTCTGACACTCTCAAGGATATGCTAGTGTGTTATCCACCCCCCAAAACCTTAGAACAAACCATTACGTTAGCCATTAGGCTAGACCGACGGGTTAGGGAACGACAGCGAGAAGACCTTCTTGTTCCATAGATGGTTCCCAAGATGGAGATGGGTCCGGTGATAGCAAAATCCGAAGGCTTCTTTGATGAACCCATGCAGCTGGGCATGACTAGGAAGGAGCAGCGTCGTCGTCGTCGTGGAGTGTGCTTCTACTGTGGCGGTTCCGATCACTGGGTCCGACAGTGCCCTAAGATCCCTTCTTCGGGAGGTCCACCCAAACCAGAGGGCTCAACAGACAAGGTACTCCCTGGGGTGGTAATAAAAAAGCTGCTGGTTCCTATTACTGTGTCTCTGGGGGGAATCAGGGGTTTCGGTGATGCCTTTATTGATTCCAGGTCAGCATCTAATTTTATTGACCGTAAATTTGTTATCCAAATAGGTATTCTGATTTTAGCCCTTCCTCACCAAGTGAACATTGTAGGCATTGATTCCACTCCCCTGGCGGGTGGTACGGTCAAATTTTGTACCCCGGAGATCTCTCTTTCGGTAGGGTGGAGATATGCTCATTCCTAATTCTTGAGACTCTACCCGTAAATGTAGTATTAGGTATGCCCTGGCTCCAATTACATAATCCGGTTATTAATTGGGCTACTGGTGAGATAGAAAGATGGGGGTTCTCAGTGTAAGTCCTGTTTATCGGTCGTTTTAGCAGCGGTTCATACTGTATCCCAAACCCTTCCGCCATATATTAGAGATTATGCTGATGTGTTTTTATCATCCGAGCTGAAAGAATTTCCACCCCATAGACTGTATTAATGTGCTATTGAATTAGTATCCGGGTTCCGATATCCTTTGGAAGAATTTATAATCTATTTGGTCCCGGAACAAAATTCAATGAGGGAATATATTAAAGAGAGTTTGAACAAGGGGCACATTAGGCCATCGGTATCTCCAATGGGTGCGGGGTTCTTTTTTGTTACGAATTAAATAAGATCACTGTTAAATATTAATATTCCCCCCCTTTAGTTTCCGACCTGTTCAATCAGGTTTTAGGAGCTGCCTGGTTTTCAAAACTCGACTTGAGGGCAGCCTACAATTTAATCCTAATTAAGTAGGGGGATAATGGAAGACAGCATTTAATACTCCTGATGGACATTTTGAATACCTAGTTATGCCTTTCGGGCTTAGTAATGCCCCAGCCATCTTCCAAAATTTCATGAACAACATTTTCAGGGAATTCATTGGGAAGTTTTTTATCGTCTATCTTGATGATATTCAGACTTTTTTTTCTCCCACCTGGGATTCGCATGTGAGACATATAAGACTAGTACTAGACATTTTAAGAGTTAACCAATTATCAGTTAAACTTGAGAAATGCATTTTTGGAATTCAGGAGATTCTGTATCTTGGGTATGTCCTCACTCCTAATTCTTTCAAAATGCTGGGAAGGTATGGGCAATCCAGGAGTGGGTGAAGCCATCATTCCTTAAAGCCTTACAGCGCTTTTTGGGTTTTTCCAATTATTATCGTAAGTTTATTAAAAGAAATTCCATTATCGTCAAACCGTTAACTGATCTTACCAAGAAAGGGGCGGATCTAGTCAATTGGTCTGAGGAAGCCATTAAAGCCTTCGAGAATCTTAAAAGAAGTTTTAGTAGTGCCCCAGTCTTAATTCAACCAAATCTGGAGGAACCTTTTATGGTGGAGGTAGATGTCTCTGAGGATGGAGTAGGGGCAGTATTGTCCCAAGGACCTTCTAACTTCTCTAACCTCAGATCCTGTGCCTTTTTCGCCTGAAAATTTTCTCCTACAGAAAGGAATTATGATATTGGGAACCGTGAGTTGCTAGCTATTAAGTAGGCATTTAAGGAATGGAGAAATTTTTGGGAGGGGGCAAAACATAGAATTACCGTTTTTACAGTGTCTAAACCCTTGTCAAGCCAGATGGGCATTATTCTTTACTCTATTTAATTTTTCCATTACTTACAGGCCAGGAAGTAAGAACATAAAGGCCGATGCCTTGTCAAGAAGTTTTTCTGCCTTTCAGTCTTCCGATACCCCTCCGGAACCCATCCTTCCAGCCAATATCATCATGGCATCAGTATCCTCTAATTTGGCCTCTGATATTGAATCAGCTCAACATCTAGCGCCTGCACATACACCTTCATATAAGTTATTGGTTCCCGCGCATTTTCGGCTCCAGTTATTGGGTGAGTGTCATGATTCAGTTTTATGTGGTCACCATGGCATGGAAGCCACTCGTGAGTTGGCTTCCAGATCATACTGGTGGCCTACTTTGTTAAGAGACGTCAATGCATATGTATCTGCTTGTGAAGTGTGCGCCGGATCCTAAACTCCTAGGACACGTCCTGCCAGAGAGTTACAACCACTACCCATTCCCAGTAAGCCCTGGTCGCATATTTCTATGGATTTTATCACTGACCTGCCGTCTTCTGAGGGTAAGTCAGTGGTTTTGGTAGTGGTTGACAGATTTAGTAAGATGGCATATTTAGTTTCTTCCTAGTGCTAAGAGTCTAGCTACTGTTTTTTATTGATCACATTGTACGGCTTCACGGGATCCCAGAAAATATTGTTTCTGACAGAGGCGTTCAATTTGTTTCTAAATTCTGGAGAGCTTTCTGTCAGAGAATTGGGAATTTTTTGGCCTTTTTGTCTGCTTTTAACTCCAAGACTAATGGTCAGATGGAACGACTAAATCAGACTCTTGAGCAATTTTTAAGATCCTACATCTCTGAAAATCAACATGTGTGGGTAAAATATCTTTTGCTGGCAGAATTTGCTATAAATAGCCATGTGAATTCTTATACTGGGGTTTCCCCTTTCTTTTGTAACCTTGGAATTCATCCTCGATTTAACTCTAGCTTGTTGATACCTTCATCTAATCCTGAGGCTGATAGAGTAACTTCTGAACTGTGCACAGTTTAGGCACGGGTCCAAGTGAACCAGCAAAAAGCCCAAGAACAACAAAAATGGATGGCTAATAAGAAGCGTTCTAAGGGAGTTAATTTTGAGTTTGGTGACAGGGTCTGGTTGACTACTCATAATCTACCTCTGAAGGTGTCTTCTAGGAAACTGGTGCCACAGTTTGTTGGGCCATATGACATTATTGGCGTTATTAATCCTGTATATTTTAGATTGAGATTGCCGGACTCATTTCATGTTCATAATGTTTCCCATAAATCGTTGCTTAAGAAATATATTTCACCCATCAGCTCCTCCTCCCATACAAATTGACGATAAAGAGGAGTTTGTAGTTTCAGAATTGTGACTGTTAGAAAGGTCCGAAGCTCCTGGCAGTACCTTGTCCACTGGAAGGGCTATAGACCCGAGGAGAGGTCTTGGGTCCCAGCTACTGAGATCTAAGCCCCGAGGCTCATCAAGAAGTTTCATTATGAGCATCCTGGGAGATTTGTACCCAAGGGCTTGGGTCCGGTAGCCCCTTGTAAAAGAGGGGGTACTGTAATGTCTCCCATCAGCCGCAGATCTGCTGCTTAGCTTCAGAAGCCAGGATCTGTGTTCGGCCTCGTTCCCAGGGCAGCTTTGCTAGCTGGGAGGCTCCCTGCTCTTAGGTCTGCCTTGAGCGCCAAGCTGATCACTCGGTGCTCGACTTGTCTGTCTGTTGGTCATGTGACGCTGGCCACGTCACATGACCCTCACTCCCCACTATAAATACAGGCAACCTGCTGGCTACAGGTTGCCTGTGATACTGGTCCATTGGTGCTTCCTCATCCCTTGGTTCTAGTCTACGGCTGCTTGTACTGATTGACCTCCTGACCTTGTGACCTCGGCTCGTTCTTTGACCTCGACTTCGTCCTTTGTACGTATTGCTCTCCTGGATTGACCTCGGCTCTGACTGTTGACTTTACATTTGCCCGCTCCATTTGTACTCCCGCTTCTCCTGGTTCTGACCCATGGCTTGTTGACCTTCCGTATCTTTCCTCTGTTCACTTACCTAAGTAGGGGACCATCGCCCAGTTACGCCCCTTCACCTAGGGCGGGTAGTGTAAGGAGGCAGGGACATTTGTTGAGGGTGGAGTCAGAGTGCACCCTCTTTCCTTCCTCTCTGTTCCCTGACACTAGTGTTGATCAAGTACCAAAGTGCTCGGGTTTTCGGGTACTCTGGTTTAACACCTTACGATACTCAGGGGCTCTACCGAGCACAATAGAATTCAATGGAAGAACCCAAGCATTAAACCAGACACCCCCTACTCTGAAGAGGGGAGGGTGTCTGGCTCATTGGAAAAGGTCAGAAATTGATGGAAACACCATTGAAAACAGCATGGGGAGGATGTCTCGATGCATCTTGGACTCCCAGGTCGTTGCTGGGAACGATGTTGTCTGAGTAGTACGCCACTTTTACAGACTGACACTAATATGCACCAAACTGAAGATAAAATCAATTTTAGAGGAAAAATTGTTAGGAAACATCCTTTCCTGTATATTTACTTGTATATAAAGTGCAAGTGCTGCCAAAAATACAAGGAAGAGGCACTCTCATACAACCTGTATTTCACACAAATGAGGGCTGTAAAACACTATGGTTGAGGGCCTGCTGGTGAGCTGAACCTCTAAAACATTATATGCCAGGGCTTGCAGGTGAGCTGACCCTCTACAACATTAGGAGCAAGGGCAGACTAATAAGCATGTTGATATGATAGAAGAGGAGGAGGACGAGAAAAGGAAGATTGAACCATACACCCTTTTTTGTGGTGGAAGGGGTGAATGGGAATACAGTGTATTCAGTACATTATAAAAAGCACATTTAAAGTGTCTTTATGTTCAGCCGCTTTCATCTGGTGGATTAGAGAAGTCAGGGGCAATCCAGGCATTGTTCATTTTTATAAGAGTCAACCTGTCAGCATTCTCAGGTGACAGGCGGATGCGCTTATCAGTTATTATGCCCCCAGCAGCACTAAAAACCCGCTCTGACAAAACGCTGGCGGCAGGGCAGGCCAGCACCTCCAAGTCTAGGGCGCCAGTTCGTGCCATGTGTCTAGCTTGGACACCCAGTAGTTGTAAGGCACATAGGGATCATTGAGGATGCTGACACGGTCTGCTATGTACTCCTTCACCATCTTCCAAAACTTTTCTCTCCTTGTGACATTAGGTTGCGCATCAGGGTGAGGGTTTCATGAAACTGTCCCAGGACTTGGAGAGTTTTTCCTTGCCTCTGTTGGAACTGCTGTGTGTTCCCCTCATCTCTCCTCCTCGGTTGCCCAATGAACTACGTATTCTACTGCCAGCGTTGTCATCTGGAAATGTTTGGAGCAATTTTTCCACAAGGACCTTTCTGGTATTGCACCATTTTGCTCGTCCTCTCCACCACAGGAATGAGAAATGAGAAGTTCTCTTTGTAGCAGGGTTCGAGAAGGTTAAACAACTACTAATCAGTGTTATCCAAAATGGGTAAAATGCGTGGGTCACGGGAAAGGCAGGTTAACATGTGTGCCATGTCTGGCCATGTGTGCCAGAGTCCCAACAGTCAAGACTTTGCTGTCGTCATCAGGAGGATGACTCTCAATCTCCATGCCGAAGAGATAGAATAAAACTTCCACGAGTACTACACTCTGAAGTGGAGGCAACAGTCTCCTCCTCCTCCTCCTCATCCAACTAGTGCTGAGAATACGTATTGAGGGTGGTCTGGCTATCATCCTGTGTAATACCTTCCCCCATTTCCACCTCTACCACTTGCAAAGTGTCATCCTTAATTGTGAGCAGCGAGCATTTGAGTAGACAGAGAAGTGGGATGGTTAGGCTAATAATAGCGTTATCGCCGCTCACCATCTGTGTTGATTCCTCAAAGTTTCTTAAAACCTCACAGAGGTCAGACATCCATGCCCAAATTAGGGTATATTTTGAGAAACCGCTGAACCACTAAGTTGAAGATGTGGGCTAGGCATGGGATGTGTGTGAGCTTCCCGAGCTCCAAAGCCTCCACCAAGTTACGGCCATTATCAGACATAACCATGCCTGGTTCTAGGTTGAGTGGCGAGAGCCACAGCTCAGTCTGGTCTCTTATGTGTCTGCTTGTCACCTAAGCAGATCAGCTTAGGCTAGGCCTGTTGCTGCTTCCCCACTGTAGTGCTAAACTGCTTCCAGATACCAACTGATGGCTGACTGGTGCTGCAAGAGGATAATTCAGAGGTGGAAGTGAAGGAGGAGGTGGAGGAGGGGGGGTTGGAGCCAGTAACGTAGGTGGTGGTGGAAACCCTGATGGAATTAGGGCCCACAATTCTTGGCGATTAGGGCCCATAATTCTTGGCGTCGGTAGCACCTATGCCATCCCAGGGTCCGACTCGCTTCTGGCCTCCACAACGTTCGTGCCGTCAGGGAAATGTAGCGTCCCTGGCCAAAAGCACTTGTCCATGTGTCTTAAGTGGACTTTTCCAGTAAATGCGTTGGTTTGGGCACAATTGATGTTATGGGACGCATGCTCTTGTAAGGCAGGCACGGCCCGCTGTGAAAAATAGTGGCGGCTGGGGACTGTGTAATGAGGGACGGCCACCAACATCAGGCTGTGAAAGGCCTCAGAGCCCACAAGCCTAAATGGCAACATTTCCAGGGCCAGTAATTTGGAAAGCTGCACATTTAGTGCTATGGCCTGTGGGTGGGTATTTGCGCTTGGTTCAAATACCTGGGGTAAGGACATTTGTACGCTGCGCTGGGACACGGAAGTGGATGTGGTCGTTGATGGAGGCATCCGGGCCTGCGCCTTTGACAGGGGATTGGCCAGCACGTAAAACAGGGGAAGAGGGGGCAGTTGTCACAGATGATATTGCAGATAGCTGGAAGTTATGGATAAACATCCGACTGGCTTGATCCCAAACTAAGGAGCATAAAGGTGACCCCTGTAAAACCCTAAGAGCTCACCCTGACTGCTAAGCACATACAAGGGTCTCAGATGTAGACAATTGCATGCCCTCGTACCTAGACTGTGTGACACCTGAAAATCCTATAATATGAGGGGACATGACCACCGGCTTCCTGCACTTAATACGGAGGGAGTCAGGGTCACCTAGAATCAAGCCACCAAAGAAATGTTGGTGGCCGTCCCTCGTTACGCAGTCCCCAGCCGCCACTATTTTTCACGGCGGGCCGTGCCTGCCTTACAAGAGCATGCTTCCCATAACAATACAAGAAAGGACTTATCTGAACAAGCAGTAAAAGAAGTCTCCAGCAGTGATCACTTCAATCCAGGAAGTAGTATAAACCGCAAAGTGAGGCAGTATGGGAGGGAATAAAAAGGGAGGCAATTAGTGTAATTAGGTGACAGCTGGGAGAAGGAAGGGAGATGACAAAGTGAAACCAAAACAAAGAACATCATGCAAGAGGTACAGAAGAACGTCTGCCAGACCCTCTCATAGAGCTGGCGGTGACAGCAGTGGTGTGACCAGCAGACACAGATTGTGGACCCAGGCGTTCGGCCCACCTATTAAGGTACTTTGATGCCATGTGGCGGATCATGCTAGTGGTGGGGAAGTTGCTAGTTTTCACGCCCCTGCTCATTTTTGGATAGCACAGGTTGCAAATTACAATTATTATTTTTTTTTGTCCCCACTTTCCTCAAAAAAGCGCTAGACTGGGGAACACCTACCTTGACCAGTACATATGGACGAACATCTGCCGGGACGGTTTGCGAACACAATCAAATGTTCACGAACCGCAAGTTCGCAGAGGGTCACATTCATTTTAATGGCAGGTGAACCTGAAAAACCTTCAGCTCATATTTCCAGCCAAGAAATAATTACTAGAAGTGCAAAAATAGTCCCACAATATGAACAGTGATATACCAGATGTATAATTCGAATTTGCGATCTCCATTAATAATTTTTTTCAATGGCAATATAATTTTTGCATATGCGCATGCTCAAATGCACTATACAGTACCCAAATGCACTATAAGGAAAGTATATTGGTCTATAACACCCCACTTCAATCAGTTCTTTTGGGGGGCGACTGGTATATCACACCAGTAGAAATGATTTGTTCCAATAACGCTTGTCCCTCTATTTACCTGCAGAACTGCGCACAACTGCCGCACAATACAAATGCACTATAACAGGTATGCTCAACCTGCGGCCCTCCAGCTGTTGCAAAACTACAACTCCCAGCATGCCCGAACAGTCAACAGCTATCAGCCTACAGCAGGGAATTGTGAGAGATGTAGTTTTACAACAGCTGGAGGGCCGCAGGTTGAGCATGCCTGTACTATAATATACTTTCTATGTTAAAAACATTGTACAAGGAAGGCAATCTATTAGAATATACAAACCGGATTCCAAAAAAGTTGAGACACTATACAAATCGTGAATAAAAACTGAATGCAATGATGTGGAGGTGCGAACTTCTAATATTTTATTCAGAATAGAACATAAATCACGGAACAAAAGTTTAAACTGAGAAAATGTACCATTTTAAGGGAAAATATGTTGAATCAGAATTTCATGGTGTCAACAAATCCCCAAAAAGTTGGGACAAGGCCATTTTCACCACTGTGTGACATCTCCCATTCTTCTTACAACACTCAACAGACGTCTGGGGACCGAGGAGACCAGTTTCTCAAGTTTAGAAATAGGAATGCTCTCCCATTCTTGTCTAATACAGGCCTCTAACTGTTCAATCGTCTTGGGCCTTCTTTGTTGCACCTTCCTCTTTATGATGAGCCAAATGTTCTCTATAGGTGAAAGATCTGGACTGCAGACTGGCCATTTCAGTACCCGGATCCTTCTCCTACGCAGCCATGATGTTGTGATTGATGCAGAATGTGGTCTGGCATTATCTTGTTGAAAAATGCAGGGTCTTCCCTGAAAGAGATGACGTCTGGATGGGAGCATATGTTGTTCTAGAACCTGAATATATTTTTCTGCATTGATGGTGCCTTTCCAGACATGCAAGCTGCCCATGCCACACACACTCATGCAACCCCATACCATCAGAGATGCAGGCTTCTGAACTGAGCATTGATAACAACTTGGGTTGTCCTTGTCCTCTTTGGTCCGGATGACATGGCGTCCCAGATTTCCAAAAAGAACTTTGAATCGTGACTCGTCTGACCACAGAACAGTCTTCCATTTTGCCACACTCCATTTTAAATGATCCCTGGCCCAGTGAAAACGCCTGAGCTTGTGGATCTTGCTTAGAAATAGCTTCTTCTTTGCACTGTAGAGTTTCAGCTGGCAACGGTGTATGGCACAGTGGATTGTGTTCACTGACAATGGTTTCTGGAAGTATTCCTTTACAGTAGCATTCCTGTTTGTGGTGCAGTGTCGTTTAAGGGCCCGGAGATCACATGTATCCAGTATGGTTTTACGGCCTTGATCCTTACGCACAGAGATTGTTCCAGATTCTCTGAATCTTCGGATGATGTTATGCACAGTTGATGATGATAGATGCAAAGTCTTTGCAATTTTTCGCTGGGTAACACCTTTCTGATATTGCTCCACTATCTTTCTGCGCAACATTGTGGGAATTGGTGATCCTCTACCCATCTTGGCTTCTGAGAGACACTGCCACTCTGAGAAGCTCTTTTTATACCCAATCATGTTGCCAATTGACCTAATTAGTGTTAATTGGTCTTCCAGTTCTTCGTTATGCTCAAATTTACTTTTTCCAGCCTCTTATTGCTACTTGTCTCAACTTTTTGGGGATTTGTTGACACCGTGAAATTTTGAATCAACGTATTTTTCCTTTAAAATGATACATTTACTCGGATTAAACATTTGATCTGTCATCTATGTTCTATTACAAATAAAATATTGACATTTGCCATCTCCACATCATTGCATTCAGTTTTTATTCACGATTTGTATAGTGTCCCAGCTTTTTTGGAATCCGGTTTGTATTTTTCCCAACTGTTTCAGGATCCGACTAGAGGGATGGCCATACTGGACTTGGTACTAACCAATAGACATGACAGAACAACAAATGTGCAGGTTGGGGGACACCTGAGAAATAGTGATCACAAAATAATAACCTTCAAATTGTCATTCAAAAGAATGTTTCTTCAGGGAGGCACAAAAAACACCAAACTTAAAAAAAAACCAGGTCCTTGCACAAAGGAGTACATCGCAACGGATGAAGAGGGGTAAAGTAAACTCTCCAAACTATTAATTATTCCTCCTCATATGAATATAATTATTTTACCAAACAGGACGGTTATATGAAAGAGCTATATTAGGCAAACCATTTAATAGATTTCATCTATATATACTATTGGTAAGATATTTGCTCTCCCATTAAGGAGCGGACATTCTAGTACCGGGAAATCCGACAAATAGAAGATTAACCGCTGCAGCTTCCCGATCAGCAAATGTTTGACATTGTTTTAACTATTACCCACCTTATTTGAAATCCAACATTATAATCAACACTGATTTTTAGTTTTTACTTTTTATTGTGCACAATAATATTGAGTGAATGCACACCAATTTATACCTTTTTTCTTGAATACAATTTTTTTCACGTATATATATACTTTTGCACGCCTTTCACGTGATTGGACTTATACTGGACTGTCTTCTATTTATATCGTCACCGTATACGTACTGAAGACTATCAATACTCCGCGAAAAACGTTCCAACCGACTGCATTTTTACGACCTTGAATTCCAGGATCTACTGAATAGACTATCTCAACACTTTGAACACAACATAATCCATTTTATTTTATTTTTTATAATTCCATTTTATGCTATTTTTAATACATATTTTTTACATATATAATCAATTATATATAATTACGTAAATCGATTATCCAACTAAAATTAATAAATACAGTCCATTAAACCAAATGTGAGTGTGCCATCACAACATTCTTCTCCAATATAACACTTTCTCACGGTTTTTAGGTGTACCGGTGATAGAGCACCTCTATCCATATTGACCGACTGGTGAGCCTCAGTAACACTTCTACTTAAAAAAAAAACAACTAAAATTGACCAGCTAAGAGAGGCCATTGGCCTCACTAACTGTGACAATGTCCTCAAAAATAAAAAAATGCAGCCACAAAAACTAAAACAAAATATAGAATATGTAAAAGACAAATAAAAGCAGCCAAACTGGAGAGAGATTCATCACCAAAAAGAGTTAAACTAACCCTAAAATGTTTTTTTTAATTATTTAAATGGTAAAAAGTATAAATCTGAAGGTGTCGGCCCTTTAATGAGTGATGAGGGAAGAGTTGCAGATAGCGAAGAGGACGGGAGAAAACGAAGATATTAAACATTTTTTCTCCACTGTATTTACTGAGGAAAATAAACTGTTAGATGAAATTTAAAATTAAATTCCTCTTTAAAAGTGGCCTATCTGACCCAGGAAGAAGTGCAGCGGCGTCTTAAAAAGATTAAAATAGACAAATCAGCGGGACCATATAGCATACACCCCCGTATCCTAAGAGAAATAAGTAATGTCATAGACAGACCCTTATTTCTGATATTTAAAGTCTCTGTACTGACAGTGAGTGTTCCACTGGACTAGTGCTTCACAAATGTGGTGCCAATATTAGAAAGGGGTCAAAAACAGAACCAGGAAACTCTAGGCCGGTAAGTTTAACATCTGTTTTGGGTAAACTGTTTGAAGGTAGAGGCTATCTTGGAGTATTTTAACGAAAATAAGTGAATAACACCAAATCAGCATGGCTTCATGAGGGATAGTTCATGTGAAACAAATGTATTACGTTTCTCTGAGGAGGTAGGTAAGTGCTAGACTTAACCGCAGCAAATCAATGGATGTCAGATATCTTGACTTCTCCAAAGCATTTGATACTGTACCACATAAAAGGTTAGTATATAAAATGAGAATACTTGGACTGGGAGAAAATTTGTTTATGTGGGTAAGGAACTGGCCTTGTGGTAGAAAACAGAGGGTGGTTATTAATGGTACTCACTCAGATTGGGTCACTGTCAATAGTGGGGTACCACAGGGGTCAGTATTAGGCCCTATTGTATTCAATATATTTTTTAATCATCTTGTAGAAGGTTTGCACAGTAAAAGATAATTTTTTGCAGATGACACTAAACTGTGTAAAGTAATTAACATGGAAGAGGACAGTATACTGCAACAGATGGATCTGTATAGAATGGAGACTTAGTAGATTATGTTTAATACTGACAAATTTAAGGTTATGTACATGGGAAGGAATAATGCAAGTTTTCCATTCATACTAAATGGTAAAACACTGGGTAACACTGACATGGAAGGACTTTTGGGGAATTTTAGTGGACCTCAAACTAAGATGTAGAAATCAGTGTCAGACAGCTGTTGCCAAGGCCAATAAGATAATGGGTTGTCGGAAGGAAAAGGGGCACAGATGCACATGATGAGAACATAGTCCTGCCCCTACGGCATACATATTAGGACATCCTCAGACACCAGCCAAAACTCCCTCCTACCTCAGACATCAACAAAAAATCCCTCGTCCCTCAGACATCAGTCAAAATATACCTCCTCCATCAGCCCTCAGCCCAAACTCCATCAGCCGTCAGGTGTCAGCTCTCAGCCATCAGGGGTCAGACATCAGTTTTCATCCCTCAGCCTAAACTCCATCATCCGTCAGGGGTCAGACATCATATGTCAGCAGCTGAACACAGCTTATACACCAAAGAAACTTCTATCCAGTACTGGTGCCTGGTATTAGTGTTCATAATATATACAGTTGCAAGAAAAAGTATGTGAACCCTTGGGAATGATATGGATTTCTGCACAAATTGGTCATAAAATGTGATCTGATCTTCATCTAAGTCACAACAATAGACAATCACAGTCTGCTTAAACTAATAACACACAAAAAATTTAATGTTACCATGTTTTTATTGAACACACCATGTAAACATTCACAGTGCAGGTGGAAAAAGTATGTGAACCCTTGGATTTAATAACTGGTTGAACCTCCTTTGGCAGCAATAACTTCAACCAAACGTTTCCTGTAGTTGCAGATCAGACATGCACAAAGCTCAGGAGTAATTCTTGACCATTCCTCTTTATAGAACTGTTTCAGTTACGCAATATTCTTGGGATGTCTGGTGTGAATCCCTTTCTTGAGGTCATGCCACAGCATCTCAATCGGGTTGAGGTCAGGACACTGACTGGGCCACTCCAGAAGGCGTATTTTCTTCTGTTTAAGCCATTCTGTTGTTGATTTACTTCTATCTTTGGGTCATTGTCCTGTTGCAACACCCATCTTCTGTTGAGCTTCAGCTGGTGGACAGATGGCCTTAAGTTCTCCTGCAAAATGTCTTGATAAACTTGGGAATTGATTTTTCCTTCGATGACCGCAATCCGTCCAGGCCCTGGAAAGCAAAGCAGCCCCAAACCATGATGCCCCCACCACCATACTTCGCAGTTGGGATGAGGTTTTGATGTTGGTGTGCTTTGCCTCTTTTTCTCCACACATATTGTTGTGTGTTTCTTCCAAACAACTCAACTTTGGTTTCCTATGTCCACAGAATATTTTGCCAGTACTGCTGTGGAACATCCAGGTGCTCTTGTGCAAACTGTAAATGTGCAGCAATGTTTTTTTGGACAGCAGTGGCTTCCTCTGTGGTATCCTCCCATGAAATCTATTCTCGTTTAGTGTTTTACGTATCGTAGATTTGCTAACAGGGATGTTAGCATATGCCCGAAACTTTTGTAAGTCTTTAGCTGACACTCTAGGATTCTTCTTCAGCTCATTGAGCAGTCTGCGCTGTGCTCTTGCAGTCATTTTTACAGGACGGCCACTCCTAGGGAGAGCAGCAGCAGTGCTGAACTTTCTCCTTTTTTAGACAATTTGTCTTACCGTGGAGTGATGAACAGCAAGGCTTTTGGAGATACTTTTATAACCCTTTCCAGCTTTATGCAAGTCAACAATTCTTAATCGTAGGTCTTCTGAGAGCTCTTTTGTGCGAGGCATCATTCACATCAGGCAATGCTTCTTGTGAAAAGCAAACCCAGAACTGGTGTGTGTTTTTTTTATATTTATAGGGCAGGGCAGCTGTAACCCACACCTCGAATCTCATCTCATTGATTGGACTCCAGTTTGCTGACACCTCACTCCAATTAGCTCTTGGAGATGTCCTTAGTCTAGGGGTTTACATACTTTTTCCACCTGCAATGTGAATGTTTACATGGTGTGTTCAATAAAAACATGGTAACATTAAATTATTTGTGTGTTATTAGTTTAAGCAGACTGTTAGTGTCTATTGTTGTGACTTAGATGAAGATCAGATCACATTTTCTGACCAATTTGTGCAGAATCCATATAATTTTAAAGGGTTCACATACTTTTTCTTGCAACTGTATATATAATGTGTGAAGACAATGGTCTGTGGGGCCAGCACTTGCTGTAAACATATTTTACATTCTATTACTACGGCTGATGGAGTTTAGGCTGAGGGCTGACACCTGATATCTGACCCCTGATGGCTGATGAAGTTTGGGCTGAGGGCTGATGGAGGAGGTATTTTTTGACTGACGTTTGAGGGACGAGGGAGTTTTGAGTTGGGGGGGAGGGATTTTTGGCTGACGTCTGAAGGAGGAGGGAGTTTTGGCTGACGGAGGAGGGAGTTTGGTCTGAGGGAAAAGGACTGAGGGAGTTTTGGCTGACGGAGGAGGGAGTTTGGTCTGACGGAAGAGGACTGATGGAGTTTGGGCTGACGGAGGAGGGAGTTTAGTCTGAGAGAGGGGGACTGATGGAGTTTTGCCTGACTGAGGAAGGAGTTTTGGCTGAAGTCTGATGTAGGAGGTAGTTTTGGATGAGGGAGGAGGGAGTTTTGGCTGACGGAGGAGGGAGTTTAGTCTGACGGAGGAGGGAGTTTGGTCTGAGGGAGGAGGACTGATGAAGTTTGGTCTGACGGAGGAGGGAGTTTAGTCTGACAGAGGAGGGAGTTTGGTCTGAGGGTAGAGGACTGATGGAGTTTTGCCTGACGGAGAAGGGAGTTGTGGATGATGTCTGAGGATGTCCTAATATGTATGCCATATGCCAATTTACAAATCGCTAGCCAGATCACACATTGAGTACTGTGTACAGTTCTGTGAACAAAACAGACATAGCAGATCTGGAGAGGGTTCAGAGGATGGCAACTGGAATGGGTGGACTACAGTACCCAGAAAGATTGTCAAAATTAGGGTTATTCAGATGACTAGAAAAAAAAGACGACTTAGGGGAGATCTAAAAACCATGTATAAATATATGAGGGGTCAGTACGGAAATCTCTCCCATCAACTATTTATTCCCAGGACTGTGGCGAGGGTACATCCTCTACTTCTAGAAGAAAGAAGGTTTGTACACAAACATAAAAGAGGATTCTTTATGGTAACAGCAGGGAGACTATGGAACTTTCTGCTTGAGGAGGCGGTGATGTTGAACTCGGTAAACAAGTTCAAGGGGGGTCTGTATTAGAGTTGAGCGGACACCTGGATGTTCGGGTTCGACAGGTTCGGCCGAACTTCACAAAAATGCTTGAGTTCGGGACCCGAACTTGACCCTGAACCCCATTGAATTCAATGGGAACCCGAACTTTGGAGCACTAAAATGGCTCTAAAAAAGTCATGGAAAGGGCTAGAAAGCTGCAAAAGGCAGAAAAATGTGGTTAAGAGCATGGCAAGTGCTCTGCAAACAAATGTGGATAGGGAAATTACATAAATAACATAAAATAAGTTAAAAAAAATATTATAATCTTGATCTAGGAGGTCAATATGGAGTAGGAGGTTGAGGAGGCGGTGGATATGGTGGTGTAGGTGGAAGCGGTGGTGGAGGAGGAGGAAGTAGCTAACAATGTTTTTTTGTTTTGTTTTATATTGTATTTTATTATTTATTTGTTTTTGTTTAAATTTGGGTAGACCCCAAAACATTGGGAAATATAACCTGTGGTAACCCCCTCCTGCCATCCTAAACAAACGTTCAGACAATACACTGGCTGCAGGGAAGGCCAGCCCCTCCAAGGCATAAAGGGCACGCTAAGGCCATGTGCCCAATTTGGAGACCCAGAAGTTGAAGTGGGCAGACCCATCAGTCAGTACATGTAGGCCTGTGCACACATACTGCTCAGCCATGTTGCATGTCCCCGTGATGTCCACAATCCAATTGGATATCTTCCCTATCAACTTTCAATGTTCTTTTATGCGCCTACCATGGTGATCATGGGTAATGGGGAATCAGGGTTCCATGCCGGAGAGGGAGCCTGAGAAAGGGATACCACATCCAAGTGAGGTCAATGGATGAAATGTGATTGAGCGGAAATGTGGGACAAGTTATTGAAACAGAAGCATCAAAGTAAAGGAGGGGGCGTGCAGCAATTACCCACTCCCGACTCAGGGGGGTAGTGACGATAAATAACAATACAGTACTCTTAAGATGCCCTGTTATTGGAATGATTAATATAAAATTACAGGGAATGTCACTGCATCGGAAATGTGGGACATGTTATCAAAGCGGAAGGATCAAATGAAAGGAGGTGGTGCATGGCAATTACCCACTTCCGACGCGGGGAGCTAGTGACGATAAATAACAATGCAGGACTCTTAAAATGCCCTGTTATTGGAATGATTAATAGAAAATTACAGGGAATGTCACTGCAGTATTTTGGATTAGGAAATGTTAGACAGGAGAGGCCCTCTGCCGCTTTGTTGACTTTAGATAACTTCTGCCTGATCGCACGTCCCCGTGACGTCCACGATCAAATTGGATATCAACTTTCAATGTTCTTTTCTGCGCCTACTATGGTGATCATGGGTAGCAGTGAATTAGGGTTCCATGCCGGAGAGGCCGCGTGAAAAAGGGATACCACATCCAAGGGAGGTAAATGGCTGAAATGTGATTGAGCGGAAATATGGGACAAGTTGTTAAAGCGGAAGGATTGAATGAAAGGAGGGGGTGGGGGTCAATTAAAGACGAATTTTAGATAGTGGACGGCGTGATGACGTGAACACGTCGCGTCTCGTTCTCCCCCCTCGCTGGCCTCCGCCCTCCAAGCTCTCGGCTCCATCCGAAACAGTTGATGCTCTGAGCTGCGACGCTGCGCTCTACCTTCCTTGGCAGCCCTGTGAATGAAGCGCTTGGATCCCTGCGGTCCCCCGTTGGTCTGGTTGCTGGATTGCCCCGCCCGCTGTTGGCTGGTGCCTGGCTGCTGTTGCTGCGGCTGTCGGGTTGCTCCGTCTCTGCCCCTGGTCTTGGATTGCCCCGGGGACCTCCTGCCTCTTTTCTCTGCTGGCTCTGCTCCCCTGCCCTGCCCCTGGATTCGGCTGCCACGCTGCTTCGCCTGTCGTCTTTCTTCTGCTGGCGATCGGTGGGTTCTCCTGCTTGCTGCTCTTCTCTGCTAACCCTGATCCTCTTGTCTCGGCTTGAGGCAGGCACTCGGATACCGGCATTTTGATTATCCGGTCTCTTTGCCATCTGGACTGTCTGCCATCCTGGTGATCAGCGAGGACCCCCGTCTCCCCTCTCTGCCGGCTCCGACTTTCCCGCCGCGGCTGCGGCGTGTACTGGGACTGAGGGTGCTCCGGACACGTGAGAATATATCTTTCTTTGACTTTACCGCTGCCATACTGTCAGTCTCCCTGCTGTACCGAGGCAATATTTTTTTGGCTTGTCTTTTTTCTTTCTGTGGGGTCTGGGGAGGGGGGGGGATAGAGGCGTGATAAAAGGGAAGGAGAGGAGAGGAAAGGGTCAAAAGGAGGAAGGAAAAAGGGAGGAAGAATAGAAGGGGAGTGTCACAACCAGACATCTGAGAAGCTCTGACAGATGCCTTTCAGAACCTCCTCCTTGAGCTTCTTTGTTTTGGTTTTCAGTTCCTCATCTCGTTAGCCTCTCTCAGCTGTCTTGTAGTTGGACTGATTGCTTCCCTTTAAATTCCTCCCCATAATGCAATAGTGTGCGGTTTATACAACTTCCTGGAGTGTGTGTGCATGCTGATCCATTTCCCAGTCTTCTACAAGATAAGTGTTGTACATTCATTTGTGATTTTATGTTTGCTGGATCCCAGGTGACCCTGACTCCCTCCGTGTCTAGTGTAGGGAGCCGGTGGTCGTGTCCCCTCACTATTGTAGGGTGTTCAGGTGTTATATAGTCGAGGTACGTGGATATGCGATCATCCACCATTGGGGTGTTTGCATAGGCTGAGCAGAGTCAGGGAGAGTGCCAGGTCTTATGCAGGGGTCTCCCTTTTGTTCCTTAGTTTTGGATCCAGTAAGTCATATATTCATTTTGCATTGTCTTGTTTCCTGTACACCTTCCGTGACAGGGAGAAAGAAGTAAAAGGAGATATAAAGGAGAGTATAAATTAAAAGAAAAGGAAGGAAAGGGGGGAGGGAAAGAAGGGAGAGGGAGGGAGAGAAGGAAAGAAAAAAGAGAGAAAGAGGGAGAAGAAAGGAAGAAAAAAAGGAAAGAAAAAGGGAAGGGAAAAAAAGAAAAGAAAAAAAAGAAAAAGGGAAAAGGGGAAAAAAAAAAAGGAAAGGACGGGGAAAAAAAAGGGAAGAGAATGGCCCCCAAAGCGACGGTCAGTGGACTCCTCTGTAACAAAGCTGGGGTCTAAGACTCCAGAGAATAAAATTGATAAGTTCTTGAAATCGCCCTTCCTAAATGAAAAGAACTCAGCTAAAACGAAACTCTCTGCCAATCTGAAGAAATCTGTTAAAACTCCCCAAACTGATGAACTTTCCGAGGACGGATCAGCGGAGGCAGATCAGGAGGTAGGAGGGGAAGGTATCTCTGCACAAATGCGAACTGAATATGACCCTTCTGTTTTGGATAAAATCCTTTGCGCCGTGGAAAACAACGGCACTTTAGTGCAAGGGATGTCCACTCAATTAGGGTCAGTGCAGAGTGACATTTCTCTAATAAGAGAAGACTTGGCAAAGATCTGCGACCTAGTCCTCAATGTGGAAAAAACTGTTGACTCTTTGCAAACCGATATGGACATGTTAAAATCTAAAACTCTGCTTCTCGCTTCAGAAAATCAATTATTACAAAATAAGCTAGAGGACCTTGAAAACAGGTCAAGGCGAAACAACGTTCGCATAATTGGTTTCCCAGAGTTGAAGGCCGACACCTAGAGGAACAACTTAAAGATGTGGTCTTGCATAACCTTGGTAGCGATTATTTTTCCTCTGTTTCAAATAGAAAGAGCCCACCGAATTCCAGGAAGGAAACCTACTCCAGGGAGGCCGCCGCGTGCAATTTTAATGAAATTATTATTATCCGTTGACAGAGACATGATATTGAGAAGAGCAAGAGAATGTACACCCATTGAATATCAGGGCACTAAACTGCTCTTTTTTCCTGACTTTGCTCGGCAGACCCAGGAAAAAAAGAAGAAATTCCATAGAGATAAAGAAACGCTTGGCGTCTAAGGAGATTAAATATTCTCTACAGTATCCAGCGAAACTAAGAGTGATCCATAACGAGACTTCCCTTTTTTTTGAAACACCACAACAAGCGTTAGACTGGATGGACCAAATGGGTATCTGAAACTGTGCAACACTATGATTGAAGGAATGGAGGGGAGGTGGGGCTAGGGTGGGGGAGAACGGCCAGAGGTTCACTGACTAGATCGGGCGGATCAACGGAGAGGGGGGACGGGGGGGAAGGGGGAGAGGGAACCCACTTTGCAGGTATGGGGTGTTTTTTTTTTTCTGTGTTTGTCGCGTGCCTTTCTCTTTTGTCGTGATTGATGTCCACTAGAATTGTATCTTGGAATGTTAGAGGGCTCGGGGAAAGGGTTAAAAGGCAAGCTATTATGGATGCATTAAAAAGATATCTTCCAGCAATTATTTGCATAGTAGAAACTCATCTTACTAAAGAAACCGTGTCCCGTCTGACAACGGGATGGTATTCCCAATCCTATCATTCCACTTTTAGTGGTTCCTCTAGGGGCGTCTAAGTTCTGATTCATAACTCTGTAGACTTTATCCTCATAGAATCTCATATAGATGATCAGGGTAGATTCATCTTTTTGTATGGTAAGCTGTATGGCTACAGCTATATCCTTGCTTTCTTTTATATACCCCGGCCATTCTCAATGTACCCACTGATCCAGTTAATACTTTTCTCTGAAAAGAGACCAGAATGTCGGTTAGTTCTGATGGGGGATTTTAATGCGGTCATGGACCCTAACAAAGATAGATTTACATTAGATGCAGAACGGGGGAGGAATCTTTGTAACTCCCCGCTGCCACAGTTCTGTTTGGAGGTTGGAGTGGTGGATATATGGGAACATCTTGGCGGAGGAAAGAGAGTATATTCCTGCGTCAGCAGGGGCGGCAGAGCAATGTCTAGGATCGATTTAGCATTCACCAATGAGAGCAACTTGAGCAATATCCGGAAGATACGATATGGGGTAAGAACAGTTTCGGACCACTCACCCATACTACTTGAGGTTTGCACCAGGGAGAATAAGGATAACAGGGGGCTAGGATTTAAGTTGAATCCATATTGGCTCACTATTATGGATAATCTTCAGTCTATTAAACTACTGATATCCTCCTTTTGGGAGGTGAACCTACCCTCTGCTAACATCAATATAGTATGGGATGCTTTGAAAGCATACTTGAGGGGGTTTTTTTATAAGTGAGATTGCTGCAGCAAAGAGAACATTTAAGAAAAAAGAGGAGGAACTGGCCAAGACTGCTGCACTTACAACTGAGCGATTTACCAGTCAACCTACTGAGTATAACAGGGAAGAGATGCAGAAGGCTAGCTGTTCTTTGGAGAAATATGTAATAGAGAAAGCAAACCATAGCGTATTCTTTAAGGGGTTAAAATATTTTTCGGAGTCTGGACGCCCTGGTAAGCTTTTAGCCAGAATAATTACACAACAAGACAAGAAAAATCAATCTATTGTTTCGATTCGTAACACAGAGGGGGAAATTATAACAGAAGGAATTAGGGATACCTTTCTACAATACTTTACTCAGATATATAGATCCTCTCCTGGCTTGTCATCTGACCTGGCGATCCAGTTCTTGGAGAAGATCCCACTCTCTACCCTAAATGAAGCTCAAATAGAATATCTGGAAGAGGAGCTGTCTCTTTCGGAGCTCCAGGAGGCTCTGGGGTCTATCTCGGGGAACTTATCGCCAGGGATAGATGGCCTTCCATACGAGGTTTACCGCAAGTATAGTGATGTGATTCTTCCTCAGATGTTAGAGGTTTTTTCCCAAGCAATACAGGGAGGGGGTTTACCATGCTCTATGATGGAGGCTCTTATTGTCTTAATTCCTAAAAAGGATAAAGACCCAGTAGAATTGAGCTCCTATAGACCAATCTCCTTATTAAACACTGATTCTAGGCTACTATCAAAAGTTTTGGCTAGGAGGCTTTCGCGGGTTATATCCACCATTATCCACCCAGATCAAAATGGCTTTATGCCAAAAAGGGGCACCCATCATAATTTGCACAGGCTATTTATGAATATCCAGTCCTCTGGGTGCGGTGCCCGCTCCATCCTGTCGTTGGATGCTACCAAAACCTTCGACAGGGTGGAGTGGACTTTTCTCTGGGAGGTGATTAAAAAAATGGGCTTTGGCCCTAGATTTATGGCGATGGTTCAGTTACTATATAACTCTCCAGTTGCCAGGATCAGGATCAATGATACGATGACAGAGAGTTTTACCTTAGGAAGAGGCACCCGTCAAAGCTGTCCCCTTTCCCCCCTTTTATTTAATATTTACATTGAACCTTTAGCAGCTAGTATAAGGCAGGACTCGAAGGTGGTCGGTTTTGGCATAATGGGGAAGCATGATCGTGTATCCCTTTACGCAGATGACATCCTGGTTTTTATCCATCAAACAGAAACCACTCTTCCTCGCGTAATGGACCTGGTTGGTCTTTTTTCCGATCCGTCTGGCTTGGAGATCAACAGGGAGAAGACAGTTCTCCTCCCTATAAACGAGTTGCGAGGCGATTGGGACAACCAGTTAACGATCTCTGATTCAATAAAGTACCTGGGGATAACAGTTTCTGCCAAACCTCAGGAATATCTACAACTTAATCTGATTCCCTTGCTGATAAAGTTGAGGGCTAAAATCAAGATATGGCAAAAAATTCTGCCTGCAAGAGTGGACAGAATTTCATTAATAAAAATGGTAGTGCTGCCACCGGTTCTTTACGTCCTGCGCAACTCGCCTGTATGGATCGCAGATAAGTACTTTAGATTGATAGAGCGGATGCTTAACGATCTATTATGGGGGAGGAAGTGTGTGAGACTGAAGTTACTTTACTTCTCCATGCCCTACAATCGGGGAGGTCTTAACCTCCCCTATTTTAGGGGCTACTTTGTGGCCTCCCAACTCTACCTTTTTAACGACTGGGAAAATAGCAATTTCTGCAGCAAAGTGGTGAAAGACTCAGGTTTTTCAGATTTTTTTTACCGTACTGGAGTCTGACTATTTATTAAACACACAGATTGGGTATACACTCTTCTGCAGAATGGCTACAAAGACTTGGCTGGCTATAAGGAGTTGGTGTGGAGTTAAGGCATCACTTATCTGCACCCCATTATGGCATAACTCAAAGCTCTTGAATTTAAATGATTTAAGTTGCCGCCAGTATTGGAGGACTAAAAATGTTCAGTACCTACATCAAGTGGTCAGTGGTGGACAAATTCTGCCCCTCATGGAGTTAAAGCAAAGGGCAAATCTAGGTGAGGTGGCTTGGTATGCATACTTTCAATTCAGGTTAGCACTCTCTAGCACTTTGAATAGTCAACTTTTTACTATAGATACTCCTGAATTTTTACATGATTTAATTTGTAAACAAGTTGTCACGAGAATTAAAGTATCACTTTGTTATAGACACTTAATGAAAAATTTTTTGGGGGATGTTCTCTATCCAGGACAGAGATCCTGGTCTTCCTTACTTTCAGAGGTGGGCCCTCCAGACTGGGAGAATATAGGGGAAAGTTTAAAGTTTGTTTCACATAATTTCATCCACACTGTCGTACAATTTAATATTTTGCACAAAATATATGTGACACCTATATGGTTACACAGGAGAGGACTTAGAGCCTCCTCTGACTGCCCACGCTGTGGTGATTCCGAGGCAGATCATTTACATCTGTTTTGGGACTGCCTAATGGTGAGCAGGTATTGGAGACAGGTCCAAACTAATCTGGCTCGTAAACTTAACATTGACGTTTCTTTGTCCCCCAGGATATGGGTCCTGGGAGACTTATCGGAGGTCAATTTTCAGCCTATAAAACGCCGACTGCTGATCAAGGTGATGTTTTTAGCTAGGCTTCTCATCTCTAGATCATGGTTTTGCTCCTCTGCTCCAGACTGCAATAACTGGTGGGGTGGGTTGGGGAAGATCTTATTAGTCTGGTCTTTTCTATATGAATTGTAATTGTTGAAGAATGTGAAGTTACACCTGAGCATTGGAGTATCTCTAGGAATACTGGAGGATGGCAGGACCTACCGGCATTAAATAATGGTAAAAATTTTGACCTATCCATAATACTGTGCGGTTTATGGGCGGGGGTCCGGGCATGAGACTTTGGGGGGGGGGGGGGGGGCGGGCATCGGGTGCGACCCGAGACGCGGTTCTTCCTGTCAGACATGAGGTTGGACTGCGGGCAGTGATTTGACACATGTGTGGTATGGGTGCTACTAGGTGTTCTCTTAATGGGACAGAGTCAGTCTTTGGTTGTGTCTTTGTCCACACTCTCTTTAATTGCCGGTGACTGTCGAGTGATACTCGATTTGAGTCCTTTGGCATATGAGATACTAATGTGAATACATGTGAGGTACAGTTAAGCAGGGCATTAATACTCAATTTTAATCACATGGGGATGAGGCAGTAAAATATGCGAGTGGTTTTTCCACCATTGCGATAGAAGACTGCTGGACCCCCTCTCTTGCTCTATGAAATGTTTGTGATCAAAGATCACCATAAGCCCGCTATGTATGGTTTATGTGAGTATCAGGTGACTGGTCACATGATTGCTAATCCTGCTGATTGTGCTCACCCATGTTTGGAGGAGGGCGTACGTGGTGCGCGTTCGCTGCCTGGCGGCCGTCTGGGCTGTGGGCCTCTGATCCCTGCCCCCTATAGATAATATTACGCCAAATGAGATGCTTCGTGCATCCGCTTTATTAAGCTTCGGATGCTGGGTGAATCCTGCTTTCTCCCGCAGTATGTGAGATCTCCATTTGATTTTTAATATCCACACAATTATGGGTACTCATATGAAATTTTTGTTAATCATGCTCACAAATCAGAATTGACAGACTTATGGATTTTATAATACCACAAATGTAATATTGATATGAATTTTTGTATTATAATTAATAAAATATTTAAATGGAAAAAAAAAAAGACGAATTTTAGAAATTTAAGTCCCTGTCACATATGCAGAGCAGGGTTTTTTTAATGGCAAAACTGGGTTAATGTCACCCACCAATGGAACAGACGATTTTTAAAAATTTCGGTCCCTGTCAACTATGCAGAGCAGGGGTTTTGTATACGGCATAAATGGTCAAATGTCACCTGAGAATGTAACAGACGATTTTTTTAAATTTAGGTCCCTGTCACCTATGCAGGGCAGGGGTTTATTCACGGCAAAAATTTTAAAATTTCACCCAAGAATGTAACAGACGCTTTTGCACCCTTCTCTCTCTTTTGCTGTGCTGGTGGCTCTGTGCGACCACCGCCTCTTCCTCCGAACTAGACATGTCACTTGCATGACCTTGATTCCATGTGGGGTTGAGGACCTCATCGTCCTCCACATCATCTTCCACCCAGTCTTTACCCCTGCCCTCTTTGTCGGTCTGCACACTGAAGAAAGCCACAGCAGTTGGCACTTGTGTTTCGTCATCATCCGAGACGTGCTGCGGTGGTCCTCCCATGTACTCATCTTGAAACATAACTGGTTGGACATCGGTGGACTCAAGCTCTTCCACTTCTGGGGCAGGGCTATGTGGATGGCCCTGGGAAACCCTGCTAGCAGAGTCATGAAAAAGCAGAAGAGACTGCTGCATGACTTGGGGCTCAGACTGCTTGGCTGATTTGCAAGGGGGTGAGATTAAATACTGATGGCCATGGGCTGCAGGTGCCAACTCTGATCTTTCAGCAGGTGACTGGGTGGGAGACAATGTGAAGGAACTGGAGGCACTGTCAGCCACCCAATCTACTATCACCTGTACTTGTTCTGGCCTCACCATTCGTAGAGCCGCATGCAGCACTACCAAATAACGCTGAAGGTTCTGTCACCTACTCACACCTGAAGAAGGTGTTTCACTTGTGCGTGTAGCTGGCACAGATTGACCACGTCCTCTCCCTGCAACAGATGCTCCACCAGCAGCACCATGACCGGGGCCATGTCCCTTATTTGACGCACTCCTTATTCTTTGCATTCACCAAACAAACTAACAGATGGTTTATGTCAGGTGACTATGTAACCATCAATAGTCAACAATTAAGTTAACTGACAGTAAGGGAGTGCCGGTGTCATAAAGAGGAAAAATTTCTTGAGGTCACACAACGACAGGCAATTTATTACAATTACTTCACGGTCACAAAAAATGTGAATTTGTCAACCAACAATGTTACAGCAGTATTGACTGGTTGTATTGGACTATCACAAATGCAGAAAAGGCCGCAAAAGTAGTATCTTGCACAAAATGGGTGTTTTTTTAAAACCAGAATATAAAAGCAGCATTTAACACTTGTATTTGACTGCCACAAATGCAGCAAAGGCCGCAAATGTAGTATCTTGCACAAAATGGGTGTTTTATTTAAAACCAGAATATAACAGCAGCATTTAACACTTGTATTGGACTGTCACAAATACAGCAAAGGCCGCAAATGTAGTTTCTTGCACAAAATGGGTGTTTTTTTTTAAACCAGAATATAAGCAGCATTTAACGCTTGTATTGAACTGTCACAAATACAGCAAAGGCCGCAAATGTAGTATCTTTCACAAAATGGTTGTTTTTTTTAAAATTCAGAATATAACAGCAGTATTGACTGGCTATATTGAACTGTCACAAATGCAGCAAAGGCCGCAAATGTCGTATCTAGCACAAAATGGGTGTTTTTTTAAAACCAGAATATAACAGCTGTATCTAACGCTTGTATTGGACTGTCAAAATTGCTGCAAAGGCCGCAAATGTAGTATCTTGCACAAAATGGGTGTTTTAAAAAAATACAGTTGTATTTAACGCTTGTATTGGACCATCACAAATGCAGAAAAGGCCATAAAGGTACTTTATGGAGAAAAAAAAAAAGATTTTTTTCACCCACAATTAAACAGATGCAGTTCGTAAATGTACTTTTTAGCAAAAAATAATACAAATTTGTCCCCACAGAATCTAACAGATGGATTTACTTGGATTGTACTTTACAGAAAAAAATGTGAATATGTCACCCCCTGGGTCCTTGAACTCACAGTCCCTATATTATTTTCCCTTCCCCTGGCACATATGCAGTGCAGGTGCATTAAAAAAAATGGGTATATGTTGCCCACTGAACTAACAGAACAGGATAAAATGATTGTCCCTGGCACATATGCAGTGCTGGTGCACTGAACTTGCACAAAATGGCCGCTGACGCCCACCTAACTAACAGACGGATAAAACGTATTTTTCTGTGTCACTGGGCTCAGGGCAGGGTACAAAAATGTTGCATTGCACCCACAAGAAAAATCGCAGATTTAACAACAAGTTCTGATAACAGATAGATTCCTTCCTATTCTCTCCCTCACAGCAGCAGCATCCTATCCCTACACTAATCAGAGCAGAGTGACGTGTTGCGCTATGTGACTTCAGCTTATATAGAGACTGGGTCACATGCTGCACTGGCCAATCACAGCCATGCAATTAGTAGGCATGCCTGTGATGGCTTCTAAGGGCACACAAGTTAAACGCTTGTTGATTGGCTGCCCTGCAGCCTTTCAAAAAGCACCATTAACTTGCCGAACACCGAACTCAAACCCGAACTTTTACTGAAAAGTTCGGTTTCGGGTCCGGGTCCAAAAATCCTAAAGTTCGGAGCGACCCCGAACTTTACAGTTCAGGTTCGCTCAACCCTAGTCTGTATGTATTTCTGGAGTGTAATAATACTAAGTATATATATATATAGTTTATAAAGGAATTAGTGCTTTAACGACAAATAACATTTTACGCACAACATTAAACTAACTCTTTTAGCAGTAATTATCCTTTTTGCTGTAGTCTTCTGGGTCACTGCTCATGTGGACATCTACTTAGAAGGTTTTGTATATGCACATCCTATGGAGACCTATATTCTCCATATAGTCTCCATGGGTAGTTAGTTATGAGCTATTTTTCTTTGTTGACATTATTATGGTCCTTTATATTTGGCATGCACAGCCTTGCGAGTATCTCAAATAAATATTGGGGAAGACTTCTGGAGCAAGGTTTGCCAAAGAAACTAGACTTTCATACACATATTGTTACTTTTATGACAAGGGAGCATACTGAAATGAAAATTGTGTGGTTTAAAGGTAAAGCTGTCTGCAAATATATGTATGTCACATGCCTCTGTGGACAGTGATTAGCTTCAAAGATCACATGCTATATACTGTATATCACTAAGGCTGCCTTGTATACAAATAGCAAGAGTAGGACCAGATCACAGAGAAAAGCAAGGGAAAAAAGGTGATTATAGGAAGTATTGTATTTTAAGCCATTGAGAGGCATGGCTCCTTTCTATAGATATTTGTATTAAATATATAAATAGATATATACAGTGATGAGATCTTTAGATTTTATAAAATAGATAATAGACGTGCAAAACCTTTGCTTCCGCTATATTGGTTAGACTACAATATCCTTCACGTGATGCTTTAAATACATGTATTGCTTTTAATCTTGTTAAAAAGTTTATTCCCAAATGAGTTAAACCAACAACACAATGGTACTGTATGTACTTCTAGTACATCCTTTTGCACATTTTTTTTATTTTATGCAGATCTCTGAGTTTTTATATTTTTCCTGTTTTGTCATGTTATTTTATTTACTTTGATATTTAATATTTTTTATTTGATATTAAAAGAATAAAACTTAATAAACAGTTTCTGATATGCAAATTCACATGAGAACTTTAGGCAAATGGAAAATAACAATAATAGAAGAGAAATTGTTTCCACCTCGGGGCTAGTTGCCTTTCCAGCAGCGGTAAGACTGTTACAGGGCCTGCAGTACCATTTGTTCCATTACACAATCTCCTGAAGCCTTTTGTACAGAGCTAAATCAAACTGCCTGTACCAACACGACACATGGCTTTCTCTCTCAAATGTTTGCTAATCCAGACGCTCCAACCATCTTTATTTAAGATGCCATATGGCTGGCAGAAGCCTGTAGATCTAGCAGCACATCTGCTTCCATGTTACTTTTCCGTTTCTTTCCATCTTGTACAGCATGTAAGATCATAATTTGTTTGTTACATTTTACCTAGTTTTAGAACAATTTAAAAATGACTGGAATTCGAAAATAGTATTTAAAGGCACAATAGCCCAATTTGTTTATTGAATTTATACTAATCTGTGCTTTATTGCATTTTGCTATACATCTATACTAAATTCACATTAGCTGAGCCCCATTCTCCTCCATCTTAAATCATTGTTTACTTTCTTGCTGGCTTATATACAAAAGCTTCATAGAATCGTTTAATAGGGAATATATATCATTCCCTTCCCTTTGCCAATCTGTAGATACATTATCTCACAAAAGTCAGTACACCCCTCACATTTTTGTAAATATTTTATTATATCCTTTCATGGGACAACACTGAAGATATGATACTTTGATACAATGTAAAGTAGTCAGTGTACAGCTTGTATAACTGTAAATTTGGTATGCCCTCAAAATAACTCAGCACATAGTCATTGATGTCTTAACCGCTGGCAACAAAAGTGAGTACACCCCTAAATGAAAATGACCAAATTGTACCCAAAGTGTCAATATTTTGTAAGGCCACTGTTATTTTCTAGCACTGCCTTAACTCTCTTGGACATGGAGTTTACTAGAGCTTCACAGGTTGCCACTGGAATCCTCTTCCACTCCTGCATGACAACATCACAGAGCACTCCTCCACTTTCCATTTGAGGATGCCCCACAGATGCTCAATAGTTTTTAGGTCTGGAGACATGCTTGGCCAGTACATCACGCTCAGTTTCTTTAGCAAGGCAGTGGTCTTCTTGAGGGTGTGTTTAGGGTCGTTATCATGTTGGAATACTGCCCTGCAGCCCAGTTTCCGAAGGGAGAGGATCATGTTCTATTTCAGTATGTCACAGTGCATGTTGGTATTCATGGTTCCCTCAATGAACCTCTCCACAGCCTGCAGAACTCATGCAGCCGCAAAACATGACACTCCTACGATTATGCTTAACTGTAGGCAAGACACAATCTTTGTACTCCTCACCTGGTTGACACCACATACGCTTGACACCATCTGAATTAAATACGTTTATCTTGGTCTTATCAGACCACAGAACATGGTTTCAGTAATCCATGTCCTTAGTCTGCTTGTCTTCAGTAAACTGTTTGCGAGCTTTCTTCTGCATCATCTTTAGAAGAGGCTTCCTTCTGAGATGACAGGTAGGACCCTGCCGGTCAATGCTATCCGTCACTTCCGTTGACGTCACTGGAGGCCGGCCCTTTGCGTTCCAAGGTGGAGTGCACAGAGGATCACTTACCAGTGTGTTCCACCGCATGTCTGGCTTCCCATTTCTGGTGACGTCACTTCCGGTTCCGGCGCCATTGCCCGTCGTTTTCCAAATCGTTGATTAGATTAGCCTATGCATAGGTGTGTATTTATATATCATTGTTGAGTCATATGTTCTTTATTATTGTTTTTAAACATTATCTGCTCCTGTTACTACCAGTAGCCCCCAAAAGACTTTGAGCAACATATTACCAAATAAAATAGATTTACCAGAAACCCTGGATGTGTGTGCCTCTGTGAATCTCCCCATGCTACATGAAATCATGGCCAGGGGGTTTAACGGTCCCAGGTGTCTTGAGCTTTATCCTGGAGACAACCCTCCAGCAAAGTGAGTTGATATTTATATTTATTTTATTTACTTATTATTTACCTTTTATTTCTCTGAGACCTTCTTGTCTTGATAAGCTTCTGCTTCTATTATCCCAACAAAGGGATCACCATTTCTAATCCCCTGAGTGTTTCACTGCGTATATCCATCTCATCTTGTTTTCATATGCGTGTAATTCCCCGCTACCATCATCACGGGACTACTGATTATTTAGGTATTGGCGCTACACCCGTCCACCTGCTCCTCTTCTTCCCTTTCTCTTCCCCATCCCATCTACCCTATACCAACATCACAGTGGGTAAACGTCTACCCTAGATCTTTGCCACCCTTTCATTGTCATCTTTTTTGTCTGTCTCTTACCATCCTGATGATCAAGTGTTAAGCTTTCGCTAACACTATTTTTTAGCTGCCTTCCCTTCTATCTGGTGACCACTTTTTTGGTCTCATTTACTACTACGCTTTGATTTAGTCCATCACTGTAGGCGCCCTAGGTTGAGCAACCTCTCCAGGGTTTTCTCAACCCCTGGAACTTTAGTGTAACCTTCTCCTCTCTTTTTTCTCCTATACGTTTCTGTTTCTATACGTGTTTATTTTTTTATATATATAAGTGCATCCATTCATCCTTGATTCTGGGGTGAGATTGCGGTCTGACAATACACATTTCAAGGTGCTCAAGTTCTAGTATACATAAATATGACAGTTACTCCCTAATTGTGTAATTGGGGTGAAATTGCAGCCTAATACTACTAACTTTAGGGTGCTCAAGTTCTCCTATACAAACGTATATCCGTAATCCCTAATTATATAATGGGTGTGAAATTGCAGCCTTATACTAAAAGTTTTAGGGTGTTTTTATATATATTGTAGGGATTTGCTCTGGTAGGCAGGGTTAGCAGACGCAATACAGAAGCAAGACCACGGTTAAAAAACAAAAGTCAGTGTTTATTCACACAAAAAGGCAGAAAAGAAACACAATAGTTGGCAGGGCCCTTGTGTTAATTGACACCGCAGGAATCCTCATCTTAATTCACACAGCAAAAGTCCACAGAACTCAAAACACGTCACCTGGCAGTCCACAGCAGGCTTTAGGGTGCCTGGCTTCCAGCTGGCAGCTCTCATGCAGCTCTCAGCCTTGCAGTAGCAGAACTTCTCAGCTACCAAACCACAGCTCCACTATCCACCCACCCTACTCTTTGGCTGCTCCCAATAAGAACCAGCCCGGATTGGCTTTACAGCCACACTAAGTAAAACAGTATCAGCGAGCACTAGCTGCCACTGACACACAAAATTACAGTTTCTTATCTCACCGAGGCCAGGAACCTCAGTTACACGTACCTCCCGTCAATGAGGGACCCCTGCACCTTCCTACATACCTCCCCCCTTTGTTCAACCCTGAGGGGGTGAAAACACGCCAGACAGTGTACTCGGGACAGAGCATCCGCGTTTCCCTGTAACCGGCCGGCCCTGTGTTCTACTGTGAACTTAAAGTTTTGCAGAGACAAGAACCACCTGGTGACCTGAGCATTCCTCTCTTTGGCCTGGCTCATTCACTTGAGAAGGGAGTGATGGGTCACCAGATGGAACTTTCTCCCCAACAGATAATAGCGGAGAGACTCGAGTGCCCACTTGATGGCCAGGCACTCTCTCACCACTATACCGTACCGGGTCTCCGCTGGAGTGAGCTTATGGTTAAGGAAGACAACGGGATGCCGCTGACACACAAAATTTCCGGTTCTTATCTCACCGACTCCTGCACCTTCCTACAATATATGAGGAGAGCGTCAAATAAGGACGTGACCCCGGTCATGATACTGGTGGAGCTCCTGTTGCAGGGAGAGGATGTGGTCGATCTGTGCCAGCTACACGCACAAGTGAAACACCTTCCTGAGGTGCGAGTAGGCGACAGAACCTTCAGCAGTATTTGGTCAGGCCTAATGCGGCTCTACGAATGGTGAGGCCTGAACAAGTACAGGCATACAGTGTTCATTTTAGGACATGGTCAGATATCATAGTCAAGTATCAAAATAATGCCAATGTGACACCTGACTAGGACACCTGACACCTGACACCTGACTCTGACACCTGACACCTGACTCTCAGATATGACTCTGACATCTGAGTTTGACTTATGCTCTTCATAGGTCTGGATCAGAGTTAGAATGAGTTATAGATATACTATGTATTCATATGCTAAATCACACAACCAAAGTACGTCGATTGCTCAGCTTATAGCTCTGTGCCTGAAATGCTGTAAGCTAACACATTACAGTGTTATATGAGCACACAGCTGATAGCTCAGTGGTAAATCAATTGCTTCATACCCAGTGTGTCTATGTTCAAAACCCCTTTAAGCCACTAAAAAATGTTTTTAGTTCATACAAGGCAAGCTGGTAGCTCAGTGAGGATGCTGTTGCCCCGATGCTGTTGCCCCCATGTCCAGGCTTTTGGTGTTCAGCCTCTAAAAAATGTTTACATTTTATTATGCCCTAGATAAGAGGCAAATTTAAATGATGTGTGACACTGATATCTGACTTCCTTCCCTTGTCAGAGTCACAAACGATTTTAGGGTTACTGTTGTGTTTGGTATACTACATGTCATAGATCTAAAAAATCACCAGCTTTGGTGTCTAAAGCTGTAGCTCAGTGGTAAGACACTTGCTCTGCATGTAGCGTTCATGGGTTCAAAACCCCATTCAGGTTTTTAATAAAAGTTCATATTTTATAGAGCTCTATATCAGAGACAAATTCAAGTGGTGTGTGATATAAGTAGTCCTTTTTTTTATTTTATTAAGAGTACATCGGCAGCACTATAGTAAAGGGGGCACTAATTTACTGTATCTTCATCTATTTCCAGTTTTTTTTTGTTTTTTGTTGTCTTGAAATAGTCACTGTACAATATAATAATGCATTCTTATTTATTAGGAAGGAGTCTAATTATCAGATCTGTAAATCACTTGATTGCAATTATTTGACGCATCCACCCAAACTTAAGCTGCAATGATATGGGTTAGGCATGTTCCAGCTCTCCCAGCAAATACAAACATGAGCAAGTTTGGGCGTTCTGGAGTAGCTGATGAGGAAACTTGCCAGATTCACTGCCTCTTGACAGATCTGCAAACCAAATTATCTTACCGTAAGTCTGCTCTCCTCCTCTATCTTACATGGCTTATACATTGATTCACCTCTCTCAAGTGTGTATGCAGTTCCATATTAGCTAGAATCACTGTATTTCTGGGACCCCTGAAAAAGTTGATTAGTCACTGTATGCAGAGTTGTGTCCTGGATTATACACATCTACTGTATATATGTGTATTATACATACTGTGTGCTATCTTACATGGCTTATACATTGATTCACACGGTCACAAATCCCAGCGCCGCACAGGTACAGCGCTCTGATCGGGCAGCCACAGAAGCTACTCTCTCCCGATCAGATGCAGGAGCCCAGCAGTCACTGATGGTTGGACCCCTGCTGTATGCACAATGATGCTGGCTCATTAACCCTTGCACTGCCGCGGTCAGCGCTGACCGCTGCACGTGCGGTATCCTGCCGGGTGTAGCGTGTCCATCGGTTCCCCGTGGTGCTGTGACATAAGCCTGCTGTCTAGCCCAGTCAGTCAATGGCGGAAGGGGGAAGGGTGTGCAGAGCACAGGGGGTGTTACAGAGCATTGCTCAGAATATTCAGCCCCGCCTCTGAGTGCTCAAATTGTTTATTTGCATATGAATAAAAACTGAGATATCTCTGCAGCTATTTATCATACATAATCAGCATAATGAGCATTACCAGGCAGTATGTATGGTCTAATAGGGTTGATTCTGGTGACAGAGCCTCTTTAACCTCTTACGGACACAGGGCGTACCTGTACGTCCTGATGTCCGAATCCTTAAGGACACAGGGCGTACAGGTACGCCCTATGTATTTCTAAACACCACTGCGTGGCGGGCGGTGATTGGAATGGTGTGCCTGCTGAAATAATTCAGAAGGCACCCTGTGAAAATGCCGAGGGGGGTCCTGTGACCCCCCTGTATCGGCAATCGCTGCTAACCGCAGGTCAATTCTGACCTGCGGTTTGCAGCATTTCCAGCTTATTCGGGTCTCTGGTGACCCGATAACCCAGAATAGGAGGGTGATCGGTGGTGTAATATACACCACCAATCACCCTCCGTAGATCCTGTGAGGTGGCGGTGATGGAGGGTGAGGATCACCTGTGATTGGCTGGAGGGACTGACCTAGAGATAAAGTCCTGGAGCTCGGCTTCTGTGTAAGCAAGGAGAGAGGAGCCCTGTGTCGGTCACTCTAAATCCCACATGATCCGCCGCCATCCGTGGCCGGCACTCTTAGCCGTAAAAGAGCGCCCAGCCACTGTTAGCGCATCGCCCACCCCACCGCTAATCAGCTTGGTACCGCTGATCAGCGAGTTTTTGGGGTGTGAGCAATTTTTCTAGGATTCTGTTAGGTTAGGGTGGGTTAGGGTAGGGTGTATTTAAAAACACACCGCCCCCCCTACACACTAAATAAAGTTTTACACACACACACACACACACACTCCTTTAGCATTCTAAGATGGCCTGATGTATGTTCTCAGCCGAGGAGGCATACGCCCAGCTGCTCTCCGACTCAGAGAGCCCCAGTGAGGATAAGGATGACCCCACTTTCCTGTTGTCATCCTCATTCTCCTCATCATCTAGTGATGATGATGAGCCCCCAAGGGCTCACGTTGGAATGCAAAAGAACTCTGCGGCTATCCATTTATTGCCTTACACTTATATTCATAATTAATACATAAAGGTACACTATCAATGCATCGTGGAGTTACTATCCATCACGCATATGTAAATATCAATGGGGGTTAATTAATACAAATACCGCAAATAAATAAATACTCTTAGATAGTGTATATACAATAAAATATAAATATTGTAGAGTTAATATTAATATGATAACAAATAACACACCCATTATATAGAATACAAAATGTATTGCAATAATCAATAATATATAAATAATTAAAACGCGCATATTGTGAATATACATTTCTTTAGTATAAGAACCAAGGTGAAAGAAATATATAAAAAACAATAAAAAAGTGAAAAAAAGAGTGAAAAATAAAATAAAAAGTGATAAAAGGCAAATGGTTATAGGTGATAAGTGAAAATCAAATGCACACACTTATATCAGTATAATGTCACAATTAGAGAAGAAATATACTCAATATTACCTACCCCTAGTGATAATACACAGTGTATTTAATATTAGATCAAATAAGACTGCTTCTTTTTCTTGTACGTATATGTATTCTCCAATTAACTCCCTCCTTGCTTGTATTCTTCCTCTCTTTCTGCATACTTTCGTCCCTTCTAGCTTTAACTTCTTGTCAGTCCAGCTTCTAGGATAGTAATGTGAGCATGTGTCTATATACTTTTGACAACTAAGATGAGCTAATAATACAGAAAATAACATTAAAAATACAAAATGAAATCACATTTAAAACAGGTTGAAAAGGTAACCACCACTTACAGAAGACATGATCAACACGAGAAAAAATACAAGAAAATATATATATATATAGATGAATAGCCAGGAGACTAACCCAAGTACGGTGAAAAACGTCGGGCCTCATTCAAACCAGATGGCATAACAGTATTTGATTCAAAGATCCACTTCACTTCTTTCTGTGCTAAGACCTTCGTCCAATCACCTCTCCTCCCCCCTATCAAGACCCTATCTATCCCCCTTACCTTGAGGAGTGAGGCATCACTGTTGTGGTAGATCTTAAAATGTTGGGGAATAGTTTTCAAGTTCGAAAGATCTTCTTCATCCTTGGCCCCCGTGATTCCGAGGACATGTTCTCTTGTCCGTCATCTCAATTGTCTTGAGGTCATCCCTACATAGGAGAAATTACAGGGACAGGTGGCTACATAAATCACCCCCATCTTTGTACACGATATTGTATGTGTGATTTCATAAGTTTTCTGCCCAGTACAATCGGTGAAGGTGTTCGTTTGTAGAATATTGGGACATGCCACTCATTTTCCACAGGGGCGGCAGACCCATTTTGAGCTTTTAAAACCAAACATAGTATCTGTAGTCTTGCCTTCATAATGGCTATGAACCAGCATGTCTTTCAGATTTCTTTCCCATCTGAAAGTGAGGGAGGGATGCTCAGGTAAGTAACTCAGTAGGGTATGGTCCATCCGTAATATATTCCAATGTTTCTCAAGGATTGAGACAACCTTCTCATGACCAGAATTATATGATGTAATATATCTTACAATTTTTCCCCCATCCTTGTGTCTGACTTGATCTTCCAGCAATTTCTCTCTCTTAGAATGTTTGGCGCATACACACACTTTCCTTACTAAGCGATCACTATATCCATGATCCTTGAATCTCTTAGTTAGATCATCAGCCCGCTTCTCAAAGTCATCATCTCTAGAGCATATTCTTCTCAGCCTCAAGAACTGTCCAATGGGGATTCCATCCAGCAGTTTTCTAGCGTGATAGGAGTCGGCACAGAGGAGACTGTTCACAGCAGTAAAGACACATCCAGAAAAGCCATCTTGGTTCTCCCCGTCTTGTATGTCAGATGGATATTCATGTTGTTCTCATTAAGGGATGACATAAACTCAAATCCTCAATACTGCCCTGCCATATCATCAGGATGTCATCAATATAGCGACACCAAAGATGGACTTTCTCGATCTGTTTAATCGGGTAAGTTAAAAATATATTCCTCTCTCACAGCTCCAGGAAAAGATTTGCGTAAGACGCCCCCCATCGCGGTTCCCTGGAGCTGTAGGTAGAATGAAAAAAATGATGCCGCAATGCGAATTCAAGCAGTTTGAGGACAAACGAGGCATACTTACTCCGTGTGTTGGAAGTCATCAAGAAGTGTGTTGCAGCTAAGATGCCATCCTCATGACGGATAGATGTGTAGAGTGCTTCAACGTTGCACGTGACCAGAAGCATATCTCCTCTAGTTGTAATCCATCCACTTTCCGTAACAGGTCACCTGTGTCTTTAATATATGAGGGGAGGCTTACAACTTGTGATCTCAGAACATGATCAATCAGCTTGCTGACGGATTCACACATGTTGTTGTTCCTTGTGGGATTTTTGCATTTTTATGTATCTTAGGTAACATATAAAATGTCGCTATAGTAGGATTGTTGATAAATAGACAATTCTGTTCCTTTACGTTGATTATACCCACATCGACTGCTTTTTGGAAAATCAATCCCAACGCATACTGGAAAGCAATTAATGGATTAAAGGTCAATTTCCGATAGCAGTTTGAATCCCTCAACTGTCTGAAGGCCTCCTGCTCATACATATGAGTGGGCCAAAGGACCACATTGCCTCCTTTGTCCGAAGATTTAATTACTTTGCTCTCCATTTTGTTAAGTTGTTTCAGTCTCAGACGTTGTTGTCTGTTGAGGTTGTCCCCTGGTGTAAACTTCCGGACTGACCTCAATTCATCTGTCAGAACCTTAACAAAAATGTCAATATTGGAAAACAAAGATGTTGGAGGAAATTTCTTAGATTTCGGTACCAAAGCTTCTGGTAATCTACTCATCAGTCCACCATCTATTCGTTCTTCCTGAAGTTCACTCAAAGTACGTATTGCTTCCAAATCCACTGCTGTGAACATAGTGTCCTCCATGCCGCCCCTGTGATATAACTTCTTAAAAATTAAACTTCGTGCGAACATCTGTAGATCCTTGACTGCTGTAAAGAGATTGAAACCAGTTTTGGGGATGAAATTAAAGCTCCAAACTTAACACCTCATGTTGTTCATCACTCAGAATCTGAATTAATAGCTTAATTACCTGTAGTCGTTGGCTATTCGGATCACCCGTGCCCTGGAATCTTCTTGCTGGAGGGCAATTCCTTACTGCCTCCTTTCGTTTTCTCCCATACCGCGTAGCATGTGGTCTTATGCTAGTATCCGTATTATTCCTTTCATTATCTGACGAAAACAGCGAGGATACCGAAGCACTTCTGCTGTGTGGTTCGGACTTCTTCTGTTTCCACTTGTATATCCTATTTAAGTCCAGGTCCTGTAGATCTCTTTGAAATGTATTGGTCTTTCGTTCCTTGATTTGTTTCTCCCATATTTTGAAGGCTTCATCAACCTCACATTTGAAAGCCTCCCGTTCACTATCATTCAATACTTGATTTAGTTGTTCTTCAAGAGTCTTCAGCTCATTGTCAACTTCTATAAGCATCATATCATTTGCGGTAATGAGAACTTGCATAAAGGTCATGGTGCATGCATTGCAGGATTGCTCCCATTTCGTATTTAGTTGTTCTGTGCCAAGATTATGGGAGGGAAAAACCTGCACTCTCAGTCCATGGGGGATCTGTCAGGGTCTTACCTTCTTGCTGTTCTCCTTCGTTTGACATGTGCTGGTGGCCATCTTGGTTTCTGGGTTTCTTGTAGCCTCCCACCCTGCGGCTTCTCCTTCCCACTGGGAGGAGCTGGATGCCTAGCTCATATATATAGGAGGTCTGTGGCTTCAGTTCCTTGCTTGGTCCTCCTGTGTTCACATGCTTCTAAGACTGCTGCTGCTTCTGGTTCCTGATCCTGGCTTCGTCTGACTACCCTGCTGGTTCCTGATCCAGGCTTCGTCTGACTACCCTGCTGGTTCCTGATCCAGGCTTCGTCTGACTACCCTTCTGGTTCCTGACCTCTGGCTTCGCAAGACCCTGCTTCGGTTTAGCCATCCGTTTGGACTTTTGCCTTACAGCTTGATTTTCAATAAAGCCTTCTTATTTCCACTTATCTCTTGTTGTACGTCTGGTTCATGGTTCCATGACATTAGGACCAAGCCATGAATTCTGACGGTACAGGGCCATCCTCGCTACCTACGCTGGTTGCCAGACTTGATCAGCAGGATCACCTGTTGGGTCGGTTCGCTGTGGCGTTGCAAACCCTGCTTGAACGCACGGCTCATTTAGCTTCCGTTGCCGATGGGTCGGTTGTCGCTCCTGGGCCCGCTCCTACTGCTGCTCCGGTTGTTGCGCCAGAGTCTACCCCGACACCTGTTGCTGCGCCTGCGGTGTTTCGGGGTATGACCGGTTCTGCCCCCCTTCCACAGCGCTTTGGGGGAGAGCCAACTCAGTGCCGAGGTTTCCTTAACCAGGTGGGCATTTATTTCGAGTTGCTGCCACATGCCTTTCCTACTGAGAGATCAAAGGTGGGCTTCTTGATCTCGCTGCTCTCGGACAAGGCCTTGGCCTGGGCCAGCCCTTTATGGGAGAACAACAATCCGGTGGTTGCCGAGTTTTCCGGTTTTGTTGCTTCTCTTCGGAAGGTATTCGATGTGCCGGCTCGTGCTGCCTCTGCTGCGAAGCTCCTTATGTCCATCAGACAGGGTTCACGATCCGTAGCTGAATACGCCATTGAGTTTCGTACCCTGGCAGCAGAGGTGGGCTGGAATAATGAGGCTCTGGTCGCTGCTTTCTCTCATGGTCTCTCGGATGCCTTGAAGGATGAGGTTGCAGCTAAGGACCTACCAGTGGAGCTCGAGTCTCTTATTTCTTTCCTGATTTTGATTGACACCAGACTCAGGGAGAGACTTTCCTTTAAGGAGAGCCTGCGGAGGTCTTCTAACAGATTGGCGCCTATGTTTGCTGTCCCACCCGTGCCTCCCTCTCCTCCCACGCCTCCTGGGGATGACTAGTCTGGGGGTGAACCCATGCAGCTGGGGTTTGCTCGCCTGTCCGAGGGGGAGAGGGTACTCCGGAGACGCGAGGGCCGATGCATGTACTGTGGTCTCGGTGGGCATTTTCGGTTGGCATGCCCGAACCGTCCGGGAAACGCTCGCACCTGAGATCCTGTCGGGGGCAGATCTTGGGTGGAGTCTCCTCGTCCCCGGTTTCCCGTGTTGACAAACCACTGATTACTGTTGTCCTCTCCTGGGTCGGGGGCTCGGTGACGACCCAGGCGTTGGTGGACTCTGGTGCTGGTGGTTTGTTCATTGATAGTGTGTTCGCTGCCGCCAATTCCATTCCTCTGCAGCCTCGAGGTTCCCCACTGGCTCTTGAGGCGATAGACGGCAGACCCCTTCTGCCGCCACACGTGACTCAGGAGACCCTTCCAGTGGGGATGGCCATTGGTGCCGTTCACAGAGAGTCGGTCTGTCTCCAGGTTATTTCGTCTCCACACTACTCGGTGGTCTTGGGGTACCCCTGGCTCCAGAAGCATAATCCGACTTTCGATTGGAGATCGGCCGAGATCCTCTCGTGGTCACCGCAGTGTGGGGCTAGTTGCATCCATGGGCCTGTCAAGTTGCTGTGTACTTCCTCGGACTCTCTGTTGCCTCCTGAATACGAGGAGTACCGGGATGTATTCGATAAGGTGCGTGCGGTTGCCCTACCTCCGCACCGCCCATACGATTGTGCCATAGAGTTACAATCTGGTGCCGTTCCTCCTCGTGGCAAGGTCTATCCACTGTCGGTAGCGGAGAATGAGGCCATGGAGGAGTACGTGAGGGAGGCGCTTTCACGCGGACACATTCGCAAATCCTCGTCCCCGGCAGGGGCTGGATTTTTCTTTGTGAAAAAGAAGGGCGGTGAGTTGAGGCCTTGCATCGATTACAGGGGTCTCAATCGCATCACGATCAAGAACGCTTACCCGATACCCTTGATTTCCGAGCTGTTCGATCGCCTCAAAGGGGCCACGGTCTTTACCAAACTCGACCTGAGGGCGGCATATAACCTGGTAAGGATCAAGGCGGGCGATGAGTGGAAGACCGCGTTTAACACCAGGACCGGTCATTATGAATCCTTGGTTATGCCCTTTGGGTTGTACAATGCGCCTGCAGTCTTCCAGGAATTCATCAACGATGTTTTCCGTGACCTGTTGCAGCAGTGTGTGGTGGTCTATTTGGATGACATCTTGGTATATTCTGAATCCATGGAGGCCCACATTCTGGATGTCAGACGAGTGCTGCAACGGTTACGAGAGAACAAGCTGTTCGGTAAGCTTGAGAAATGCGAATTTCACCGATCCCAGGTAACCTTTTTAGGTTACATCATTTCCGCTGAGGGGTTCTCCATGGATCCTGAGAAGGTTTCGGCTGTCTTACAGTGGCCCCAGCCCAGTGGTCTTCGTGCCCTGCAGCGCTTTTTGGGCTTCGCCAATTATTATCGGAAGTTCATCAGGGACTTTTCCATGCTAGCCAAGCCTCTCACGGATCTGACCAGGAAGGGCAGTAATCCCCAGGTCTGGCCGCTCGAGGCCATCCGAGCTTTTGAGGCTCTAAAGTCCGCCTTTGTGTCGGCTCCGATTCTGTCGCATCCCAACCCTGGGTTGCCTTTTGTCCTCGAGGTGGACGCGTCTGAGACGGGAGTAGGCGCCCTTCTGTCTCAGCGTAGAACACCAGAGGGCCCTCTGCTTCCTTGTGGGTTTTACTCCCGGAAACTGTCTTCCGCGGAGTGCAACTATCAGATTGGTGACAGGGAGTTATTGGCCATCGTGCAGGCCCTTAAAGAATGGAGGCACTTGCTCGAGGGCTCGGTGGTTCCGGTTCTCATCCTGACGGACCACAAGAATCTGACCTACCTCTCTGAGGCCAAGAGATTGACACCACGTCAGGTCAGATGGGCTCTGTTCTTGTCACGTTTTAATTACGTGGTCTCCTACCTACCCGGTTCCAAGAACATCAGAGCGGATGCCTTATCACGGCAGTACTCCGAGCTGTCCGGGGAGGAGTCGATTCCGACTTCGGTCATACCTCCAAATCAGATCCTGGCCGCCATTCGCACCAGCCTGACCTCTCCCCTGGGTGAGCAGATTTTGGCGGCTCAATCTGGTGCTCCCTCTGGGAGACCCAATGGCAGATGTTTTGTGCCTGAGGAGTTGCGCACTCGGTTGTTGCGAACCTACCATAACTCCAAGGCCGCGGGGCATCCTGGAAAGAATCAGCTGTCCTGGGCTGTTTCACGTCTGTTCTGGTGGCCTTCTCTACGTTCCGACATCGCCGCATATGTAGCGGCATGCTCCGTTTGTGCCCAGAGTAAGTCCCCTCGGCACCTTCCGTTGGGCCTTTTGCAACCCATAGCCACCGGGGAGCGTCCATGGTCACACCTGGGGATGGATTTCATTGTGGACCTCCCTGCATCCCGAGGCCATACGGTCATTCTCATGATTGTGGATCGGTTTTTCAAAATGTGCCACTGTGTTCCTCTCAAGAAGTTACCCTCTGCACAAGAGTTGGCCTCGATTTTTGCCAGGGAGGTCTTCCGGTTGCACGGTTTGCCCAAGGAGATTGTGTCGGATCGGGGGAGTCAGTTTGTGTCCAGGTTCTGGCGCGCCTTTTGCTCCCAGTTGGGGATTCATCTCTCTTTCTCCTCGGCCTACCACCCTCAGTCCAATGGGGCCGCAGAACGATCCAATCAGGCCTTGGAGCAATTCCTTCGTTGCTATGTCTCCGATCACCAAGACAATTGGGTTGACCTCCTGCCTTGGGCTGAGTTTGCCAGGAACACGGCGGTGAACTCTTCCTCTGGGACGTCTCCCTTCATGGCCAATTATGGGTTCCAACCTGCCGTGTTACCGGAGGTATTCTCTCCCCAGGATATTCCGGCTGTGGAGGATCACCTTTCCGTCCTACGTGCTTCTTGGGTACAGATCCAGAGGTCCCTTGAGGTCTCTGCGCAGCGCCAGAGACTTCAGGCTGATCGCAGACGAGCGCCCGCTCCTTCCTACCAGGTCGGAGACCGCGTATGGTTGTCCACCCGCAACCTCAACCTTCGAGTGCCCACTCCCAAGCTGGCGCCTCGCTTTGTTGGTCCCTTCCGAGTGCTTCGCAGGGTAAACCCGGTAGCCTATGCCCTTGCGCTTCCTCCTGGCATGCGGATCTCCAATGTGTTTCATGTCTCCCTGTTGAAGCCACTGGTGTGTAATCGTTTCACTTCCTCGGTTCCTCTGCCTCGTCTGGTCCAAGTGGGCAATCGTGAGGAGTATGAGGTGAGCAATATCCTGGACTCACGCCTGGTCCGCGGTCGGGTGCAGTTTTTGGTCCATTGGCGTGGTTATGGTCCAGAGGAGCGTTCCTGGGTTCCCTCCGCAGATGTCCATGCTCCTGCCTTGCTCCGAGCCTTCCACGCACGCTTCCCTCAGAAACCGTTCTTTACTCCGCGGAGGAGGGGCCCTTGAGGGGGAGGTACTGTCATGGTCTTACCTTCTTGCTGTTCTCCTTCGTTTGACATGTGCTGGCGGCCATCTTGGTTTCTGGGTTTCTTGTAGCCTCCCACCCTGCGGCTTCTCCTTCCCACTGGGAGGAGCTGGATGCCTAGCTCATATATAGGAGGTCCGTGGCTTCAGTTCCTTGCTTGGTCCTCCTGTGTTCACATGCTTCTAAGACTGCTGCTGCTTCTGGTTCCTGATCCTGGCTTCGTCTGACTACCCTGCTGGTTCCTGATCCAGGCTTCGTCTGACTACCCAGCTGGTTCCTGATCCAGGCTTCGTCTGACTACCCTTCTGGTTCCTGACCTCTGGCTTCGCAAGACCCTGCTTCGGTTTAGCCATCCGTTTGGACTTTTGCCTTACAGCTTGATTTTCAATAAAGCCTTCTTATTTCCACTTATCTCTTGTTGTACGTCTGGTTCATGGTTCCATGACAGGATCAAATTCCTCATGATATATTGCTTAATTGAAGTCCTGTTCCACCAGATCTTTAAGCATCTTTGTGAAAGATTCTTAAATTTCACCTTAATTTTTGTGAGTTCCTCTGTTCCACATCCTGTGAGCGGCTGCTGCAAAGATAAAAGGTTCGTCTTAGCCAGGAAAATCGCAGAGCGAGAAAAAAGCTCGGTATGGAGCTGTCCATAATAGCTTCAAATAGATACCCAAAACTGACAAATAAGGACAGCAATTTGTATGATATAGAATATTGAACATATACTAGTTTAAAACATTTATTGAAATACATATATATTAGCAGCATTAGTCACACAGGAAAAATATCCACAGGTCTGTCACTTATAATACATATAACTAGCAAAGAATCTCCCAGGCTATGGGACAATAAGCCCCAGCCCTACATTTCAAACATAAAATGCATAGTGCCACAAAATACAGATCAAATGCAGGAGAATGATGCAGTAAAGAAAAATATACAGACCAAGACAGTCCTGGATCCCGACACGTGTTTCACGGTTGCTTTCTCAAGGGATACTAGTGGTGTGTATTCACTGATCATATATAGTCTGTAGATTAGGTCAATTGGAAACACGTGAGAGCAAATGCACGCCCAAATTGGAAACAGGAAGTGTGGTGCGTTCCAGCTTGGAATGCACCAACTCACCTCCGGTTCCTCCATTGTCCGGACCCCACACCACCCACATCATTCATACAAAACAGGAGAGAGATATTGATTGAGATAGGATCCAGTATAGACATCCTAGCGGGTGGATGGATGCGAGGTGCTCCACGGAAGGCCGCATTCGCCGGACAGGATATCTGGCATGCGGTCCACCGTGGAACACATTGCATCCAATCCAAACCCACACATCTTCCTACTCTTAGGAGTATATGCCACAAGTCCCGCGAGATTGACAGAGACGTAATTACTTCATGCGTTCCACGTTGGAATGCAAAAGAACTTTGCGGCTATCTATTCATTGCCTTACACTTATATTCATAATTAATACCTAAAGGTACACTATCAATGCATCGCGGAGTTACTATCCATCACGCATATGTAAATATCAATGGGGGTTAAATAATACAAATACCGCAGCCTATTACAAATAAATACTCTTAGATAGTTTATATACAATAAAATATAAATATTGTAGAGTGAAAAATAATATGATAACGATTACACCCATTATATAGAATACAAAATGTATTGCAACAATCAATAATTAATAAATAATTAAAACACGTATATCGTGAATATAAATTTCATTAGTATAAGAACCAAGGTGAAAGAAATATATAAAAACTAATAAAAAAGTGAAAAATAAGAGTGAAAAATAAACCAAAAAGTGATTAAAGGTGAATGGTGATAGGTGATAGGTGATAAGTGAAAATCAAATACACACACTTATATCAGTATAATGTCACAATTAGAGAATAAATATATTCAATATTACCAACCCCTAGTGATAATACACAGTGTATTTAATATTAGATCAAATAAGACTGCTTCTTTTTCTTGTACGTATATGTATTCTCCAATTAACTCCCTCCTTGCTTGTATTCTTCTTCTCCTTCTGCATACTTTTGTCCCTTCTATCTTTAACTTCTTGTCAGTCCAACTTCTAGGATTGTAATGTGAGCATGTGTCCATATACTTTTGACAACTAAGAAAACCTTGAGGTTTTTGTCAGCCCTGTTATGGTTCTTACTGTAGCAAGGTGGTGTCACGGATGTAGTAGGGGAGAACACCAAAAGACAACAAGAAGGAAGGAAAAAGACACTAGGCCTCACCGCTAGGGAAGGAAAAGGGTCACCACCTATAAAACCCTGCTCCTGGCCCTAACTCCTATCGGTATGGGCACCTCTCGATGGTAGAGATGCCCATACACAGGAAGAAAACCCTGGTGGCTCTTGGATGCCCTAATGGTAATGACAGGGCAGAGACAACCCGCTCCTTCCTTGGTGAAGGAACCAGCGTCTCGCTGAGGCCTAGTAAACAACACAGGTGGGGGGAATACAAAATACAAGCGGAACACTTAACTTCTGAGGCTGATGGATGATGGATGAACAGGACTTCCACTAGAACCACACTCTAGCTCTTCCAAAAACCAAATGAAGCTATCCAGAGCAAGGAGTGAAGGGTAAAGTCAGACTAAATAGGGTGAGGTAAAGGTCACATGATCCACACCTGAACAGGAGGTGTGGACATACAAGCAACACACAGACAAAGTGAAACCAAAACCAAAAGAGGCTGTCAGATCACTAATGTGCAGATAATCTTCCAGACCTTCTAAAACCTGTCACCGGTGTGACAGTACCCCCCTTCTACGGGTGACCTCCGGGCACCCAGGAATAACCTCATCAGGATGAGCTCTGTGGAATGCTCTCACCAGATGACTAGCATTAGAATCGGTCACTGGAACCCACATCCTCTCCTCTAGTCCGTACCCTCTCCAATGAACGAGATACTGGAGGGATCTCCGTAGAACTCGGGAGTCCACAATCCTGCTGATCTGATGGCAGATGGCAAGGAAGATGGCTCAACAGGTTCAACACATTTCTTTAACAACGATTTTTGAAAAACATTATGGATTTTCAACGCCTGAGGAAGTTGAAGACGGAAGGCTACAGGGTTAACAATGGCAGTGATCTTATATGGATCAATAAATCTTGGTCCTAACTTCCAAGAAGTTACCTTAAGTTTAATGTTTCTTGTAGACAGCCACTCAGAATCACCCACTCTCAGGTCTGGACCACTCATACGTTTCCTGTCAGCCGCACGCTTATACCTGTTGCCCATCTTTTCCAGGTTATTTGGTATTTTCCGCCAAATAGAAGACAAAGAAGAGGAAAATCGTTCCTCCTCAGGAATGCCAGAATTATGAGCACCAGAAAATGTACCAAACTGTGGATGGAACCCATATGCCCCAAAAAACGGCGACTTATCAGTGGATTCCTGTCTACGGTTATTTATAGCAAACTCATCTAACGACAAAAATGAAGACCACTCTTCCTGATTCTCTGAAACAAAACATCTCAAGTAAGTCTGCAGATTCTGATTAGTGCATTCCGTCTGTCCGTTTGACTGAGGATGAAAAGCCGAAGAGAAGGACAATAGTACACCCAGACGAGTACAGAACGCTCTCCAGAATCTGGAAACAAACTGAGTCCCTCTATCGGACACCACATCAGAGGGAATGCCATGTAGTTTCAGGATGTTGTCGACAAACACCTGCGCAAGAGTATTAGCATTGGGTAGACTAGGTAATGCAATAAAGTGTGCCATTTTACTAAAACGATCGACAACCACCAGAATCACGGTCTTTCCCGAATAATTCTGCAAATCCGTGATAAAATCCATGGACAAATGGGTCAAAGGTCTGGACGGGATGAGTAAAGGAAGCAGAGATCCGGAAGGCCGAGTATGTGTCACCTTAGCACGTGCACAGGTACCACAGGCTGACACATAGTCCTCAATAAACTTACTCAACTCCAGCCACCAGAATCTGCGAGAGATGAGATCGACAGTCGATCTACTCCCAGGGTGCCCAGCAAGCACCATACAGTGATGTTCCTTGAACACCTTGTGATGTAAATCGGAGGGAACAAACAACTTCCCCTGACGACAAGAGTCCAGAGCATCCTCCTGTGCCTCCAACACCCTGGCCTCGAGATCAGGATAAAGAGCGGATATACCCACCCCTTCAGATAAAATGGGACTAGGGTCATTAGACTCACCCCCCCAGGAAAGCTATGTGACAAAGCATCCGCCTTGACGTTCTTAACCCCAGGGTGGTAAGTGACGATGAAGTTAAATCTGGTGAAAAACAATGACCATCTGGCCTGCCTTGGGTTCAGTCGCTTAGCCGACTCCAAGTAGGCCAGATTCTTGTGATCCGTAATTACCGTAATAGGATTAATTGCTCCTTCCAACCAATGCCACCATTCCTCGAATGCCAACTTAATGGCCAGCAATTCCCTATTCCCCACATCATAATTCTTTTTAGCAGTCGAGAAAAATGCACATTGGCGCCATTTACTGGGCGAAGTACCCTGCAACAATATTGCTCTTACTACGGGTATTGCTCTTACTTGACGAGTCAACCTCAACAATAAATGGCTGAGACACCGGTTGCACCAGAATAGGGGCCAAAGCAAAACATTCTTTCACAGCATAAAAGGCCTGTAATGCCACATTAGACCAGATAGAAATATTAGCACCCTTCCTAGTCATGTCTGTTAAAGGTTTAACCACCGATGAATAGTTCAAAATAAATTTACGGTAGTAGTTGGTAAACCCCAAAAACAGCATAAGCGCTTTCAAAACCGGAGAGGGGGAGGGGTCTGCCTATTATGTAAAGTCCTATCTAAAGCCCACACTCCGTGAAGATATAAGTGAGGGACATGAACATGTGGAGTCACTGTGGGTAGAGATACATGGAGCTAAAAACAATAATAAATTACTAATAGGAGTTTACTATAAACCACCTAATATACCAGAGTCCACAGAATATCTACTACTAAATGAGATAGACAAGGCTGCAAATCATAATAAGGTGGTTATTATGGGGGACTTCAACTACCCAGATATAGACTGGGAAACTGAAACTTGTATATCTCATAAAGAAAACAGGTTCTTTGCAATAACCAAAGACAATTACCTCTCCCAACTGGTTCAGGACCCGACTAGAGGGACGGCCCCACTGGACTTAGTATTAACCAATAGACCTGACAGAACAACAGACGTGCAGGTTGGGGGACACCTGGGAAATAGTGACCATAAAGTAATAACCTTCCAATTATCATTCAAAAGAGCGTTTCTACAGGGAGGGACAAAAATAGCAAACTTCAAAAAAGCTAAATTTAGCCAACTAAGAGAGGCCATAGGCCTAACTAAATGGGATAAAGTCCTCACAAATAAAAATACAGCCACAAAATGGGATATCTTTAAAAGCATCCTAAAATCTCATTGTGAGAGGTACAAACCGTATGGAAATAAAAGGTTAAGGAACAAAAAGAAACCTATGTGGATAAACAGAACTGTAAAGAAAGCAATAAATGACAAAAAGAAAGCATATAAAACACTAAGGCCTCTTTCACACTTGCGTTGTCCGGATCCGGCATGTACTCCACTTGCCGGAATTACACGCCGGATCCGGAAAAACGCAAGTGAACTGAAAACATTTGAAGACGTCTTCAAAATGCGTTCAGTGTTACTATGGCAGCCAGGACGCTATTAAAGTCCTGGTGGCCATAGTAGTAGTGGGGAGTGGGGGAGCGGTATACTTACAGTCCGTGCGGCTCCCGGGGCTCTCCAGAATGACGTCAGAGCGCCCCATGCGCATGGATGATGTGCCATGCGATCACGTCATCCATGTGCGTGGGGCGCCCTGACGTCACTCTGGAGCGCCCCGGGAGCCGCACGGATGGTAAGTATACTTCTCCCCCACTCCCCACTACACTTTACCATGGCTGCCAGGACTTTAGCGTCCCGGCAGCCATGGTAACCATTCAGAAAAAGCTAAACATCGTTTAGCTTAAGGCCGGATCCGGATCAATGCCTTTCAATGGGCATTAATTCAGGATCCGGCCTTGCGGCAAGTGTTCAGGATTTTTGGCCGGAGCAAAAAGCGCAGCATGCTGCGGTATTTTCTCCGGCCAAAAAACGTTCCGGTCCTGAACTGAAGACATCCTGATGCATCCTGAACGGATTTCTCTCCATTCAGAATGCATTAGGATAAAACTGATCAGGATTCTTCCGGCATAGAGCCCAGACGACGGAACTCTATGCCGGAAGAAAAGAAGGCAGGTGTGAAAGAACCCTAAAACAGGAGGGTAGCACGGAAAAACTATAAGGAAAAAAATAGAACATGTAAAAAACAAATAAAAGCGGCCAAACTAGAGACCGAGAGATTAATTGCCAAAGAGAGTAAAACTAACCCTAAAATGTTCTTCAATTATATAAATGTTAAAAAGTATAAATCTGAAGGTGTCGGCCCTTTAAAGAGTAATGAGGGGGGAGTCGCAGTGAGCGACGAGGAGAAAGCAAAGCTGTTAAATATTTTTTTCTCCAATGTATTCACTAAGGAAAATAAACTGTCAGATGAAATGCTGAATGTTGAAATAAATTCCCCATTAAAAGTGTCCTGTCTGACCCAGGAAGAAGTACAACAGCGACTTAAAAAGATTAAAATAGACAAATCGCCAGGATCGGGTGGTATCCTAAGGGAATTAAGTAATGTCATAGCCAGACCCTTATTTCTGATATTTGCAGATTCTATACTGACAGGGAATGTCCCACAGGATTGGCGCATGGCAAATGTGGTGCCAATATTCAAAAAGGGTCCAAAAACAGAGCCTGCAAACTATAGGCCGGTAAGTTTAACATCTGTTGTGGGTAAACTGTTTGAAGGTTTTCTGAGGGATGCTATGTTAGAGCATCTTAACAGAAATCAGCAAATAACGCCATATCAGCATGGCTTCGTGAGGGATCGGTCATGTCAAACTAATATAATCAGTTTCTATGAGAATGTAAGTTCTAGACTTGACAGCGGCGAATCAATGGATGTCGTGTATCTGGACTTCTCCAAAGCATTTGACACTGTACCACATAAAAGGCTAGTATATAAAATGAGAATGCTCAGACTGGGAGAAAGCGTCTGTAAGGGGGTAAGTAACTGGCTCAGTGATAGAAAACAGAGGGTGGTTATTAACGGTACATACTCAGATTGGGTCACTGTCACTAGTGGAGTACCTCAGGGGTCAGTATTGGGCCCTATTCTCTTCAATATATTTATTAATGATCTTGTAGAAGGCTTACATAGTAAAATATCAATTTTCGCAGATGACCCTAAACTGTGTAAAGAAATTAACACTGAAGAGGACAGTATACTACTACAGAGGGATCTGGATAGATTGAAGGCTTGGGCAGATAAGTAGCAGATGAGGTTTAACACTGACAAATGTAAAGTTATGCACATGGGAAGGAATAATTCAAATCACCCGTACATACTAAATGGTAAAACACTCGGTAACACTGACATGGAAAAGGATCTAGGAATTTTAATAAACAGCAAACTAAGCTGCAAAAACCAGTGCCAGGCAGCTGCTGCCAAGGCCAATAAGATAATGGGTTGCATCAAAAGGGGCATAGATGCCCGTGATGAGAACATAGTCCTACCACTTTACAAATCATTAGCCAGACCACACATGGAGTACTGTGTACAGTTCTGGGCTCCAGTGAACAGCAGACATAGCAGAGCTGGAGAGGGTCCAGAGGAGGGCAACTAAAGTAATAACTGGAATGGAGCAACTACAGTACCCTGTAAGATTATCAAAATTAGGGTTATTCACTTTAGAAAAAAGACGACTGAGGGGAGATCTAATTACTATGTATAAATATATCAGGGGTCAGTACAGAGATCTCTCCCATCATCTATTTATCCCCAGGACTGTGACTGTGATGAGGGGACATCCTCTGCATCTGGAGGAAAGAAGGTTTGTACACAAACATAGAAGAGGATTCTTTACGGTAAGAGCAGTGAGACTATGGAACTCTCTGCCTGAGGAGGTGGTGATGGTGAGTACAATAAGGGAATTCAAGAGGGGCCTGGATGTATTTCTGGAGTGTAATAATATTACAGGTTATAGCTACTAGAGAGAGGTCATTGATCCAGGGAGTTATTCTGATTCAAATTTTTTATTCCCCTAAAGTGAGGAAAATTGGCTTCTACCTTACAGGTTTTTTTTGCCTTCCTCTGGATCAACTTGCAGGATGACAGGCCGAACTGGATGGACAAGTGTCTTTTTTCGACCTTATGTACTATGTTACTATGTTACTAGATTTCTGCGTTGATCCCAGTCCAACATTGCACGGACCTTCTCGGGATCCATACAAAAACCTGAGGTTGAGAGCAGGTAATCCAGAAATTGCACTTCCTGTACAGCAAATACATACTGTTCCATCTTAGCATACAACTTATTCTCTCTTAGGATCTGTAGCACCTGTATCACATGATCCCGATGAGTCTCCATATTAGGCAAATAAATTAGTATGTCGTCAAGGTATACAACGACAAACCTCCTCACCAGATGATGAAAGATGTCATTGACAAAGTGTTGAAAAACCGCAGGAGCACTGCTTAACCCAAAGGGCATGACCAGGTTTTCAAAATGACCCTCAGGGGTATTAAATGCGGTCTTCCACTCATCCCCCTCCTTGATGCTTACCAGATTATATGCACCCCTCAGATCCAATTTAGAGAACACCTTGGCACCGAGAATCTGACTAAACAAATCCGGAATCAAAGGAAGGCGGTAAGGATCACGGACGGTAATACGATTGAGCTCACGGAAGTCCAGACATGGTCTCAGGGTACCATCCTTTTTCTTTACAAAGAAAAATCCAGCAGCCACTGGGGACTTGGATGGGCTAATATGTCCCTTTGCCAAACTCTTGGTGATATACTCTTGCATAGCCTTTTGGGTTCCAAAAGATTATACAACCGGGATTTGGGCAATTTAGCTCCGGTAATAAGATTGACGGGACAGTCATACTCCCGGTGCAGAGGCAACTCCTGATTACCACTCTCAGAAAACACATCAGAAAATTCAGAAATGAACGAGGGTACAGTTTTAGTGGTAACCAAAGAGAACGAGTCATTTAGACAGTTGTCCATGCAAAAATCACTCCAATCGAGAATCTGTCTCGCTTGCCAATCGATGTTAGGGTTATGTTTGCTTAACCATAGTAAGCCCAACACCAACAGAGCAGGCAGATCCTCCAACACATAACAGGAGATAGATTCCTGATGCAAATCACCCACTCTTAAATGAATTGAAGAGAAGGAGCATCCCTCGGCGCAAGGAACCAACCAAAGGCAGATGATGAATCTTCAAAAGTATTTATTGCAATCACACAACGCGTTTCGGGTAAAGGGTCCCCTTCATCAGGTGAAGAATATTGCATAACAGATGGACAAACATGCAGGATATATATATACACAAAAATGGTCACATGCAAACAAGGTCAGGGGGGAGGTGGGCGTCACCTCAAAAAATCCCCAAACTAGAATCAAAGTAATCAATACACAAACTGATGAAATAGGATATATACATATATAAACTAGCCCAATTGGGCTTACAAGCTACTCCATGAATGTGTTTTTAATCATTAACAGAAAAAAAACATTGCTTTGAGGTGCAGCCCATTGCTGAGGAGGAGGAACAGCGTCACATAGGGTCACATGATCGCGGATCCGATCATGTGACTTATGATGCAGATCTGTTGCTGGGTAACACGACGCTTACAGGCCGGCATGAGAGGAGGCTCGGCAGACTGAAGAATAAAGCGCCATGCTGCCTTCATAATGCGATCGGTAGCGCTATGGGGAGATGCCTGTGAAGCCCTACTTCACTAGAGATAAACGATCCTCAGAGCATTATAATATATTGCAAAAACCAGGGGAGGGGGGGGGGGGTGATGAAAACATGTTCCTACATAACTTCTAAGGAACTATAAGGTAACATTATTATGAAATAGAAATAGATCAAAAGAAAATAGATAAATAAATAAATGAATAGACTATGGGATCCAAGATACATGATTATATATAAACTTATAATACACATGATCAATTCAATTTAATTAGTTCATTGAATGCACTCTAAAAGCAATAAATTTGGTATAAATATAAAATATATAATATATAAAAAAAAAATCAATCATGCAGGAATTTACCATAAATACTCATCACCAGAAGAGTATGGACGCAGTCTAAAGTATAATTTACATGACTCCCTGAAACGGATGAAATTGTCACCGCCCCCGGAAAACCTGTCTGGGAGAGCTAACTTCGGTTCAGGGCAAGCCTGGAAGCCATCACCGGAACCAGCAGCCTGTGGACTCTGAATCTGCAAAACCATCTCCCGGAGGTCTGCTACCTCCAAATTCAGATTCTGCAGCTGTTCGACCAGTGCAGTCATAGCATCCATAGCTGCACAGATGAGAACAAAATATGGTGGTATGGGCTCTGGATAATGTCACGGATTTAGTAGGGGAGAACACCAAAAGACAACAAGAAGGAAGGGAAAAGACACTAGGCCTCACCGCTAGGGAAGGAAAAGGGTCACCACCTATAAAACCCTGCTCCTGGCCCTAACTGCTATCCGTATGGGCACCTCTCGATGGTAGAGATGCCCATACACAGGAACCTAGAAAACCTTGGTGGCCCTCTAATGCCCTAATGGTAATGACAGGGCAGATACAACCCGCTCCTTCCTTGGTGAAGGAACCAGCGTCTCGCTGAGGCCTAGTAACCAACAAAGGTGGGGGGAATACAAAATACAACAAGCGGAACATTTAACTTCTGAGGCTGATGAGTGATGGATGATGGATGAACAGACTTCAACTAGAACCGGCTCTTCCAAAAAACAAATTAAGCTATCCAGAGCAAGGAGTGATGGGTAAAGTCAGACTAAATAGGGGGAGGTAAAGGTCACATGATCCACACCTGAACAGGAGGTGTGGACATACAAGCAACACACAGACAAAGTGAAACCAAAACCAAAAGAGGCTGTCAAATCACTAATGTGCAGATAATCTTCCAGACCTTCTAAAACCTGTCACTGGTGTGACAGGTGGGCACCGCATGTGGGCTCCCATTGTCAAGTTTTTGTGCACTTAACATTGTACAGGCTTGATTGATAAACCTAAAAAAAGTTTATTTTATTTTCTTTATTATTTTCATACGGATTTAGGTTCTAACATGTGTTGTCTGTTGTCCTGGAAAGGATGCCTGGCTTCTGTGTTGACCTCTCTACATGGTTGGCGTTATACTCATCCGTGTGGTAATCCGGTTTTGGGAATGAAGCACTATTGCCATATGTGTATATATAGATATATACATTTATATTTAATGTTACTTGTTGACAATTATATAATAATTATTTTCACATGCTAATTTTTTATAAACCCAGATTTAAGACTTGCGGTATAAACTGCTGACAGTATAATATTCTTGAAGCCATGTCACCATTTTGTGAGTGATTCTACTCATTGTATCACATGTTAATGTCTTTAGTGAGGAAGCTATGCTCCGACATGCCCAGTTTACCAAACAGGATGCTATATCTGATTCATGCTAGTTAGTTCTTTGCCCACTCATTAATTGTTTATGTTTATTTGTAATGCTTATATTTTTCAGACACATTTGATTTTTAACATATTTGTTAAAAATGTCTCTAATATAATTTAAGCCAATGTTACTATACAAGATAGTGCTATTAAGGTTAAGAATTTGTTCACAGTATGGATACTTGAATCAAATTTTTTTATATAAATAACTTTTTTTAAAGTATCATTGATTTTAAGGTTACTTTTTTTGATGCACTTAATATAATATATATATATTTTTATTTTACACATTTGGAATTTATACTTGTACTTCTGAATATTAGGTTTGGTCAATACTACTTTAGAAAGGTCATATTGTGTTTACAAAAAGGTTAATTAATGTGTATTAAACAATTATTTTATAATATAACTTACGGGCATTTGTTTTTAGATATATGATATATTGTACATTGTTATATTGGCCTTTTCAATACAAAAAAAATTAATGAACTTTTAACAAATGTTGTGGGAAATATTTTTTAAAAATGGTGCTACAGTCTTTATGTAAGCGAAGAAGAAACATGCTGTAGTTGGGGGTTGTAGAATTATTTTATAGTTTTTTACTCGGTCTCCTGCGGCACTATTCGTGTTAAAACCTTCATGCGGCAAACTAATAACATGACGCTCTCTGTTCCTGCTTAGTTATGCCAAACTTTGTGTAGACTTTAGAATACGTTAACTTGCCAACTGCCTGCTGATCTTGTCCTGATACTTCAGAGTTCTGTGTAGTCATTACACTCCACCGTTACCAATGACTGCTGCTGTTATCCTGACCCTTCAGAGTTATGTGTAGGCCGTATAATCCACTGTTAATATCTACCTGATACTGATTAGTGATGTCCCGAACTATTCGCCGGCGAACTGTTTCCGGCGAACATAGCTTGTTCGCGTTCGCCGCTGTGGGCGAACATATGTGATGTTTGGTCCGTCCCCTATACATCATCATTGAGTAAACTTTGATCCTGTACCTCACAGTCAGCAGAGACATTCCAGCCAATCAGCAGCAGACCCTCCCTCCCAGACCCTCCCACCTCCTGGACAGCATCCATTTTAAATTCATTCGGAAGTTGCATTCTCAGTGAGAGGAGAAACAGTGCTGCTGATTCAATAGGGAAAGCGTTAGCTAGGGCAGTGTTCTGTGTCCACAGACTCATCTGCTGTAAGGACAGCATCCTGACAGCACCCCAAAAAGCCCTTTTCAGGGCTGGTACATCAGTGTGCTTTTTTATATATATATATATATATATATATATTGCAGATGCCTGGCTGCCCGTGTGTGAGAGGCTGCAGGCTCAGTCACAGACAGCACTGTGTGCACACCATTCATACAGGGTGTGACAGAAAATACCTCGCAGATAAAAAAAAATTGTATTTAAAATTTTTCTGTGATATAATCACATTTGCAAGCCCATGTGTGTCAGGCCCACACAGACTGTATTGTGGCCACTGGCTAGTGGCTAGGCCTCAACTCATACCGTTACAGGGTGTCACTCACAAATACCTTGCAGATTAAAAAAGTTATATTTACTATTTTTCTGTGATATAATCACAGTTGCAAGCCCGTGTGTGTCAGGCCCACACAAACTGTACTGTGCCCACTGCCCACCACTTATATAGGGTGGCACAGTACCTTGCATGCATAGTATCACTTATCCCCCAAAAAACTGACAGGCAGAGGCAGGCCACCCCGCAGGGGCCGTCATGGCCTTGGTGCTGAGATTTCCACTGGCCCTGGAATAATGCCCAGTGTTCAGAGGTCACGTACCCTGAACCCAAAAAATTCTGAGAAAATAGTTGACTGGCTTACACAGGACACCCAATCTTCAACAGCTTCCGCTAAGAACCTTGACGCACCATCCTACTCCAGCTCAGCTTTGGTCACCTGCTCTCAAGTTACCACTCTCCCGCCCGCCGCCACCACCACCACTACCACCACAGCCACCACAGCTGCTTCACTTGATCCCTCAGAGGAGTTATTTACACATCAGTTGCATGAAATTAGTGATGCGCAACCATTATCGCCAGAGTATGTAGATAACAGGGATATGTCTCAGTCAGGCAGCATTACACACATGGACGTACAGTGTGATGATGATGATGATGATGATGTTGTACCCGCTGCTGCTTCCTTTGCTGAGGTGTCAGATACAAGTGAAGTGGTTGATGATGACGATGTGTCCGTGGATGCCATGTGGGTGCCTGCTCGTAGAGAAGAAGAAGAGGGGGAAAGTTCAGAAGGGGAGACAAGAAGGAGGAGACGAGTTGGAAGCAGGGGGAGGTCGTCGCAAGGAGCTGGTGGCACAGTCAGACAGCATGTATCGGCACCCGGGGTCAGCCAGACAGCACGCCAATCAACGCATGCTGTTGCCACCACCAGAATGCCGTCATTGCAAAGCTCAGCAGTGTGGCATTTTTTTGTGTGTCTGCCTCTGACAACAGCGATGCCATTTGCAACCTGTGCCAGTCGTGGGAAATCCAACACCCACCTAGGTGCAACTGCTTTGCGAAGGCACATGATCGCACATCACAAACGCCTATGGGATCAACACATGATGACGAGTTGAAGCAGCACGCAAGCTCAAAGCCACCATCCTCCTCCTGGTCCAGCATCTTCAGCCACGTCAACCACTGCTGTCCTCCTTGCCCCCTCTCAACCACCCGCCACTCCGCCTCTCACCTTCAGCAGTTCCATCTCATCTGCCCACAGTCAGATGTCTGTAAAGGAAATGTTTGACCGTAAGAAGCCAATGTCACAGAGTCACCCCCTTGCCCGGCGTCTGACAGCTGGCTTGACGGAACTCTTATCCCGCCAGCTGGTGGAGTCTGAGGCCTTCAAAAAATTTGTCGCTATTGGGACACCACAGTGGAAGGTACTCGGACAAAATATTTTTTCAAAAAAGGCAATCCCAAACCTCTACTCAGTGATTGAAAAGGAAGTCATGGCATCTCTGGCATACAGTGCTGGGGCAAGGGTCCATCTGACCACTGATACCTGGTCTGCAAAGCACGGTCAGGGCAGGTATATCACCTACACTGCGCATTGGGTCAACCTGCTGACGGCTGCCAAGCATGGAATGCGTGGCTCTGCAGCGGAGTTGGTGACACCGCCACGACTTGCAGGCAGGCCTACTGCCACCTCATCTACTCCTCCTACTCCATCCTCTTCCATAACCTCCTCGGCTGAGTCCTCTTCTGCTGTGGCGTCTGGCTGCACATCAAATGAATCACCCCAGCTCCCCAGGGGCTATTCCACATCCCGGATACGACAGTGTCACGCTGTCTTGGGGTTGACTTGCCTGAAAGCAGAGAGCCACACTGGACCAGCACTCCTGTCCGCCCTGAACGCACAGGTGGATCAGTGGCTGACCCCGCACCAACTGGAGATCGGCAAAGTGGTGTGCGACAATGGAAGCAATTTGTTGGCGGCATTGAATTTGGGCAAGTTGTCACATGTGCCGTGAATGGCACATGTGTTGAATCTCATCGTACAACGCTTTGTGTCTAAGTACCCAGGCTTAAAGGACGTCCTCAAGCAGGCCAGGAAGGTGTGTGGCCATCACAGGCGTTCCTACACAGCTATGGCGCACTTTTCAGACATTCAGCGCTGAAACAGCAGCAGCTGCAGCGCCTGCAACAATACCTAATTTTTCAGGCATGTGTACATCTAGTGCTGCACTGTGACTGCAAAAACAAAACAAAAAAAAGGCACATACATGTGTCAATTCCCCTTCGTGATCGGTACCTGTTGTGGTGAAGGGGCTTGCGTATCACAATAAAGCGATCATCACTTCTATGAGTGTGTTGGCAATGTTGCCACACCCCAGATAATGCCGTTGCTTCATTATGATCAGACTAAAAGGGATCAGCTGGATAATTTTTCATAGAAAAAACATTATTTTTCCTTTTTTTTTAAGTTATATGGCTTTTTAATGCATAAAATAAAATAAAAAATAGTAAAGTCTCTTAATAGTTTATTAGAAATAATTCAGACAATTTAAAAAAATCCCCATCAATTCCAATGCAAATCAAGTACAAAGCTCAGAACAAAATTATTTCAGGATGTCGTTTATTCGACAATGATTAATCAATTCGACACACGTCCCCGGATAGGGGACGTAACAGGGATTAAACTGATAGGAATAGTACTAGTTAAGACACCACTCATATAGGGTGTCACAGCACATTGCTCCGTGCACACGCAGTGCCCCAACTTGGGAGTAAGAGGACCGACCAAGCTGCTTTTTCCATCTCCCGGTTCCTAAAATCTATTCAGTTTGGTGTATCAGAGTTTGGTCTGTCACTGCGAAGGCAGTCGAAGGTACCCGGTCTAAATTTTTTTTCACAAAAGGCAATCCCTGATATGAGGCGTAACAGGGATTAAACTGATGAGGATAGTACTACAAAAAATACCACTCAAATTGGGTGTGACAGTAAATTGCACGGCGCAGACGCAGTGACCGTGACGTGGATTCAAACAAAGGGGAGGGAGCCAGCGTTTTTTTAACCATCTCCCCGTTCGAAAAATCAATTTAATAAATGGACCCCAGATTGGGGACGTCACGTAACAGGGATTAAACTTATGAGAATAGTACTACAGAAAATACCACTCATATCGGGTGTGACAGTAAATTGCACTGTGCAGACGCAGTGACCGTGGCGTGGATTTAAACAAAGGGGAGGGAGACAGCGTTTTTTTAACCATCTCCCTGTTCGAAAAATCAATTCAATTCACCTTTTGGGGACCCTTGGTGGTGTACGTGGCTGGGTGGAGGAAGAAACCTTCAATGACATCAACGGGACATGGCTAGCTTGGTATCCAACCTTGTGCAAATGAGAAGTTTGTGGTTGGGCAAATGGACTGTTTGCGGTTGTTTGCGGTGCTTTAAAAGGGGAGTTTGGTCTGTCAATTTCTGTGAAGCGGGCGTAACCCTTACACTACCTGATCGATACAACATCATACCTGATCGTATACACACACTGGATGTTTTAAACCACGTTGTTCAAAAAAAAATTGGATTGTTAGGTGATTTATGCCCTTTATGGATTAAAATCCAACTCTGCGTCAACTATGTCATTTTCCATTTGAGTTTTGCCATGGATCCCCCTCCGGCATGCCACAGTCCAGGTGTTAGTCCCCTTGAAACAACTTTTCCATCACTACTGTGGCTAGAAAGAGTCCCTGTGGGTTTTAAAATTCGCCTGCCTATTGAAGTCAATGGCGGTTCACCTGGTTCGCCCATTCGAACATTCGCAGAAATTCGCGTTCGCCGTTCGCGAACGGAAAATTTTATGTTCGCGACATCTCTAATGCTGATAACTGCTGCTGTCTGTCCTGATCATGGCGAGTTATCTTTTGGCCTTTTGTCACACCACATTACCTGCTGCTGCCTGTCCTGCTGAGTTAGGACAAGATATGTTTAGGCCTTATACTCTACCGTTAATATCTACCTGCTGCTGAAGCTGTTGCTGCTGTCTGTCATGATCATGCTGAGTTAGGCCAAGCTAGCTGTTTGTCCTTAGTAGCTATGTGAAGACCTTATACAACACCGTCAGCTGTCCTGATAAAATTTATTTGTTATTGTAGTCCTTAAACTACATTGTTAACTTTACCTACTGCTGCTGTCCATATCAAGCTGACTTGTAGGCCTCAGAATACACAGTAAGCTTTACCAGCTGCTGCCATCCATATCAAGCTAACTTGTAGGTGTCAGAATACACTGTTATGTTTACTTGCTCCTGCTGTCCTGATCAAGTTAATTTGTTATGTGTAGTCCTCATAATAAACTGCTACCTTTACATGCTGCTAAAGTCCATATAAAGCTCACTTGTAGGCCTCAGAATACACCGTTAGCTTTACCTGCTGCTGTCCATATCAAGCTGACTTGTAGGCCTCAGAATACACCGTTAGCTTTACCTGCTGCTGCTGTCCATATCAAGCTGACTTGTATGCCTCACCATACACCGTTAACTTTACCTGCTGCTGCTGTCCATATCAAGCTGACTTGTAGGCCCTAGTATACACCATTAGCTTTACCAGCTGCTGCTGTCCATATTAAGCTGACTTTTAGGCCTCAGAATACACCGTTAGCTTTACCTGCTGCTGCTATCCATATCTGTCACGGTGGGGGGTGGGGGAAACTCCCCACCCTACAATGTCACAGAGTACTAGGCCATAGGCAGGGAAAAGGGAGCTGGTCACCTCCTAAAGCTTTCCTAAAATAGCCCTAGTGTCTTGGCTGTATGAGCCGCCTTCAATGGTAAGGGGGCGCATACCAACAAACCTAGAAGTCTAGGAATCCCTGCATCGCCCTCAACATCGTGACAGGGCAGAGACCTCCTGTTCATCCATCACCATGGATGCAAGGCGTCTCCAGCGGCCCAGTAGCTGACAGGGAGAAAGACAATGCAGTAACTGCACGGCAGGTAAGAACACAGTGTAACAACAGGACATCAAACACTTACCTGCCACAGCAAAGATGGAAAAACACCAAAACAACCTGGACCCCCATGCGGACACCGATGCAAGGTGGCTCCAGGCAAGGCTGCTAATATCTTTAGGTTCGCCCCTCCGGGAAACCAATAGGACCCCCTTTCGGAGATAACACACACACAAAGGGAGACGTCTTGCACACATGCAGAAACAAACACCAACAACATCCCAGACATACAACCACAAACAAGACGTACAACAAACCTCCAACTTAAACTCACACCATAAACGACACACCAGGAGGGGAAGGAAGACAAGGAGGAAACACTCAGTATGACATCACAGATGACATTGCTAATAACCTTGATGTCAAACTTGGATGGCCCTCAGATCTCATCCAAGTACAGATCAAGCATCTCTCATGCAAGGCAGACAAACCAAAACTGATCTCAGTCTCCAAGCCAGAGTATATAAGGAGACCTGAGACCACACCCAACTCACCACTTTGCTCCAGCCAGTGTATTAACCCCCCACACACCACGCAGCAGGGAGACACTACTTAAAGGGAAATTGCACACACAAGCAAAAAGGCAACAGGTTGCCGCAGACAACAGCATGCGTGGCAAGCAAACAGCTAAACCTGCGACACTGCCACAACATGCCAAAACAGCAACATGTTGCCACCGGCAACAGCAGGCATGGCAACAGTGTCACGGAGTACACCATAGGCCGTGACAATATCAAGCTTACTTGTAGGCCTCAGAATACACTGTTAGCTTTACTTGCTGCTGCTGTCCTGATCAAGTTGGTTTGTTATGTGTAGGCCTCATTAAAAAACGCTACCTTTACAAGCTGCTGCAGTCCATATAAAGCTGACTTGTAGGCCTCAGAATACACCGTTAGCTTTACCTACTGCTGCTGTCCTCAAAAAGCTTATTTATGTGTAGGCCTTATACTACACTGTTAACATGTACCTACTGCTTTTGTCTGTCCGAACCCTGCTGACTTTGCTCCTGGACTAAAGGGTCCATACTGATAAGTCCGCAGTTAAAATTAGACAAAAACATAACCTTATTGAAAAAAAGAAAGGAAGCGATATAACTGAAAATAACTTTTTTAGTAAAAATAAGATGTAAATGAACTTGCTTTAGGGCAAATCTTTGAGTTGTTCCTGCAACTCTAATAATTCTTGCAGGTCATCTTGGTAGGTTTTATTGAAATCCTGCAGCTTTTGGTTCGCTTTTCAAATCAGGGCACGAAATTCAATCACCGTTTTACAGAGCTTCTCCTTCATCTGAAGAATTTTAGTAGAAATGTTCTTTATTAATGTTATGAAAACACAAAAAAAATTATATCAAATAACAATAAGACACAATTATAGAATTTTGTGTGGTATTTGGTTTAGTACAGAGAATTTACATGTCATTTTTTAAGTATACAATATTTACTGTAGTTATATATTAAATTATTTAGTGACAGTTTAGTAGCGTAAAATTAAATTTGTTGTGTTATATATTAGTTTATGTAGATTAAAGAGTTATTGTGCATGACTGTTGTTTTATATTACTGTTGTTTTTGTTGTCCCCTTATTGTTGTTACTTTTATATTCATCATAACCTGCTATATAATTGTAGGGTGCAGCGTTTCCTGACTTTTGGCACAGCACCGTACTATTTGGCCGCCCCCCAAAAAAACGGTCCCCTAGACAAAATCGCTCATGAACCGTGGTCCAATAAATGATCTATCTAGCAGGTACCCAATGATATTAAATAAGGGCTTTGTGAGTTTTTGGCAAACAACTGCTGCTCCGATTACTCCTATTGGCCGGATTACTTAGACATGAGCATTACAGCTACGGAGCTGAAGGGGGGGCAGGAGGTGAAGGGGGGCAACACCAGTGTTTTGTTCCCCTGCAAGCGCTGTTATTGGCTGTTCCAACTCTACAGCCAATGGTGGCACTATAGCTGCACAGGGAGAGGCAGAACTTCACATATGGGGTTTGTGTTTAAATGTATTCTCGGTGAAAAGTGGAACTAAATGTGGGGTGCAATTAGTCCTATTACACTTGTGAAATAAAAAAATGTGGGTATAATCCTTTTTTTAAAATTAAATTATTATTTTGTTTAACAGCCAATCGTTTCCTGATTATGTTAAATGGCTGATTGATCTAAGTGCTTAGTATATTCGTTGAGTGGTGTAGTTTGCGTAATTGAGTCACTTTGTTTGTTTTTCCACTCTAGGGGCGGCATAGCTCCCAATTACCATTAAAATAAATTCTCTAGCCTAACGCCATATGGTGCTCCTTTCACTCTGAAGCCTACTGTGCGATCAAAGATCAGTTTTTGTGCACACCGATGTTCTTTTTGCAAAATCCATATTCTGGGTAGTACGTTATATATTGAAATTTATAATTTGCTCAAATTATTTCGATTTTTAAACTTTTCTTTAGATTAGCGTCGGACATTTAAATGGTTAACAGAGTTTGTAGAATCAATATTGGATTAGCTAGAGGTTGTGTAGTTTCTGAAATGGGGTGATTTATTTGCCGTTTACACTATGTAAGGCACAAAAAGTGACTGCATAACTGAATTGTTATAGAAAAAAGTTTTTTTTAAAGAGTATTTAATTATTAAATTGTTTTCTTCTCAATTTCTAAGCCTTCTAACGTCACAATAAATTGATATATTTCATTTAATAAATGATCTAAACATGAAATAGGCATATGGGGATTGTAAAGTAATACCTTTACTTTCTCTCTATTAATATCTATTGTAACACAAAGAGAAATTAAAATTTAGAATATTTATTTCTATTCATATTTTTTAGAATTAGTTAATTTTTTAAAGAATAAGACATTAAAAATTGGACTAAATTTTTGCACTGTTATAAATTACAATGTGTGAAGATAAAATAGAACTATGCCCGTGATAATTAAAAGCATTTGAAAGTTATTAGCACATAAATAGATACATTTCATATTTACAAAAAAAATTAAATGAGCATGAAGGTAAAAACGGCCCTGGGGTAGAGAGGGCTGATGTTTCTAAATATGTAATGTATACATAATTTGAATGATGTGTGCACATATTTACCCTCCTGGTGCAGGGTTGTAATTAAGTCCTCCTCTTCATCAGCACCTGGGTTGGGCATGTCCTCCTCATCTGGAGCTGGGGTGGAGGTTATCTGCCCTTCAGAGAGTCCGGGCTCTTCCTCTGCCACCTCGACATGATTGCTCACATCAGGTGGGTTAGTGGCACTGGCAATGATACTGTGGGAGGGGCCCGCATGCTCATCATTCTCCTCCTCCTCTGCGGAGACCTCCACCACATCCAAATCGGCAGGGGACAAACGGCGGTGGACGGTTGGCACAGGAAGCCCTGTAAGCACACAAAGTTACGATTTAGGCTCTATTTACACGTCCATAATGTGTTTTTCAGATCCGCGGATCCACAAAACACGGACACCGGCAATGTGAGTTCATTTTGCGGACCGCACATTGCCGGTACTAATAGAATATTTTTGAACGTAATTGAGGACAATAATTGGACATGTTCAATTTTTGGTGGGGAACGGAAATGCGAACACCAAAGTCCTGGTGCTCATCTCCGGAGACGGGCCGCACATCGTGCAGCCCCCTTAGAGATGAATGGTTCCACAATTCCGTTCAGAAAAATACATAACAAAATTGCGCACATGTTAATGGGGCCTTAGACAAACAAATCTGATCTGATAACAAAATGCTAATTAAGGCTAGTTTCACACTAGTGGCAGAGCCCTTTGGAACTGTGTACGTGTGGCCCTGGACTACCGCTCCAGCCCCATTGACTATGGTGGGAACGGGGCGTCATTCCGGGGCTGCAACGATAAACCATGCCGAGAGGCGGACAGAACAAAACTACATGTCGGCATGGTTTGCAGAGTTTCTGCTCCGGAACTATGCCACAATCCCTTGATAGTCAATGGTGCTGGAGCTGCAATCTATATGTCTGTATGTAGTCACGTATAATAGCGCCAGGATGGATCCGACAAGCTGTTCACCCACCGGAACAGCCTGGCGGACGTCCATGCCGCTATTGTGAAACTAGACTAAGTGGGTGATGTATGTAAAGTAATTATGGACTTTTACTGTAATACAGATTGATAATTGATGTTTATGTAGATATACACACACACATATATTTATTATTATGTGTGTGTGCAAAGTACGAAATCAGCCAATTACATCATACATCACTACCGCGCTGTGTGGATAAATATATATATATATATACATTCTCAGCGAGGGAGAGATGTATGAGGTAAATAGATGATTTGCTATGTGTGACACCAGGTAAAAAGTAATAATTTGCAACGGGTGAAAAATAAAAAAGTACCTGGGCAGAGCTCTTTTACCCAGTCCAGGTGCCTCCGCTTTAAATCATTACATTTCTTGACAATGTGAATCTGCCGGATTTTTTTTTCAAGAAGCCTCTTGATCCCCGTCACTATGGCCTGCTTCTCGGCCTGCTTCCCGGTACGGTCGTACCCCTTCAACATGCGCTGCAGGATAAAGATGTAAACATATAATCCAAAATTTTAGAAATACAAGGATTATTAATAAATATCATCAACAACACAGCAAAAAGTATTTATTTGTTAGAAGGTGGAAATATTAGATTTAATGTTCACGTTATAAGATCAAATTGTTTTCCAGTTGTATGTGTATGGGGTCTGAGCTATCGTATATATTGCTGGCTGAGATGTACCTGTCTAGGGAAGTGACGGTACGGTATGGGGTGTACAGCTGGTTCACCTCCCCGTGGTGCACCCAGGGTAACGCTAAACGAACCAGCAAATACTGGCGGTAAGAATAATTTTTTTTCTCAAGACCAACAAGACATAAACTCTAATATATACACTATGTGTGTGTGTTTGCGTGTGGTATACAGTGTGTGGTATATAGTGTGTGGCAGGAAAATTGATATGCAATGTGCATGTGATTGATATTTCTTTGCTGTCCATACATACATACTTGCTACAGACAAAGTGCTGTGATGTCAAAACAATACTTATTACAACAATGATGAATATCTAATCAGACTTGATAAAAGATGAAGTTATATTTATTGCGCAAATATATTCGCTTGTCGGGGAGGAGCATGGCAAAAACTGTTAAGATAGAAGAAGAAAAAAAGCGAATATTCTAAATAACAAATATATTCGCTATATCGCTATATATTGTTTTTTTTAGAATATTCGTAATTATCTAAAACAAGAATATATAGTAAGTAATATAGAGAATATTCTCTAAATACAAATATATAGTAATTTAACTAATATAGTGGTAGAATCTTTTTTATATATTCTATTCCCTATATTGGTATATATTAATGTTTTATAATATGACTAATAATCTTCAAAAGAATATATAGCACAAAATGTAATGCTATATGTTCTTTTTTGATGAAATTCGCATTACGTGATTATTTACATTTACGATTAATCGCAAATGTGAAATTATCTCAAATTTAAATATTCGCTAATATTTTACGAATATTCTTTTGAATATTCACGATAAATCGTGAATTCGAATATGGGACATGCCGCTCATCACTAATATCCATCCAGCCCAGGGCTCATACCCGATAGTATGGACATTAAAATCTTATCTACCTCATCTTCTTTAAAGGGCTTTAGCCAGTTTACCCTGTCTGAGTCGCTTAAAGCCGGCATTTTAATGGACTGGAGGAAGGTATTAATATGGGCTTGTAATTGACAGCTGGGGGTTCACTGATTTAGGTGTTCCCTATGTATGTTGTATAGTGAAGTGTAGAATCTGCAGAATTCTTTGGCAATGGCTGGGTGGTAGTTAATCTATTCCCTACTTTCGATTTGATGGCATGCACGAATGTCTTATTTCTTTGAGACCTGAGTAGGTTGGACATTAGTTTAGAGCCTTTGTTGCCATGTAGGTAATGTTTAAATCTTAAAGCTTGCATTATTTTGGCTGATTTGACATTTAATAGATCCTTCAACTGTGATCTTAGGGCCTTGAGTGCCACCTGCACCTCCCCAGATTGCGTTGATTTATGAATATTTTCTAATGTTGAGATCTGAAGAAGCAAGGAAGTTAGTTTCCTTTAGTTTTTTAACTCTAGTGCTCAAGCTAATGAGGTCCCCTCTGATGGCCACCTTGTGAGTTTCCCACAGAATAGGTACAGAGTTTTGGGAATTATCATTTTCTTTGAAGTAGTCTAAGATTCTCTGAGTGATATATTTTGTATTCGTCTCGTCCTCTAGGAGGGTATAATTTAACCTCCAGGTCCAAGTCCTAGGTGGGAGTTCCCTGATTGTTAGTATTAAGCTGACAGAGGCATGGTCCGAGATGGCAATACTACCTATTCTTGTGTCCTTGACCAATGTCAGTGAATGATTGGACAGGAATATGTAATCCAGTCTCTGATGAGAGCGATGCGTTTGAAAATAAAATGTGTAGTCCCTTTCCTCAGCGTTTAGGACTCTCCAGACATTTGAGACTCTAAGCACTGCCAGAGCTAATTGTAATTTTTGGATTAGTTTTTTATGCAAGAGTCTGCTGGTCGAGGTGGTGTCTTTGGTGTGGTCTAGTACAAGCTTCAGATCACCACCCAAGATTAACATGCCCTCGTTAAAAATCTTTAAGGTCTCTAATGTCCAGAGGAGCCACTTAACCTGTTTAGTGTTTGGGGCGTATATGTTCGCTAACGTGATAACCATATTCAAGATTTTCCCTTTAATGAACAGAAATCTTCCTTTTGGGTCAACTAGTTTGGCTGTTAAAGTGAAAGGTATATTTCTGCCAATACCTATAGAGACTCCTCTCGCTGCTGATGAGTATGAGGAATGGTACCAGGTAAGGAAACGTTTGCTAGACATATTAGGTATATGTGAGTGTTGGAAGTGGGTTTCTTGCAGGAAAATTATTTCTGCCCCCTCTTTCCTTAGTGTGTGGTAGACTTGAATATGCTTTTGTGGAATATTCATTCCGTTCACATTTAGTGACAATGCTTGAACTTCAGCCATGATAACAATGGTGTGTATCAAGGTACTGCTCTAATAGGACTGTGGATGGATAGAAACGACAAGGGAGAAAAACAATGGAAATAACCAAATATTAACATACTAAGAGGGGACCAAGTCCCTGAGGGCACAAAAAGGTCACGTAATGTAATTAATGACCTGGAGTAATGGGCCATGGGGGGGTACATGGGTGAGTGAGCTCAGTGAACACCAGAGCCCCGGCCACCCGGCCCTTGAAACATGTAATGTAACCTTACAATGTAATGTTAACATATATATCTACGAAGACATGAGGAATGTAAAACGAAGCCACTATGATATTCTGTTGACCGGTTAGAGACGCAATAAGCCTCTCCGTCCGCTCACGCAGAACTCACTACCACTTGGTAGCATTACTATATAGATGGCAAAACATAATACATAGTAAATATCAGAGATATGATATTAGTATATCTTCAAGTAGGTGGAGGGAGAGACCAGGGCAAGATAGGTGCCCCGATCCAACCCCAACCTTAATACAAAAACACAAACTAGGACTTATTCACTGAGTGAACTCCTAGTGAAGCCATAAGAGGGGGTATCAAACCCCATGCTTAAATTACCTAACCTTCAATCCATGGGAGCAGTCTTCATCTTTGGCGTTTTGGAGAGTGAAGTTTGTCGCCATGGCAATGTCTCTGGAAGCTTCGGGAGACTCTCAAAGCAGGCTGACGGCAGCCATGATGTGATGTCGAGGGGCTCCATTTCCAGTGCCTCCCATAGTTTGGACAAGTCCTCCGGTGCTGTCACTACCAATTGTTTACCCTTCACCGTAGTGCTGAGGCCAAAAGGGAAAAGCCATCTTATCGGGAGCTTCCTATCTCTCAGGGCTGAAGTAACTGGCGCAGAGCCTGACAATTGGCAAGGGTGCTGGCCGCCAGGTCTTGGAAAACCAGGATCTTATGGTCATCATACAGAATCTCTTCACAGTCTCTGGCTGCTTTGAGAATGTCAGCAGTGTCCAGGTAGTTTAGAAGTACACATACTGTATCCCTTGGTGGCTCTCCAGCCGACGGCTTGGATCTAAGAGCTCTTGTGCTCTCTCAATGATGGTGTCAGCACCTTCTTGGCCCACTAGCTTGCTGAATATTTGGCGTACAACACTCGGTATAACGTCAGCAGGGACCGTTTCTGGTATTCATCTCAGTCTCACATTTTTCCTCCTGCCCCTATTTTCTTGTTTTTTCCTCCTGCCCCTATTTTCTCAGATTAACAATGTACGCATTGTTAATCTGTTTACACATAGCCTGCATATGGGATTGTATCCCCTTGCTATGCTGCACCATGACAGACTGAGATTCTTCAAGTGACTCCACACTATGCCCCATCTGCTTAACTTCCGTATTTTTTATTTTTATTTTTTATTCTAACACTTCCGTTTTAATGTCGGCCAGCTCTCTCATCACTGGCGATAAGGTTTATGCCAGAGAGTCTTGTAAGAATATTCTAGTGATAGGGAGCGAGTCTAGCTCACCTTGTGTGTCCGATGGAGAACATGAGTGTTCACCGTCATCTGATTCTTCCTCCGGCGCTGCGGTCTGATGCGTGGTTCACGCCATTTTCCCCCGTTCTGCTGGAGGAGAAGCTCCTTTACTGAGGTACTTGTGTAAGTTGCATTGCGATTTTTTCGGTCCTAGGGTGTGCTCTATCACCCCACTTTTATCCCTGTTTGTTTTCCTCATGTTTGGGCAGGTTCAGTTTGTTTTAATGCTATGTGGCCGAGTGTCAGCCTAGGAGCTCATGGATCAGGCGTCCTACACCATGCTCTTCCGGCTCCGCCCCCTCATGCTCTGCATAGGTCTGTTACATTGTCAGGTGACATTTTGCCGTATACAAACTGCTGCTTTGCATAGGTGACAGGGAATTAAATTTCTAAAATTGTTCCTTAATTGATGCGCGCCCCCTCCTTTCATTCAATGCTTAAACTTTAACAACTTGTCCCACATTTGCGCTTCAATAATTTGTCCTACTTTTCCGCTCTTTTATATTTAATTTTAAAAAAATTGTCACGCTCTCTCTCTGGTAGGAACCCTGATTTGCAGATAACCGTGATCAACATTTTAGGCTTAGAAAAGAACATCGAAAGTTGATAGAGAAGATATCCAAATTGATTGTGGACGTCACGAGGACGTGCGATCAGGCAGAAGTTATCTAGAGTCAACAAAGCGGCAGCAGGGTCTCTCCTGTCTAACGTTTCCAAATCCTAAATACCTCAGTGACATTCCCTATCATTTTTTCTTAATCATTCCAATAACAGGGCATCTTAAGAGTCCTGTATTGTTATTTATCATCACTACCTCCCCAAGTCGGGAGTGGGTAATTGCCGCACGCCCCCTCCTTTCCTTCGATTCTTCCGTTTTAATAACTTCTCCCACATTTCCGCTTGATGATAATTAAATTTCATCCATCTCCCTTAGATGTGCTATCCCTTTCTCATGCTCCCTCTCCGGCGTGGAACCCTGATTTACCGCTAACCGTGATCAACATGGTAGGCGCAGAAAAGAACATCGAAAGTTGATAGAGCAGATATCCAATTGGATCGTGAACATCACGGAGATGTGCGACATGGGGGGGCAGTATGTGTGCACATGCCTACATAAACTGACTGATGGGTCTGCCCCCTGCAACTTCTGGGTCTCCAAATTGGGCACATGGCCTGAGCTTGCCCTTAACGCCTTGGAGGTGCTGTCCTGTCCTGCAGCCAGTGTATTGTTTGAACGTGTGTTTAGCACAACTGGAGGGGGTAATAACAGGTTATATTTCCTAATGTTTTGGGGTGTACACTAATTAAAAAAAATAGAAATAAATTTAAAACCAAAAAGCAGTGTAGGCTACCTACACCGTCGCTACCACCTACACCACCACATCCACTTCCTCCTCAACCTCCTACTCCATATGGACCTCGTCATCCTAGATCAAGATTATTACTTTTTATTTTTACGTATTTAATGTAATTTAAAGTAATTTCCCTATCCACATTTGTTTGCAGATCACTTGCCATGCTCTTAACCACATTTTGCTAGCATTTGCAGCCCTCTAGCTCTTTCCATGACATTTTTTGAGCCATTTTAGTGCTCAAAAGTACGGGTCTCCATTGACTTCAATGAGGTTTGGGTTCGGGGTCAAGTTCGGGTCAAGTTTGGGTCCCGAACTCAAACTTTTTTGTGAAGTTCGGCCGAACCCGTCAACCCCGAACATCCAGCCATAATTCCAAAAGATATGTTTGGCCCAAAAACAACATTGCACATCACTAAAGGAACTCTATACCCACAGTGAAGCATGGTGGTGGCAGCATCATGCTTTGGGGCTGTTTTTCTTCAGCTGTAACTGGGGCCTTAGTTAAGCTAAAGGGAATTATGAATAGTTCCAAATAACAGTCAATATTGGCACAAAACCTTCAGGCTTCTGCTAGAAAGCTGAACATGATTCATCTTGTAGCATGACAACGACCCAAAGCATACATCCAAATCAACAAAGGGAATGGCTTCTCCAAAAGAAGTTTAAAGTTTTGGAATGGCCCAGTCAGAGCACAGACCTGAATTCGATTTAAAATCTGTGGGGTAATCTGAAGAGGGCTGTGCCCAGGAGATGCCCTGGCAATAATAGACATTTCTATAAAGGGCCGTCTGTTCCATTCCGCAAATTGTCGAAGACACAATTGCGGAAGACCAGCCCTTATATGAATGTTATAGAGCTGGAGCTCCATAATTAAGTACATGACATGTCTGAACTGGAAGTGGTTTCCAGAGTTTATTTTCCCCATTGGGTGTTCCATGGGATGATTGAACTGAGGTTCATCTCGGAATGGTCCTGGTGAGTTTCTTATATGCAGTGGGTGTTCCCTGCAAACTATCAATGTATGTGTCAGGGTGTGTCCCTGTGAGAAGTGCTGGTTTGGCTGTTACAAGCACTGTTATTTAGGGTTGAGCAAACCCGAACTGTAAAGTTTGGGTTCGAGTTTGGTGTTTGGTGATTTAATGGCGCTTTTTGAAAGGCTGCAGGGCAGCCAATCAACAAGTGTTTAGCTTGTGTGCCCTTAGAAGCCATCACAGCCATGCCTACTAATGGCATGGCTGTGATTGGCCAGTGCAGCATGTGACTTAGCCTCTATATAAGCTGGAGTCACGTAGCGCCGCACATCACTCTGCTCTTACTAGTGTAGGGATAGGATGCTGCTGCTGTGAGGGAGAGAATAGAAAATAATCTGATATCAAAACTTGTTGTTAACTCTGCGATCTACAGCAATTTTGTGGGTGCAATGCAACATTTTTGTACCCTGCCCTGAGCCCAGTGACACAGAAAAATAAGTTTTATCCATCTGCTAGTTAGGTGGGCGTCGGTGGCCATTTTGTGCAAGTTCAGTGCACCAGCACTGCATATGTGGCAGGGACAATAATTTAATACTAAATTAGAGGAATCTGGTATTGGGTTGCTCCACCGAGAGTAAAATGGATAGGTGAAAACTGCAAAAGATTTACCCAATCTAAATAAATAGTATTATCAAATTAGTAGCAGGCACTCTAACATATGGAGTACGTATTTAATAGTTAAAATCACACACATAGATAAAATGGAACATAAAAGTTTTCAATAGTAGCATACATTAAAAGATAGGGTAAATATGTCATCTGGACATCGATGTATTCCTATATCAGTATGGTAGGATTGTCACTCTTCAATATTGGGACCCTATATTGATTCAATATCTTGATGACAATGGTCAATAAACTCAGCCTCAAAAATATCCCACAAAGTAAAAGATGAATAGTAGTTAGCACCAAAATTTTGTAGGTAGGGCACAATCAATTCCTCTAGTAAGGCAGTATAGAACAGTAATGGCACCAGATTTATAGTGGAGGACTTGTGCATGATCTCATTAGTGCTGACCTCACTGGAATACCCTTCACTTGACCTGTATTGTAGCGGTCTAGAGTGGAGGTAGCTAGGAGAGCAATGCGATGGATTGGATCTGCTGCTTCTATTGATTTGTTCGTATAAATTCATTAATCCCTTTTTTTGGAGTAGAAAAAAGGTTGGGGTCCAACCGGTCTTTATCTTGCTTGCAAGTCAATGAATTCTTCTACAAATTCCTCAAATGCGTTTCGGGACCCACAGTCCCTTCATCAGTGAATCAATAATGTTCTTTTAGTTCAGTGGGCAACATATACCATTTTTTTAAGTGCACCTGCACTGCATATGTGCCAGGGGAAGGGAAAATAATATAGTTAATCTGTCTGTGAGTTAAGGGATCCAGGGGGTGACATATTCAATTTTTTTCTGTAAAGTACCCCTGTGCTGCATATGTGAGTGTAATCAATTCAGTAAATCCATCTGTTAGATTCTGGGAGGATAAATAAAAACTATTTAGCTGAAAAGTACATTTGCACCCTGCACTGCATTTGTGATAGTGAAAGAAAATCAGTTAAATCCGACTCTTTCATTTGTGGGTGAAAAAATCATATCTTTTTTTTCCATAAAGTACCTTTGCGGCCTGCACTGCAAATCTGATAGTGAAATAAAATCTGTAAATCCATCTGTTTCACTGTGGGTGAAAAAATCATATTTTTTTCCATAAAGTATATTTGCAGCCAGCGCTGCATTTCTGACAGTCCAATACAACCATTAAATACTGCTGTTATATATTTTTTTTAAACACCCTTTTTGTGCTAGACATTTGCGCCCTTTGCTGCATTTCTAAAAAGTCCAATACAACCGTTAAATACTGCTGCTATATTGTGGTTTGAAAAAAACACCCTTTTTGTGCTAGATACTACATTTATGGCCTTTAATGCATTTGTGACAGTCAAATACAACCGTTAAAGACTGCTGTGATATTGTGGTTTGAAAAAAACACCCATTTTGTGCTAGATAGTACATTTGCAGCCAGCGCTGCATTTCTGACAGTCCGATACAACCATTAAATACTGCTGTTATGTTGTGGTTTGAAAAAAACACTGATTTTGTGCTAGATAGTACATTTTCAGCCAGCTCTGCATTTCTGACAGTCCAATACAACCATTAAATAATGCTGTTATATTTTTGTTTAAAAAAAACACACCCTTTTTGTGCTAGATAGTACATTTGCGGCCAGTGCTGCATTTCTGACAGTCCAATACAACCGTTAAATACTGCTGTTATGTTGTGGTTTGAAAAAAACACTGATTTTGTGCTAGATAGTACATTTTCAGCCAGCGCTGCATTTCTGACAGTCCAATACAACCATTAAATAATGCTGTTATATTTTTGTTTAAAAAAAACACACCCTTTTTGTGCTAGATAGTACATTTGCGGCCAGCGCTGCATTTCTGACAGTCCAATACAACCGTTAAATACTGCTGTTATGTTGTGGTTTGAAAAAAACACAGATTTTGTGCTAGATAGTACATTTGCTGCCTTTGCTGCATTTCTGAGAGTCCAATACAACCGTTAAATACTGCTGTTATATTGTGGTTTGAAAATAACACCCTTTTTGTGCTAGATACTACATTTGCAGCCTTTGCTGCATTTCTGACAGTTCAATACAACCAGTCAATACTGCTGTTACATTGTTGGTTGATAAATTTACATTTTTTGTGACCGGGAAGTAATTGTATAAAATTCGCCTGTCACACTGTTGTGTCCCCTCCAAAAATTATTTCTCTTTATTACACCGGCACAGCCTTACTGTCAGTGAACTTAATGGTTGACTATTGGCAGTTACATAAACCATCTGTTAGTGTGGGGGGTGAACGCAAAGAATGAGGAGAGCCTCAAATAAGGGACGTGGCCCCGGTTGTGGTGCTGCTGGTGTTGGTGGAGCTCCTGTTGTAATGAGAGGATGTGGTTGATCTGTGGCAGCTACATGCACAAGTCAAACACCTTCCTTAGGTGCGAGTATGCGACAGAACCATCATATTTGGTAGGGCCGAATGTGGCTCTACGAATGGTGAGACAAGAACAAGTACAGGCGATAGTAGATAGGGTGGCTGACAGAGCCTCCAGCTCCTTCACATTGGCTCCTACCCAATCCCTTGCTGAAAGATCAGATTTGGTACCTGCAGCCCTTGGCCATTAGTCTTTCACCTCACCCCCTTGCAAATCAGCCAAGCAGTCTGAGCCCCAAGTCATGCAGCAGTCTCTTCTGGTTTCTGATGACTCTGCTAGCAGAGTTTCCCAGGGCTATCCCCATAGCCCTGCCCCAGAAGTGGAAGAGAATGAGTGCACCGATGCCCAACCACTTATGTTTCAAGATGAGTACATGGGATGACCACCGCAGCATGTCTCGGATGATGACAAAACACAGGTGCCAACTGCTGTGGCTTTCTGCAGTGTGCAGACCGACAAGGAGGGCAGGGGCAAAGACTGGGTAGAAGATGATGTGGAGGACGATGAGTTCCTCGACCCCACATGAAATCAAGGTCATGCGAGTGACCTGTGTTGTTCGGAGGAAGAGGTGGTGGTCGCACAGAGCCACCAGCACAGCAAAAGAGGGAGCAGGGTGTAAAAGTGGAGTGGCCGTCCCCTAGACAGTATGCCTGCTACTGCCCACCGCAGCAAGGAACCGAGCACACCAAAGCCAGCTCCAAGGAGTTCCCTGGCGTGGCAGTTCTTTAGACAATGTGCTGACGACAAGACACAAGTGGTTTGCATGCTGTGCAATCAGAGCCTGAAGCAAGGCATAAACGTTCTAAACCTGAGCACAACCTGCATGACCAGGCATCCAAGTGCAAAGCACCTGCCACCCCGCAAACAGAGGATGTGCCAGCAACGCCACCACCTCGCTCACCAAGCATCTCTACAAAGTCCCATGGAAGCGTTCAGCTGTCTATTTACCAAACACATGAGCAAAAAAGGAAGTATCCCCCTACCCACCCGCGATCCCTGGCCCTGAATGCCAGCATTTCAAAATTCCTGTCCTTTGAAATGCTGTCATTCCATCTGGTGGACACGAACAGTTTTAAAAATCTTATGATGGTGGCTGTCCCACAGTACATCTTTCCCAGCCGACACTACTTTTCCAGGCGAGCCATCCCTTCCCTGCACAACCAAGTGGGGGACAAAATCAGGTGTGCACTGCGCAACGCCATCTGTGGCAGGATCCACCTAACTACGCATATGTGGACCAGTAAGCATGGTCAGGGACATTATACCTCCATAACAGCACACTGGGTAAGTGACGGCTGGGCCTGAGGAGGATAGCAGTTTGGCACATGTCCTTCCACCAGGATTGCAGGGCGTTTCTCTTTTCCTACTGTTGCTTCCTCCTTCTACTCCACTACCTCATTCTCTACTGCCTCTTTATCCGGTCAGCGTAACACCTTCACCACCAACTTCAGCAGAGCCAGGGATAAACAACAGCAGGCAGTTTTAAAACTTATCTGTTTGGGGGTCAAACCCCACACCACGCAGGAGCTGTGGACGGGCATGAAACAACAGACCGATAAGTGCTTGGTGCAAGTGAGCCTCAAGCCCAGCCTGGTGGTGTGTGATAATCGGTGAAATCTCGTAGCAGCTCTGGGTTTAGCCAGTTTGACACTCATCCCTTGCCTGGTGCATGTGCTGAATTTGGTGGTGCAGAAATTCCTGAAAACTTCCCCCAATATGTCAGAGGTGCTGCAGAAAGTGCGGGCCATCTGTGCACGTTTTCAGCGTTCTCACCCTGCTGCTGCTCGCCTGTCAGCGCTGCAGTGTAACTTCGGCTTTCCAGCTCACTGCCTCATATGCGACGTTCCACCACCAATGAGTGGGCCTCCATGCGAGATCTGTGTGCCTGTTGCGCTGTTTTGAGTACTCCACCAACATGGCCAGTGCCAATAGTGCCGTTCTCAGCATTACTATCCCACTTCTATGCCTCCTTGAAAAAACACTTCAGGCGATGATGGAAGAGGATATGGCACAGAAGGAGGAGGAAGAGGGATCATTTACAAGGGTTTCAGGCCAGTCATTCACAAGTGGCTCCGACGGTGGGTTCCTGCACCAACATATGCCAGGTACACAATTGTCTGGCCAGGGCACAGTTCTGGAGGATGATGAGGTGGAGGATGAGGAGACATAGGAGGAGGAACTGTGTTCACAGCAGGGTGGCACCCAAAACAGCTAATGGCCATCACTGGTGCGTGGCCGGGGGTATACAGAGGACACAAACGATACACCTCCCACTACATGCTGCAGTGTCTCACATTCTAACTTGTGCTGATTACTGGGTGGCCACGCTGCTGGATCCCCTTTACAAGGACAACATACCGTCCTTAATTCCGTCACTGGAGCGTAATCGTAAGATGCGCGAGTACTAGCGCACACTGGTAGATGTGCTGCTGATGGTATTCCCACCTGACATTGGGTGCACAATGGAAGCGCAAGGTGAAGGCAGAGGAGGAGGAAGATGTCGCCAAAGAAGCTGGGGCACCGCCAGCACCTCAAAAGGCAGGGTTTGCATGACCAAAATGTGGAAAAGCTTTGTAAGCATGCCACAACAACCAGCACCACCAGCCGATATTATTATTATTTATTATTAAAGCTCCATTCATTCCATAGCGCTGTACATATGAGAAGAGGTATACATACATAATACAGACAATTGCACTAATCATAAACAAGACGAGTTACAAACTGGTACAGAAGGAGAGAGGGCCCTACCCGTGAGGGCTTACAATCTAAATGGTTTGGGAGAAGGACACAGTAGGTGTGGGTGAAGTTGGTCGAGGTGGTATAGAGGCAGCAGGGTCACTGGTTGTAGGCTTGTCGGAAGAGGTGGGTTTTCAGGTTTCTTTTGAAGGATTCAACTTTAGGTGAAAGTCTGATATGTTGGGGTAGCGAGTTTCAGAGTATGGGGGATGCATGAGAGAAATCTTGGAGGCGATAGTGGGAACAGATGATAAGAGGAGAGGAGAGTAGGAGGTCTTGTGAGGATCGGAAAATGCGTGTGGGGATGAATCGGGAAAGTAGCTCAGAGATGTATGGAGGGGACAGGTTGTGGATGGCCTTGTATGTATTTGTTAGTACTTTGAAGTTAATTCGCTGGGCAATGGGGAGCCAGTGGGGGGCTGGTCTGTACTGTATATATATATATTTTTTTTACCAGTACTTAAAAAATAAAAATTGTGGACCTGCAACGGGACCACACCAAGCAATTGAGGCAGTTCCGGGAGCAGCACAGCAGAAAGATGAGGGAGCTGAGGCTCCAGTTCTCCCACCAAATGACTGTGTTGGAGGAGCAGCACACCAAGGCCATGGAGGAACTCCTCAACCTCCACACTCAAAGCTTTGCCTAAGGCTAATTGATAATTAATTTTTTTTGTTTTTAAAAATATACTGTTTTAATAGTTAACATATATTGTATGTTTGTTGTTATTTTATTAATTGAAGTTTTCTTATTAATTACTAAACATTAGGTTACAGTACGGCCCCTATACTCCATCACAAACTCATCAGTAGACTGACAAACATCACCTGCAGGTTCATATAAAAGGGACATTATTTGTCCTACACAGAACTTCACTGCATATTGATAATAGCAGTAGTCCTTGATAATGGTTGAGTATATGGCCTACACATAATTATTAAGCATCTGCATAATATCAGCATTTATTGTTAACGGTGGATTATAAGGCCTACACCAATCTCCAAATCATCTTGACAAACCAGCAGCAGGCAGATGGTTAGTTAACGTTGTAGTTTAAGGTCTACACATAGCCCTGACTCACTCTGCAGGAACAGACAGCAAAATGTTATTAGTTTTTAGCGTTAAGTGTAAAAGAAAATTGAATTTTTTTCTTTATTAATAGGTAATACAATTTTTTTTAGGAAAATAAAAACAATTGAAGACAGCAAGTTTTATCTATAAATACAAGAAATAGCTACTTTGAACTTAAATACATTATTTTTAAAATTGACATAAATTTGAATGATTGATTAATACTATTTCAAATAAATAAATAATATTTTTTGTTATACAAATAAAAATTATTAATATTTGTATCCAGCCAATTAAATCATTAGGAACAAAAACTTTATTATTATTAAAAGAGCTCAATTCATATGAGTGAGAACTAATATCTAATTTATTTAGAACTAATTCTGGATACTTCACAAATAACAAGAGCCCTATCATTTATACCAATAAATCAAAATGTATGATGCAAATCAAATAGCATATGTAAATTATGACCTCAATGCCATAGACTATTCCTGGACTAATGTTAGGTTAAAAAACCAAAAATCGGATTTTATATAGACGTAACCTCTGAAAAATGTATTCTTCACAGTATTTTTTTCACCTACTGTATAATCTCCAATAGTCAACAGCTTTATACAATATTCTCTAAATTGCATTTAATGATTAATACTATTTAAAATAAGTAAATAATTATTTTTGTTATAAGAATAAATATTAATAATATTTGTATCCAGCCAATTAAATCATTAGGAACAAAAACTTTATTATTATTAAAAGAGCTCAATTCATAAGAGTGAGAACTAATATCTAATTTATTTAGAAAACAAATGTTTTGTCTCACTCCCATTTCTTGTTGTTGCATGTTGAAGCTCTACTTGGAACCTTGTTAAGATCGAGCCATGCTAAATATGATTTTTTTGCCATTTTTCAAGTGGTCTTAAACTTTTGATCAGGACTGTATGAACAATCCAAACCACTAGACTTCTAGTGCAAAGTAGAAAAGGTGATCCATGCTGGTTGCCTACGCACTATTAAGAACCTTCATGTTTTACAGTTAACACTGTAGTAAAGTGCAGACTCAAAAGTTATGATTCACAAATTTATGAGTCATAATTATGCAGAATATGGGCATAAAATATCCGTTAAGTACACTGTTATCTAAAAAAATATACTGTCGTAAAGGTCTCGAATATCTGGTTTGTACCTGGATTTAAATTAGGTCTAATGCTCCCTGAACCACTAGTTCACATTTGATACAAGATGCATGATTGCATTGTCTTCTTCTAGACTGCTAATGGCATCACGGAAGAAAAAAATTAATTAATGTATTGATAACCTGGTCACTTGATCTGTTGAATTAGTCCTGTGACCTCATTCTTGCAAAACATACTGTTGCTCACTTGAACAACTGTAGCAACCCCAGAATATAGCACTGGACCCACAGGCTTGTACAGTAGGCACTAGGCATAAAGGGTGAATCACTTCATCTTCATCTCTTTTTGTTGAACCTATCACTCTGGAACATGTTAAATCTTGAATCATCCGACAACATAAAATTCGGACATTGCTCCAGAGTCAGATCTTTAAGCTGCCTAGCATATTGATTTTTTGTCTCAAAATTCTATAAATATTATCTGTTTTTTCATACGGGTAAACAAATGTTCAGTACCAATGCCTTGAGTTCCCTTTTCATTGTGCCTTTTAAAAATGCAGCTACTTTCACTATTAAACATTTCACGGATTTTGATTGTGGTTTTAGTAAGATCTTTTTTCACAAAACGTTTTAGGTAATGCCAAACAGGATAATAAAGTTTATATTTCCATATATCTTAAATATCCATCTTTTTACTTGTCAGTAGAGTTGAGCGGACACCTGGATGTTCGGGTTCGAGAAGTTCGGAACCCGATCCGAACCCGATCCGAACTTCGTCCCGAACCCAAACCCCATTGAAGTCAATGGGGACCCGAACTTTTCGGCACTAAAACGGCTGTAAAACTGCCCAGGAAAGGGCTAGAGGGCTGCAAAAGGCAGCAACATGTAGGTAAATCCCCTGCAAACAAATGTGGATAGGGAAATGAATTAAAATAAAAATTTAATAAATAAA